>NC_044555.1:116299374-116932489 GCF_007565055.1 Rhinopithecus roxellana | reverse complement strand
AATCAACCGAGATGTTCAATAAAGATAAATGGATACAGAAAATACGGAGAGGCTAAGCAAGATGGCAGAACAGAAGGCTCCAGCAGTAATCCCCAACAGAAGGATACCAATTTAACAACTATCTACACAGAAAAAAGCAAATCATTGGAAGAACCAAAAATTAGGTGAGCCCTCATAGTACCTGGTTTTATTCTCATATTGCTGACAGAGGTACTGAAGAGAGAAAAAACAATACTGAATTGCCAACAACGCCCCTCCCCCACACCCCAGCTGCGGTGACCTGGTGCAGAGAGTGTCTCTGGGCATTGAGGGAGGGAGAATACAGCAGCAGTTAGGCATTGAACTCAGTGCTGTCTTGTTAAAGCAGAAAGAAAAAGAGGACCAAGCTCAGCTGACACCAGCCCACAGAGGTAGCATTTAAGCCAGCCTTGGCCAGAGGAGAATCTTCTATCCCAGCAGGCCAAACTTGAGTGTCTGCAAACCTCACCACTGAGGACTTCAGTGATCTGTGTCTATAAATGAACTTAAAAGTGAGTGTAGGCCATAAAAACTGTAACACTTAGGTGAGTCCTAGTGCTGAACTAGGCCCAGAGACGGTGAATTGGGTGGAGTGGGGGGGAAACCTACTCAGACACCAGCTGGGGCAACCAACAGAGTGCTTACATCACCTCTTCCGTAACCTACACAACTCCCGGATCCAAAGAAGATCCCTTCCTTCTGCTTGAGGAGAGAAACAAGTGGGGAGGACTTCGTCTTGCATCCAGGATACCAGTTTGGCAACAGCGTGATAGGGCACCAGTTAGAGTTGCGTCTGGCACTTAAACCCTCTCACCTGCTCTCCTGTCACCTTGTGAAAAAGGTGCCTGCTTCTCCTTCTGTCGTGATTGTAAGTTTCCCAGGCCTTGCCAGCCATGCGGAACAGTGAGTCAATTAAACCTCGTTTGTTTATAAATTACCCAGTCTCAGGTAGTATTTTCATAGCAGTGTGAAAACGCACTAATACAAATACTTAACTGAGAACCTAGTTTAGGTCTGTTGGTATATAGTGAGAAAACATAAAACTACTAAAGGGATAAAATAAAAATTAGATCTTTTTCCTGGATGTATAGCTCTATTTTTTATCATTTGGATTACGCTTTGGCAATCTCACTTTACCTTAGTATGCTAGGCATTCTTAACAAGGGCATCATGTATAGCTGCTTACAAAAGATATAATAACTTAAGCGTAGATATGCATGATTTAAATTGTAACTAAATTAATTGTGAAACACATGAGAGGGAATCTAAATATTGCTATTCCTGGATTAAACAGGCAATGCATATCCTTTATAAACTTAACCATGTTATTTGATCTCTATCTTAGAAGCTGTAAAATATATTAATACTTCTACCTTCACAATAATGCATTATTTCGCGTCGTCATATAACACTAGATGAGTGCCAACTGTGAACACAATACAAAAAATGACAAAATTTCTCACCTGGCTTTCTAGAAAATTCATAATCACACTCTATTTTCCTTCTTGAGCTTTCCACTAGGTTCTTTTTATTGCTCCAGTAAAGTTGAAAGTTTTATAGAATTTTAGTTTTCAGTACCCAGATCCTTTACCTTCTTAGTGGAATTTACACCTAAGTACTTAATTCTTTTGTTGCTACTATAAATCATATTGTTTGCTTAATTTTCTTTTCAGGTTATTTGTTACTAATAGATAGAAGCGCCACTAATTTTTAATGCTCATTTTGTATCCTGTACCTATACTCAATTTATTCATCATTTCTAACAGTTTTTTGGTAGAGTCTTTAGGACTGTTGACTGCTTCTCCTATGCCCCATTTCTTTGACTTCCAGCTCACCCAACACAGCTTACAAAAACATTATAAGAGGGAGAGCAGCATAGTCCATTGCAGTTAATGGCATGCACTTTGGAACCACTGTCTAGTTTTGTGATTTGGGGCAAGTCATATAGCCCCCAATATGCTTCACTTTCCCCACCTCATTGAGGTATCAGGATAATTAAATCAAATTAATAACTCATTTGTAAAGCACTTAGAACAATTTCAAGCACATAACAGGTATTATGCAGAAAGTTTTTAAATCAACAAATGAGTCTTTCCAGGCTTAGCATAGACATGACCACCTCTAAGACTCTTTTCATAATCTCGCTCTCACAAAACCAGGTTACATGCTCCTTCCCTTTAAATTCCTCCTCCGTGTGCTC
Organism: Rhinopithecus roxellana; assembly: GCF_007565055.1. NCBI lineage: Eukaryota > Metazoa > Chordata > Mammalia > Primates > Cercopithecidae > Rhinopithecus > Rhinopithecus roxellana. The sequence goes on along the minus strand of NC_044555.1, from coordinate 116,930,271 downwards.
TGGCTTCTCATTGTATTCATCACACTGTAATATAGTTGTCAATTGTTCTTAGGCTTTTGTTCTTGAGCTGATAAATGCAAGTTTCCTTATGGCAGGAATTTTATCTTTTTTCCGTCTCTCAGATCCTCAGTGCCTAGAACAGTACCAAGTGCAGACACATGTAACTAAAAACAATTGTTGAATGAATTCTCTAAATTATTCATCTGCTAAGATTCTTACTCCTTTTATATGCCCATCTGTTATAGTGCTTCACATTATAAATACTCAGTAATAATAACATTCATAGTAATTAGAATAATCAATATATACCTGTCATGAACTATCTTAGTCTGTTTTGTGCTGATACAATACCTGAGTCTGGGTAATTTATAAATAAAAACATATTTTTCTCACAGTTCTGGAGGCTAGGAATTTCAAAATCAAGTCATCAGCATCTGATGAAGGCCTTCTTGCCATATCCTCACATGGTGGAAGTGAAAATTTCTCCATTTGTTGATGACATAATCTTACTTAAGAAAACCCTAAAGACTCTACCAAAAACCTGTTAGAAATGATAAATAAATTGAGTATAGGTGCAGGATACAAAATCAACGTTAAACATTAGTGGCACTTCTCTGTATTAGTAACAAATACTCTGAAAAGAAAATTAAGCAAACAATATGATTTATAGTAGCAACAAAATAATTAAATACTTAGGTGCAAATTCCACTAAGGAGGTAAAGGATCTGGGTACTGAAAACTGTAAAACACTGATAAAAGACATTTAAAAGACACAAATAAATGGAAAGATTTCCCACATTCATTTTTACTGTGAAAATGTCCATATTACTCAAAGCAATCTAAAGTCTTACTGCAATCCTTATGAAAGTGTCAATGCCATTTTTAAAATAAATGAAAAATAAACGTTATGGGATCTTTTGGTATCACTTTTCCGGCTGGACATTTTTGTAGCCAGAGGCACTTTTGCCCAAGTTCTTGTCCTGCGTCCAGGAAGAATGAGATATGCACAGAAGTGGATGGTGAGCAAGACAAAAAGGAGCTTTATTGAGTGTTACAACAGCCCAGAGGGGGCCAGCAGTGGGTAGCTCCTCTCTGCAGCTGGTTGTCCTGATGTCTGCAGCCCTCAGCACAGAGGAGGCCCTGGAGAGGGTGGCTCCTCTTTGCAGGCATGTCATCCCAACATCTGCAGCTCTCAGTGGAGAGGAGGCCCTGGAGAGGGTACCTCCTCTCTGCAGGTGGTTGTCCTGATGTCTGCAGCCCTCAGCAGAGAGGAGGCCCTGGAGAGGGCAGCTTCTCTCTGCAGCTAGTCACCTTGATGTCTGCTCTGCTCTGGCTGAGTTAGGGCTTTTTATGGTCTTCAGAGAGAGAAAGTACATGCTAATTGTTCCATGGACAACCATGGGCAGGCCCAGAAAAAAGCATCAGCAATCCACCTCCAGTCCACAGGATTGGCAGACCAGTTCCCAGGCACAGGCCTTCCCTGGCCTGAAGGTGGGGCTTCCCTGGGGACCCACCCTCAAAAACTGCCCAAGGAGTCTCTCTGTCTCTCAATGCCATTCTGGTGTCCAGGCTGCTTGTGATGAGTGGCACCTGCAGACCAGTACTGTGCTGCCCTCAGCACTGCCCCCTTGGCTTTCTTCCTATACTTGTCAGTGCTCAAAATCCACAGGGGGTCAAGGTGGCAGGGGGCTGGTGTGTCAGCACTGCCATGAGCACGCACCCACCCAGGCAGGCTGCAACAGCACCCGACTCAGCCCAACCTTGCTCCAAGATCAGAGCAGGCTCTGGGAGAGGGGAGAGGCCAGGCAGCAGAAGAAGGCAACTCTGAGTCTGGGAGGTGGGGGCATGGGGACCTTTGCATTTCCCCAAGAGCACAGAGATGTCTGGGTCTGCAGCCGGGCTTGGGCAGCTGCAGCTGCATCCAAGGACATCTTGCCTAGCCAGTTCTAAAAGGGTGGGGCTCCTGCTTGTCCACAGCTCCCACTGGCTCTGTGAAGCATGCATTTCCAGCCACACCTCCAATATCAGAGCAGATGTCAACAGTGGGGAGAAGTCAGACAATGGGAGAAGGCACTTCTGAGCATGCCGGGGGCAGGGGAACTTCCCAGGCACCCAGTAGCACAGAGACACCCAGGTCTGGAGCTGTGGTAGGGTTCCAGCCTTCTCTGTGGAGCAGGAGGCCTGAGCCTGGGGGCACGGGGTTCCTGCCTGCTCCATGGAGTGTATAGTCCTGGTCACAACTGCCCACTGCAGTGGCGTCTTGGCAACAGCCACTCCAGATGGGCCACTGCTGCTATCAAAAATACTTCAAGTGCTAGGGAACCACAAGAGACTACATAGCCAAACAGTCTTGAGCAAAGAGAACAATGCTGAAGACATCACACTCCTTGATTTACAAATATATTACAAAGCTACAGTAATCAAAGCAGCATAGTACTGGCACAAACACAAAACACAGACAAATGGAACAAAATAGGAAACCAGGAAATAAACTAAACCATATATGGTCAACTGATTTTGAAAATGGTACCAAGAATATACAATGGGGAAAGGAGAATCTTGTCAGTATATGGTATTGAGAAAACTGGATATCCACATGCAGGAGAATGAAATTAGACCCTTTTCTTACACCATATAAAAATTGAATCAAAATGAATTAAAGATGTATTTTTTTAACTCTTATTTTACATACAGGAGTGTATGTGCAGGATGTTCAATTTTGTTACATAGGTAAACATATGTCATAAGGGATAGTTATACAGATTATTTTATCACCCAGGTATTAAGTCTGTTACCCATTAGCTATTTTTCTTTCTTTTTTTTTTTTTCACATTTGTGTACAATTTTATTGAGAAGGGGAAAGAAAAAGGCACAAAGTGATTTCAAGGCAAAACTTCTTCCTTCGCATTTGAGAGAACTCAGGTGTTACTGTAACTTTTTTTTTTTTTTTTATAACAAGACCATTAGCTATTTTTCATGATCCTCTCCTTTCTCTTACCTTCCACCCTCCAATAAACCCCAGTGTGCATTGTTCTTCTCTATGTATTGATGTATTCTTATCTAAGTTCCCACTTATAAGTGATAATATGCTGTATTTGGTTTACTGTTCCTGCTTTAGTTTGCTAAGGATAATGGCCTCTAGCTCTATCCATATCCCTGCAAAGGACATGTTCAAAGACATAAAGACAGAAATACCATTTGATCCAGTAATCCTGTTACTGTGTATATACCCAAAGGAATAGAACTTACTCTTTATATAGACACACATATGTATGTTTATTCCAACACTATTCACAATATCAAAGACATGGAATCAACCTAAAAGCCCATCAATGATAGATTGGATAAATAAAATGTAGTACATATACACAATGGAATACTATGCAGCCATAAACAATGAATACTTAAATAGAACACCTGAAACTGTAAAACTGCTTCTAAAAAATCATAAGGAAATAGCTCCATGGCATTGCTCTAGTAATGATTGTTTGGATATAATTCTGAAAACATGGACAACAAAAACAAAAGTTAGACCAGTGGAATGGCATCAAACTGAAATGCTTCTGCACAGCAAAATAGAAAATTCACAAAGTGAAAAGGCAACCTACAGAATGAGAGACATATTTGCAAATCATACATCTGATAATCTGTTAATACCCAAATTATATATGGAACTCAAAAAACTCAATAGCAAGAGGCAAATAACCTCATTAAAAAATGGGCAAAAAACCTGATGGTCTATTCGTGCTCTTTCACACTTTTTGATGTAGGCGTTTAGGGCTGTCAGCTTTCCTCTTAGCACCACCTTTGCTGTATTCCAGAGGTTTTGATAGGTTCTGTCACTATTATTGTTCAGTTAAAAGAATTTTTAAATTTTCATCTTGATTTCATTGCTGACACAATCATCATTCAGGAGCAGATTGTTTAATTTCCATGTATTTGCATGGTTTTGAAGGTTCCTTTTAGAGTTAATTTCCAGTTCTTTCCACTGTGGTCAGCGAGAGTACTTGATATAATTTCAATTTTCATAAATTGATTCAGACTTGTTTTGTGGCCTATCATATGGTCTATCTTAGAGAATGTTCCATGCATTGAAGAATAGAATGTGTATTCTGTGGTTAATTTATAGAATGTTCTATAAATATCTGTTAAGTCTATTTGTTCCAGGGTATAGTTTAAATCCATTGTTTATTTGTTGACTTTCTGTTACTATAACTTTTCTAATGCTGCCAGTGGAGTATTGATGTCCCCCACTATTATTGTGTTTCTGCCTATCTCATTTCTTAGGTCTTGTAGTAATTGCTTTATAAATGAGGGAGCTCCAGCATTGATGCATATATTTAAGATTTTGATACTTTCACGTTGAACAAGGCTGTTTATCTTTATATAGTGTCCCTCTTTTTTTTAACTGCTGTTGCTTTAAAGTTTTTTTTTTTTTTTTTTTTTTTGTCTGACATAAGAATAGCTATTCCTGCTCATTTTTGGTGTCCATTTGCAAGCAATGTATTTTTCCTCCTCTTTATCTTATGTTTATGTAAGTCCTTATGTGTTAGGTGAGTACCTTGAAGGCAGCAGATGGTTGGTGAATTCTTATCCATTCTGTAATTCTGTGTCTTTTAAGCGAAGCATTTAGGCCATTTATATTCATCATTTGTAGTGAGATGTGAGGTGCTCTTCTACTCGTGATGCTATTTGTTGCCTGAATATCTTTTTTATAAATTATTATTGTGTTGTTGTTTTATAGGTCCTATCAGATTTATGCTTTAAGGAGGTTCTATTTTGATGTGTTTCCAGGATTTCTTTCAAGATTTAGAGCCCCTTTTAGCAATTCTTGTAGTGCTGGCTTGGTAGCAGCAAATTCTGTCAGCATTTGTTTGTATGACAAAGACTGTATCTTTCCTTCTCTTTTTTTTGAGACAGAGTCTCGCACTATTGCCTAGGCTGGAGTGCAGTGGCACAGCCTCCACTCACTGCAACCTCTGCCTCCAGTGTATAAGCAATTCTCCTGCCTCAGCCTCCCAAGTAGCTGAGATTACAGGCACCCACCGCCATGCCTGGCTATTTTTTTTTTTTTTTTTTGATTTTTAGTAGAGACGGGGTTTCACCATGCTGGTCAGGCTGGTCTTGAACTACTGACCTCATGATTCACCTGCCTCAGCCTCCCAAAGTGCTGGAATTACAGGCGTGAGCCATCATGCCTGGCCATCTTTCCTTCATTTATAAAGCTTAGTTTCACAGAATACAAAATTCTTGGCTGATAGTTGTTTTGCTTAAAAAAGCTGATGATAGGGCACCCATTCCTTCTAGCTTGTAGGATTCCTGCTGAGAAATCCTCTTTACTCTTACAGGTTTTCCTTTATAGATTGCCTTGTGCTTTTGCCTCATAGCTCTTAATAATCTTCCCTTAATCTTGACTGACTTTAAATAACCCGATGACTATGTGTCAAAGCGATGATCTTTCTGCGATGTATTTCCCAGTTGTTTTTGAGCTCCTTGTATTTAGATGTCTGGATCTCTAGCAAGGCCAGAGAAGTCTTCCTCAATTATTTCTCCAAATATGTTTTTCAAACTTTTAAATTTCTCTTCTTCCTCTGGAATGCCAATTTTTCTTAGGGTTTGTCATTTAACGTAATCCCAAACATCTTGGAGACTTTGTTAATTTTTTAAAATTCTTTTTTCTTTGTATTTGTTGGATTGGGTTATTTCAAAAACCTTATCTTCAAGCTCTGAAGTTCTTTTTTCTGCTTGTTTGATTCTATTTCTGAGACTTTCCAGTGCATTTTGTATTTCTATGAGTTTAGATTTTCTATTGCTTAGTAGGTTGGCTATGGTTAACAAAAGTGTATTGTATATTTCAAAATAGCTAGAAGAAAGAATGTTAAATGTTTTAGTAACAAAGAAATGATATGTATTTGAGGTGGTAAATGTACTAAATATTCTGATTTGATTACTACACACTGTATATATGTGTCAGACCATCACACTGTATCCCATATATATGTACAATTATTGTGTGTTAATTAATAACAAAATAAAAACCTAAAAAAGATTTGCTTATTTTATTTTTTAGTCAAATAATCATAATTTAGAATTGTTTATATGTTCTGTTGTTTATTCTAATTCATGTCTGCTTTTCTATTTATTAATACTTTCCTTCTGCTTTTTTTGTTTATTTTTTCTTATCTTAGATGCCTATTTCAATTATCTGTCTTTTTACTGACATACATATTTAAGGTTATTGATTTTTCTCTGAATACTCCTTTAGCTGTCCTGTACAGGCTCTAGCACTGTTATTTTTATTATTTATTTGTATGAATTTTTAAATTTTTGTTTATCGCCAATTTTACCCTGGAATTTATTTTTTAATTGTTTTTCTAAATTTGGGATGTAAGATTCTTTGTGTAATCAGAGAATTTTATCTATCTTTATTTCTACTTTGTGAAGGCACAATATGTAGCATTATACACTCTAATTTTGTGAGTATTCAAAGGACACTTTTGAAGAATACATAATTAAATATGTAATAATCATGCAGAGCCTCTATTTGCAATTTGTCTTAGGCCTGAACATTTTAGGCAGGGTGCTGTCTGCTTTTATTCTAACACTCTTCATTATTTGGTACTATCTTTCTTCATCTTTATTATATTGTATTATATATTATAATATATAATATATAGTTATATATTATTTCAGTAGATTATAAGCTCCATGAGGGTAGGAATCATGTTTTCCTTATTCATAACTATACCTTTACCACCCAAAAGTGTGCTGGGAACGTAGTAAAAGTTGTATAAATATTTGTTAAATGAATGTATATTTCTAGAACAGGAAATTCTAGGTCATAGGCAATTAGTTCTACAGGCTTAGAGGACTTTGAAACCCAGAAAATAGAAACTTCATTAGATATTTCAGATGTAAATTAAAGACTCTGATACTGGCTTTTAAAAATATCGTGGGGAGTGACAGCTATTTCTCAATAAAAACCTTCTCTCCCTTTCATAAAGTCAGTAATTTTACCTGAGTAAAATATTAAGTGTCCTACTCTCAGTCTTGATTATTTATGGCCAGGTTACTAGATTACCTCACAAGAAAAATTAGTCGAAACAATCCGTGTAATTTCTGACTCACTTACTTGAAGAGAATTTTGTTGCCCTGGACTTCCTCTTTTTGTCTGTCCTGTGAACTAGATTAAAGATGTGACTATGAGGCAGCCTTGATCTTGCAAAAGAGTTGTCTTATTTTTTTCTGTTTAGCCTTTAAAAGTGTTTGCATATTTTTACATTGACACATAAAATTTTTCATACTTTTATAAAGTGAGAAAGACATATTTAAAACATTGAAATTTTAACACGAACAGTTTACATGGGTCATGCAATTATGTCAAGTGGAATTTAAATACATTAAATCACTTACTTTATGCTGACCTTGAAAGATACAGAGAGCCTGGAGTCACCCATTATTGCTGCTGCTGCCAGAGCCAATGATTACGAGCACTACACTACACTACCAAGACTGGTGGAGCATCAGCTGCCATCATGTCCCCTGGAACTTTAATGTCAAGCAGAACCTGGAATACTAGGTTGTCCATCCTGCTTCTGACATTCTCAAAGGCATTATAAGAAACCCAAGAAAGAAAGAAAAATGTCTTTCTTTCTTCTGCGTTTCATTCTCCCTCTGTGCCTCCAATAGACACATCCTGAATCGACGCTAACCGGCAAGAATGTCAGGAAATTAGTTTGCAAGTGTCCAACACCCTGCAATACAAAAAGAGGCATGAAAGGATGGAAATAAAGCCAATAGAAATGTCTAACACAGTCCATGAACCTGGCTGCTTAGAATCCATTCTTACCATCTTCTCTTATTTAAAATTCTGTGTAACAAAAGATAACAAGAACATTGTGCTTCTTCTGTAACAATTCTTTATGAAAACAAAGATGGTCTCACACTCTCCCACCAAAAAGGAAGACTCAAAACCTCAGTATCCGATACTGGAAGATGTTAATTCTTCTTCGAATTCAGTATTTATCCCATAGGCATATTATTTAATCTAAATTTTAAATTATAAAATTAACCACTACAAGTATATCCTAAACGAAATAATAGGAGAGATAGCGAAAGAAAATATTTCTATAAGTATGAAAACTCATGTGCAAACCTACTTTGTTTCTTGTTTCTATAACAGTCATGAGACCACAGTTGATCACCAGAATGGTTGGTTCAAAGTAAAAAGAACATAGGTTCATAATAAGCTGTCCTGCCCTTTTTATTAAATTTTGCTATTGCCCATAGAAGTACTAAGAAATATGAGTAATTGGAATTTACCTTACCCATTAGTTTAACTCCTCCTTCATCTGTCAATTGAGTGTCATAAGGACCAAAACTGTCCAGGTGGAAGTTTTACTATCCAAATGAATAAAACCATTGTTGTGTCTACTGGTAGAAGTATTCACTTCATGGAAACTGAAACCTTTGAATCAGCAGAGCTTAAAATTGCCAGAACATAAACCAAAAATTATGTTATTAGGTTGTTAGCTGTCTTGGTGAGAGGAATCACACCTACTTCCAACCTTCATTGATAGCTCTTCATTCATTGTTACTTCATTAGTAACAACATAGTTTCTCTGCTCTTTCCAATATCTTCAGTAAATTCTAGGCACCATGTTGATTTGAATATATAAACAAGATCTTGCTTATACGAAAAAGCATGGATATCTTTACTTTTTTCTCTTTGAATGTTTGTTACCACTTAATTCATAACAGAATTGTATCCTAATTACATATATTTTATGTTTAAAAGTCATACTCATTGGAAAATTCTTATTATCCTATAACTCGAAACTTTAACTTTTAAAAATCGCACATGTACTAAGTTGTCATTATAATTCTTAGTATAGCATTGATCAAAACAGCAAAATTAAACTACAAATTTGATAAATTACAACTAAACATGGAAAGGAAATACATGTTATGGAGATGAAGAGAGCATTTTTTAAGTAATGCATTTATTTGTGAAAAAAAATCCTTATTAAATGAATATCATTTTTTGAGCTTTGAATAAAACAGGATTCTGCAACGATTCATTTGTGCCATTTTGTTTGCTTCTATAGATATGTTCTGAGAAAAGTTGTAACACAATTACTTAAAAACATTTTCTGAGTAATATAAAAACAATTTGTCAGCCGAAAACTCCAATGCATCTCTTTCAGTTTTGCTTTAAAAAATATACAAAAATCACCTAGCTTAGTCAGTCTTTTCACTTACTCAATTTCTCAACACTATCACCAATACTTCAAATCATCCCCTCATTTGGTACTCTGGTAGTTTTTAATAACTTTGGGAGAATGCATCATAGTAACAAAAAGTGGTGAGAGGTGTGACACCTTCTTTTTTTTAAAATTGGATAGAGAATCGAGAAATAAGAGGTGTCAGAAAAAGTGCCATGAGGGAAATTACATTGATGTAATGGTGGCATCCAGGTTTACTGCCAAGTAAGTTATCCCAGAAGTCATGGAACACAAAGGCCCACATAACAAATTAAATGCAGGCATATCTTGGACATACTGCAGGTTTCATATCATACCACCTAAATAAAGCAAATATCACAATAAAAGAAGTCACTATTGTTTTTTGGTTTTTCAGTGCATACAAAAGTTATGTTTACACCATACTGTATTAAGTGTGCAATACCATGTACATATCTTTTTTTTTCTTTTTTTCTTTTTTTTTTTTTTTTTGTTAGATGGAGTCTCTGTCGCCCAGACCGGAGTGCAGTGGTGCAATCTCTGCTCACTGCAAGCTCAGCCTCCAGAGTTCATGCCGTTCCCCTGCCTCAGCCTCCAGAGTAGCTGGGACTACAGGTGTCCGCCACCATACCTGGCTAATTTATTTTATTTTATTTTTTTATTTTAGTAGAGACGGGGTTTCACCGTGTTAGCCAGGATGGTCTCGATCTCCTGACCTCGTGATTCACCCGCCTCAGCCTCCCAAAGTGCTGGGATTACAGGCGTAAGTCACCGCGCCCGGTCACATATCTTAATTAAAAATACTTTATTGCTGATAAAACTCAGTGAGCCATTATCTTGTTGCTTGAGGGGTAATCTGGCTTTGATGTTGATGTATGCTGCCCGATGAGGGTGATGGTTGCTGAAGGTTGGGGTGGTTGTGGCAATTTCTTAAAATAACATGATGATGTTTGTCACATTGATGGACTCTGCCTTGAATTAAAGATTTTTCTGTAACATGCAATGCTGTTTTATAGCATTTTACCCGCAGTAAAACTTCTTTAAAATTGGAATCAATCCACTCAAACCCTGCCACTGCTTGATTAACTAAGTTTATGTAGTATTGAAAATATTTTGTTGTCATTTTAACAATGTTCACAGCAACTTCACCAGTAGATTTCATTTTAGGAAATCGTGTTCTTCATTCATTCTTAAGAGGTACTCTTCATGCTTTTAAGATTTATTATAAGATTTCTGCCATTCAGCCATATATTCAGGATCCACTTATAATTCTAGTTCTCTTGCTATTTCTACCACATCTGCAGTTGCTTCATCCACTGAAATACTGACCCCATAAAAGTCATCCATGAGGGTTAGAATTAACTTCATTAAACTTCTATTAATGTTGATATTTTGACTTTCAGTGGATCACAAGTATTTTTAATGGCATTTAGAATAATGAATCTTTTCCAGAAAGGTTTTACTTTACTTTTCCAAGACCCATCAGAGGAATTTTATATATGGCATCTATAGCCTTACAAATGTGTTTCTTAAATAATGAGACGTGAGTAGAAATTATTCCTTGATACATGGGCTACAGAATGGGTGTTTTATTAGCAGACATGAAAACAACATTAATTTCCTTATACAGTTCCACAAGAGCTGTTGGGTGACCAAGTGAATAATTAATAAGCAGTAATATTTTTAAATTAATCTTTTTTTCTGAGCAGCAGATCTCAACAGTGGGCTTAAAGTATTCAGTCAACCATACTGTAAGCAGATGTCATCCAGGCTTTGTGGTCCCATGTATACAGCACAGACAGAATAGATTTAGTATTAATTCTCAAGAGCCCTAGGATGTTCAGAATGGTAAATGAGCATTGGTTTCATTTTCATTACTTTTAAAGTCACCAACTGCAGTAGCCCCTAACAAGATAGTGAGCCTGTCCTTGTAAGCTTTAAAGCCAGGCATCGACTTCTCCTTTCTAGCTGTAAAAATTCTAGATGGCATCTTCTTTTAGTTAGAAGTCTGTTTCATCTATATGGAACATCTGTTGTTTATTGTAGCCACCTTCATCATTATCTTAGTGAGAGCTGGAAAATTTGCTGCAGCTTCTATACTTGCTTCTTCACATTGTGCTTTGACGTTAGGAAGACATCTTTACTTCAAAGTCATACTGGCTTCAAATTTTTCTTCTGCAGCTTTCTTGGCTCTCTTTGCTTTGATAGAATTGAAGGGAGTTAGGGCCTTGCTCTGAATTAGGCTTTGGCTTAAGGGAATGTTGAGGCTAGTTTTTGATCTTCTATTCAGACCACTCAAACTTTCTCCACATCAGCAAAAAAAGGTTGTTTCGCTTTCTTATAATTCATGTATTCACTTGAGTAGCACTTATAATTTTCTTCAAGAACTTTTCGTTTGAATTTACAACTTGGCTAATTTGTGCAAGGGCTCTATCTTGGCTTTCAACATGCCTTCCTCACTAAGGTTAATTATTCCTAGCTTTTGATTTAAATTGAGAGATGTGATTCTTCCTTTCACTGAAACACTTAAATGCCATTATAGGGCTCTTAGTTGGCCTAATTTCAACATTGTTTTGCCTCAGGCCTGAGGAGACGAAGAGAGATAGGGGCACAGCATGTGGGTTGAGCAGTCAGAACACACACCACATTCATTGATCATTAAGTTTACCATTTTATATGGGCATAGTTTGTGGTACATCAAAACAATTACTAGAATAATTGCTTTGAATTACTGATCAAAGGTCATCAGAATGTATAATAATAATAAATTGTAAATATTATAAGAATTACCAAAATATTACACAGAAATATGAAGTCAGCACATTCTGTTGGGAAAAAGGCACTGATTGATTGCTGGATGCAAGATTGACACAAATGTTCAATTTGTAAAAAAAACATTATCTGTGAAAGACAAGAAAGTGAAGCACAATAAAAGGAGGCATGCCTGTAATCTGAATTTTGACTATGTCTTGTAAATTACTTGCTTACCCAATGTCAATACTTAACATATGTATATGAGTTGTTCCGATATACTAACTACTATTGACTATCCTTAACACTTCTCATGAACCATATTTATTATTTTTCTTGTTTTTATTCACCCCATTTGTAAGGAAGTAATTCCCTCCCTAGGGTTATTGAGACGGCTGAACACACAACACCTGATACTAAATAAATGCTATCCACAGCAATTTATTGGTCACATATACTCAAAGCCTGGAAGAGGAAGGCATGATAGGCCACATGGGGATGAGGTTTGCACTCAGGAACAAAGTAAACAACCAGGGACTATGGGAAGCAGGCTTCCTAGGATCAAGAGGGTACACTGTTCCTTATTTCCAGTAGGAAAAAAAATGATTGGCTTGTTTAAATAATTCTGAGGCCATGAGAGAACTGAAACTCCTTTTGTTTTTTTTAATTAAAAATTTTTTTTTTTATTATTATACTGTAAGTTCTAGGGTACATGTGCATAACATGCAGGTTTGTTACATATGTATACTTGTGCCATGTTGGTGTGCTGCACCCATCAACTCGTCAGCACCCATCAACTCGTCATTTACATCAGGTATAACTCCCAATGCAATCCCTCCCCCCTCCCCCATCTCCATAATAGGCCCCAGTGTGTGATGTTCCCCTTCCCGAGTCCAAGTGATCTCATTGTTCAGTTCCCACCTATGAGTGAGAACATGCATACTTAGAGATAAGCAGATACTCTACCTGGTCCACTTAATAAGAGGATATTTTGGCTAGAAGAACTTAATTGAAACAAAGTATGTAGTTTCAACTGGAAACACTTAACTCCATTCAGTAACAAAACATGTTTTTAATATTCCAAAGATTTTGGATTACTACTATCAAAGATGTACAGACTTAATAGTACAATAATTCTAGATGCACGTTTTTACTTCATCGTCTCTCAAGATGTTGATTTCATCTGTCTACTCTTGTTTAGGAAGTTCGTGGCCATGTAAAGTAGGTGTTTTTTTAACAACAAGAATATGCTTTTACCTCTACTTCTAAGAAAGTAATATTTTGTCCAAAATTGGTAGATAATGAGATGGTAATAAAGGAAACATCACATCTTTATATAAATATATTGTTAAGCCAATCTAATTGCAGTGCATTTTAGTACAGCCAGCTTACTTTGATCTTACAGATCTTTGTTGCTTCACATTTTCTTTCCTATGAAAGTTAAAAAGTTTGGAAGAATGTACTCTTTTGATGAGGATAAAGATGGAGCTATTTGAGTTAGAAAAAGAACGAAATGTCATCTTGTAATTGATGGCAATTAGAAACACCTGGTTAAATTCAGCGACGTGTCGATCATTTTGTCCTTTCAATTATTTCAGTGTTTGCTTAATAGCATTATTAAACAGGACTGGAAAACAAAGTAATTACTGACATAACTGTGAGTTTTGTTTTATGGAACTTGCAAGTTTAAACATTTATGACAAGATGAAACTCAAGACAGAAAATCTCAAGGAAGAAATATTTGTCAGGCATTTTGCAAGTTTGTGTGCTGAATTCTATTTTTTACTGACATTCCTTGAATTATTAGCAAAAAAGTAAGCAATATCCAAAGGCTGAATGGCTCTAAATAGTCTTTTCTAGGGAATTCAGCAGCTCTTAGGTCCTTTATATAGTCATCTCTTTACTCAGTGCAAACTGTGAAATAATCAAAGGTGATATTGTCACCCTGCAATATATCAGATTTTTTATACACATGAACACACCTTCCGACAGTAGTCGGTATATGAAAAGTTTATTTCCTCCAATCTTCACCAATAATAAATGTAGTCTTTAAAGGTGTTTTTGTGATCATTTTCCCAGTGAAAAAGTACAATTTATACTGCTATAATTTGTACTTCTGTTATTACTATTGATTGATGGCGTTTTTCATGTATTTTTTTCTGATTCTTTTCTCAATGAATTAGATGAATACTACTGTATTGTAACTTAGTAGAACTTCCTTATTTTAATATTTTGTAGAGAAATTTTGTACTGTTTAACTTTTTATTTATTCCTGGCTACATTTAGGAACGCTTTTCCAGATAATCTTCAGAATATTTTTGTTATTTCTCAAGTGCTATTGAAATTATTGATGGAATTTCTTACCTATACATTAATTAGGGAGTAATTCAGAATGCTAAAATATTATCTTTCCATGCCAAGCACAAACCTCGACTCTACGTTCCAATAAAGTTACATGTATGTAAAGCTTTTTGTTAGTGCTCAAATGCTATTGAGATTTTTACTGGAATGTCTTACTTATACATTAACTAGAGAGGGATTCAGAATGTTAAAATATTGTCTTTCCAAGCCAAGCACACGCCTTGACTATACATTCAAATAAAGTTATACACACATAAAGACTTTTCATGTATTTTATTAAACGTGTTATTAAACAATTTTACTTTTTTTTTTTTTTTTTGCCGTTTTTGTTTTTAAGTGACTTTTTTTGTATCCAGCCAGATTACACACATTTTGTATGAGTTCTAAGAATTCGGCCAGGCGCGGTGGCTCACATCTGTAATCCCAGCACTTTGGGAGGCCGAGGCAGGCAAATCACGAGGTCAGAAGATCGAGACCATCCTGGCTGACACGGTGGAACTCCGTCTCTACTAAAAATACAAAACATTAGCCGGGCGTTGTGGAGGGCGCCTGTAGTCCCAGCTACTCAGGAGGCTGAGGCAGGAGAATCACTTAAACCCGGGACGTGGAGGTTGCAGTGAGTGGAGATGGTGCCACTGCACTACAGCCTGGGTGACAGAAGGAGACTCCATCTCCAAAAAAAAAAAAAAAAAAAAAAAATTCTTCAGTTGCTTTTCTTGAATTTTCTAGGTAGAAAATATCCTATGCAAATAAAGATATTATCTCCCACTTTAAATTAGTTTACTTATTTTTATAATTTTATTATGTGAATCAGAACTTCCCAATGTAAATTAATGAGGTGATTACTAGAATCTGAATCTAATCTTTGATTTATAGCATACATTTTCTATATTTTCTTTGGAGCAAATGATATTCATCATAATTTAAAGACAGATATCTTTGATTTTATTAAGAAAGGGAACATTTTATTTTAAGAGAGCTTATATCTGCAAGTTTTATTGAATTTTATTAAATGTCTCTGTCATCTGATTTATTCAGAATAATTTAATCCTTTAATCCATTGATATTGTAATTACTATATTAAGTTATATTAAGCTGTAATTTTATGAACAAACCAATTGGACATGAAAAATTACTTTTATTGTATTTATCTTTCTCATATTTCATTTAGGAATTTTGTATGTATATATATTAGTGGTGTTGGTCTATTGTTTTATGTGTGAGCTTTTTTATAGGCATAAATGCATTGGAAAATACTTATTTCTCTTTTTTCACCTTTACTGAGGTACAATTTACAAATAAAAATTGTATATGTTTAAGGTGTATAATGCAGTGTTTTGACATATGCACAGATTACGAAATAATAGCCACAAACAAGCTAATTAACATATCCATCACCCTGCATATTTATTCTTTTATTTTTCCTTTTATTTTTTTCTGGTGAGCACACTTGATTTATACCCTTAGCAAATTTCTTTTTTTTTTTTTTTTTTTTTTTTTTTTTTTTTTTTTTTTTTTTTTTTTGAGACGGAGTCTCGCTCTGTCTCCCCGGCTGAGTGCAGTGGCCGGATCTCAGCTCACTGCAAGCTCCGCCTCCCGGGTTTACGCCATTCTCCTGCCTCAGCCTCCCGAGTAGCTGGGACTACAGGCGCCCGCCACCTCGCCCGGCTAGTTTTTTGTATTTTTAGTAGAGACGGGGTTTCACCGGGTTAGCCAGGATGGTCTTGATCTCCTGACCTCGTGATCCGCCCGTCTCGGCCTCCCAAAGTGCTGGGATTACAGGCTTGAGCCACCGCGCCCGGCCACCCTTAGCAAATTTCAAGTACACACTGTAATGTTGCTAACTATCCTCACATTGCTGTACGTTAGATCTCCGGGACTAATTCATTTTGCGTAACTAAAAATTTGTACCCTTTGACAAATATCTCCCTTATTCACTGTATTCACTCCCCAACCCCTGGAAAACACCATTCTCCTCTCTGCTTCTATGAGTTTGATGTTTTAAATTCCACATATAAGTGAGATTTTACATATTTTTCTTTCCATGCCTGGCTTCTTTCACTTAGCATAATGTCCTCCAGGTTCGCCCATGTTGTCACGAATAACAGGATTTCTTTATTTTTTAATTCTCATTAGCATTCTATTGTATATTTACACCACATTTTCTTTATCTATCATCATGTATTTGGTTTGTTTCCACATCTAGGCTATTGCGGATAATGGTATATTAAACATAGGAATACAGATACATCTTTGAAATCATAATATTATTTCCATTGGATATCTATGAAGAAGTGAGACTAATGAATTATAAGCTAGTTGTATTTTTTAATTGTAATCTCTATACTGTTTTCCATAAAGGTAATATGCATTTACATGTCCACCAACAGCGTACAACACTTTACTTTTCTCCAAAACCTCATCGATACTTGCTGTAATATCTTTCTGATAACAGCTATCCAAACAGGTGAGGTAATAGCTCATTGGTTTTTGTTTCTTTTATTTTTATTTGACACGTAAAAATTGTACATATTTGTGGAATACAGAATGGCATTTCAACATGTGTATACATTGTATAATGACAAAATCAGGGTGATTTGTATGTGTTGGGAATATTCAAAATCCTCTTTTAGGTTTTTGAAAGTATACAGTAAATTACAGTTAACCATAATCATCCTACAGTTCTGAAAAACACCAGAACTCATTCTTCCTATCTGTAATTTTGTATCTGTTAACCAATACCTCCCCATCTTCCCTTCACTCACTTTCCAGCCTCTAATACCCACAATTTTACTCCCAACTTCTATGAACTCAAAAATTATTTTTGCTCCCACATTAAGAGTAAGATCACATCATATTTATATTTCTGTGCCTGACTGATTTTGCTTAATATAATGTCTTCCAGGCTCATCCATGTTCTCAGGAATAACAGAATCTCATTCATTTTGTGGCTGAATAGTATTGCATTGTGTATATATAACACATTTTCTTTATCCACTTGTATATTGATAGACATTTAGCTTAAAGCCATATCTTAGCTATACAGTACTACAATAGATGTGGTGATTCACCGTTGCTATTCAACTTTTTAGTGGACATTCTAGACAGAAAAATTGGCCAATAATAATAAATAAAAGGGATCCAAATAGAAAAGTAAAAACTTTGTTTGCAGATAACATGATCCTATATATAGAACACCCAAGAAATTTACAAAAAAAAAAACACTATTAGTGGTAAATTATTTTAGAACGTTGCAGGGTACAAAATAAGTGTGAAAGAATTATCTTTCTATACCTTCGCAAGAAAAACAAAAAATATTAAAAAGTATTCAATTTAAAATATCATCCAAATAATACAATACGTAGGGAAAAACTCTTAAAAAAAGGTGAAATTCTTGTGCACTAAAAGCTACAAAGCACTGCTAAAAAAAATTAAAGAATACCTAATTGAATGGGAAAACATTGCATGTTTATTAGTTTATGCTGTGAAAATATTATCCAAAACAAATTCACTGAAATCCCTGCCAAGTTTTGATTTTATGTTTGAGTATTTTGCTGAGGTTTTGCATTTATATTCATAGGAAATACTATGTCCGACATTGGTGGGTTCTCGGTCTGGCTGACTGAAAGAATGAAGCCGCGGACTCTCGCGGTGAGTGCTACAGTTCTTAAAGATGGTGTGTACGGAGTTTGCTCCTTCAGACGTTCAGATGTGTCTGGAGTTTCTTCTTTCTGGTGCCTCTGTGCTCTGGCTGACAGGAGTGAAGCTGCACACCTTTGCAGTGAGTGTTACAGCTCTTAAAGGCAACATGCACCCCAAGAGCCAGCAGCAGCAAGATTTATTACAAAGAGCCAAAGAAAAAAGCCACCACGCTGCAAAAGGGAAAGCAGATAGGTTGTAGCTGCTTGGCTCCGGCAGCCTGCTTTTATTCACTTATCTGGCCCCACCCACATCCTGCTGATTGGTCCATTTTACAGAGAGCTGATTGGTCTATTTTACAGAGAGCTGATTGGTCTATTTTACAGAGAGCTGATTGGTCCGTTTTGACAGACTGCTGATTGGTGCGTTTACAATCCTTTAGCTAGACAGTGCTAGACAGAAAAGTTCTCCAAGTCCCCACTAGGTTAGCTAGATGCAGAGTACTGATTGGTGTATTTACAAACCCTGAGCTAGACACAGAGTGCTGATTGGTGTTATTTACAAACCCTGAGCTAGACACAGAGTGCTGATTGGTGCGTTCATGATCCCTTAGCTAGACATAAAGGTTCTCCAAGTCTCCACTAGACTCAGCCCAGCTGGCTTCACCTAGTGGATCCTGAACGGGGGCTGCAGGCGAAGCTGCCCACCAGTCCCCAGCTGCGCCTGCACTCCTCAACCCTTGGGCGTGGACGGATCGGGCGCCACAGAGCAGGAGGCGGCGCCCGTCGGGGAGGCTCGGGCCGCTCAGGAGCCCACCGTGGAGGCGGAACTCAGACATGGCGGGCTGCAGGTCCTGAGCCCTGCCCCACGGGGAGGTGGCTGAGGCCCCGGGAGAATTCGACCTGTGCATGCTGGCCAGCAGTGCTGGGGACCTGGCGCAACCTCCGCAGCTGCTGACCCGGGTGCTAAGCCCCTCACTGCCCTGGGGTCGGCCGGCCGCTCGGAGTGCCAGGCCCGCGGGGCTCGCGCCCGCTGGAACTCGCGCTGGCTTGTGAGCGCCGCGCGCAGCTCGGGTTCCCGCCCACGCCTCTCCCTCCACACCTCCAGGCAAACAGAGGGCGCCGGCTCAGGCCTGGGCCAGCCCAGATAGGGACTCCTGCAGTGCAGAGGCGGGCTGAAGGGCTCCTCAAGCGCCGCCAGAGTGGATGCCGAGGCCGAGGAGGCACCGAGAGTGATGGCTGCTAGCACATTGTCATCTCTCAATACAGGTCTGTCATTTTCTTTTTTGTGATATCTTTATGAAATGGGTATCAGAGCTATGCATATCTCAAGGAATTAGTTGGGACTTGTTACAAGCAATGTACCTTATTCTATTATTGAATCAAGTAATTTGATTTTTTTTCTCTATTTTTCTTGGTCAGCCTATCTAAAAGTTTGTCAGTTTGCTTTTTTTTTCTCATTGTCTTTGAAACCAACCTAATAGTCCCATTGACAGTTTTTTGTTTTTGTTTTTGTTTTTTTTATTGTTCTTGTGTTTGTTTTTGCATAGAAGTTGACCATTCTGGTCTTAAAGCTTGAAACTTGTATTTGTGTTCTCTGAGTTTCTTCCTCAGGAAAGGACCCATAGGTCTCTCAGAAAGTATCAAAGAACTGAAACTCACTAGATCAGATCATTGCATCCAGAAAGTAAGACACCAGGCCCCTCATTTATCATGATTGCTTCCTTACCTCTCCTGATGTCCTGGTTTCCCACGCATAGTTACATTTATTCCCTACTATATAGACAACTAATTTTAGTCAGTCAGGCAGATGGATTTTAGACTGATCTCCTATCTCCTTGGCTGCAGCACTCAATTAAGGCCTTCATCCTTTGCAATAATTTTCTCAGTGACTGGCTTTCTCTGCTGCAAGCCCCAGTACCTAGACTGAACCTGTGGTGTTTTGGTAACATCTTCAGGTGATTAAACTGGAAGGTTAGATTATTAATGTGTGTTTTGTTTTTAATATAGGCATTTACAATGATAAGTTTTCCTCAGAGCACAGCTTTAGCATACATTTTGATATACTGTGTCTGTATTTTCATTCATATCAAAACATTTTATCATGTGTCTTGTGATTCCTTCTTTGACTCATTGGTTATTTAGGAGTATGTTGTGTAATTTTCATATATTTGTGAATTTCCTTCTGTTTTGATTCATTATTTCATTGCATTTGAGTGAGAGAACGCACGTTAAGATTTGAATCATTTAAAAAATATTGCAGCTTGTTTTATGCCCTGACATATTGTCTATACTGGAGAATGTTCTATGTGACTGTGAGGAAAATGTGTAATCTTCTATTATTGGGTGGAAATTTTCATATATTCCTATGAGGTCTAGTTGTCTCTTTTAGTGTTTTTCAACTCTAATATATCCATCTTAATTGTAAGACTAGTTTTATTTAGTAATGCTAGTGGACAGTTAATATTCCATTGTTTGTATATACAACATTTTGTTTATACATTTATCAGGTGATGTACATTTAAGTTTGTTTCCAACGTTTTTGCTTTTATGAATAATGCTACTATTAATATTCATATAAAAGCTTTGTTTCATAGATGCTATTTTTTCCCTTGCGTATGTATCTAGGAGTGGAATTCCTTGGTCAATGATAATTCTATGTTTAACTTTTTTTTTTTTTTTTGGAGAAACAGCCAGACTGTTTCCTAAAGTGCCTCTAACATTTTACATTTCCATTTGCAGTGCATCAGCACATAAGGACCCCAACTGGCCTGTAGTATTTTTTTCTTTCTTTACTTGTTTTTCTTTTCTTTCCTTCTCTTTTTTTTTTTTTTTTTTTTTTTGATTCTTTGTCTTGTTTTAGTATCAAGGTAATACTGGCCTCCTAAAATGAATCATATATGTTCATTTATCTTTTACTTATTAGAAGGTATAGTGAAAAATTGATTGGAATTATTTTTTAAATTTTTCATAGAGTTCAGAAGCAAAGATACCTGGATTGGGCTTTCATTTGTGGGTATATTTTGATTACTAAATCATTCCCTTTACTTACTATATGTTTATTCAGATTTTCTATTTTATCTTGAGTGAGTTTGGCAATTTGCATCTTTCAAGGAATTTGTTCATTTTATCAAAGTTGTCTTATGTGTTGGCATATGTTGTTCCTAGTATTGTATTTCTTCTTAATTCCTTTTATTTCTGTAAAGATTTTAGTAAAGGCTCCTCTTTTACTTCTGATTTTAGCAATTAGATTTTTTTCTCTCATTTTTGTGGTCATACTAGCTAAAGTTTTGTTACTTTTATTGATCTTTCCAACAAAACAACTTTTTAAAATCTTTGCATTGGGCTTACTTTTCTCTTCCTTTTACAATAAATTAAGATGGGAAATTAGGCTGTTTATTTGAGATACTCATTCTTTTTCAGTATAGTTACTTACAGAACATCTTTTCTGGAAGAGAGCTTCTGAAACATGAAATCTGCAACAAGAAGTTTGAGGGAATAAAAAATGCTGACATCCTCCCCCTCCAGTGGAGCCCTAGACTGAGATATGGGAGTAGAAGGAGTCTTTTATTCTTACCTACACCTACCACCAGTAGAGCTTAAATTGCACTGAACTGGGGGTGTGAGTGTGTCTCAAATGCCACAGTATCTCACTTTTTTAAAAAGATTGAGATTGTCTCAAGTAAATACGTATCTATTGGTTGTATGCCCTAAGAAAAAATTTTAGAGACTTTAAAGAACGATTTCTTTAAAATTTATACTTGTTTGGTTGGGAAGAAGATCTGTACAGCTTCTCATTCTATTATTTCTGAAGTATCTCTCTATTTTTGAGGACTGTAATTATCAGAGTGCAAGATACTGCCATCAGACCTTCTGGAACTTTGGTTTTAAAGTACTATAGTGTCCAATATTTTGTAGAAAACTAGTTGAGGAAATACTCTGGTGGCATCACAAAGAGGTGCTTGTGAAATAGAATGACAACTAACCAGATTTCAAAATGAAACACTATGAATGAGAATCAGGTAGCACAAGATTAACAAAAAATGTTGGCCATTTTAAAATCAGATTGTATATTTCATAAAGCAGTGTATGAGTAGATCATAAAGTGAATTCAAAGTAATTTTTTTCAGTAGATTCCTATCAGCTTTATCGTAACTGGAAACTTTTCTCGTATTTGTCAAATTGTTTTCCCAAGGATTACTTTCCAATGAAATTGTCAGTTTTTACTTTTGTATCGGTTTAGTTTGTGTCAGGAACTGTTAATTTATGTCATTTTTGAATGTGAATGTCCATAATATGCTGTTAAATACACTGAAAACATTCAAACGGGTAAAAGGCACCAAACAACCAGCAAATGAAATTCCTGTGTATGCTTACAGTGCTATCAAAAATCATATTTATGCATTCACTCAATATTTATGACAAAATCTTTAAATTTCATTGATCTGTGTTTTGAAATATGAGAGAAAAATAACTAAGAGCCCACAACTATTACTTCAAGAGGCTTACTAAAAGACTTCCGCTATGACTTCTATTATTTTCTTTTTTGACAATAATAGTTTTCACCTTCCTCAATGTTTTATGCTCATTGATTATTCTTTCATTGTGGCTGCTTCATCTGACTTCGTAGATTTAATGTCTGGATTTCTTTTCTTTCTTACAGTACATCTCTTTCAAATAAAGATTGTTGTTCTAATTTTTCAGGGGAGCTTTTTGAATTGCAACACATGTCTTTGGGTCTGTTGATTTTCCTTTAATTTTACATTCTTATAGAGAAACGTCTAGGCATTCCAAATACTCTTTTGTTATCAATAAAGTTGATTTGAAATGGGTATCTCGTGAAATAAACAGGGATTCTGCCAAATTCTAAAGGTACAAGTGAGGGGAAAAGGAAATATTACATTTGCTGGAAATATATTTTTTAAATTCAGAGATCTAGTTCGTTGGCAGAAGTGTAGAAAAAGTTAGGAACAAGAATATGCTCAGTGGGGACTTTCACATGTGCCTCTGTTTTTGCCAAGAAGACCATGTCAGGAAGCAACATTCAACTCTTAGCGCAGCCTTGCTGCTACTCTCCCAAAGCTCTTTGTTTGTTACAGGAGCTTTGGCCATAAACGATTTCTGGGTTCACCAAGTAACACTACTGGACTCCACATTGTGTTGATTTGTCCTTATTGTTGAAGAGAAGCCCAAGTCATGTGTTGTGACTTCTCATGGCATGCTTTCATCTCCAGATGTGAATCACATAAAATAAGAGGTGTCAAATTCAGTTTTAGATATACTGTTCTTTTATTATAGAGTATGTCAAATGTCAGCCCTGTGTCTTCCTTCAAAGAGGTCACATCAGTATTATATTGAGTGGAAATTGTTTACCTTTTTTAGTCTTTAGCATTAATGTAGATTTTCCTCCACTCTTAAATGCCTTAGCCAGTCATTTTTATTAGTTTTCTATTGCTGCTGTAACAAATGACCAAAACAGAATAATTAACACAACACAAATTTATTCTTTTTTTTTGAGATGGCGTTTCGCTCTTGTTGCCCAGGCTGGAGTGCAATGGCACAGTCTTGGCTCACTGCCACCTCCACCTCCCAGGTTCAAACGATTCTCCTGCCTTAGCCTCCCAAGTAGCTGGGATTACAGGCACCCACCACCTCACCACCATGCCCGGCTAATTTTTGGATTTTTAGTACAGACAGGGTTTTGCTATGTTGGCCAGGCTGGTCACGAACTCCTGACCTCAGGTGATCCACCCACCTCAGCCTCCCAAAGTGCTGGGATTACAGGCGTGAGCCACCTTGCCCAGCCAAATTTATTCTTTTATGGTTGTGGATGCCAGAAATCCAAAATAGAATTCACTATATCAAAGTCATAATGTCAACTGGGCTGTGATGTTGCTAAAGTTTCTATGGGATAATCCATTTATTTTTCTTCTATAGCTTCTATAGGCTGCCCTTATTCCTTGGCTTATACCTCCTTATCATATTGTGTTTCCCGCCCCCACTTTTATTATCACATAGCCTCTTCCTCCTCCAAATATTTCTCCTCTTCCTCCTTATTCTTCAGTCTTCAAATCTCTTTCTGCCTCCCTCTTCTGAGGACGCTTGTGTTTACATTTAGGGCTTACCCAGATTCAGGTAATCTCCCCATCTCAAAATATTTAACCTAATTACATATATAAATTTCTCTTTTACCATATAAGTAACTTTCACAGATTCCAGGAATGAAGACCTACATATCTTTGTGAGCCATTATTTGGCCTTTCACAGTCATATAGATAAGAATTCAGAAGAGCAATAATTAGATTCTGGTGTTAATGTTACTTCTTCACAGAAGTCTATGACAAAAAAATAACAATTACTCTTTTGAATTAGATTTATTCAGCAAATATTAATTTACATTTATCATACATCAGAAACAGTTCTGACATCTTCACAAATATTAATTCATTTTGATCTCATAACAACCTCAATTTACATATGTGGAAAACAAGACAAGGAGAGTTTAAATAACTTGAAAAAAGACTATGTAATTTATAATTGGAGGAGACAGGATTTTAACCCAGGCAGTTTGGCTCCAGATATTGTTTCTAATAAATGCATTCCTTATGATAAATATCATTCTTTTTAAAGGATGAATGTAATTTTCTGATTTAATCCATGTTGGAAAAATTTAAAGTTTCCAACATTGGATAGAACCATAAACATCCACATACTCCTTGTATAAATTAAATATATTTTATCATATTTTAATATTTCTTTCATTATTTCAATGGGAATAGGGATGACAAGAGACAAATAAATATGCTATATATGCTCACATATTAATCTTGACTATAACTCCATTTAAATCTTTGTTTTGCCTCTTTTGGCCTTGAAATAACAAAGCAGCATAATGTAACAGAATGGAAAAAAAATGGAGTTAGAGATACCTAATTTCAAATACTGCCTTAAAGAGTTTAGTTATCGCCGGGCGCGGTGGCTCAAGCCTGTGATCCCAGCACTTTGGGAGGCCAAGACGGGCGGATCACAAGGTCAGGAGATCGAGACCATCCTGGCTAACCTGGTGAAACCCCGTCTCTACTAAAAAATATAAAAAAAACCTAGCCGGGCGAGGTGGCGGGCGCTTGTTGTCCCAGCTACTCGGGAGGCTGAGGCAGGAGAATGGCGTAAACCCGGGAGGCGGAGCTTGCAGTGAGCTGAGATCCGGCCACTGCACTCCAGCCTGGGCAACAGAGCGAGACTCCGTCTCCAAAAAAAAAAAAAAGAGTTTAGTTATCTTTAAGCCTTGGATAATGTGCTTCATTTCTCTCATCTTTGATTTATATCTATGTAAAATAGAACAACTGAATCAACTTCCCAGGTTTTTTGAATGTTTAAGACAAAATAATATCTATCACCTACCAAGTACAGTGTTTGGGATATAGGAGGTGTTACTTAATATTATTTCTCATTCCAGTGTTTCTTTTCTTCACATGCATATGTATAGATATGTATTGCTGTCTTTCATATTTTTATTAATATTTTAACATTGTACAAATCTTTATGCCCATTGTCTTATTTGTTTTTCTACAATTTCTCATTCTGTGACTCTCGGCTAAGCCAAGATTCTATGCTTAGAAACTCCACACAAGGTGTTTCTGATGCTTTTCCTTGTACCTAAGTATCAAAGCCTACGATGCTGCCAGTTCTCCAGTGAACTGCTGATTTTGCTTCTGCCTCCACTGAGAGACTGTATGTTAAGCGGTGTTGATCAGAGACAGGAGTATTAGGCAATAGCTCATTGGGAGATACGTAATTGTATGAGTTCTTAATAAGAGATCCTCAATACTAATGTTTTGCTTTTTTTTTTTTTTTCTATTTCCCAATCTCTTCTGTGGGTACATAGTAGGTGTATATATTTACTGGTTACATGAAATGTTTTGATATAGGCATGCAATGAGTAATAATAATTTCAGGTTAAATAGGGTGTCCGTCACCTCAAGCACTTTATCACTTGTGTTACAAACAATCCAATTATATTTTTTAGTTGTTTTATTTATTTTTATTTACTATTTATTTATTTTGAGACAATATCTCACTTTGTTGCCCAGACTGGAGTGCAGTGGTGCAATCTTGGCTTACTGCAGCCTCAACCTCCCAGGCTCAAGTGATCCTCCCACCTCAGCCTCCCAAGCAACTGGGACTACAGGTAGTCAACATCATGCCTGCCTAATTTTCATATTTTTTGTAGAGATGGGAGTTTCTTAGTGTTGCAAAGGCTAGTCTCAAATTTCTGACCTCAAGCAATCCACTTGCCTTGGCCTCCCTAACTGCTGTGATTATAGTGATGAGCCACTGTGCTCAGCCTATTTGTTATTTTAAAAGTACAATTTAATTATTTTTTACTATAGCCACCTTATGGTGCTATCAAATACTAAGTCTTATTCATTCTTTCGACAATTTGTACTCATTAACTAATCTCCACTTACCCCCACCCCCGCTACCCTTATCAGCCTCTGGTAACCATCCTTCTACTCTCTATCCCCATGAGTTCATTTGTTTTGATGTTTAGGTCCCACAAGTAAGTGACAACATGAAACGTTTGTCTTCCTGTGCCTGGGTTATTTTACTTAACATAATGATCTCCAGCTTCATTCATGTTGTTAGAAATGAAAAGTTGCTTTCACATCTTGGCTATTGTGAATATTTCTACAGTAAACATGAGAGTGCAAAACTATCTTTAATATACTGATTTCTTTTATTTTGGACATACAACCAGTAGTAGGATTGCAGGATCATATGGTAGATCTGTTTTATGTTTTTGAGGAAACTTCATTCTGTTTTCCATTTTGCTGTACTAATTTACATTCCCGTTAACAGTGTACTGCTGTTTGCCTTGGCCCGTATCCTCCGAATCTTGGCAAACTTTAGATTACCTATGCTGATCAACTATCAGAAGGGGTGTGCCTTGAGTTTCACTGCCAGTGGGAATTATTTGAGGATAGGCTAGCTGAACACTGTGGCTTATTTTTATTTGTGAGATAATAGCTCATGTTCTGGTCTCTGGCCATAACAGAATCAGTGGCAAGAGAATATGACATACTAATCTAGGGTGATAAAGAGTGGGAATCAAGGAGAATTTTAGCTTTCAATATTTTGCAACAAAGAATAGGAAGAATAATATTAAAAAAAGATGTCATGGGGAAAAATTATAGATAACCAAGGGACTTGTGGGCAAAGGTAAAAAAAAATAAAAATTAGAGTAAAATACAAATTAAGACGGAAAGTCACTTTATCATTTAGCTATTGTTGCAACAAAACCCACCCCCAAACTTACTGTCTTAATATTACAATATATATATTGATTCTATATATATAGATGGATTCTGTAATCTATATATATATATAATCTATCTATCTATCTATCTATCTATGTATATATAGAGAGATTCTGTGAGTTAGCTGGTCAGTTCCTCTGCTGGTTTTTTCAGAGCTAATTTATGTAGAAGTATTCAGCTGGAGGAGCTGATGGGCTGGAGGTTCCAAGATGTCTGTCTCACTTACATGTCCAGCAGTTTCTGATGGTTGTTGACTCTGGAGGATCTGCTACACTCAACACGGCCTCTAATTCCTCAATACGTTAGACTAGCTACCTTTTTTTTTTTTTTTTTTTGGTTATACTTTAAGTTCTAGGGTACATGTGCATAACGTGCAGGTTTGTTACATATGTATACTTATGCCATGTTGGTGTGCTGCACCCATCAACTCGTCAGCACCCATCAATTCATCATTTATATCTTGTATAACTCCCCAATGCAAGCCCTCCCTCCTCCCCCATCCCCCCTCCCCATGATAGGCCCCTGTGCGTGATGTTCCCCTTCCCGAGTCCAAGTGATCTCATTGTTCAGTTCCCACCTATGAGTGAGAACATGCGGTGTTTGGTTTTCTGTTCTTGTGATAGTTTGCTAAGAATGATGGTTTCCAGCTGCATCCATGTCCCTACAAAGGACGCAAACTCATCCTTTTTTATGGCTGCATAGTATTCCATGGTGTATATGTGCCACATTTTCTTAATCCAGTCTGTCACAGATGGACATTTGGGTTGATTCCAAGTCTTTGCTATTGTGAATAGTGCCGCAATAAACATACGTGTACATGTGTCTTTGTAGTAGACTAATTTATAATCCTTTGGGTATATACCCAGTAGTGGGATGGCTGGGTCATATGGTACATCTAGTTCTAGATCCTTGAGGAATTGCCATACTGTTTTCCATAATGGTTGAACTAGTTTACAATCCCACCAACAGTGTAAAAGTGTTCCTATTTCTCCACATCCTCTCCAACACCTGTTGTTTCCTGACTTCTTAATGATTGCCATTCTAACTGGTGTGAGATGGTATCTCATTGTGGTTTTGATTTGCATTTCTCTGATGGCGAGTGATGATGAGCATTTTTTCATGTGTCTGTTGGCTGTATGAATATCTTCTTTTGAGAAATGTCTGTTCATATCCTTTCCCCACTTTTTGATGGGGTTGTTTGTTTTTTTCTCGTATATTTGTTTGAGTTCTTTGTAGATTCTGGATATTAGCCCTTTGTCAGATGAGTAGGTTGCAAAAATTTTCTCCCATTCTGTAGGTTGCCTGTTCACTCTGATGGTGGTTTCTTTTGCTGTGCAAAAGCTCTTTAGTTTAATTAGATCCCATTTGTCAATTTTTGCTTTTGCTGCCGTTGCTTTTGGTGTTTTAGACATGAAGTCCTTACCCATGCCTATGTCCTGAATGGTACTACCTAGATTTTCTTCTAGGGTTTTTATGGTATTAGGTCTAACATTTAAGTCTCTAATCCATCTTGAATTAATCTTCGTATAAGGGGTAAGGAAAGGATCCAGTTTCAGCTTTCTACTTATGGCTAGCCAATTTTCCCAGCACCATTTATTAAATAGGGAATCCTTTCCCCATTTCTTGTTTCTCTCAGGTTTGTCAAAGATCAGATGGCTGTAGATGTGTGGTATTATTTCTGAGGACTCTGTTCTGTTCCATTGATCTATATCTCTGTTTTGGTACCAGTACCATGCTGTTTTGGTTACTGTAGCCTTGTAGTATAGTTTGAAGTCAGGTAGCGTGACGCCTCCAGCTTTGTCCTTTTGACTTAGGATTGTCTTGGCAATGCGGGCTCTTTTTTGGTTCCATATGAACTTTAAAGCAGTTTTTTCCAATTCTGTGAAGAAACTCATTGGTAGCTTGATGGGGATGGCATTGAATCTATAAATAACCTTGGGGAGTATGGCCATTTTCACGATATTGATTCTTCCTATCCATGAGCATGGTATGTTCTTCCATTTGTTTGTGTCCTCTTTGATTTCACTGAGCAGTGGTTTGTAGTTCTCCTTGAAGAGGTCCTTTACATCCCTTGTAAGCTGGATTCCTAGGTATTTTATTCTCTTTGAAGCAATTGTGAATGGAAGTTCATTCCTGATTTGGCTCTCTGCTTGTCTGTTACTGGTGTATAAGAATGCTTGTGATTTTTGCACATTAATTTTGTATCCTGAGACTTTGCTGAAGTTGCTTATCAGCTTAAGGAGATTTTGGGCTGAGACGATGGGGTTTTCTAAATATACAATCATGTCATCTGCAAACAGGGACAATTTGACTTCTTCTTTTCCTAACTGGATACCCTTGATTTCTTTCTCTTGCCTGATTGCCCTAGCCAGAACTTCCAACACTATGTTGAATAGGAGTGGTGAGAGAGGGCATCCCTGTCTTGTGCCAGTTTTCAAAGGGAATTTTTCCAGTTTTTGCCCATTCAGTATGATATTAGCTGTGGGTTTGTCATAAATAGCTCTTATTATTTTGAGGTACGTTCCATCAATACCGAATTTATTGAGCGTTTTTAGCATGAAGGGCTGTTGAATTTTGTCAAAAGCCTTTTCTGCATCTATTGAGACAATCATGTGGTTCTTGTCTTTGGTTCTGTTTATATGCTGGATTACGTTTATTGATTTGCGAATGTTGAACCAGCCTTGCATCCCAGGGATGAAGCCCACTTGATCATGGTGGATAAGCTTTTTGATGTGCTGCTGAATCCGGTTTGCCAGTATTTTATTGAGAATTTTTGCATCAATGTTCATCAGGGATATTGGTCTAAAATTCTCTTTTTTTGATGTGTCTCTGCCAGGCTTTGGTATCAGGATGATGTTGGCCTCATAAAATGAGTTAGGGAGGATTCCCTCTTTTTCTATTGATTGGAATAGTTTCAGAAGGAATGGTACCAGCTCCTCCTTGTACCTCTGGTAGAATTCAGCTGTGAATCCATCTGGTCCTGGACTTTTTTTGGTGGGTAGGCTGTTAATTGTTGCCTCAATTTCAGAGCCTGCTATTGGTCTATTCAGGGATTCAACTTCTTCCTGGTTTAGCCTTGGGAGAGTGTAAGTGTCCAGGAATTTATCCATTTCTTCTAGATTTTCTAGTTGATTTGCGTAGAGGCGTTTATAGTATTCTCTGATGGTAGTTTGTATTTCTGTGGGGTCAGTGGTGATATCCCCTTTATGATTTTTTATTGCATCTATTTGATTCCTCTCTCTTTTCTTCTTTATTAGCCTTGCTAGCGGTCTGTCAATTTTGTTGATCTTTTCAAAAAACCAACTCCTGGATTCATTGATTTTTTGGAGGGTTTTTTGTGTCTCTATCTCCTTCAGTTCGGCTCTGATCTTAGTTATTTCTTGCCTTCTGCTAGCTTTTGAATGTGTTTGCTCTTGCCTCTCTAGTTCTTTTAATTGTGATGTTAGAGTGTCAATTTTAGATCTTTCCTGCTTTCTCTTGTGGGCATTTAGTGCTATAAATTTCCCTCTACACACTGCTTTAAATGTGTCCCAGAGATTCTGGTATGTTGTATCTTTGTTCTCATTGGTTTCAAAGAACATCTTTATTTCCGCTTTCATTTCGTTATGTACCCAGTAGTCATTCAGGAGCAGGTTGTTCAGTTTCCATGTAGTTGAGCGGTTTTGATTGAGTTTCTTAGTCCTGAGTTCTAGTTTGATTGCACTGTGGTCTGAGAGACAGTTTGTTATAATTTCTGTTCTTTTACATTTGCTGAGGAGTGCTTTACTTCCAATTATGTGGTCAATTTTGGAATAAGTGCGATGTGGTGCTGAGAAGAATGTATATTCTGTTGATTTGGGGTGGAGAGTTCTATAGATGTCTATTAGGTCCGCTTGGTGCAGAGATGAGTTCAATTCCTGGATATCCTTGTTAACTTTCTGTCTCGTTGATCTGTCTAATGTTGACAGTGGAGTGTTGAAGTCTCCCATTATTATTGTATGGGAGTCTAAGTCTCTTTGTAAGTCTCTAAGGACTTGCTTTATGAATCTGGGTGCTCCTGTATTGGGTGCATATATATTTAGGAGAGTTAGCTCTTCCTGTTGAATTGATCCCTTTACCATTATGTAATGGCCTTCTTTGTCTCTTTTGATCTTTGATGGTTTAAAGTCTGTTTTATCAGAGACAAGGATTGCAACCCCTGCTTTTTTTTGTTCTCCGTTTGCTTGGTAGATCTTCCTCCATCCCTTTATTTTGAGCCTATGTATGTCTCTGCATGTGAGATGGGTCTCCTGAATACAGCAGACTGATGGGTCTTGACTCTTTATCCAGTTTGCCAGTCTGTGTCTTTTAATTGGAGCATTTAGTCCATTTACATTTAAGGTTAATATTGTTATGTGTGAACTTGATCCTGCCATTATGATATTAACTGGTTATTTTGCTCGTTAGTCGATGCAGTTTCTTCCTAGCCTCGATGGTCTTTACATTTTGGCATGTTTTTGTGATGGCTGGTACCGGTTGTTCGTTTCCATGTTTAGGGCTTCCTTCAGGGTCTCTTGTAAGGCAGGCCTGGTGGTGACAAAATCTCTAAGCATTTGCTTATCTGTAAAGGATTTTATTTCTCCTTCACTTATGAAACTTAGTTTGGCTGGATATGAAATTCTAGGTTTAAAATTCTTTTCTTTAAGAACGTTGAATATTGGCCCCCACTCTCTTCTGGCTTGTAGAGTTTCTGCCGAGAGATCTGCTGTTATTCTGATGGGCTTCCCTTTGTGGGTTACCCGACTTTTCTCTCTGGCTGCCCTTCAGATTTTTTCCTTCATTTCAACTTTGGTGAATCTGGCAATGATGTGTCTTGGAGTTGCTCTTCTGGAGGAGTATCTTTGTGGCGTTCTCTGTATTTCCTGAATTTGAATATTGTCCTGCCCTACTAGGTTGGGGAAGTTCTCCTGGATGATATCCTGAAGAGTGTTTTCCAACTTGGTTCCATTTTCCCCCTCACTTTCAGGCACCCCAATCAGACGTAGATTTGGTCTTTTTACGTAATCCCATACTTCTTGCAGGCTTTGCTCATTTCTTTTTCTTTTTTTTTCTTTTGGTTTCTCTTCTCGCTTCATTTCATTCATTTGATCTTCAATCGCTGATACTCTTTCTTCCAGTTGATCGAGTCGGTTACTGAAGCTTGTGCATTTGTCACGTATTTCTCGTGTCATGGTTTTCATCTCTGTCATTTCGTTTATGATCTTCTCTGCATTAATTAGTCTAGCTGTCAATTCTTCCACTCTTTTTTCAAGATTTTTAGTTTCTTTGCGCTGGGTACGTAATTCCTCCTTTAGCTCTGATAAGTTTGATGGACTGAAGCCTTCTTCTCTCCTCTCGTCCAAGTCATTCTCTGACCAGCTTTGATCCGTTGCTGGCGATGGGCTGCGCTCCTTCGCAGGGGGAGATGCGCTCTTATTTTTTGAATTTCCAGCTTTTCTGCCCTGCTTCTTCCCCATCTTTGTGGTTTTATCTGTCTCTGGTCTTTGATGGTGGTGACGTACTGATGGGGTTTTGGTATAGGTGTCCTTCCTGTTTGATAGTTTTCCTTCTGACAGTCAGAAGGACTGTCTGTTGGTCTGTTGGAGATTGCTTGAGGTCCACTCCAGACCCTGTTTGCCTGGGTAACAGCAGCAGAGGTTGCCGAAGATAGAATATTGCTGAACAGCGAGTGTACCTGTCTGATTCTTCCTTTGGAAGTTTCCTCTCAGGGGTGTACTCCACCCTGTGAGGTGTGGGGTGTCAGACTGCCCCTAGTGGGGGATTTCTCCCAGCTAGGCTACTCAGGGGTCAGAGACACACCTGAGCAGGCAGTCTGTCCGTTCTCAGATCTCAACCTCCGCGTTGGGAGATCCACGGCTCTCCCCAAAGCTGTCAGACAGAGTCGTTCGCGTCTGCACCGGCTCCCGCTACTTCCCCTGTTGGTCTTCAGCTGTGCGCTGTCCCCAGAGGTGGAGACTACAGAGATAGGCAGGCTTCCTTGAGCTGCTGTGAGCTCCACCCAGTTCGAGCTTCCCAGCGGCTTTGTTTACCTACTTAAGCCTCAGCAATGGCGGGCGCCCCTCCCCCAGCCTCGCTGCTGCCTTGCGGATAGATCGCGGCAGACTGCTGTGTTAGCAGTGAGGGAGGCTTCGTGGGCGTGGGACCCTCCCGGCCAGGATTGGGATATATTCTCCTGGTGTGCCTGTATGCTTACAGCGCAGTATTGGGGTGGGAGTTACCCGATTTTCCAGGTGTTGTGTGTCTCAGTTCCCCTGGCTAGGAAAACGGATCCCCTTCCCCCTTGCGCTTCCAGGTGAGGCGATGCCTCGCCCTGCTTCAGCTCTCGCTGGTCAGGCTGCAGCAGCTGACCAGCACCGATTGTCCGGCACTCCCTAGTGAGACGACCCCAGTACCTCAGTTGAAAATGCAGAAATCACCGGTCTTCTGTGTCGCTTGCGCTGGGAGTTGGAGACTGGAGCTGTTCCTATTCGGCCATCTTGCTCCGCCCCCCCGACTAGCTACCTTATATGACAAACTCAATACAACATTCCAAGAGATTGTAAACAGAGGCTGCAATGCAAGTTTAAAACAAAGCTCTTGAACTTGCATAACATTTCCATCACATTTTTTGTTTCTTTTATAATGTTTTATTTTTAGTTTTTGTAGGTACATAGGTGTATATATTTTTGTGGTACTTGAGATATATTTTATTTTAAAAATTTTGGGAGAACAGGTGGTTTTTGGTTACATGGATGAGTTATTTAGTGATGACTTTTGAGATTTTGGTGTACCTGTCACTACAGCAGTGTACACTGTCCACAATGTATAGAATTTTATCTCTCATCCCCTTCCCAACCTTCCCCTCAAGTCCCCAAACTCCATTACATGATTTTTATGCTTTTATGTCCTCATAGCTTAGCTCCCACTAATAAGTGAGAACATACCATGTTGGTTTTCCATTCCTGAGTTGCTTCACGTAGAATAATGGTCTCCAACTCCACCCAGGTTGCTGTGAATGCCTCTCTCTCTCTCTCTCTCTATATATATATATTTCTAAGTAGTATTCCATGGTGTATATATACCACATTTTCTTTATCCACACGTCGACTGATAGGCATTTAGGCTGGTTCCGTGTTTTTGCAATTGCAAATTATACTGCTTTAAACATCCATGTGCAAGTGTCTTTTTCATATAATGACTTTTTGTCCTTTGAGGAGATACCCAGCAGTGGGCTTGCTGGATCAAATGGTAGTTCAACTTTTAGTTCTTTAAGGAGCCTCCATACTGTTTTCCATAGTGCTTGTGCTAGTTTACATTCCCACCAGCAGTGCAACAGTGTTCTCTTTTTACGACATCCATGCCAAAATCTATCTTTTTTTTTTATTAGGGCCATTCTTGTAGGAGTGAGGTGGTACCTCACTGTGGTTTTAATGTGCATTTCCATGATCATTAGTGATGTTGAGCATTTTTTCATATGGTTGTTGGTCATTCATGTATCTTCTTTTGAGAATTGTTTGTTCAAGTTATTTGTCCACTTATTGATTGGGTTATTTGTTTTTTTCTTGTTGATTCGTTTGAGTTCCTTGACAAGTCTGGATATTTGCCTCTTGTTGGATGCATAGTTTGTGAATATTTTCTCCCACTTTGTGGGTAGTCTGTTTATGCTACTGATTATTTCTTCTGCTGTGCAGAAGCATTCTAGTTCAATTAGGTCCCATCTATTTATTTTTGGTTTTGTTGCATTTGCTTTTGGGTTCTGGGTCATGAACTCTTTGCCTAAGCCAGTGTCTAGAAGAGTTTTTCTGATGTTTTCTTCTAGAGTTTTTATGGTTTCATGGCATAGATTTTAGTCTTTGGTCTATCCTCAGTTGATTTTTGTATAAGGTGAAAGATGAGGATCCAGCTTCATTCTTCTACATGTGACTTGCTAATTATTCAAGCACCATTTGTTGAATAGGGTGTCCTTTCCCCACTTTATGTTTTTGTTTGCGTTGTTGAAGTCAGTTAGATGTAAGTAGTTGGCTTTATTTTTCTAAACAGACCAATAACAAGTGGTGAGACTGAAATACTAATAAAAGAAATGCCAACAAAGAAGTCCAGGACCAGATAGATTCACAGATAAATTCTATCAGACAGTCAAAAGTAGAATTGGTACCAATTCTGCTGAAATTATTCCAAAATATGGAGAAATGGGGAATCCTCCTTATGATATTCTATGAAGCCACTATCATGCTAATACCTAAATAAAGAGAAAAGCATAACTACAGGCCAATATTCCTGATGAACATAGATTCAAAAATTCTCAACAAAGTACTAGCTAACTGAATGCAACTGCATATCAAAAAGACAATACATCATGATCAAGTGGGTTTCATACTACGGATGCAGGCATGGCTTAACATATGCAAGTTAATAAATGTGATACATCACATAAACAGAATTAAGAACAAAAATCACATGATCATCTCAATAGACATAGAAAAAAGCATTTGAGAAAATCCAGCATCCCTTTATGGTTAAAACCCTCAGCAAAATCAGCATACAAGGGACATACCTTAATGTAATAAAAGCCATCTATGACAAACCCACAGCCAACATAATACTGAATGGGGGAAATTGGAAGCATTCCCTCTGAGAACTGGAACAAGACAAGGATGCCCACTCTGACCACTTCTATTCATCTTAGCACTGGAAGACTAGCCAGAGCAATCAGACAACAGAAATAAATAAAGGGCATCTGAATTGGTAAAGAGGAAGCCAAACTGTCACTGTTTGCTGATGATATGATTGTATACCTAAAAAACCCTAAAGGCTCATCTAAAAAGCTCCTAGACTTAGTAAAGTCTCCAGATACAAAATCAATGTACACAAATCAGTAGCACTACTATACACCAACAGCGACCAAGCTGAGAATCAAATCAAGAACTCAATTCCTTTTACAACAGCTACAAAACAATAAATAAAATACTTAGAAATATACCTAACCAAAGAGGTGAAATATTTCTACAATAAAAACTATAAAACACTGCTGGAAGAAATCATAGATGACCCAAACAAGTGGAAACACATTCCATGCTTATGGATGGGTAGTACCATTATTATGAAAATGACCATACTGCCAAAAGCAGTCAACAGATTCAGTGCAATTTCCTTCAAAATACCGTCATCATTCTTCAGAGAACTAGAAAAATCCATCATATTCTTTAGCACAAAGCAAGGGACACAGTTATCTCAGATTGAAGGGGTAAGGAAACAGACCTTATCTCTTCAAATGAGGAGTGACAAAGTCATTACAAAAGGACATACATAATGGGATGGGAGAAATTGTCATAAATTTACCACATACTAAATGATTTTTAAAAGGGGAATCATATAATCTGATGTTTTTAAAGATTACTCTGACTATTGTGAGGTGAATGATTCTACTGGGACATAAGCAGATACCTCAGGTAGAAGGTTAGTTCAGGAAGAAATTGTCTTCAAAATGTTTAATAAATATTACTAGACATTTCCGCATGAACAATGTCATGGACATTGCTAAAAGTTTACACAAGGTGCTGTGGCATAGTCTAGACTAATTATCTTTCTAGATTCAATCCTTCATAGTTAAAAAGAATTAGCAAAGATAAATATCTTTTGGAAAAAATCTTTAAAAGAAAATGTTCAGATAGCCTCAAAAAAGGTAATCACTGAGTTAACCCAATGTACATCTACAGTAGATTACATTGAATGTGTTTTAGTCTCTGTTCAAAAAGTAGTATAATAAAAGCAAAATGTTTTAAAATGCAATTTATTGTCCATCCTTTCCTTTCATACATTTTGTAAAACCTAGATAGCTATTTTGCAAAGGAACATGGAGTTTTTACTCCTTAAAGCCAAAAGATATTTCTGTGATCTAATTAAAATTTAAGACATAGGAATTGAATGAATCAATTTACAGTCGTGGAGAACTGATCATGAAAATGCTGTTTCTAAAAATGGCTCCATTAGAAAGATAAAAGGGGTAGATGTTGTATGCAATGATGGGAAACGATATGCTGCTCTATTGCAAGAAAAGACGTTGAATGAAATAGCCATAAACAGGGAAAATGTCTATTAATCCTAAATAAAGAATTACAGAGTTGAGCTGAATAAAGACACTTAGAAGAGCAACTCAAATGACGAGTTAATGGGTGCAGCACACCAACATGGCACATGTATACATATGTAACAAACCTGCACGTTGTGCACATGTACCCTAGAACTTAAAGTATGATTAAAGAAAAAAGACAAGCAACTCAAAATTTGCCAGAGCTTTTTAATTATCTTATTATCAAAGTGCATATATTTTTAATGTTAATTCTCAATAATGGTAAGGGTATAACAAACAGCACTACGGTGCTAGAGGAGTTAATCCTTGCGGTCTTTTTTTTGAAGACTGTCGCGATATGTATTTTTAACCTTTAAAAATTATGTTTTTGGCATAATAGTTCTAGTGACAGGAATGGCTTGGGAAAGAATTTATATGCAAAAATATACATCACAGTTCATAAAGGCAAAAAATTGAACCTAAATGGCCAATAGTAGATGGTTAAATTATGATGCCTTGGTACATAGAATTTCCATGTGATTTTTAAAAACCAAGTTTTAATGTATTTACAATGACATGAGTAATTCTAAGCTTATTGAAAATATCTGGATATAAAATCTTATTACGAATATGACCTCAATTATGTATTCATAAACTCATGGAGGGGTGTTGCTCATGGCTTTGAAGGAGTGAACAAGGTGAAAAACCCTATTCCCTAAAATAGTAGGAAATTGGACAAGTGTTTGATAATAATCATTTGAAGGTTGTGGAAATTGATCTAAGGCAAACAACACATTGAGAATAGTTTACTCCTAAAAATCAAGTAAAAACTGTGGGAGTCTATAGTGTTCTGGCCTGAGGCTATATCTATCCCTCATGAGTTTAGTCAGAACAGTAGAGACACCAGGACACTTCTTTTAGGAAACTAAAAGAAGAAAATAATGTGAAAAGTTTTAGAACTTCGAAAGGCCTCCCTTGAGCCACACACAAATCCACTGTCAGAAGATGGAACACTGACTCAAGGTGTTTGATAAAAAATTCTGATCAACTGTTGCCAAACCACTAAGCCATGTAGAAATAAGGGTTATCCATAGGAAATCAGGCAAATATGCTAAACTAATCCAAACGTATTCAAACTAAACTACACTAAAATGACATAAAATAAAAACTGAATATAAACATTAGTGCCCACACAGAGCAGGGAAGAAAAAATACCATAGATTAAGTTCAGGAAAGTCACTTATAAAAACAAATGATAATGCAGATGAACCTGGAGGACATTATGTTAAGTGAATTGAGTCAGGCACAGAAAGACAAATACCACACAATCTTACTCACATGTGGAATCTAATAAAGTAGAGAAGTAGAGAGTAGAATGATAGTTATCAGAGAATTTGAGTGGTTAGGAAAGAGGAGAGACGGGAAGATGCTGATAAGGAGCTGATCGTAATCCTAAAAGACACAATCCCAAGCACTGAAATTTCAAAAGATCAAAACACCCATTATTACTTCTGCTCTTTTGTTCCTGTCCTCTTCTGGCACTCCATTACATGTACACTGGTGTGTTAATGATGTCCCACATTTATCGGATGTGCTGTTTATTCCTGTTCATTCGTTTTGCTGCTCTTCAGAATGAACAATCTCTGTTGATATTCTTTGAATTCACTGATACTTTCTTATACTAGCTCCTCCAATAAATTTATCTGCATAATAAATTTATTTCCAGAAAATTCAACTCTGGTTATTACATGAATTGGAGAAAAAAAGTTCAGTGGGAAACATGTTTTCTGAAATCTGTGTCCAATCAAAGGCAGCTTTTATTGTTTGCATTATTTTTTTCCTAGTTATGGCTCACATTTTCCTATTGTATTGTAATTTTTTTGGAATTGTGGATATTTTAGATAATGGATTTAGTGGTAGCCAGTCGTGATCTTGAAAAGCAAAATCCTAAACATGATAATCCCGAATGCTGAAATCCTGAAAGATCAAAATCTCTATTGTCCAAGTCCCTAAAGTATAAAAACCCTAATGTCTAAAAATCCCAAAATAACAATCACAGAATAGTTCCGTTGTGTCACGTAAACTATTACCTTGTTATTGTCTTTATTTGGAAATCAGTGTTATTTAGGAAAATGAATATGCATGCCAAGTTGACAAGGAAAAAGCAGAAGGCATTGTGGTGATATATTCAAAGTGCTGAAAGAATCAACTGAAACTCTTACATGCAGAATAACTACCTCTAACAAATGAAGGCGAAATAAAAACTATCCCCTGATAAACAAAAATCATGAGAGTTTGTTGCTAGCACACACTACTTACAAAAAAAAATAGTAAGACTACAGGACGTTCTTTATATGAAAGCAAGTGGATCCAAGTGGAAATTAAAATTAACATGCAAAAAAGAGTTTTTCTAAAGATAATTATTGAGCCAATTATAAGTGGCATATAATTGCGTATTTCTTTTCTTTGCTTAATTGATTTAAAAAGCAGTTGAATAAAACACTATAAATTTAATAGTATTGATGAGTCCACAATGGAAAAAAATGTAATATATTTGACAGTAATTACATGAAGGCAGTGTGTGGGAATAGATCTGCATTATAATAAGAAAGTGATATGAGATGGTGACTTAAATCCACAGCTAAAAATAAAGAGAACCAGAAACATAAATAAGAAGGCTAACATAGCAATAATGTTTATTCTCTCAAGTACTTTAAAAGACACAAAATTATATAACATAACATAAGCGAAATTGTGGGTAACAGAATCCTCCTGACACTGAATGGCCAGCGCATAAAGGTTCCTTTGGACAAACCATAGCAGAACAATGTGGACCTCAAGGTGAAAACTTTTTCTGATGTCTGTAAAAAGCTCATGAGCAGGGATGTTCATTTTGAATTCCCATAGTTGCAAACAAAAATGATTTAAAAAATGCATATTCACAGTTAAAAGAAAATTTAAAAAAAGATGTAGACTGCAATCCATAGCATGGCAACAGGGTCCTCCTTGCTCTGCACCACTGGCAGAGAGAAGATTCTGGCAGCTTTTGCTTATTTTTTGTGTGACTTTTTCGAGTTGGTGTAGACACGATTCTCCTCTGAGCAACAAAGACAACATGTTTCCCACTGAACTTTTTTTTTCTCCAATTCATGTAATAGCCGGACTTGGATTTTCTGGAAAGATTTCAGTTTAGGAATGGGAACAAAGATTATAATAACTTTCCAACTATAAGCAATTTCAATTTCCTTGGTTGCTGTTATATTCAGTTCCCTGAGCTGAGGCTTGAGGTCCGAGTTCATCTCCAGCTCCAGAAAAGCTGGACTCGAACTCATGTGGCTTCTTGTGGTTGCGCTTCATAATCTTGGTGCTCAAACTGAACATGACTTTCTCTTTGCTGAGCGCCAGCTTAGGAGGGGTGCGGCCTTTATTCTGAAACATTGACAGCCATTTGTTTTAAAGCAGGGTGTGACACAGTATGACTTCCATTTTACAGAGATTTTTAGAGCTACTCACTAGAAGCCGTCAGTATTGGAAAAGAAGGAATCAGTACTGTTATTCTTTTTTCTTGCTTACTTATGATTTTTAAAAATGTAATAAAACAAAACTGTGATAATGAACTACATGTGTTGTATTTCTTGAAGAAACTTCTTGCAAATTACTATGTTAAATTTCCCCACGATATTACTAAAGTGGCATTACAAATTAGGATGACTATATGCTATAAAGAAATAAAATAATTTACAAATCACAGAGTATTCAGGGAGAGAGGAAATAGTTTAAGACATCACCTAAGCTTGAGACAGTTCTGCTATGGTTCTTTTTTTTTTGAGGCAGAGTCTCGCTCTGTCGCCCAGGCTGGAGTGCAGTGGCCGGATCTCAGCTCACTGCAAGCTCCACCTCCCGGGTTTACGCCATTCTCCTGCCTCAGCCTCCCGAGTAGCTGGGACTACAGGTGCCCGCCACCTCGCCCGGCTAGTTTTTTGTATTTTTTAGTAGAGACGGGGTTTCACCGTGTTAGCCAGGATGGTCTTG
Organism: Rhinopithecus roxellana; assembly: GCF_007565055.1. NCBI lineage: Eukaryota > Metazoa > Chordata > Mammalia > Primates > Cercopithecidae > Rhinopithecus > Rhinopithecus roxellana. The sequence goes on along the minus strand of NC_044555.1, from coordinate 116,888,864 downwards.
ATCTCCTGACCTTGTGATCCACCCGTCTCGGCCTCCCAAAGTGCTGGGATTACAGGCTTGAGCCACCGCGCCCGGCCTCTGCTATGGTTCTATCTGTCTTTTAACCACAACTTTGTCGTCTCCTTGTGCATTTGAAAAAGTGAAAAGGATAAAGGATTTATCTAAACGCTGGTGATAATGTGAATTATACTTTTTCTTTTAACAGTGTTAACAGTTTGAAGTTGCTGAAAGGTAACAATCAATAAGAAAACAAGGCATCACTTTGAATAATAATAATTGCTCTCCCTTATGTGTTATCATATGTCAGGCGTGGTTCTTAGCGAAGGTGATCATATAAATTCTCATATACACAAGGACACTTTTGAGAGTGAAAGGAGCCACTAATTAATAAATATATAGTTATAGGAGAACACGTTAGTAATTGGCACCTAGAATAAAGTAAGACAATTCCCTATGCCATAGAGGTTCACAGTCTGATGAAGTTTTCTGCTATGATCTTGAGGTTTAGTTGTTTATTGGGGCTAAAATACCTCTTGCTTTCCAAAAGACCACTGGGACATTCTTTATAACAGCTGCTCTGTGTTCTGTGCTTTTCTCCCCAGGTCGTAATATGTGGCTTTGAGGCTGCTGGCTCATACTGAGGTACTTGAGCAAAGAGTAAGAGTAAAATCAAGACTGTTCCTCCCGATAGCTAAGCAAAGCCTCTGGGTGAGCTTGTCTGTTTCAAATGGTTTTTACCTTGAAAACCTTTTGGCAATCAGGCTGAATGGCAGTGAGAAAGAAGGTTAGGCAGAAGAAAAAGTCATAGTAGCAAATCCTCCTGATGGCAGGAGGTAAGGATCTGAACCAGAAATTTCAGTTCACCAATGATTTTCTGCTTTGCAGAATCAGTGTCCAGTAGAAGAGGGGAGAGAGTGGAAGCGAAGCAGGCAGTAAATTGACACTTGAATCGTTTGTGACATCCTTTTCTTCATATGCCCTTCATATCATGGGAGCTTACAGATTGATGCATTGGGTTCTGAGAAATATCACACAATTGCAGAGATTTTGCAAGGCCTGTGCTGAGCAGTGTAAACCCTAGAGTCATGGTATCATACCATTAAAAGCAAATTCTCCCACTTTTAGTAAAATGGGCTCCATGTTACCTTTTAATGTAATTGCAGAAACCATGTAACTATCTTCTGGGTGACTATGGAAGTGTGTCAAATCATACAACACCTACACTACTAAAGTGAATGGACACTCAGGATGATCAGTTCACGAATTTAAAAAAACAATGATGAAATATAGTTCACATAGCATAAAATTCACCAAAGTGCACAAGTCAGTGGTTTTCAGTATATTTACAGAGTTGTGCATTCCCACTCATGTGAAACTTACTATTATCTATTTTCAGAAATGTTTCTTCACTTTCAAAAGAAACCCTGAACCCCCATTCATGGATCGTTAAATGTAGCAGGATCTCTTAGGTAGCAAGGACATAAAGGAGATGGGCAGGCCATAACACTGCCGATCCCAGAAATTTGCTAGGAAACCACCTTCTTGCTTGTTCATGAAATCATTGCTTCCTTTTTTTTTTTTTTTTTTTTTTTGAGACGGAGTCTCACTCTGTCGCCCAGGCTGGAGTGCAGTGGCCAGATCTCAGCTCACTGCAAGCTCTGCCTCCCGGGTTCACGCCATTCTCCTGCCTCAGCCTCCCGAGTAGCTGGGACTACAGGCGCCCGCCACCTCGCCCGGCTAGTTTTTTCTATTTTTTAGTGGAGACGGGGTTTCACAGTGTTAGCCAGGATGGTCTCGATCTCCTGACCTCGTGATCCGCCCGTCTCGGCCTCCCAAAGTGCTGGGATTACAGGCTTGAGCCACCGCGCCCGGCCGCTTCCTTTATATATTCATACATCTATTCATTCTTTAAAGATTTATTGAGTGCTTACTAATGCCAAGCCCTGTGCTAGATGTTGAGCATATAATAGTAAACCAGGCATTCATAATTTCTACACTACTAAACTTCACAATTTAGTAAAAAGTATTAATCATATTAACAAAAATAAATTAAAATTATGATAAATCCTAGGAAAAATAAAATATATAAAGAGCATTGGCTAACTTAGCTGGGAGTCAGAGAGGTTTCTTTAGAGTAAGAAGTATTTAAGCTGACATATCAATGAAAACTAGCAGCTAGCCTGATAAATGTTGGCCCTGAGGTGGAAAATAGTTCAGTTTATTTAAGAAATTGAAATAATAGTAGTAATAATACCCTAAATAGATTAAGTTCTTAAATGTGCTACATTTTCCAATTCAATTATCCATGTTTCTTGACATCAGTTTCTGTATTCCCTGGCTTGTTCAACAATTTAGACAATGTGTTCTGGATTATTGACTTCAGTTTTCTATAAGATAAGGTGTCTTTTAACAGTATCCATAAGCCGCTTTTAGTTCAAAAAGAACAGTGCTCCAAAATAGTGGCTCCTCCTAAACTGCTCCTCGAGGTGTGGTGGTAGATGTAAAACCTCCAGGTCTTTTCTGCCTAAAGAATAATTTGATATGTCATCTTCAATGAGTTTCCTGAGCAATTCGAAAGATTTTAGTCTTCTTTTCTGTAACACTGGATCTCAATTTTGTATTGAAAGGAGCTTAAATGTGATGCCGAAAGTTTCCAACATTTGAAAATCTATTCTCAGAAGAGGGAGTCTGAAGAATGTGAAATATGCATTCATGCACTCGGTGAAAATGAGTAAAATGAGAAACACGTGCATTTGCATGCATACATGCAAAATGACCTGAATCTGCTCGTACCTAGATCTTGGACTTCCCAGCTTCCAGGACTATGAGAAATAAATTTCTATTGTTTATAAACTACCCAGTGTAGGTTATTTTCTTATAGCAGCCCAAACCAACTAAGACAGAAGCTGTCCTGACCTCCTGGTCTAGGTAAAGTGTCATACTTCTACAGTCAATCCAAAGTCCCCTGTCATTACATTCATCACACTGTATTGCAAATGCTTCTTCAGTATCTCTCTTCCCTGCTGGGCTATAAGTTACTTGAAGTAATGAATGAATAAATGCTAAGAAATTAAAGAGAAGAAAATGAATTCTTTATACTCTGAGGGGCTAGGCTTCTTGAAGTGATTTCCAACATTCCCTCCTTTGTGTAATAGCACTTTTATATTTATTCAATTTCAAACGTCTCTGGCCTACTTATTAATTTGCTTTTGATAAAGTTCATGACAGACTATAGGATGACTGGAGACATGTTCATTCCATTGTCAATTAATTGGATGTCTTCTCCGTGCCAGAAATGCTGCAGCAGGGTACTGAACAAGATAATGGAATAGTACATACAGTGTAGCTGGGGAAGCTTTCTCAGTGGGAAGAACAAGGTGCTATGGGACCTCATAGAAAGGGCACCCAAGGGAAAAACTGTAATGTGTTCTCAGCTAAATGAAGGTAGTTCATTATGCTTATATACATCTGTAGATATTAATAGGAATCATTGTCCTAGAATGCTACCTAAATTAATAAATTTGTCATCTGGCCCTTAAAGCTCTCTGTAAAGTCCTAGGAATGAAAGAAAAATGTTCCTGGCAGTTTCATAGAAAAAAAATTGTTAAATTTATCTGTACCTTTGATTCTATTCCAAGAAGTACTCTGTGCTCATGTGCCTTCATTCTTTAAGTATGACATGGGAAGAATAGTCTCAAAAACCAAACTCTCGCCTTTTATACCCTTTTAGATTCTTTCAATAGATAACTTTACATTAAACAATCTGCATCTATTTGATCACGTCAAACACCATTGGTTTGGCATTAATATGAAACTGGAAAAATAAATGTTAAAAAAAGATGACCAAGTAAGATTCTGGGCTGGTTTTAAATATTGCCTTTTGTAGAACACTGTGCGCTTGCAAGCTTTCTTGATCTCTGAGCATACTGGCTGCTAGCTGAGGCAAAAAGAAGGGATGCTTTTCAAGAGCTCATTCAATCATGGTAAACATTTACAGATTTCTCCCACTCCTGTCTCCTCCTCATCCTCTTCTTCTTCTTCCTCTTCCTCCTCTTCTTCTTCTTCCTCTTGTTATTCTTCTTGGGTTTTTTTTTTTTTTTTTTGGACAGAGTCTCACTCTGTCACCCAGGCTGGAGTGCAGTGGCATGATCTCGGCTCATTGCAACCTCCACCTCCAGGGTTCAAGTGATTCTCCTGTCTCAGCCTCCCAAGTAGCTGGAATTACAGGTGTCTGCCACCATGCCCGGCTAATTTTTGTATTTTTAGTAGAGACGGGGCTTCACCATGTTGGCCAGGCTGGTCTTGAACTCCTGACCTCAAGTGATCCGCCTGCCTCGGCCTCCCAAAGTGCTAGGGTTGCAGGCATAAGCGTCCGCTCCCAGCCTTCCTTTCTTTTCTTCTGCATTATAGTGTGCCAAAGCTGTCTGTTTTTCATACTTCTGGAAGCCAAACAGCATGTCTTTGGTTGGCAGTTCATATCATCACTACCCAGAAATTAGTCTTTTCAAACCAAAAAAAAAAAAAAAATTAAGTGATGCATCTAAAAAAAGAAAATTATGATTAATTTGTGGTGGAAAATCATGTATATAAATTTATTGTCTTGAAAGAAATTATAGAGTAATCTTTCCCCGTGTTAAAATTTTAAAAACCGTAATTTGATACAAATTAAATTTTAAAGACATTATAAATTCATACAAATGGAAATTAGCAAAGCAAAGCACAACAGTCTGACAAAACTCATCATTAAAAAAAGTTTTAAAATCCAGCAAATCTCTATTTTTTAAATTCTAGATTGGAATAATGAATAAGTACTGGAATGCTCTTTTAGATGTCATGTATTTGACCTTTAGGTTTCCAAATATGAACGGCTTAGGAAAAAACAAGGAAAGTGTTTATATACTTACATATGCGTATGTATTTGTGTGTATGAAGATAATATATGATACAAATTGCAACAATAATGTTTAGTTATGATTTTCAAATCAGTAGATATGATATAGGAACTTAAACAATTTAAGTTACATATACTTAAATTTATGTGTATTCTCCATTTTTGTTGGCAATCATAAATCTTGAGTATTATGGATGTTTTTAGGTTCATAAAACAGAATATTTAAAAACGAAATTCTCAGTTGTGATTTCGGCATTATATCAGATAATGCTTCCAAAAGACACGCAATTTGAGAACCTTTGCAATGTCAGTTTCTTTCTGTATAGGGCAACATCATTCTAATGGTGAAATAGAATCACATGATATTCAATTTGAGAATATGAGTCAACCAGCCCTCAGTTGCAAAAGGATGGGGTTAACTACATTGAGCCAAGCCAGCCCTGTGAGCCACTGCTCATTAATGGGAGTTCTGTCACAGTCTGAGGACAGATTGATCTTTAAATCCTTTTGAATTATTCATATGTATTCATGGAATACACACAATCTGGTATCCTCTTCAGTGATGTGTTTGTATATGATATACCATGAGTGTTTTGTAATCTCATACCTGCCTAGCAGAGAAATGTATTATAATATCTAAATGGCAACTGGGTAGGTACAAACATCATAAATTTTCCTATCACTCAACTGTATAGAACTTATCATTTTGTATGTCAAAATTGTCGTTTCATTTATTATTATCAAGCCAGAACATATGATTGGAAAACAAAATTACAGGCTTTAGGGTAGACAACATTTGGATTCACATTCCAGCTCTTCCAGATTAAGCTGTGCTCAATTTAACCAACTCTAAAGTGAGGGATAATATTAACTACAGAGATCAATTATGTGTCAGAAAACCCTATTTTTTTTAAAGAAAGTTTTATCAGCCAGGCACGGTGACTCACACCTGTAATCCCAGCACTTTGGGAGGCCAAGATGGGGGGATCATGAGGTCAGGAGTTTGAGACCAGCCTGACCAACGTGGTGAAACTCTGTCTCTACTAAAAATACAAAAATTAGCTGGGCGTGGTGGCGTCCACCTGTAATCCCAGCTAGTTAGGAGGCTGAGGCAGAAGAATCGCTTGAACCCGGGAGGTGGAGGTTGCAGTGAGCCGAGATAGCGCCACTGCACTCTGGCCTGGGCGAGAGAGTGAGACTCCGTAAAAAGTTTGGAGAAAGCCCTGACTTTCAACCTGGCTTAACCATAAGAAATCCTGAAGTAGGGCAGCCTCCGAGTAAGATATGCCAATGATTAGCTTTATTTCTTTGAAATTATCTATCCTCTTCTCTGTGTTGGCTTTGCATCCATCAGACTTGGAGCAATGCATCTGCCACACATCAAGGCATCCTATCCAGAGAAGTCAACATCCAAAGGAAGGAGAGAGACCATCTCCTAACAGGGTCTCTTTTAATAATAAGTGAACCTATACCAGAAGACTTCCTACTCAGCAGACACTCCTTCTGTGTTGTCGGCCAGAATTGTGTCGCATTTCCACTCCTGATAATTATTGATTGGCAAGGAAACTGAGACTACCTTGAGCCTTAGTCCACCAAGACTAACTCCTAAGGAAACAATGGGGCTGTCCATATTCTGCCATGTTGTTGGGGGGTGGTAGATATCTGAACAAACTAGGCATACTTTTGGCAAGAATAAAAGGAAAAATGAAAGCTAGACAAGGCAAACAATGAATGAAAAACACCTCATAGGGTATTCTGATTAGTACATGAAACTACATGTTATGTGAAGTCCATCCTTATATGTCTAACACAAAGTAAATACTCAATAGATAATTGCTACTGGTATTATCCTTGTTGTTGTTAGTATTATTATTAAACTATACTGTAAACCCTATAATAGCAGCCACAGTTGGGATACAAAGGAAATATACTTCTATTTTTATTACTAACTCTCTGCATGGCTTAGACTCTATACCAGGAAATGGAAGATGTCTCCAAAGTAAAAAATTGTAAATATTTTAGTCTTTGTGGGGCACATAGCTCTTTTTTGTCATATATTCTTTTTTGTTGTTTTGTTATTTTTCTATTCTTTATGCCAAAACCTTTCTCAGCTCCCAGGAGGTACAAAAGCAGGCCACAGGCAGGCTTGCTGATCCCTACCTTAAAACAAGTACTCTTTAGCTTCATTGTGCCTCAGTTTTTCCATTTGTAAAACGGAAGAGTAGAAGCGCCTTCTGTGGAATGTTGTAGTGAGGATTAAATAATTTATGTATTCAGGTTAGAAACTAAACTAACACATGGTAGCAACTAAATGTTAGTGATGGAGGTTGTTGTTGCTTTAATTCACCCCATTTATGCATCCATCAACTGACAAACGTATTGAGACGTAAAACATACCCACAGATGCAAGTGTGTATATTATAAGCCAATAAGAAAATACATGGTATGAAGGGGTGTAATGGGTTCAAGTGAAAGAGAGCTTGGCACAGAAGAAAATCATGAGTTTATGAGTTAAGCAGTCCTGGATTCCAATCCTGAATCTGTCACTGAGTAGTTGTTGGGACCTCAGGAGTTATTTCACATCACTAAGTCTCACTTCTCTTATCTACTAACATTAAATACTAATAAAGACCTTCCTTATTGGATCAATGAGAATGGTAAATAAAGATGCATGTCAAGAGCCTGGCACATGAGAAGAACTCAATAAATGACAGTTGCTATCACTTCTCATTTTCCTTTGAGTTGCATTAAATGCCTTTGAGGCTGTGTCTCCAAAACGGCCAGTCCATGCTTGGGGGAAAGTAGCAATGCTTGATTGTGATTTGACTATTTTTTGACTGGCATGCCCAACCCAGTGACTCAGAACAACCAACATATATAGAAAAACAAAAATTGGCTGGTTAATTAAGCCTAAAATATTGATCGAATAGCCCTGTGTATGCATATGGCTTGATTATGATTTCTTTAAGTTATATGCAGCATTTCTTAATATATCTGACAGGAAAGTGATTGAATTTTAATTACTCAATTTTAAAGTTTATGCCTCAGACTCCCAAGCTTCAATTTAGCTTTGTACTGAGGTAATTGGGCATTCCCACCCAGGGTGGGAAACTAGGCTAATACTAGATTTTACTTTCTCACCCTAGATGTCTGCTAATACAGATACTAATTTGAGACAAATCTTTAGGGTCTTAGTAAAATCCACCAAGTCTCAGATGAAAACCAAATAATTATGTTGCTGTAGCACTGGCAGCTTAAAGAGAAAGAAATGTTAGTTATAAAAAAGATTGAAAGTAGAAATTTACATGATTTTCTTTCAACTATCAAATTTGGATTTTGACAAAATGCAGATTAACATTGCAGAAATGCCTACTATGCACTACACATTGGAGAAACTGAGGGACAGAAAGATCAAGTAATTTTTCCAAAGTCATATATATAATAAATGTATGAGGGAAAAACAAATCAACTGACCCTATCTACCTGTTACCCATTCAGTCTTTTCACTCAGTTCAATGACATATTAAATTGGAGCTTCTCAAATCCTTGAAAAATATGCATGGAATGACCCATTTCTACCTCTCTGTTTTTATTTCTGCTTAGCTCACCAGAAGAATAGCTGGCATTTACCAAATTACTAGGATTAGCTATTTTAAGAACAAATTTTATTCCCTTAAAATCTGTAGATACCTGAAGGAAAAGAACCATGTTTGCCTTACTCACTGCTGCGTCCCAAGTGTCTACAAGTAGCTAGAGCAATGCTTGACACATTTTAGACACTCAATACTTATTTCTTGGATGAAGGAGAACATGGTATTTTGTAGAAAGGAACATGAGATTTAATCTCTTGACCATAACTTTTGCACATTGAGACTGTAGAGATCTGAGAGCTCCAGAGTCAATAAATCTGCATACAAGGCATACTTGATTTAATCCTTAGAAAGTGGATTGCTGTAAATCCCAGCTGTGTAATGCCCCAATGTGCACAGAACTGTCCTACAGTGAGTATTGTGATGCTTCACTCAGATCCCTCTTTCAGAACTGAAAGATTTATTCCTCCAACTAACAAGAGTGTAGGTGGCAAGGTAACACTCTGTCAGTCCTCAACTGGAATTGCCTCAACTGAAGAGATCCACCTTTCTTAAAGTCACACCCCCGTCTTCCTGGGGCAACCCATATCCCCTGAATAATTACTGCAGCAGTACAAAAGCCCAGAATCCTTGCCCAAACTCAGAAAATTCTAAAGGATCATCCCAGCTTCAGAACTCCTCATGGCATTGGCTGAAGCCTTTGTTGAGACTATCACAGACCAACTTTTCCCTCTACCCAATTCAGCTTCTTTCTGTTCCCTTCCACTGGTGTTAATCCCAAAGACATTCCTTATTAGACATCTTACACACTAATCTCTGTCTGAGTATCTGCTTTATACAGAATCCAATCTATGACAAATTCCTCTATGTGCTCCTTTCTCCTAGCACATTTTTCTCGTGTGGTGACTCTCTTTTCTAGCATGGCAAGACCTCCCCCATCCAAGAATTAAGGTTTATATAAGTTTTCAATGAGATATGGGATACAACCAATCACACTGGCACAAAGAAGAGAATGAATGCTTCTACTCTTCGTTGTTAGATCCAAGCATTGTGGGGTTAATACATTCCTTCCACAGACATCTTAAAGTATTTCTGAAACCTCTCCCTAAATTGTGAAGAAAGAACACATTCTGCAGAAAGACTGGGCATACAGCTTTAAGTGGACAAGTGAACTCAGTATCTTTTTGAAGTCCCAAGTTTTAATGCTAGATGTAATTATAAATTTGGCATTTAAGTCTATTAAATGCCATGTAATGGATTCCTTCACCATTTCAAAAACTGAGTAAAATTACCTCTCTAAGAAAGTGAGTATTGCTCTGACTGTGGCTGTTTACACTGTGAGGCATGTATCTGAGTTAGAGTGTGGCCTAAGATAAAAACTCCTGGTTGGCTGGTAGAGTCATACTGGGGAGTATACAGAATGCCCATTCTGACCAGTCAATTCCTGCACCTTAGGGTTGTTAACTATTTTAAATATAATCCCTGCCTAAAATATATCCCTTTCAAGGAAACTGGTTTGTTTCACATTTGTCATATTGAATATTTTTGTCCTCTTGGAGTTTTCTTTCTTTCTTTTGAGCTTCTTATATCCCTCCCTTTCTCTCACCTCATCCCACCATCTCCCCACCTCTATTTTTTTTCTTTCCATCTCCTCTCATCATCTTCTTTTTATTCTTCACTTTCTGTCTATATATTTTTCAGTTAAGTTTGAAGCAAGCAGCTTAAGCATATTGATGTAGGGCTGATACTATACATATTAAATAATATCCAAACTTGTAATTATGCTAAGGGCTTCAAACGATTTTGGATAACATTGCTTTACTGAATCTAAAAGGCTTGATCAATTAATCTACGTGGTTTTGCCTAATTCTGATACTCTGATACTCTTGCCAGATTCCATGTCCAATGAGCTAAAACCTATCAAGACAAATACTTTCTGTATTCTGACTGAGTTCAGAGTGCATGCTAGGTAAAACCTAATTCCAATTTTGAACACTGTGATGTAAAACTCTGAGTAGCTGCCTGTACCGATAGTAACTGTAACATCATCAACAAAGACAACAAGATTAGCTACGATTTATTGAGTATTTATTGTGTCTGGCATTGTGCTAAGAGGTTTGCACATATTAAGCAACTTAACCCTCACAACAACCCAATGAGAAAGGTAATAGCATTTTGCTTTTTTTTTTTTTTTTTTTTTAACAGAAGTTAAAAACTAAGCTTGGTAAGGTTATGTGTTTGGCTAAAGGTTATATAGCTACTAAGTGATGAATCAAGATTTGAGCCCACGTAGTCTGTCAATAGAATCATCTTTTCTGGAATCTTCCCATTTTGCTTCAGCATCATCAAGGGGACCCAATGTCTATTGCTATGTGTCAGTTTCAGTACAATATTGATAGATTATCATGTCCTTTACTCTTAGGTAAGCATGTGTATTGTGTGTGCATGCATATGTGTGCCCTCCCCACATACATAAACATAATACAAAGTGATTCATGCAGTCATGAGATTTTCACTTCCAAGAGAGCTTTTTTATTCTTGCTAGGCTGACTTTGCTATTTATCTTTGATATTCCCATAGTTTCTGCCTATTCCTTTAGTGGGATATTATTTCATTATATTCAATCATATGTTATACCATCTGTTTTTTATCACTGGATCGTGAACTCTTTACAAGAAGTCTACTTAGCTTATCTTGGGATCACCAGCTTTTACCATCATGCCTATTCTATATTAGGCACTACGTAAATGAAAAAGTAGCAATAAAGGTAAAAAGAAAGGACCTACTAAATCTTATGAAAGGGGAGATGGAAAGATTTATTAGGGAAGAGATGTTCTAACTAGGAGTGTACTAAGTACATAAGAGCAGGAAGTACATTGCAGGGAAAGGGAATAGATTATTTCTAGGCCTCAAAGAAAATGTGAAATATACTGAGGGATGGAACATAGGTTGCATGGAATAAGGTGCTATGTTGCATGAAAAGCAGAATAAAGAAGCCCACAACCAGGCTGGAAGAGCGATTGGGTCTAGTAAGGAAATCTATGATAATGTCCCCCCCCAAAAAAAAAAAACGAGTTAAGATTTTATATATATATATATATATATATACACACACACACACACACTATATATATATACACACACACATATATATATAATCTTATGTATAGGAATTAAGAATATATATATAAAAAGAGGTAAGATTATATACACACACACACACACACACACACACACACATATATATATATTTGATGAAGAAATGAAAAGCATTTTAGAGGTTTATATAGGGATTAACAAGGCTTATTTCAATTTCAAAAATATCATCCTGGCTGCAATATAGTGAAAGAAGGAAATCCAGAATAAAGACAACATAACAGTTAGGGGTCACTGTATGTACAGATGGAGAGAAATAAATCAATTCAGGATTGAAGAGAGACAGAGAGAGGTGAGATTGGCATGATAGGAGGCGATTCATTGGATATGAAGAAAAATCAGAAGAATTCAGAATGAGTACAGGAAAATAACATGTTTGGGGATGAGCTAATGTATTTGGTCTGGTGTGTCTCATATATAATTTTTATAGGTGCACCTATCTTTTCCCCATAGTTGAAACACAAAGATTACATTTCCCATAAAATAAAAACAATGCTACATATGACCACCACTGTCCTTAAACCACTTCTTTGACTCTCAGTTGTTGTTCATAGAAATGAAATTTGAGTGAATCAAGTTCATATTTGTAGTTCTATATCATAATCAGAATCATCTACCACGATCATTTTACTATGTCAAAAATTGTCCAAAATAATTCTTCTTGAACTTTATCCTAGAGGTTTATCCTTTGCTACAAATTCTTATAATTCAAATGTATGGTTTGTTAATTCCATATAATGTTGATTAATGTTAGCATGTTGTACTACATAAGGCCAATTTGCAATCCCACCAACACACCTAGCTAATTTTTGTATTTTTAGTAGAGACAGGGTTTCACCATGTTGGCCAGGCTGGTCTCGAACTCCTGAACTCAGGTGATTCACCTGCCTCGGCCTCCCAAAGTGCTGGGATTACAGGCATGAGCCACCGCACCCGGCCAGGTTTTTTCTTTTCTTTAACATTACTCAAAATTAGGTTTTGTTATAAGTCTTCATGCCTCAGCATCCAGGCAGTTGTGGTAAATGGGCAAGGCAGACCAGTTATAAGACAATACAGAGTGGTGGAACCTATAGTGAAAGGGGAAAAAAAGGAGTCTTTTTTACTGTCTTAAAAAAGAGAGAAAAACAAGGGACATTAAAATGCTGTTTAAGCATAATCCAAATATATCAAATATATTTTCTAGCAAACTGTATGGGATAAGGATTCCCATGGTATGGATAATGTCTGTTACAACCAGAGACTATCCTATCTTGGTGATAAAAGATTAGGTATAAAAAAATCCTAGGTGTGGATAATGACAGGCCAGACGGTAAGGAAAGAAAGCTAGACTTGAATGGAGCTGGGCTAACCTACAACCAGAACTGGGATGAATTGGGGGTTAGCCACTGATAAGTTAAAGCATCCAGATCACGATATTTAATGGGGACGTTTAACTCAGCCTAGAGTAATCAGTGTGTTTTTAGTCAATAAGGACTGATATGATGAATAGGACATGGCAGTAGGCATTTTTGAGATGTAATGTTGCTGAGAGTCAGACCAGTGAAAGCAGCATGCATTCTAGGTGTTGGGGGTGGGCATGTGGCTAAGAATTAGGCATAAAGGAAACTTGATTTAACTCTTGAGGAAAGTTGGGTAGTATGAGATTAATAGAGGTTCTATTAATGAGGAAGTACACTAGAGTTTTGAACAGATTTCTAGGAATTCAGAGTACAAATTGAGAAAACAAAGATGGAGTGCTGTAATATGGGTCGAGCATAAATGAAGGAGAACAGGGAATGACTGTGAAGCAGCGAATACTTATGTATTCAAGACACACTTCCAGGCACATGGCATATCAGACTGAAGACAGCATTATCAACTCTAGATTCCATCCAATTGATTCCTGATATTCTGCCAGGTAAGATTACTATAAACTCACATAAAGTCAGTGAGGCTAAACCTACAGTTTGGAAGTATAATGGGAGCAACTAAGTGGGGCTGAAGGTGAGATGGGGAAAGTTAGGAAATAACAGTCCTTCAGCTTCCTTAAACTTGTCCCTGCTCTTCACCTTGGTGAATATGTCATCTTTGCCTTCTTGGTGTACACAGAAGAAAGACTTACTATTTTTTTTTCTAATTTTATTTTTCTCTGAAATCAGTGAACTTATCTTAAAGTCTAATACAATTCCCATGTCATATTCCAACCTCCTGACATGCTAGAATGAAAGGAGAAGCTGCAATAGATGATCTAGGTTAGAGTTTGGGGCTTAACCCAAATTTATTGCTAGTCTCTGAGGGATGTAGTCTTCTGTAAACATGGTAAAGTCAGGGGTAATGTAAGCAAATAATGATATTGAAAAAGCTTTTAAGGTAGTGAATAGGTGTGATGGTTAATATTAGGTGTCGACTAGGCTGAGAAATGAGTAGATGGCTAGTGAAGCATTGTTTCTGGATGTGTCTGTGAGGATGTTCTCAGAGGAGACTGAAATGTGAGTCAGTGGACTAAGAAGATCCTCCCTCAGTGGGAGCGGGCACCATCCAATAGTCTGGGAACACTCCTACAGTAAAGCAGACAGAAGAAGGAGGACATTCAGCTTATTGGTTTCTTCTTTTTTTCATACTCTCACTCCCTTCAGGATCAGGAAACCCTTTTTCTTTTCCTGCCCATAGACTTCAGGTTCCAGGTTCTTTGGCATTTGGACTCTGGGATTTGCCCCAGAGGCCTCCTTGGGCCTCTCACATCTTCGGCCTCAGACTGCAGGCTGCCCTGTCCGCTTCTCTAGTTTGGAGATTTCAGACGTGGACCGAGCCACACTACCAGCTGCTCTGGAAGCCATCCTACCATCTTTTGTCATTCTCCAGCTTGCAGCCAGCCAATCCGGGGACTTTGTCTTTGTGATTGTGTGAGCCAATCCCTTTCATATCTATCTATCTATCTATCTATCTATCTATCTATCTATCTATCTATCTATCTATCTATCCATCCATCCTATTGGTTATGTTCCTCTGGAAAACCCTGAAAAATGCTAGTGCAGTAGGGTACAAGAATAAGATTCTCCCACGGATAAGATACTCTGCATTTAAATAGGAGGCAATGTCTTAATTCAGAATGGAATGTCTTGTTTGGCATAGAACCTAATACGGTTTGGCTATGTACCCATCCAAATCTCAGCTTGAATTTCCATGTATTGTGGGAGGGACCCAGTGGGAAGTAATTAAATCACAGGGGTGGGTCTTTCTCATGCTGTTCTCCTGACAGTGAATGGGTCTCATGAGATCTGATGGTTTTAAAAGTGGGAGTTTTCCTGCACAAGCTCTTCTCTTGTCTGCCACCATGTGAGGCGTGCTTTTCACCTTCTGCCATGATTGTGAGGCCTCCCAGCCATGTGGAACTGTGAATCCAATACACCTCTTTCTTTTGTAAATTATCCCATCTTGGGTATGTCTTTATCAGCAGCAGCATGAAAAGACTAATACAGAACCCAAGCCATCACTTGTGAATAGAAGACAGGGTCCAACTACTAGATGAGAAGTTGGCAAGGACTAGATGGAGAAATAGGGCTGAATCTAAATGGAAAAGGGCTTGGGGGACACAGCTCCAAAGGGAGACTAAACAGCTATAAAGGAATTGTGGCAGATGCCCAGTATTGATAGTGAGGTAGATATTTCGGTGCTCAGAACAGCAAGACCAGTTTCAGACTCCAGCCTATGATGTAAATAGGGTTCCTAATATTCTGCTAGCTTGGACAAATCTTACAATTTTGGCCCATCACTTGGTGGCACAAAGCCTACAATTTGATGAGATAGTACCTGTGGCTGAGTAGGGCTGAAAAAGTCAAGGCTTCACACTTTGGTTTTAGAAATTCAGAAGACTATTTAGCATAATTATGAAAATTGATTGACTATTAAATCAGTGTATACCTAGACCTTACTATACTGAAAATTAGAGAAAATTGCAGACTATTGCACCTTACCCTTAGCCTTCACTCCTGAAAGAAAATAATTATAAATTGTAGAAGAAACAATAAAGGAACTGAGTATCACACTGTAAATTGAATGGACCTTGTTTCACTCTTACTAGAAATGATTTAATGAAAGCTGCTCTCCAGATATGAAACTTTGTAATCAACAGAGCACCAAGACCAGAAAGAAATACTTTTAATTTGGTGGCTCAATGATAAGAGTACAGTAAGTGAGATCAAGAGTCAGGCTCAGAAAAAGCAGTAAACCCAGCCAAAGTTGCAGACCCGTGAGGAAAAGGGAAGCAGGAGAGGGTCCCATTGTTCCCACTTCCTCCCAAGTATTTGTGTCTCCATCTGCTGGATGAAATTATAATAGCTCAGGTCTGTGTTTCTTAAACACTTTGATTATGAAATAAATACATCTCAGTAGCTTTCCTACTGTCTGTGGTTAACATTTAGAATGAAAAGACATGACAACTGAGAGGAGTTCTGTAAGTAGACATGCAAGCTTCTAACAGAGCACTTTGACAGTTACCTCTGAATCTAGTCTTTCTTCACATTGCATGGTTGAAGCTAGGTGATCTGTCTGTTCCAAATTTCTCCTTTTAATCATACAAGGAAGTCCTTTTATAAAGACATGAAGAGCTACCATGGGTGCTTGCGTTCCACCTGAGGGATGCCTCAGGATATATTCCAGACCTTTCTACATCTAGACTACTTTTTCATTTATTTTATTATTCTCCTCTCCACCCTGTTTAAAATCTAGTGTTAAATTTGCTGATGAAGAAAGACCTTTATATTGGAGACAGTTTGGGACTATTTACCTCGACTTTGACTCTACTGAGTTAAAGTAAACGACCTGTGCATTTGTTTGTTAACTGCCACACATATCACTATTATTGGTCATCATCATCCTACTCTGTGTTTGTACATGAACACTCACCACATCTCTAAGGACTCTGCATAGCTCGGCCTTCCCTTAGATTCACCAGGAAGTGAATAAAACCATCATGTTGCTTTTTAGCACTGGTAGGCCATATTCTATTTTGCCGCAGCCCAACTTGTTAAAAATGCCTATCTCCATCTTCAGGTGAGTTTATTTTGTCCCCAGTGAAAACTGTAACAGAAAACGCCACATGGGCATTTGACTCTTTGCCTTGAATATAAATGATGATATACAAGAAAAGATTTAATTACTTACACAGTAGCTGAGAAGCAATGCCATGCAGTGTTTAGGAGCCAGCTGTTAGCATGCATGGATGCAGACTGACAGCAGAATCAGCGAACAATTGGCTCAATCTTTGAAAAACGTTTTTGTGCCAAGCACATGAAGTTTTAATTACAAGCACTTTGAAATATTCATGGTTATGGAATTTACTTATTCCCAAGCAGAAACAAGATAAAAAGTTATTTTGAAATCTAATGACAAAAAAACACTTAATACTGACAACACACAGTTGTGTAATGCCTAATTAATTACTCGTAGGAAATAAGCATTTTGTTCTGAGTTGTTTATTATGCTTAATACCGCAGTATAGCAAATCAAAATGTGGCCTCTACCATAATTCTGCATCTCTCTAAGAGATATACTCAACATATGCAGAGATGACCTTTGTTAATGACAGTTATTGTAGGTATCTACATGTACCTTGCTAAGCCATAAAAGTTTTTTGGCTTTCCCAGATCATCTTGTCTCACCATTCCTATGCACACATATATCCTGGTAGGTATATACTATTCCCTGAAACATGTATAATACCTCACTTTTCTCTGAATTCTGGCCTCTATGAAATTCAAATATTTACTCATTAAATGGAAACCAGTTGTGCATACTCCATATTAGGAACATACAATACTAAAAATAATAAGACATAGCTTTGCCATCAGGGATTTCATAATTTAGAGGCCAAGCTACTCGTGTAAACAAAGAAGACTAACACAAATTAAAAAGTGAGAACTGAAAAAAAAAGTTTAAATAGAATTGAAGTAGGAAGAAAGCATGCTTTGGTAACGCAATGATTTGGTAGAATCAGCCACCAAATACCTGTTCCAATAATACCTGTTTCCATAACACCTGTTCCAATCCAATCAATCTATTTCTTCTTCTTAATAAACACTTTCTATAGCCCATATGTTGTGTGATGGCCCCAGTTATTTGTGTTTGCTCTTCGACTAGTATTAACTGTAGCCACCAAATCTCTTCACAACCAGTACTTATCTGTGAGATTCACGTTAGAGGTCATCGCTGAAGATCTGAGTGAAAGGAGTAGTCAACTCTTATCTCAAAGCTTGACTGTCCCTATTAAGTGCAGTTTTTCCTCCATAATTTATTTAGACTCTTCTCACAATATAATTTTGAAAAAATGTTCTCAATATGCAAATCTAAGACTAGCTACATCAGAGTCATTTGGGAATCTGTTAAAACCTCACATTCTTGGGCCACACTCTCAGATACACGAAGTCAAAGTTTCTTGGAATAGGGCACAGGAATTTCTGAAATGAATTCTGTTATAATCTGAAATTCGCAAACAACAGTTCAAGGACCATGTCTTGTCAAATTCTCTCAACTTTATATCCTGGTCTACTTTTCTCTTGATTCTGCCTTCAAATTATTTTCACGTTGATTCATTCATTTCTGAATAAGATTGACAAGATTCCTAGGTTTATGAATCTTACATTCTACAAGAATTCTAATAATGCATTAATACAAGCTCTTGAGAGTATTTTAACATTTTTATTGAGATACAACATATAAACAGTAAAATCCAGAAAACTTAATGTATACCTTAATTTTCTTGTGTTTATACACCCATGTAACCACCAAGAAGAGCAAGAGATTAAATATTTCTGGCACCCTAGAAGGTGTTTTCATGTCCCTTCTTAGTCAATATCATCTCATTCACCTTCATGCAAGGTCACCACTATTGTGATTATCACCATATATTAGTTTTCCTTGTTTTATCACTATAGACTAGCGTTTGCTTGTATAACTGTTACACATATTTATTCTTTTGTGTCTGGTTTTTATGTTTGGATTTTATGTTTGTGTCACATCCATGTTTTTGTATGTAGCAATAACCCATTATTTTTATCATAACTTTTCATTATAAGAATGTTAAACTATTTATACATTCTACTGTTGCTGTACATTTGGATTATTTTCAGTTTATAGCTATAATAAATTAAGCCACCATTAATATACTTGTACATATCCTTTGGGAAACCATGCAATCATTTCTCTTGGGCATATACTCAGAATATGATTGCAGGCTCATTGGATGTATGTTTACTGCCAAACTATTTTCTAATATGGCTCTAGATTTTGCATTCTCATCAGCAGTGTAGAAGATACCAGTTAATCTACATCTCTCCCAACTCTTTTTATTTTTACTTTTTTAGAAAAAAAATTACTTTAATCTCCAGGATACATGTACAGAACATACAGGTTTGTTACATAGCTATACATGTGCCATGGTGGCTTGCTGCACCTATCAACCCATCATATAGGTTTTAAGCCCCGCATGCATTAGGTGTTTGTCCTAATGCTCTGCCTCCCCTTGTCCTCCACCTACCTACTCCAGTGTTTGTTGTTCCTTTCCCTGTATCCCAGTGTTCTCACTGTTTGGCTCCCACTTATGATTGAGAACATGTGGTGTTTGGTTTTCTGTTCCTGTGTTAGTTTGCCGAGGATGATGGCTTCCAGCTTTATCCATGTCCTTGCAAAGGACATGATCTCATTCCTTTTTAATGGCTGCATAGTATTTTTTATGGCTGCATAGTATTCCATGGTGTATATGTACCACGTTTTCTTTATCCAGTCTATCACTGTTGGGCATTTGGGTTGGTACCATGTCTTTGTTATTGCAAACAGTGCTGCAGTAAACATACATGTGCATGTGTCTTTATAGTAGAATGATTTATAATCCTTTGGGTATATATCCAGTAATGGGATTGCTGGGTCAAATGGTATTTCTGGTTCCAGGTCCTTGAGGAATTGCCACACTGTCTTCCACAGTGGTTCAACTAATTTACATTCCCACCAACAGTGTAAAAGAGTTCCTACTTCTCCACAGCTTCATCAGCATCTATTGTTTCTTGACTTTTTATTAATAGCCATTCTGACTAGCATGAGATGTTCTCTTATAGTGGTTTTTATTTGGATTTCTCTAATGTTCAGTAATGATGAGCTTTTTTCCATATGTTTTTCGGCCACATAAATGTCTTCTTTTGAGAAGTATCGTTTCATATCATTGTGGTTTTGATTTGCATTTCTCTAATATTAATCAGTGATGTTGAGCTAAAATTTTGTTAGTCTTCTCTTTTATTGTTCTTTTTAAGAAATGTTGGCCGGACACAGTGGCTCACGCCTATAATCCCGGCAGTTTGGGAGACCAAGGAGGGTGGATCACAAGGTCAGGAGATCGAGACCATCCTGGCTAACATGGTGAAACCCCGTCTCTACTAAAAATACAAAAAATTAGCCGGGCGTGGTGGTGGGTGCCTGTAGTCCCAGCTACTCAGGAGACTGAGGCAGGAGAATGGCATGAACCCGGGAGGTGGAGCTTGCAGTGAGCTGAGATCGCGCCACTGCACTCCAGCCTGGGCGACAGAGCGAGACTCCGTCTCACAAAAAAAAAAGGAAATGTTTGACTATCCCAACCTCTTGAAAGTCTTCATCTATGCTCTTAAAATGAAATACATATATATTTATTTACACCTGGAATGTTCTTATGTGTATGGTGTGAGGCAGGTATCCTATTTGATTTTCCTCAAGAGATACATAGTTATTCCAGCTCCACTAATTGAAAATAATCCCTCCCAATGATCTGCAATGCTTCCTCTTTCGTGGATGAAAACTATGAAGATATTCTCCTATGTTTTCTCCAAGAAGCGTTATTGTTTTCCCCTTCCTGTTTAAGGAATGTTGTCAGAGTAGCCTTAGTGAATCAATCCTTGATGCTTAAGGTGAGATTTAAAGGATCTATCCTAAATAACAGGGCAAAAAGTTACATATGAAGGGAAGAATCTAACATTGTGAACGAATAAAACTGCAGGTAAGAGCAAACTTAAAGTAGGAGGAATATGACATTTGGCAGATCAAAACAAGAACAGTTTGGCTAAGATGCAGAGGGAGCTAAGCGTCTTACTAAATGAAGCCTTAGATAGTGAGGGACTGGAAAATACAGGCTTTTGTATAAATGTTTAAAAATTTGGCCTTTAATAGCAGTAGCAAGACATTTGAGTTTTGATAAGTAGCGCGCTGACTACAATGTGAAGAAATATTTTGGGGGGAGTAGTGTAAATAAGGGTAAATCAGAAGGCAGAAGTTCAGATGAAAGATGATCACAGATACACAATACTGTACAAGAAAAATAGAATTTGGGGATGGAGTGGAAGTATGGAGGGAAGATCATTCATTAAATATTTGATGCATTTATCTCAATTTGTTTTTCATACAACCAAGTGGGTATGATAGCCAGATATTTAGATGTATAGTTCTGGATTTCAAAGAAAAGAGCTATTCATTACAAATCCTTCCCCATACCCTCTGTTACTTATACAAAATTATTAATAATACTTTTCTCCACAAACTGTGCTAACTAAAGCATATGTGCCCTTTTGAGTTGTAATATCCCTTTTCAAGTGGTGGCTCGTCATCTATTTCAGAGTAGGAAGTGATATCCATCATTCTTGTTTCCTATGAGTGTAATAAGGCCTTTCTTCTTACCATAATAATATAAATTTTTTTGCTCCTTTGAGACTTATTATGTCCATCTGTGTGCCTCCTATTCTTCCACCTTGTCACTGTCATCTACAGACTGGTTCAATCTATTCCTCTCCATTCTGAATTTTTTTAACATCCTGGAAAAGACTTCTCTTGTATCAGGAATCTACTCAACATCTTCGTTTTTTAGTTCCTTAAACTCCTAGTTTTACATAAAAATTCCTTCCTTTCTCCATCCACTGTTAAGGGCATAAGCTGAATATTGTCATCACCTAAATATGCTTCATTTCTAAAATCATTAATTCAAATGTCCCACTCACTAAACATAAATTTCTGTCCCAATGTAAATCCAGTTCTGTTAGAAGCATTGTCTTTTATCTCAAAAGGAAGCTCTTCATACACCCACAGTCCTCCGCCATTCAGATTTTATAATTGAGATTGATGTTCTACTGGCTTCACAAAATTGCTTTCCAAATATTATTGATCCACATTTTATTTTTTAAAAATATATCTTGCTATTTGTGAGCTTCATATCTTCTAACTAAGCCATCTTCTCCCACTTCTTACTGTATTTACACATCTCCCCATCACAAGCTTTCCTCTTCCAATTATTCATTCAAGGCAATGGCACCTGATGTACAGACTGCTAGTTAATCCAAGCTTTGCTATTATCCTATGTAACTTTTATGTATATTCATAAAGTCACCTTTGTTCCTGGGATGAAAGGTTACCTAAAACATATGCAAATCAATACATTTGATTAACCACACGAATAGAATTAAAAGCAAAGATGATATGACCCATCTCAATAGATGTAGAAGAAGCTTTGGATAAAATCCAACATGCCATCATGACTTAAAAAACAAAAACAAAAAAAACTCAACAAACTAGGCATGAAAGGAATATACTTTGAAATATTAAGAACCATCTATGACAAACCCACAGCCAACATCATATTAAGTGGACAAAAGCTGGAAGCATTCCACTTGAGATGTAGAACCAGACAAGGATGCCCACTCTCACTACTCCTATTCAACATAGTACTGGAAGTCCTAGCTACAGCAATCAGGTAAGAGAAAGACATAAAAGGCATCTAAATAGAAAAAAAAATAGTCAAACTATCTATCTTCACTGATGATATTATTCTATATCTAGAAAATGCTTACTCTACCAGGAGGCTCTAAAAACAAATAAATGATTTCAGTAAAGTTTCAGGACATGAAATCAATGTACAAAAATTAGTAGCATTTCTTTCTATGATTAACGTCCAGACTGAGAGCCAAATCTAGAGCACAATCCCCTTTGCAATAGCCACACACAAAAAATGGAAATATCTAGGACTACAGCTAACCAAGGAGTTGAAAGAGTTTCACAAGGAGAATTACAAAATACTGCTGAAAGAAATCGGAGATGACAAAAAAATAAATGGAAACACATTCCAAGCTCATGGATTGGAAGAATCAATATCATTAAAATGGTTATACTGCCCAAAGCAATTTACACATTTAACATTATGCCTACCAAACTACCAACACCATTCTTCATAGAATTAGATAAAAAATAGTGTAAAATTCACTAGTAGAACAAGAACAAAAAAAGAGTCTGAATAGTGAAAGTGATCCTAAGCAGAAAGAACAAAGATGGAGGCATCACACTACCTGACCTCAAACTGTACTCTATATTGTAATCAAAACAGCATAGTAGACATACAAAAATAGACATACAGAGCAATAAAACAGAAAAGAAAAATCAGAAATGACGCCATTGGAGAATAAGATTTTGAAGTCATGAGATTATCTATAATTAAAGCCATAGGCTTGATAACATCATTCATGAAGCATGTGATTGAAGCAAGTATAAGGCAGATATCTGAAGAATAACACATTTAGGGTTAAGGTAGAGGAGATATATCAAGAGAGTATAGTGTCAAGTCAAGTGAAGAGTCTTTCAAGAAGGAAGGGGTCACCTGATATTTGACAAAATCAACAAAAATAATAAATGGGAAAAAGACTTTCTATTCAATAAATGGTGCTATGATACCTGGTTAACCATATGCAGTACATATACACCATGGAATACTACACAGCCATATAAAGAATGAAATCATGTCCTTTGCAGCAACATGGATGTACCTGGAGGCCATAATCCTAAGTGAATTAACACAGCAACAGGAAACCAAATACCACATGTTTTCACTTATAAGCGGGAGGCAAACTTTGAGCACTTATGGATGTAAACATTGGAACAGTAGATACTATGGACTTAATTTGATTCTTCTCTTTCACTTTATCCTCACCATGTACCATACGTTTACAATCTTTGCCTTGACTCTACCTATTTAACTCAATCTCTGTTGCATCATTTTCATAAACTACTGAAAACAGTACCCAACCTGATCATACATTCTTGCCACCCTCTTGTCCCTTTGACACACAACGTGCATAATGATATGGAACAAATCAATTTTGATCATTTATGTTCCCCATTAACAAAATAAATAACTCTCATTTAATGTCTTTTATCTATAGATGTGAGTCTTTCACCCAAAAAATCTGTATCTGACTTATGAGTAGACAGCTAGATGATCAGTTTCTTTTCTTAGTCTTTATTTATTTAAAATTAGAAAACATGCATTCACGATTATAGAGTGTTGGCAAATGGCAGCAAGTATTTGATGGCTCTCTTTGATGCATTGCAATATTAAGATGAAATGAAGACTGAAGAATAATAAAGAGATGTCTGAATAAAAACTATTATCAGTGCACCATTAGATGTGAACTTGACAAGCATATTACACTCAACAGCTGGAAGGTTGGATATTTCAACTTAGAAGATGTCAGAGAATAGCTTCCAATTCTAGTTTCTGGTTTTATTTGGCTCTGAAAAATATTCAACATGTTCTGTTACAGCATTTAAATGTTGGTTTTAACTATGCCTAATGATATGCTATCTGTTTCCTTCTGCAGTGAGTGAGGAAGATGTTTAGATTGGGAGAAAGAGCCAAGTTGTTGATAATCTTTTTGCAAGCCATTTCTTCTTAAGATATTTTGATACATTATTGACAGTATTATAAATTCATTCCATTTTGTCCATAAAATCATTGATTTTGGGCTGTTCGAGACACTGAATGTGCCACTCTCCTGGTGTGAAGACAATATTTTACTTCATCTTTCCCTTCAAAAACTTTTATGTACATATTTTTTTCCTTAAAAGCAAGCATACATCACTATGTGAAAGATGATTTTTACCATTTCTATAGAACCATACCAAAAAAAAATCCATTCAATGGCCATTATTTGATTAGTTTCATACATTTTCACTGGATCAACTTCAGGAGGTATGAGTGATTTATGTGACTAAAGCAGTCTGTGAAATTATTTTCAAGTGCTACTTTATTGTCATAACAAACCAGCACTAGCTCCGTCACAGATACTCTTAATGAAAATATTCTTGTCTTAATATTGGTTACAAAAGAATCATTGATTAAATGAGAATTTTAATTTTTTTCTCTTGTACCATGGGTTTTCAGTGATAAATAAAACATGTAATCTAGAAGTTCTTCAATATATATGTATGATATGTATACAGGAGGTTGATTCATACTTTGCAAATCAGTAAAGAAATTTAGAAAAAAAATATTTTCATGTATGACAGGTATCTATTTTATACACTTTGTTTGCCATAGACATAATGAGATTTCTAGTGGTATCTATCATATTTTTCCCAAATGGTTTTCTGCTTTTTTACTATGTAGAATGTTTATTATTAACTTGGCAAATTTTTTTAGCATATAGACCATACCTATTTGGTTTTTTTTTTCTTTTTGATTAGCTGCTTGAGACTTAAACTATTTTAAGCTACTACATTCTCTGTTCAAATAATCTCAGATAAGTTCACATATAATATGAGAACCTAAAATTGTGTATTTCTGTTTTCCCACTCTCGTACTTTGTGCTATTATTGTTGTGTATTTTATTTCAAAATGTTAAAAACCAAAAGGAAAATGTTATCATTGTTTTAAAATTAATTCTCAAATAAAAATTAAAAATTATTATTATTTTAAAACTTTTAGGTTCACGGGTACTTAGGTGCAGGTTTGTTATATAGGCAAATTCATGTAATGGGGATTTGTTGTACAGATTATTTTGTCAATCAGGTACTAAACCAAGTACCCAGTAGTTATTTTTTCTGCTCCTCTCCCTCTTTCCACAGTATCTGTTGTTCCTGTGTTTGTGTCCTTGTAATCTCATCGTTTACCTTTCACTTATAAGTGAGAACATGCCATATTTGATTTTCTGTTCCTGTGTTACTTTGCTAAGGATAATCTGGTCGTGTTTTTTTGTTGTTTCGCTGCCAGGTTGTGGTATTAGGATGATGCTGGCCTCATAGAATGAGTTGGGGAGGAATCCCTCCTCCTCAGGTGTTTTTATTTTGTTTTGTTTTTTTGTTTTTGTTTTTTGGAATAGTTTCAGTAGCAACAATACCAGCTTGTCTTTGTATATCTGGTAGAATTTGGCTGTTAATCTGTCTGTTTCTGGGCTTTTATTGGTTGGCAGCCTGTTTATTACTGATTTAATTTCGGAGCTCGTTATTGGTCTGTTCAGGGAATCAATTTCTTCCTGTTTCAGTCTTGGGAGGGTGTATATGTCCAGGAATTCATTCATCTCTTCTAGGATTTTCAGTTGGTATGCATGGAGGTGATCACAATAGTCTCTCGTAGTTGTTTGTATTTTTGTGGTGTGAGTGATAACATCCCTTTTGTTGTTTCATATTGTGTTTATTTGGGTCTTCTCTCTTTTCCTTTTTACTAGGCTACCTACCATTTTATCTATCTTATTAATTTTTCAGAAAAACAGCTTAGGAGTTTGTTAAACTTTTGAATTTTGTTTTCTTGTCTTGATCTCCTTCAGTTCAGCTCTGATTTCGGTTATTTCTTGTCTTCTGCTAGCTTTGGGGTTGGTTTGCTCTTGCTTCTCTAGTTCTTTTAGTTGTGATGTTAGGTTGTTGGAGACCTTTCTAACTTTTTGATGTGGGGGCCCAGTGCTATACATTTTCCCCTTAACACTGCTTTGACTGTGTCCCAGAGATTCTGGTATGTTGTATCTTTGTTTTCATTAGTTTCAAATAAATTTTTGACTCTGCTTTAATTCCATCATTTACCCAGAAGTCATTCAGAAGCAGGTTGTTCAGTTTCCATATAATTGCATGGTTTTGAGCAATTTTTTATTTGTGTGTTTTTTTTTTTTTTTTTTCTGAGACAGGGTCTCACTCTGTCATCCAGGCTGGAGTGCAGTGGTGCAATTTCAGCTCAAGGCAACCTTGGTCTCCTAGGTTCGAGCAATCCTCCCACCTCAGCCTCTAGAGTAGCTGAGACTACAGGCACATGCCACCACACCCGGCTATTGTGTGTGTGTGTGTATTTTTTGTAGAGATGGCTTTTTGCCATGTTGCCCAGGCTGGTCTCAAACTTCTGAGCTTAAACAGTCCTCCAGCATCAGCCTCCCAATGTGCTGGGATTGTAAGTATGAGCCACTGCTCCCAGCCTTGATTTCTATTTTTATTGTGTTGTGGTACAAGAATGTGTTTGGTATGTTTTCAGTTATTTTGCATTTGTTGAGGATTATTTAATATCCACTTGTGCAGTTAATTTTAGAGTATGTGCTATGTGGTGATGAGAAAAATGTATGTTCTGTTGTTTTGTGTGTAGCGTTCTGTAGAGGTCTATCAGATCCATTTGGTCTAGAGTTGAGTTAATGTCCTAAATATCTTTGATAATTTTCTGCCTCGATCTGCCCAGTACTGTCAGTGGAGTGTTGAAGTCTCCCAGTAATAAATGTAGGTCTCTAAGAACTTGCTTTATGAATCTGGGTGCTCCTGTGTTGAGTGCACATACATTTAGGATAGTTAAGTCTTCTTGTTGAATTGCATCCTTTACCATTATGTAATGCCCTTCTTTTTCTTTTTTGATTCTTGTTGGTGTAAAGTCTGTTTTGTCTGAAATTAGTATTGCAATCTCTGCTTTTTTCAGTTTTCCGTTTGCTTGTTAAATTTTCCTCCATGTCTTTAATTTGAGCCTGTGGGTGTCACTGCATATGAGATGGATCTCTTAAAGACAGCGTAACATTGGGTCTTGCTTCTTTATTCAGGTTTTCACTCTGTGTCTTTTAAATGGGAAACTTAGCCTGTTTACATTCAAGGTTAGTATTGATATGTGTGGATTCAATCCTATCATTTTGTTGTTAGCTGGTCATTATGATGGCTTGTTTATGTGGTTGCTTTATAATATCACTCATCTGTATACTTAAGTGTATTTTTTTTAGTGGCCAGTAATGGTTTTTCCTTTCCATATTTAATGCTCCTTTCAAGATCTTTTGTAAAGTGGTTCTGCTGGGAACAAACTCTGTCATCATTTGCTTATGTGAAAAGGATCTTATTTTTCCTTTACTTAAGATGCCTAGTTTAGATGGATATGAAGTTATTCATTGAACTTTTTTTTAAGAATGTTGAATATAAGCCTCCAGTCTCTTCCGGTTTGTAGGGTTTCTGCTGAAAGGCCCACTGTTAATCTGATGGGGTTCCCTTCATAGATGACCTTCCCTTTCTCTCTGGCTTCCTTTAACATTCTTTTATTTCATCCTTCAAAAATGTCACGATGATGTGTCTTGGGGATAAACTTCTTGTGCAGAATCTTGCAGGGGTTCTCTGTATTTCCTGAATTTGACTGTTGGTGTCTCTAGAAAGGTTAGGGAAGTTTTCATGGACAATATCCTGAAATACATGTTCCAAGTTGTTTGCTTTCTCTCAGTCCCATTCAGGAATACCAATGATTCATAGATTTGGCTTCTTTACATAATTGCATATTTCTCAAAGGTTCTGTTCGCTCCTTTTTATTCTTTTTACTTTAATTTTGTCTCACTGTCTTATTTTAGAGAGCCAGTCATCAAGTTCTGAGATTATTTCCTCAGCTTCATCTATTTTGCTGTTAATATATGATTATGCAACAACAGTTGTGATTGCATTGTGAAATTTTTGTAATGTGTTTGTCAGTCCTATCAGATAACTTGGGTTCTTTTTTATACTGGGTATTTCATCCTTCAGTTCCTCACCATTTTATTGTGATTCGTTTCCTTGAGTTGGGTTTTACTATTCCCTGAATATTGATGATCTTCATTCCTATCCATATTCTGAATCATATTTCTGTCATTTGAGCCAATTCACCATGATTAAGCCCCATCAGAGATTCTTGGTGTTTCTCAAACCTTTGCACTCATTTAAACTGTAGTATTTTTCCTTAATGATTCCCAAGAAACTAGAATGTGTGAAGTATTTTCAGTGCCCCAAGACAAGAGAGCTAGAATCCAGTCCTTTCGGAAGCAGCCAGGCAAGTTGGGGTACTAGATAATGTGCTTCAATTCCTTTTTCCTTGAGGAAGAAGCTGGGAGCTGAATTTTATCACCTTCTTTCTCTGGATGGAACTAGGAAGAGGAACTATGGCAAATTGTCTGTTTCCATTTTCTCAGAGCTCAGAGTGCTGTGTTGCCTATTGCCCAGTATTTAAAAACGGTTTTTCCATTTGTTTTGTCCACTTTGCTAGTCATTTGTAGCAGATGAGCTATTCCCATACCAGTATTTTTTCATGAGAGATACCATATAGCTAGTTTCTTTACAGAGCATTAATTGTATATTATTGTACCTTTTTTTTATGATGACTATGATGTTGAAAGATGCCCATTTTTTTGTGCCTCCCCTTTTTCAATAAACAAATTTATCAATTTCTTGATATATTTATATCAGACATGGTTAAGCAAAGATTAGTTTACCAGTGAAGTCATTGTATTTTGTTTAAAAATAATTTTTAAAAATATGAATTGCTTTAGGTTATGGTTTACCACCTTTTTGTGACAATGAATTTATGGAACTAGGAGAACATTCACCACCAATTAAATAAAATCTAGTTTTTCAAACATTCTTTGTATTTTTTCCTAATACCAGTTACTCTTCTGGATTCTCTAATAAAATTACTACGTTAATATATTTACTTTTTCTTCTTGAATTCAAAGATATATATTCTGTTTTATCACTGGTATACTACTTTCTAGTTATGTTCACAGCATTATTCTGAATTGTACCTTTGCATTATTTGTGTCTGTTGCTGCATTTTTGTGGATTGAGGATATATCTTTAAATATTTGTAATAAAAAAGACATATATAACAGATATGAGAAATAACACTAAAATGACATTCTAGCGTATTTCCAATTATAAAAATCTATGGTGATATAAGTGAGAAAAATTGCTTATATTTGTAGGGATAGTGAATTGGAAGGGATACCAGTGAGGTTTAGAGATTACTGGTAATAATCTATATCTTAATAAAAGTGTTGGTTATGTGGATGTGTTTACTTAGTATTGTTTGGATACTTTTAGTATTTTTGCATTTTGGTTTTTTTGTTGTTTTTTTTTTTTTTTTGAGACGGAGTCTCACTCTGTTGCCCAGGCTGGAGTGCAGTGGCGCAATCTCGGTTCCCTCCTAGCTCCGCCTCCTGGGTTCATCCCATTCTCCTGCCTCAGCCTCCCGAGTAGCTGGGACTACAGGCGCCTGCCACAATGCCCGGCTAATTTTCTGTATTTTTAGTAGAGACAGGGTTTCACTGTGTTGTTAGCCAGGATGGTCTCGATCTCCTGACCTTGTGATCCGCCCGCCTGGGCCTCCCAAAGTGCTGGGATTACAGGCATGAGCCACCGCGCCTGGCCTGTTATGTGTACCTTATACATTGCAAAAATGTTTTGTTAATGACATACAAGTATATAAACTTAGATGAACTATATCTGCTAAATGAGGTGCCATTGAGATTAATCAGTGCAATCTTATAGTACATGTGGAAATTTTAATAGCATAATAAAATTTGAAAGATGATTTCTATAAAAATTATGATTAATCTTGCTTTTAATTATTAATTTTGTTTCTTTCGACATCACTATATTACCTGAGGAACAGCTAATATATTCACAGGGCAAAGTTTCATTAACCAAACATTGAAGAATGCTGATTTAGAAAGTGGATTTCAGGCCAGGTGCAGTGGCTCATGCTTGTAATCCCAGCACTTTGGGAGGCCAAGGCGGGCAGATTACCTGAGGTCAGGTGTTTGAGACCAGCCTGGCTAACATGGCAAAACCCCGTCTCTACTAAAACTACAAAAATTAACTGGGCGTGGTAGTGGGTGCCCGTAATCCCAGCTACTCGGAAGGTGGAGGCACGAGAATCTCTTGAACCCATGAGGCAGAGTCTCCTGTGAGCTGAGATCACACCACAGCACTCCAGCCTGGGGAACAGAGGACAGAGTGAGACTTCATCTCACAAAAAAAAAAAAAAAAAAAAGTGGATTTCGGATACTTTGCTTTCCACTTTGCTAATTTTGCTTAAAGCAGCCATAGTATTTGAAGAACTAACATATCCCATATGGTGGGTTGACGCATAGTGTCTCTCTGGAGAAAACATTCAGTGGGCATGATGTTCCAGTTAATTCATAATTAAATTTCTGACAGATACTAGTTATGCATATGTATTTTGTTTATTGTTAAACTGAGAGTCTGTAACAACTTAAGTTTTCATATATAATAATTTAAAGTAATACGTGAATGTGGTCAAATTTTAAAGGGAAAATGACAAGGAAGACCTTATGAGGAAAAGTATCCACCTCTACTAACCCTCCACACACCCAGTTCTATTTTACAGAGGCAAGCTATTTTCATCCATTTATCAGATGTATTCACCACTTAATATGTGTCAGTTTTTGTAGTAGTTGAGGAAACATCTATTTTGATTCCCACTGATACTTACCTGTTTAACTCAAAATGATAATAATGCATTATTACGTCATGATGTATCAACTTTAATACTATGTATTGACACCCAGAGATAAAAGATAAGACTAAAGCTCACTTGCACTTCTTCGTCTTGGGGAAAAGAGGTACTGGGAATTTCAGAGTTGAAGAAGATTTGAGTCTCCATACTGTAGCTGGGAGTGACCAGTGAAAACACTGCAGAAGAAAAAAATCATAATTAACCCAGTGGATACATCTTGCCTGCTGCCTAGACAGAACTGATTTATCAAAACAGAGGAGTTGCAATAGAGTAAGAGTAATTCACCCAGAGCTGGCTGTGTGGGAGACCAGAGTTTTACTATTACTCAAATCAGTCTCCCTGAGCATTCAGGGAACAGAGTTTTTAAAGACAACTTGGTGGGTGGGGGTAAGCCTGTGAGCTAAGAGTAATGATTGGTCATGGATGAAATTGTAGGCAGTTGAAGCTGTCTTGTGCATAGTCAGTTCCTGAGTGGGGGCCACAAGATCAGATGAGCCAGTTTATCGATCTGGGTGGTGCCAGCTGATCCATCAAGTTCAGGTTCTGCAAAATGTCTCAAGCACTGATCTTAGGAACAGTTTAGGGAGGGTCAGAATCTTGCAGCCTCCAGCTGCATGATTCCTAACCCATAATTTCTAATCTCGTGGCTAAGGTTAGTCCTACAAAGGCAATCTAGTTCTCAGGAAAGAAGGAAGTCTGCTTTAGGAAAGGGCTGTTATTGTCCTCATTCCAAACTATAAACTATAAACTAAGTTTCTCCCAAAGTTAATTCAGCCTACACCCAGGAATGAACAAGGACAGCTTGGAGGTTAGAAGCAAGGTGGAGTCAATTAAGTTAGATCTCTTTCACTGTCTCAGACACAATTTTGCAAAGGCAGTTTCAGTAACATGGTAATAAAGACTTTTCAAAACTAAACACTGAGAAGTAAAGATTGAAAAAAAACAACATGTAACTATAGGGACCTATAAGAAAACATAAAGTAGCCTAACATATGGGAAATTGAAGTTCCAGAGAAAAATTGATTATGTCAGAAACTGATGAATGAAATATTTTCAAATTTGGTAAAAGTTACAATCACAGATATCTGAGAAACTAAATAAACTCTAAATGGCAGCATGACATAAAAAAAGACCAAAGCACAGCAAAATTAAATTGTTGAAAATCAGTTATAATGGGAAAATTTTAACAAAACATTTTTGCTCATTTTTAAACTGCTTTAAAAGACATTTGATTGTTCGACAGAAAATAGGAACACAGTGTGGAGATTTATAATGTATTTAGAAGTAAAATATTTGACAGTAGCAGAATAGCTAAGGAGAGGAAAGTACCATACTCAAAGATGCTTATACTATATTTGAAGTAGAGCTTAGTTTGTAGTTTAACTTTGAAACATCGATGATAATACTCTCTCTCTAAAACTGACCCCTCTCCTTGTTCAGGGACTGAAACCACTTTTGTTAGACTTATAAAAGGCCCCAAGATTAGGATTATGGGAGGGGTCTAAATTCTGCTAATATGTAGGCCTAGTTAAATGATAACCAGCCATTGTTGTTCTATAATCCCTTACTGATCAGGAATCTTGTGGCCAGAGGTCACAAGATTTCTGACTTCCCCAATTGCTCCTAGAGATAACATCACTATTGTAGCACCTAATATGTGTCTTTTGAGATGGTTTTCAGACTTTTACATTCTGGCAACTGACTGACTCCATCAGGACTTGTGACTCATGACTACCACCCAGAGACTGACTCAATGCATAAGGACCATTTTCTACATCCCTATGAGTACATCCCCAGCGAATCAGCAGCACCTATTTTCTAGCCAGCTGCCCATAAAATTATCCATAAAAACCTTAGTCTCAAAAGTTCTCAGAGAGGGTGATTTGAATAATAAACTCCCACCTTCTACTTGACTAGTCCTGTGTTAATTAAACTCTTTATCTACTGCAATACCGGTATCTTAGTGGATTGGTTTTATCTGTGCAGTGAACAAGAAGAATCCACTGGATGATTACAAAAGCTCAAGAGACACCACCAAAAATAATACAATAAAATAAAACAAGAGGTTTAGCTAGGAAACCAGTAAAAGAATTAAACTGGAGTTATAAAAAAAAAAAAAAAAAAAGCAAAGCACGCAGGACAAAAAGTAAAGAAAAAGTAAAACCAAGGAAAAATAGAACATGAGATAGTAAGTTTTAACCCAAATATATAAATAATTATCCTAAATGTACGTGGTGTAAGCACATGAATTAAAAGGCAGATTGTCAGATTAGGTTAAAAAAAAATCAGGACCAGACTATACAGGTTTTCTTTAAAAATAGTTAAAAGTAAAAAGCATATATATATACACACACACACTCACACTAAACCCTGATCTGAAAAAAAGTGATGATATTCATTTCAGACAAAGTAGATTTAAACAAATCTAGGTTATTGCTTTTGCCAGAGATAAAAGGTCATTTCATAATTGCGACATGGTCGATTTGACTTTGATTTCGCACTCCAACAGGTAAATAACTTGGAAGTCATAACTCCTGCTTTCTTAACAAAAGAAATGCTGAACAACCTAAAAATGAATGGTACTCTTAGATCTATCAGATAATTGGCTTCACAAAGCAAACCACCACCCCAAAACCTGGAGATATATGCAAATACAGAAAATCATAGCCTACTGGAAGAAGAAACTACTGGAGCCAGTAAGAGGTAGAAACAATTTCTGGAGGCAGAGCATGGACTAGCTTAAGAGTTAAAACATTCTCAGGGTCTGGTTTTAGAGAGGGCATCAAACTTTCCTGTGTTTTACCTCCAGAAGCCGGACCAGGTTCTCACGAAGAAGACTGGAAGAAAATCCCCTCATGCTTTCAACAGCAGGTGAAAAGTAAACACTTTGAAATACAGGGAGATCCTGACCTCAGGGGAAACTACTTAAGGAGTACCTTATATGGCCTAGGAGTAGAACAATGAGACAATTTAGCCCTCTCTAGCTTTCCTGTCTCAACAAAAGGGAAGAAAACAAAAGGCAAAGAAACTCTCCTAAAAGTCATATCCCAGGGACTCAGGCCCATTAAAATAACTGAGATTCGGATATTCACATAGATAATGAAAGAAAACACCCAGCCTCCATCACCCCATTCCCCAACCTTGAACCACTGAAAACTAGGGGAAATGTCACCATATAGGGCAAAAGTAGGTAAGGAGATCCCAGAAGACCCCATCAACACCTTGGACACCTATAGTCCATACCACTGGGGTCCCTGCAGTCCTCACAGACACTAAGCCAGGGTAAGGGAGCTTCCTGGAGTCCATATAGCTGTGTTCTCCATAGAGGAGCTGACACTATGACCTGTGCCCTGTGACCCGCATGGCTACTGTGCTATGCCATCTTGAAACTGGAACTATTGCTGGAGTATGTCTTGCTCTGGAGATGAATGACTGTGACATTCTCTTCATCCCTGAGGATAAGCCACTGCTGAACTAACCCTGTGTGGCGGTCCAACATTTCCAAGCCAAGCGGCAACCCTTCCACCTGAAACCAAGTGGTGGTTCAACCACTCCACCTACCCTTCCGAGTCCTCAGTCTGAGCTCTGATCAGCCACCGCAGAAGAGAGCTGAAGCTTAGGCTCCCTCCTGGATAAACGGTGCTTTGGTACAACCACTCCGTCTGCCTTTCCCAGTTGTGGCTCCACCTTGCCCTAGGGGCCTAGGCTGAACACTCACCTTGCTTCCCTGGGTTAATGGTTCTTTGGTGGAACTTCTTTATCTCCCCTTTCCAGTCATTGTTCTTTCCTGCCCTTAGGGGCTTGAGCTGAAGCCGCACACTGCCTCCTGAAGAAGCTTCTCGGTGAAATTCCAGTCTAAAACTGGAATTCCCTTAGATATGACTTGATGATTTTCTCCGGTTCTTCTTAGAATTTACACTTTGTCTTTAACTTTGGACAGTTTTACTACAGTGAATCTCATATACCTCTTCAAGTCACCGTTGAGTCCTGCAACTGGGGACCTGAGCTAAAGCTGCACAGTTTCTCCTAGGGAAATGAGCTTTGGTAGAACCACTTCCTCTACCCGTTTTAGTTGTGGCTGTGCCCTGCGCCCCCAGGTGTGAGCTGAGGCTGCAGCATTCTCTCTTGAGGAAAAAGTGCCTTGGCAGAGTTGATCCATCTACTCCTTATAGTCACTGATTGTGCATCCGGCCCCTGGGAACCAGGTCTGAAGTTGCACACTTCATTTTAGGGAAACAGTGCTGTCATGGGGCTGTTCCATCTACCTCTCCCAGTCCCTCCTGCACCCTGCTCCTTGGAGTCCAAGCTAAAGTTACACACCCTCTTCCTGGGAAATGGTGCCTTGGTGAGGTTGCTCCATATGCCCTTCAAAGTCACTGCTACACCCTGTCCATAGGGGCCTGAGCGGAAGCTAGACACTTCCTCTAGAGATATTTAAAAGCAATAACAACAGCAACAACAACAACAAAATCTGCCAGTTGCTGCTGCACCCTTCCCTGACCTTGCTGGTGCTGAAACAATCCCAGTCATTCTGGGAAAACTTTGCCTTGGCTGTCCATTATATTCACCCCGCTCTGTGCTTGAGCTAAAGAAGTATTCTGCCTCCTGGATACAATACCATGGCCACCCAGAGCAGTCATGCCCTCCCACTGTCTAAGTTGAAGCAGCAACCTGACTCCCAAGAAGAAGTACCTTGGTCAACCAGAGTGGTCACTCACCCTAGTCCCTAAGCTGAAGCAATATCCTGTATCCTAGGAAAATGGTGCCTTGGCTGCCAAGAGTAGTCACACACACTGAGCCTGAGCTGAAGAAGAACATTCCCCCAGGGGAAGTGGTGCTTTGGCCTAGCTGAGCAACTATGCGTCCCAGAGCTGAGTTGACATAGCATCCCACATCCCAGGGCAAAAAAAAAAAAAAAAAAAAGCGTGGCTGAGCTAAAATACCTTGTCCCCCAAGCCAGACAACTCTAGTAACCTTCATTCCTGAAGCTGGACTAGGCCCCTGGAGTCTGAGCTTCTAAGAAACCTCTCTCTGGGTAAAGGAGTAATCACTGTGCTACTCCCAGCTCCCACAAGTGTAAACAATAGCTGTGCTCTGCCATTCTGAAGTTCTTGCTGCCACTACACCTGGCCTCACAGAGAGTCTAGGATATAGCAGCACCCCACCATTCCAGGAACTACAGTTACCACTAGCAGTGCCCAATCCCTGAGGACCTGAGTTTTCACTGGGCTCTGTTGGCTCAGGTTCCCAAATTGCAACCACACCTCGATTCCCAGGTCCAAACATCCAGATTGCCCATTCATCCCTGGAGGCAGACCAGTGCTATGCCCTGCCCCCAGTGATGGAATTGCAGCAATAACCTAGACCTGGGGACTAGGGATACAAATGGACTGAGACCAAAAATGGGTCCTGAGTAGTAACATGCTGAAAGATTTCTACTATAAAAGCTGCTGTTAGGCTAACTGGAATTCCCTTATATATGACTTGATTCTTTTCTCCAATTCTTCTTAGAATTCACTCTTTGTCTTTAACTTTTGACAATTTTACTATAGTGAATCTCAGAGAGAATGTTTTTGGGTTGAATCTATTTGGGAACTTTTGAGCTTCCTGGGTGTGCAGCATCTAGGAGTAAACTAAAAGTGGAATATATAATTAGAAGAAAAGCAGAACACAAAAATTTGAAAAATATGTAGATTGGCCATGTGGTAGGGAAGAGAAGAAAAGAAGATTCTCAGGTAATAAATCCAAGGGTTTTGTGGATCAACAACTTGCTAAAGACATTAGCACAAGTAAGAGGGAGCCAGATGCGGATAGCCAAGACAATGATAAAAACTCCCCAAAGGCATTTCAGAAATCTTCAAGTTCACCCCTCCCATCAGAGGCACAGAGGCGTGAGAGGATAGATTGGTTTTGGGGTCCAGGCCTGGGGCTGCTGTTGTCTTGGATTGCCTTGGGAAGATGCTCCTTACATCCTCACCACTCCAGCACCAGCCATGGCTCAAATGGCCCCAGGTACCGCTGGTGCCACTGCTCTAGAGACTGCATATGGTAAACCTTGGCAGCTTCCACCAGATGTTAAGTCTGCAGGTGACCAGGATGAAAGAGGCTTGGTGGCTTCCAATTATATTCAGTTAGTCATCAGAAGACTTGAGACTTTGGGACAGTGAGAAAGCAGCCCTCTTTCATCAGCTCTTCTACCTGGTATTGGGAAGTGAAGAGTTTGAATACAAACTTAAATGTACTCTAAGTTTGCTTCTTCTATGAAGTAGCTTCCTGTATCACAGGACCTCTCTTGGGTTCTGGAAAGATAGCCACGTGGATATGGTAAGTAAGGCTCTGAGAAGTCAATTGTGAAGCCTGAGTTTTTCACAAGGATGCCCCCAGAATACTACTGCCCCCATTCCCCTATTTTATACACTGAAAACTATATTTTAAGATTAAATGGACTGCAAATGCACTAAGAAAGTTCACTGAGGCACAAACCAAAATCAGTTCTTAGGTAAAAGATGCTAAAAATTGTTGTGGTTCATATGGACTATTGATTTCATTAGCAGAAAAAATAGTTTCATTCATTTGAAAAACCACATTCAGTGCTCCATGGCAAGAGTATTAAAACAAATTCTCTTCAAATTCTCCATGTTTGGTCTTCATAACCCACAGGGTCAAGATAGTAAAGTTGGAGCAGTCCCTTTGTCAGGGAATAGAAAGAACTTTGGGAGGAAGTCCAACAGAGTTCAAGAGTCCAATGATTAGAAAACAGGAAGCTGCCCTCTCAAGAATGCAGATGCACCAATAGGGTCTAGCCATCAGGTATAAACAGAAATCTAGTCTAGACAGATAGTCAGTACCAGAGAATTCTGGCATTATGCAGCCAGTATCACAGACAGTATTGAGCCAGAAGCCTGCATCACAACAGCCACACTTTTGGAAGGATTAAGTGATACAAAGTGAAACTGTAATCCCTAATTCTAAATCCTATAAAGCTTGAAGGAAAGGAAACGTGAGGAACATAGAAATGGGGAGAAAAACCATGGATCCAATTACTGAAATCAGAGTGTAAGATAGCAGTTTGATTTCCAAGGGGAACAGGCAGGGTCACAGAGTTTGAGGTTTAGTAAAAAGGAAAATGTCCTTTCAAGAATGCAAACGTACCACACTTTGGGAGGCTGACACGGGTGGATCACAAGGTCAGGATATCAAGACCATCCTGGCTAACACAGTGAAACCCCATCTCTACTAAAAATACAAAAAAAATTAGCCGGGCATTGTGGCGGGCGCCTGTAGTCCCAGCTACTGGGAAGACTGAGGCAGGAAAATGGCGGGAACCCGGGAGGCGGAGCTTGCAGTGAGCTGAGATCGCGCCACTGCACTCCAGTCTGACGGACAGAGCGAGACTCCATCTCAAAAAAAAAAAAAAAAAAAAAAAAAGCAAATGTACTAAGAGTGTCAGACTCAGAAAGAATGGTAATATAATGCCATTTCCTGCTACTTCAGAAGTTCAGACTTAATTGGTAAGTTTAAGTACAAGGCATTTTGTATGTTTTTCTTCCTTTTTCCAGAATATATGTGATTAAAGTTTATATAGATTATGATCTCCACAAGCAACTTGGTTTGAGGCTCCTCATTTTTCCACCATTAATAGCTAAAAAAGTGGTTCTCATGTAATTTATCTGAGATGAGAATTAACCTCCACCATGAAAAATTTTGCAAGATGTCTCATTGTAAAACAAGAAAATAACACTGCTTATAGAGAATGAGGCCAGGAGACGATAAAATCAGCACACAGTGGTTCACAGAAAAGACTTTAAAGTGAATCATTTTGAAGTGAATCTGACCCCCAGGTCCTTAGACTTGACTGAAGATATTAACACATTTATAAAGGGAGTGCCCCTGTCAAGAAAGTGTAAAAATGAGACAATCTCTGACACAGTCTGAAGCCCAGACACTGGACTATAGTGAATTCATTAAAGTTACTTCTCTCAATAGGGCTTCTATTGGAAACACTGAAATATATATTGAGCTTTTCATAATCACACACACACACACACACACACACACACACACACACACCCCTACTTGACACAGGAGTAGTATACTTTATCAGCAATGGTTCAGAAAGGTTAGTTTAAAACTCACATATTGGAATGTGTTTTGCCAGGGCTGACATCTACAGCTCTCTTGACTTTGTGATGTTAGATACTCAGAATAATAGTCTTAGAGTCTTAAAAATAAAATTAGCTAAGTGAAAATATTGTTCACAACCCTTTAGAATCATTTTCTGAAGTTTGCAGCTCATAGTTTTCCTTTAATTAAACTCTGCTTGTTCTGTTCAGCTATTTAAATTACACAGAATTTGATGTTCTGTCAAATGCTCTTAAGGTTAACGTAGAATTTCTCTCGCTAATTTCCATCTTTCATTCAACAGTTCTGTTCTGCTAACACAATGTGATGCCAGAGAAAGAGGTGCTTTCTTGTAGCTTTCTTAGCAAAGTGAAGAGGGCAATGCGTGAACAGAAAATGGATTGTAGGAAAAGTTACCATGAAGACGTTCAGCAACCATATTTCTTGTCACCCATCAGTTTAAAAGCCCAAAGAGTTTGCTAGAAAGAGTGTGTACTTCTGCAAACCTGAAACTCCTCATTCAAAGACAGCTCTCATTTCTGAGCAGGAGAGTGCTTCTAAAATCATCAGAGGAGAGGACTCCGTGTAGCTTCCAGCTGACAGAGAAAACAGGCACTTAGCTTGCCTTTAAGGGCCCTTGGTACACTTTAGGGCCCTCAAAACAGTGACCTAGCAAACCGGAGAATGGATAGGTAGGAAAAGGTGAAATCTTGGCCATGCAGAACTAGTAATTACAAAAATGAAAAGGAGATCTTGCACTGAAACGCACTGAAGAAGCGATAGCCTTGAACTGAAGGGATATACTTCGTCTGTGATAAAGTCGAGGGTAAAAATGACTAACTTTGAGAACAAGGATGGCATGAGAGTTTTTGTAAAGCCTCTCTCTACCAATAAGCATCACATCTCTTTTATAACTTTACCTTTTGTTCTGTTTTTTTCTCCTTTCTGTTTGTTATCCCTTCTTCCTTTCCTTTAGAATTTTCCTTTCTACAACTCGCTGGCTTTTCTTCTTCTCTGTGAGTCAGCCTTTTCAAGTGACCTGAGGCACCAGACACAATGTAGCTTAGTTGGAGACAATCACACTAATGTAGCCACTGATCCATCCCTGAAACTGTGTGTGATCCTTGGCAAATCTACTATGTGTGACGTGCAGACACGTTCACTGAGTCTTCTAGAAATGTTTGAATACTCTGTGCCGTGAGTATTGGCCCCATTTCAGGTTCATTTTCAGATGAAAAACGAGTGTCCCTGATTTCTGAATTGCTGCCCTTGCTGGAGCTGAGATCTCCATGGATATCCTGGTGTAAGAGCCTGACATTTCTGAATCAGGATTGTTAAGTCCTCCTATTTCTCTTTCTAACGCTATCTCCCTTAAACTTGGACAAGTTTGTCTGTGGGCTCCAATTTTCTCATGTAAGTTAAGGGAGTTGACAAGGAAGGAAAATAAGTTTCACCTTTTTTAGCAATCACCACTGATTAGAAGAAGTTGTTTGAGTCACTGTATTCAGAAAGATTCTGAGTATTCTGGTTCAGTATGGTCACTGTCCTCTATCATGATTGCATTATAACACAACAGCTAGGTGCAGGGGTTAACAGCACTAGATTTGGAGTCAAACTTTTCTGGACCCAGTTATCAACTGTAACCATTATCATGTCACTTAACATCTCTAAGCCTGTAAAATAAGATGAATATTTCCTACATTACAGTTTTTTCTGTAAAGAATGCATTAGATAATGCATATAAAGTTCATAGCATAGCACCTTCACACTGTAAGCCCATAGTGTATATTATATACACATATACATATATACATGTGTATATATAGCTAATTGTCTTTATGGAAATCAGTTCACTTACAAGCAGAAGATTGTGGAGTGGTGCCTTGCCAGTACAATCTCTACACTGAATACTTGCTAAGGTGCTTTCCATCTCTGGAGTTACACTTTCATGGGTACCAAAACAGCACAGATTGTGTGATTCAGCAAGTTTGATGGAATTTATGTTAAGAATCAGTGGGCTGTTGACAGCTTTCTTTAGTTAACTATGTCAATTCAGTTTGTCATCCAACTTTTGGATTTCTTTTAACTAATTGTTTCTCCCCACACGGGAAACAATTAGAACCAGGAGGGATAAAAAAACAAACAAACAACAACAACAAAAAAACAAGTGATTTTGTTCAACGAGTAGATTACACAAAATTGATTTATATCAGCTTATTTATAATTAACTGGTTATCTTTTCTGTGTCTAATCAATCTAGTATTTTTATGGTTTTCAATGAAGTTACAACTTCCATTTAAACATTTCTAACTCTCACTCTTCTGTGGATTCTGGTAAAGTAATCATTTAACAATTTTTCTTAATGAATGCTTGTGTGTCAGGCATTTTCATAGCCATTAGAGATACAAAATCATATAAGACATTGCTCTTGGAGCATCACTTCCCTTCCAAGAAAGTCAGTATTAGGCGAAAGTGTCCGTGCTCTCTCTTTGCCTAACATTGATACACTGGATGCTCCCAGTTGAAATGGTGGCATCATAAGATGGTGAACCATCCATTTAGCTGTGAACTACCCTACCCCCCCTGTCTTACTCCCTATTTGTGTTGAGCATGTAGAGTGAGCAAATTATAAGCCATAGTTGTAATACATCACTAAAATTTTTGGTATTGTTACTTCAGCATAGTATCAATTACATTTATCCTTTTTTATATAAAGGCTTCCCACCACATAAAGATCATACTCTGTCCTATGCACATGAATTACCTTCTCTTCATTTAACCAAATATTTGAGGTTGAAGAATATTTAAAACATCATTTATGCAACAAGGGGCAAAGGCTAAAACACCAAGAAAAATTTAGTCCAAATATCAAATTTGTTTTCATCTTATATGTATTTTATATACAACAGTGCTTTTAACATAATTATTTAGTTTATCTTCTAATGCTAGTAAATTTTATGCACTGTGTTTAGTGCATTTAATACAAAAGTGAGTGCATTTTGTGTTATAATAAATACATCCAATTCTTCAAATGCTTTCCAAAGAGAACATACTATTTTTACTTAGTTGTAGAGCTGAGTAATACCTGTGTTGATAATAGAGGGCTTGGTTATGAGAAATTGACTTGGGAGTATAACCAAATCCAAATCATGTCCTCTGTAGTATGTTATTACATGGGTACTTATAAACTACTTTTCCAGTATTATTAAAATAGTGTAATTATTCCTTCATAATTAAAACATTTGTAAGTATTCAGAAACTTTGGTCACCCTTTTGCAAAGAAAGAACAGAAACGTATAAATAATTTGTAAATGGTAATAAATTTATAGACATATCTATCATTTTTATATACTAACAAGTTAATAAATTCATAGTCCAGGTTGATTTCCATGTGCTTTTAATTGATACAACTCATTATTTCTTTAAGTATCACGTGGAGATATTCTCCATAAAATTATGCTCCAGGTTGAAATGGAAACATTCAGTAACATACTTGTATATTTTGCTTTTCAATACCACCATATGATTATTTAGATATATCTGTGCAATTGGTGACATTCAAAGTTCTCACATTCAACTCATGAAGCTTATAATCTTGTTGTGCACACATAACAGGAAACTAGAAAGCAATTCACAACCTTATGCCTTTATTAAAACTGTTACTGCCTTGTATTAAGGTAAACCTTTGTTTATAAGTCTATCTCCATAAGCAGTGTATGGGCTCCTTGAATTTTGCCTCATATCACTTCCTGCCTGCAGTCCTGTTCCCACCTCACCCAATGTATTATCTCACCCTGCATCCAGTCATCTTCAACACTTCAGTGGTCTTCCATTAACAACGTGTGTAATATCCAATTTCCTAATCATACCATTCAAGTTCCTCCAGGACCTGGTCCTTGGTACTCCTCTTCTCTTCTTTCTCCAACCAAACACCTTATGTGAGGTTTATAAAAGTGTGGTCCACAAATTTACCTTATGAGATTCAGTTAAGATATTACTTCCTCAGAGAATCTTTTCACAACTCCCCTAGTCGCTTCTTCATGTTTTCCCAGTTCCTAACAATTCTTGGTTTGATAGTATAAGGAAATGAGCAGAATCACACCTTATTTACCATTTGATAGCTGTAGCCTTAAAACAGACAGCCAATATTGTATTGAAGACAGATCACACCAGCTTCTGAGAGCCAACTGTATTCATATCTTCCTGATTCTTTATAGAGTGACATCATTTTGGTGGATTGAAAGAAGTCAGGGTGACTGAAAATGCCACGCAAATTGGTTAAATGATACATATTTTTTCCTTCTAGAAAGCTTGTCGTTTCAGGATACCATTACACCACTGCAGAATGTTTGACTACATCAGTAACGTGATAAATCGTGAAAATATGCCATTAATTCAGACAAATGAAATAGCTAAATTACATCAAAATTTGAAAATGAAATTATTATTTTCTTAATTAAAATATGATGCTTTCCAAGTCACAGCTTCACAAATGGTTTGAGGATAATTGGTATTTTTTCAGTAATAGTTGCCTAAGAATTTGAGTAATTTTGTGTATAACAACTATGGTAATTTTGTTAATTTAGTCATCTTGATAACTGTATCAGATTAGCTGTGCAGAAATCTCATAAATGTCAACATGTCCTTTAGTGAGAGAAGGTTGTTATGACAAATGTGAAAATACATTCATTTAGTCCTACCAAAAAGCAGTCAGTCTGTACCCAACCAACTATTTTTGAAGTTTGCTCCAAAGAGAAGTTTCAAGCCAATAGCCCTTCTACCAGATAGCAGTTTGCATAGATCTTGAAGTACTCAAATCTCCAGCTGTGCTGCTATGAAAATACCAGACTGGGACAGCTCTGATCAGGAGTTTTAGAGAAAATAGTTTTCTCTCTATCAATTTCCATGATATATAAATAGTGTTGTAAGAGGATTCAGATAAAATGCTTGATTGTAAACTATCAAATATATAAGAATCCTTCTAGTGAAACTCAACTGTTAAATATTTGCTATGATGTAGTTTAATAATTCCCAAACATTAATTGATGTTGGCCAGCCGAGATGCATCAAAATCACCTGAACAGCTGGTTACAAATACATATTTATGTATCCCATAATGAGAACGTATACATATAACATCATATTTTAACAGGTTCTCTAGATGCTTCCAGTATATTGATTGAAAGCACTGCATGTTCTCACTCATAGGTGGGAATTGAACAATGAGATCACTTGGACTCGGGAAGGGGAACATCACACACTGGGGCCTATCATGGGGAGGGGGGAGGGAGGAGGGATTGCATTGGGAGTTATACATGATATAAATAATGAATTGATGGGTGCTGACGAGTTGATGGGTGTAGCACACCAACGTGGCACAAGTATACATATGTAACAAACCTGCACGTTATGCACATGTACCCTAGAACTTAAAGTATAATAAAAAAAAAAAAAAGAAAGCACTAGTGTGGTTTTTGACACT
This sequence comes from Rhinopithecus roxellana, assembly GCF_007565055.1. Taxonomy (NCBI): domain Eukaryota; kingdom Metazoa; phylum Chordata; class Mammalia; order Primates; family Cercopithecidae; genus Rhinopithecus; species Rhinopithecus roxellana. The sequence goes on along the minus strand of NC_044555.1, from coordinate 116,844,093 downwards.
GTGTCCTCTCCCACAAATATTTTGTTCTAGTTTTCAAGTTTGTCTTTTATTTTAAAACATATGCTCTCATATCTGAGTAATGACCATGAAGAGATGCCAGAATTCTTCAGTAATGTCAACAAATAGCAAAAACAATGTTTTCAGTATAGAATACAAAGTATTGTGCTTACACATGAAAAATGAGTGGGGAAATTTAAGCAATTATCTCTCTAATTTGGCTTGCCTTTCACTTGATAAAATGTTCTTTCCGATGACCTGTCCACATAATTGAGTGATGGGTGCTGTGATCATTGACTTCTCCAGGTAATTTCCTCAATTCTTCTTTTCGAATATACAAGTTATTCTTTAATTGAATAAACAAAATCTGGGGCATTGGCTTTTGTTCATTATTGCTCTACAAAAAGCTTTGCTTATTTCCATATGATAAAACTACCTCTTAATTGTTTAATTGGAGCATTTAGTCCATTAACATTTAAGGTTAATATTGTTATGTGTGAACTTGATCCTGCCATTAGATATTAACTGGTTATTTTGCTCGTTAGTTGATGCAGTTTCTTCCTAGCCTCGATGGTCTTTACATTTTGGCGTGTTTTTGCGATGGCTGGTACCGGTTGTTCCTTTCCATGTTTAGGGCTTCCTTCAGGGTCTCTTGTAAGGCAGGCCTGGTGGTGACAAAATCTCTAAGCATTTGCTTATCTGTAAAGGATTTTATTTCTCCTTCACTTATGAAACTTAGTTTGGCTGGATATGAAATTCTGGGTTTAAAATTCTTTTCTTTAAGAACGTTGAATATTGGCCCCCACTCTCTTCTGGCTTGTAGAGTTTCTGCCGAGAGATCTGCTGTTAGTCTGATGGGCTTCCCTTTGTGGGTAACCCGACCTTTCTCTGTGGCTGCCCTTAAGATTTTTTCCTTCATTTCAACTTTGGTGAATCTGGCAATGATGTGTCTTGGAGTTGCTCTTCTGGAGGAGTATCTTTGTGGCGTTCTCTGTATTTCCTGAATTTGAATGTTGGCCTGCCCTACTAGGTTGGGGAAGTTCTCCTGGATGATTTCCTGAAGAGTGTTTTCCAACTTGGTTCCATTTTCCCCCTCACTTTCAGGCACCCCAATCAGCCGTAGATTTGGTCTTTTTACGTAATCCCATACTTCTTGCAGGCTTTGCTCATTTCTTTTTCTTCTTTTTTCTTTTGGTTTCTCTTCTCGCTTCATTTCATTCATTTGATCTTCAATCGCTGATACTCTTTCTTCCAGTTGATTGAGTCGGTTACTGAAGCTTGTGCATTTGTCACGTATTTCTCGTGTCATGGTTTTCATCTCTGTCATTTCGTTTATGATCTTCTCTGCATTAATTAGTCTAGCTGTCAATTCTTCCACTCTTTTTTCAAGATTTTTAGTTTCTTTGCGCTGGGTACGTAATTCCTCCTTTAGCTCTGATAAGTTTGATGGACTGAAGCCTTCTTCTCTCCTCTCGTCCAAGTCATTCTCTGACCAGCTTTGATCCGTTGCTGGCGATGGGCTGCGCTCCTTTGCAGGGGGAGATGCGCTCTTATTTTTTGAGTTTCCAGCTTTTCTGCCCTGCTTCTTCCCCATCTTTGTGGTTTTATCTGTCTCTGGTCTTTGATGGTGGTGACATACTGATGGGGTTTTGGTATAGGTGTCCTTCCTGTTTGATAGTTTTCCTTCTGACAGTCAGAAGGACTGTCTGTTGGTCTGTTGGAGATTGCTTGAGGTCCACTCCAGACCCTGTTTGCCTGGGTATCAGCAGCAGAGGTTGCCGAAGATAGAATATTGCTGAACAGCGAGTGTACCTGTCTGATTCTTCCTTTGGAAGTTTCCTCTCAGGGGTGTACTCCACCCTATGAGGTGTGGGGTGTCAGACTGCCCCTAGTGGGGGATTTCTCCCAGCTAGGCTACTCAGGGGTCAGGGACACACCTGAGCAGGCAGTCTGTCCGTTCTCAGATCTCAACCTCCGCGTTGGGAGATCCACGGCTCTCCCCAAAGCTGTCAGACAGAGTCGTTCGCGTCTGCACCGGCTCCTGCTACTTCCCCTGTTGGTCTTCAGCTGTGCGCTGTCCCCAGAGGTGGAGACTACAGAGACAGGCAGGCTTCCTTGAGCTGCTGTGAGCTCCACCCAGTTCGAGCTTCCCAGCGGCTTTGTTTACCTACTTAAGCCTCAGCAATGGCGGGCGCCCCTCCCCCAGCCTCGCTGCTGCCTTGCGGATAGATCGCGGCAGACTGCTGTGTTAGCAGTGAGGGAGGCTTCGTGGGCGTGGGACCCTCCCGGCCAGGTGTGGGATATATTCTGGTGTGCCTGTATGCTTACAGCGCAGTATTGGGGTGGGAGTTACCCGATTTTCCAGGTGTTGTGTGTCTCAGTTCCCCTGGCTAGGAAAACGGATCCCCTTCCCCCTTGCGCTTCCAGGTGAGGCGATGCCTCGCCCTGCTTTCAGGGAGGGGGGAGGAGGGAGGGATTGCATTGGGGAGTTATACATGATATAAATGATGAATTGATGGGTGCTGACGAGTTGATGGGTGCAGCACACCAACATGGCATAAGTATACATATGTAACAAACCTGCACGTTATGCACATGTACCCTAGAACTTAAAGTATAATAAAAAAAAAAAAAAAAATTGTTTAAAAGCTGGACACAAACTAGAATGTATTGACAGAATGACAAGTTAATGTCTCAAAATATGTGTGAGTACATCAACAAAAGTAAACCTGCTTTGTTAATTGATAGATTCTTTTTCATATATACCCTTCTTTCCCTGAAAAAGATTTTGCTTACCTCCTTTGAGTTTGCCTTTGTATTCACCTCAAAGACTGCATGGAGACTTTAAGGACAGCAGATGGACAGCATCACAGCTATAAGCCGATACTCTGCTCATCTTAGTAATGTGTCATTCATTTGGAAAATACACACTAGTTTTAGACACACAGGGTGTGTTTTCTTTAGTATCCATGAGTACATAACCATTCTCACTTTTGTATTTGGTTACACATATTTTTATCGGAAAGCCAGAGGTTTCTGTGTTCCATAACCATAGAACTGTTATATTACTCTGTTGTTGAATGCCTCTAAATGTCATTATAACACCATGTAATTTTTGTCTTAATTCATAAAACATTTTAAAAATGTATCTTAACACTTGGAAACATGGGGAGTACCCTACTTCTGAAAACAAAAATAGTAACACTTAACAATACTACCAATACTTAATACAGGGACTGCTTTGACTGTGTGTGTGGGAGGGTGAAGGTTGGATCTGCGTTACTGACTTTATCATCTTGGTTCTAATGTCTTGTCCAGAACCACTCATTTAATTACTATTTTGAAACACTCATAACACAACATGGCTATAACTGTACATCTGTTGGGCTTTACTTGAAATTATTATGAAGACCAGTTATAATACATGATGTGGCCTTCTTTTCTAAGTGGTGTCATTAATCCAAATTAAAATACTTAGTTAATGTGCTTTCTGCCATACATGGGAATTAATACGTCTTTTATTGACAGTGTAGATGATTTGGTATGATAGGATCAGGGTAGATTACATTATATTTATTTTCACAAAACTAAAAGGTTAAAATAATAAGAATATGACAAATACGTTGGAACTTAAAGCATCTCTGTTAGACAGTGATATCGATACATGATAATAGAATGGAGAGAGCCCCAATGCAGAAGTTAAGATCCTTGAGTTCTAATTTAGATACAGTTACTATCAAGCTGTGTGACTTTGGAGAACTTACTTAACCCCTCTGGACATCAGTTTTCTTGATTATGATATAAGGATATTGAATTGGATGTTCTCTATAAGCTTATCAAACTAGTGATTTCTATGGGAGAAAGTGAAATCACTTAAAATTGGTGCACTACAACAACAGGAGGTCATTCAGCATGACAGTTTGAGGCCACAGAGGGCTAGAAACATGACAGCAAATATTTTCACAGATTTATTTTAAAACAAACTGGAAATAATTGTTGAACAGGACATTATAGTGTTAGCTGTATTCTACAGTTTCAGCTGACAAAGCCCTTATAATAAGAGCAAATGTATCTAGAAAGAAAAAAACATAAAAGCAGAATTAGTTGAAAAGTACTTATTTGAAGTTGATTAGGCACAAAAATACCACTGCAATCCAATTTGGATTTAGTTTAGAAAAATAATTGTAATGTGATTCAATCTAAAGTGGTGGTTCCTGCTGGACAAAGCCAAAGGTTAAAAAAAAATTGATACAACTTTAAAATAGGTCAAGAACTATGAAATGTATGGTTCTCATCTTAGACTGTGAAAGTGTGAAAAATGAATCGGAATGTAAATACAGAAAATGCATATATTATTTAAAGGAGAGACTCAGCTGAGAAACATGAGATGTAGATTGAGAATGTAGCTCATCTTTGAGATTTAAATACTCACAATAAATTTCCACTAGTTGGGAATAATAGAATGGAGGAGCATTTAATACGAAGAGTCCTTTTAGAAAAATAAACACTTAAGCAGTGCTGCAGAATGACTTCCATTCAGCACAAACGTATATAATATTTCATCACTTTGCTTCCCTTCATAGATGGATCATCTTTTTGCTAGGTGAGATTGCTTAGGGAGAGAGAAACCTAATTCATTCAAAATGTCACTGGCCTTGTGAAAGACCTTCATACATGTATTCTGTCAGAGAAAACTGCTGGTAAATAAATAAAAGATAGGGAGTAAGTTGAGTAAAAATATGAAAAAAAAGCCTAATAAAACAAGTTTGTAATTTATAATTGTATACAAATAAAAGATGTTATTTAAAAAAGACCTTCAGAGATCCCTTTGATAAGAAGATCCACCCTAATTTCAGGAAATGAAAAATTGTGAATCTCAAAAATGAAGTGACTGATTCACTTGTTTTCCCCTCTTCCCAAGCTCATAGATTCTATTCAATGTTTTCATTTTATTGAATTATTTCTGCTGAGATCTGGGTCACTCTTGACACTCGGGATGTAATTAAGCCCGAACTCACTGTAGTCTAAGTAATATTTATCTTTGAACCACATTATTTTACCTTTAAATAATTTTTATCACCATTTTTAGCTACCATCTTTGATGCTTTATGGTAGATGGGAATTGAAAACCTTGCTCTGCCACTGAATAGTTTGATGACCTTGGAAGATCACTTTCCTAGGTCCTCAGTTCCCTCAAGTATAAAGTGAAGATTCATAAGGTCCCATTCAGATGCACAGCTCAGTGGATTTTATCTCCTCTCATGTGAATCAGCTGTAGGCTTTGTTCTGTGTATTTACACTTATGTAATCCTTTGGAGGGTCCAGTATGGATTTACTCATGAGCAACATCCCAAAAGAAGCATGGTGTTCTAAATGAAAAAAAAAAAAAAAATCCAGCTATTCAAATTATCCACTATTTAATCATTTTCTCATTTAATAAACATTTACTGTGACCCTACTAATTGTCACTGAGATAGTGGGTTTCAAGTGTAATGTAGGAACAAATAAGAAAATAAACAATTATAATAAAACATGACAAAGGCATGATAGGGATACAGATCCTGAAGAACAGGTACTGCAGGAGCATAGAAATGAAGAAGCCAGACAATTTGCAAGTTTTCTAATTAGATAAAATTTAAGGCTTTTAAAAAAATAACCTATATCAATAATATATAAATTTCCATTTTAAAAAATCCACAACCAAATGGATGAAGGGTGACTTTTATAGATTTGTTTAAATGGAAGATTACATACACACACATACACAAAAATGCACACATTACTGTGGTAAGGCTACTGTGAATATACAGCAAACTAACTGGAGTCAATATATCATAATGTCTTTGAAAGTATCAACCATAAACAAACCAGAATGCACTAACCAGAAGCAATGACAAGAGGAGAGAAAAGAGAGCATGGCTGCACTGTCTCAGCACTACACTGAATATGCCCTTTGAAAGGTATACTGATAATTCATTAAAACCACAAAGAGAATCTTACAATTACGTTTGCTGGGTTTGACTACCTTGCCTCATGATATGACTAATTACCTGTCAAATTCAAATCTAAAATTATAAAAGAAAAATTATAGGGTACCTCTAAAGAAAAAATGTGGGGAAATTTCCACAGATCTTCCCCCACTCTCATTTGAATAACTAATAAACAAACACATTTGTAGACCAAGTTAAAGAATGGAATGAGCACTGAATCTTTCAACAATTTCTACAGAAGTGAGTGGAATGGAGAACCGAGATAATTAAGTAAACAATCTGGGAATAGAGACCTAGAAAGACAGAATGAGCTTGGGTCTAGGTCACCTGGATGAGTGATCTATGTAATTACACTGCTTGAACAAATGCTCAGTTTTCTATTTTACTTTCCAGTTAATTTTGCAGTCCAAAGATACAACCAAGACAGGGTCCTTATCATAAAATTAAAGTGTTATATTAAAACAATTTATTCAGATGCTTTCAGGTCACAGTGACTATCGAGGACATCTTTAGACAAAAAGATATTTTGTTTCCTTTATTTTTGTTAAAACATAGTTGTACAGTGTAGCTGATTCCTCTGATTCTCCACATCACATCTGCTCAGCCCACATCTTATTTCACCTACAGCTTCAGTGGACAATTTCATGTGAGCTCAGACTCAGCTCATGCTGGCAGCATCTCACCTCAAAAATTTGCCACAATGTCTCTCTGCTTTCTTCCCAGGGCCTTCTCCAATAGCACAGGAATAAGAACATTGTTTCCACATATCACAAAGGGGAGATTATTAGCCTGAAGAGTAATTTTTAACCAGTGAGGGACAAGAGATGTTATATTGCCTCTGTTCATCAGGTGGAAAATTCTGGCAGTCATTCTCTGCACTTTTCAGGAAGTCTCAACACAATTGAGCCCCTATTGCCCACAGCGAGGGTCTCAGTTATATACCTTAGATCGGCATATTTATTTTTCCACCTTCCTATCTTCTCTCTGCTCCCTTACTCCTGCTCCTGGTAACTCCCAAATAAACTACCTGCACTTTGGTCTTTATCTTGGGTTCAGCATTCAGGAGAATTTAAACTAAGATGGTGTGATAAATTGTTTTGCGTTCATCAGAATTTCTTCTTCCTGAGTTTAAATGAAAACAATGTTTCTCAGTCTCCTGGAAGTAATGGTAAGGTACCCGTGATAGATTTCTGACTAGTGGAATGTCAACAGAACTAACCTAAGCTGTTTTTATAAACCTCAAAGTATAAGGAGAACAAATTCAGCATTGAAGATCTCTCACCACTCCTGTATAGCACCCTGCTTTTCTCAACACTAGCTTGAGCACTTAGTATACGCTACAGAATTGTTGCTTTATCTTTCCCCTTACGCAAACATCACTAGATTGTTAGATTTTCACACAGAGCCTGTCACAGAGGAAACTTAGTAAATGTTTTTGAATCCATAAATAAATAAAGCCTAATGTCTGAGCAAAAGCTCACCAAAAATCTTAAGTCACTAAGAAGTTGCAAAAAATTAAATCGCCTTACTTTACCCTACGTCCATTCTCTAGATTATGTAGCCTTTCTCTATGAGCCTTTCTTATCAACAAATAGTTTTGCTCAAGTATTTTTCCAAAACAGAACCAAACAAAAACCTTCCTGGATTCTTTTTTATAGCATCCAGGTTACAGGTTATCCTTCTTATTCAATTTCACAGCCAGATGTCTTTAATGAGCTATCTAAATTCAACATCTATGCCTCCTCACTTCCTACTCACTCTTCAACTTACTTCATTTTGGCTTCTGTCTGCACAAGTCTGTTGAAACTCATAAATGTCACTGAAGAATTCTATGACTCTAAAGCAAAAGAATATTGTACAATCTTCGTCTTACTTGACTTCTTAGCAGCAGCCTTCACAGTTGGCTATTCCCTTCTCCTCAAAACAGTGTTTTAACTTGATTCCTGTGATATCGCACTCATTGAAATTTCTTCTTCTCTAGTTGCCTTTTCTCAGTCTGTTTTGGGGGCTCATGTTCCTCTCTATGATCCTTGAAATAAGTATTTCTCTAGGCTCTTTCATTTTCTCTTGGTACACTAGTATTATATGGCCTCACCTGTCATTTGTGCACTAATTATTCCCAAATTCATAACCATATTTCTGATTGCTCTACCCATTTACAGATATGTATTAGCTTTCCATCTGCTGGATATATATAATATATATTATATATTGCATATAAAATATTTATATATTTATTATATATTACACATATATAGATAGATAGATACATCTATATCTATATATATATAGATAGATATAAAAGACAGAATCTTGTTCTGTTGCCAGGCCGGAGTGCAGTGGCGCGATCTCAGCTCACTGCAACCTCCTCCTCCCGGGTTCAGGTGATTCTTCTGCCTCAGCCTCCCAAGTAGCGGGGACTACAGGCATGCGCCACCACATGCAGCTAATTTTTGTATTTTTAGTAGAGATGGAGTTTCACCATGTTGACCAGGATGGTCTTGATATCTTGACCTCGTGATCCGCCTGCCTCAGCCTCCCAAAGTGTTGGGATTACAGGTGTGAGCCACCGAACCTAGCCTAATACATAGTTTTAAATATTCCACAAACACTTCATGTGAACATATCAAAACATGAACCCATTGTTTGTGCACTCAGACCTTAATCTACCACTCCATCTGAGTCTCCTGTCTCAGCAGATGGCAGAAGAATGCCTAGTAAACAAAAGTAGAAAATTGATAAAACCCTATCCCTTTTTCTTCCAATATCATAGGATCACTACATACTATCAATGATGCTCCCTAGGTATCTCTCAAAATCTATCTTTTCTTCATGTTCCCAGCAGACATCTCCTCATATTAGGTCATTATCATCTCTTACAAAGAATTCCAAATTATGATACCTGGCTACTATGCCTACCTCTCATATTTCAGTTATCTCTTCATAAGTCTGCCTTCTCCACTAGACTGAGTGCTCTTAGATAACAATTTCCTCATGCATTTTTACAATTTGGAACTTGTTACAATAAGCACTTGAAAGATGTTACTTGAATAGATGAATAAAATAATGAATGGATGAAGCCTACTGTGTATTTTTCTCTAATTATTACATGTATGTATATATACTGCTTCTTTGTGTTCTTAGCAGCCTTATGTTCTTGAAGTTTCAAGATCTGAAAATTTTGCCCTAGGGATTAATATCCAAAATTAGATAAGGAAGTTATACAACCCAATACCAAATAGATAAACAAATAACCTTGTCTAAAAATAAGCAAAGAACCCTAATAGATATTTTCCAAAAAGACATGCATGTGACCAATAGGTATATGAAAAGATGCTCAACATCACTAATCATCATGGAAATGAAAATCCAAACCACCTCACACCTGTAAGGAGGACTATATGAAAAATACAAGAGGTAAAAAATGTTTGTGAGGGTATAGAGGGAACTTTTGCACACTGTTGGTGGGAATGTAAATTGGCATAGCTATTACAGAAACAGTATGACGATTCCGCAAAAAATTAAAAATATAACTACCATATTATCTAGAAATCGCACTTCTGGGTATATATCTGAAAGAAAGGAAATCGGTATATTGAAGAGATATCTGCATTCCCATGTTTATTGTAGCATTATTCACACTAGCCAAGATAGAAAAACAAACTGAATGTCCATCCATGGATAAATGGACAGAGAAAATGTGGTATATCTACACAGTGAAATATCACTCAGCTATAAGAAAGAATGAAATCCTGCCTTTTGCACCAACATGGATGAATCTTGAGAGCATTACTGTAAGTGAAATAAATCAGATAAAGAATGCCAAATACTATGTGACCTTATATGTAGAAACTAAAAACGTCAAACTCATGAAAACAGAGAGTAGGATGGTGGTTCACAGGGTCTATGGGTCGGGGGAACAAGAAGAAAGTTTGGTCAACATGTACAAACGTTCAATCGTGAGATGAATGAGTTCTGAGGGTCTAATTTATAGCATGGTTACTAAAGTCAATAATACTGCATTATGTACTTGAGATTTGCCTAGAGAGTTGACACTAAATGTTTTCACCACACACACACACACACAATGGTAAGTATGTGAGATGATGGATGTGTTAGCTAACTTGATTGTGGTAATCATTTCACAATATATACATATATATAATCATCATAGTTTATGTCTTAAAGAGATACCAATTTTGTCAACCACTGCTCAGTAAAGCTAGCAAAAAATTTTATCTTCAACACACAAAATGACCTACATAATTTCTTCAGAACGGATGAATAATCTGGTCTTTCAAAATATCTTTTCAAAGACAATCACATCATCCCATTTTTTAAAAATCTGTTGGTTCAAATAAATATAAGTTTTAAGAAACCAAATATATTTCAGCTACCTTAAGGGTATGGGATCAGCCAGTTAGAAAAAAGAAAAATGATGAGTTAATTCTGTCAAACAACTTGAGAGTTTTTTGTTTTGTTTTAACAAAATATGCTAATTTGTTCAAATAAACCAGTTGTGTTGGTACTGTCTAGCACAATGTATTTGCTAGATGTCTAGTTATTTTTTATTATTTTCCAATGCTTCTGAAGTTTTGCCTTGCTTCCATGTAATCAATACATTATAAAGGTATTTCTTATTAAAGTTGCTCAAGCCTTAATTATTTAATTTTTATAATAATTTAATACATCGTGGACTTAACTCTCCTTTTAGACTCTATATGCAGAAAATGCAATCTTATTTATAATGTTAAAGAAAAATGTTAAATGATAGTAAACTGCTTAGAGAAATAAATGCTTCCAAGGACTTTAGCAAAATCAACTTGAATACAATGAGTCAGTTACAAATTATTATTATCTATTAATTAAATTGAAACTCATTAAATGTTCTATTAAATTATGCTTTCCTGATTATTATTTAAATTAATTAAAGCAAACAATTTGTATAAACAAATTGTAAATACTGAAGACTTTTCACCAATTTAGACTGGCTATCTCTCTAATGAGTCTGATTTAACAATGCTTTATTGTGTCTGAAAAAATACTTTGCAAAAATAATGCACTCTCTATTGAGTCTGTGCACTACAGATTTTTATCTTCAGAACAGTTGGATTTTCTGTATATAGGTATGTGTATACATTTATTTCTGTGGAAATACTCAGGCATTTCTACTTAACCTATTTTCAATTTAGTCTGCATCATATATACTAGAGAGACAAACATTTGACCTCTTGTTCATAGGACCATTTTTATTAATAAGAAGTAACTGATTTAAATGAAATTTTCCCTTTTCTTCAGGTAACTCGCAAACATATTTCTCCTTCACAGTTAAATAAAAGAGACAATGAATGTGCCCTGGACACTTAAAAGTATTTGCTTATTCTAAAGTAAGGTGACACTCTTAAAATTTAGAAGACTCTTTCTCTATACTAAGACTTTCATTCTAATAGGTTCGGATCTGATAACATTTGTACATGGATTCACATGAAAATCATTATTAAATATCAACTATATTGAGTAGTTTTGAACATTGTCTACAAGTCACATCTGCATAGTCTGTGGATTGTAGACTTTCTGCCAATAGTTGCTATTTAATTTCACCTTGGAAGTGTTCCGGCACATTAAGCATGACATTTATTTAAGTGTTAAATTTATACTATGCTTTTCTGATCAAAAGTTCAAGGAACCAAGTGCAGTGGCATGATTTGTCATTATAAAACTAGTCTCATTAAAATTGTGATAACATGATACACATTTTTTTTTTTTCTGTAGTGTCTTTGTCTGGCTTTGGTGTCATGGCAATGCCAGCCTCCTAAAATGAGTTTGCAAAAATTATCTCTACTTCAATTTTTGGTGAAGAGTTTGAGAATAATTGATGTTCTTCTTTAAATGGTTGGTAGAATCCAGCAGTGAAGCTGTGTAATCCTGTGCTTCTTTGATAGGAGGTTTTTATTGCTGATTCAATCTCCTTACTCATTCTTTGTTTAATCAGTTTTTTAATTTCTTCATAATTCAGTCTTTGTAGTGTTATGGGTCTAGGAATTTATCAATTTTTTCAAGGTTATTCAGTTTGTTGGTATATAATTGTTAATATTAGTTTCTTATGATCCTTTGTATTTCAGTGGCATCAGTTATAATGTCTCCACTTACATTTCTAATCATGTTTATTTTTATAGTCTCTGTTTCTCCTAGTCTAGCTGAAGGTTTATACAAACCTTTATCTTTTATCTTTTTATCTTTTCCAAAAAAGTAACAGTTTTATTGTTTTTTTCTATAGTTTTTCTAGTCTCTACTGTCTCCTCTGATCTTTGTAAATTGCTTCCTTCTGCTAACACTTGGCTTAATTTATTCTCTTTTTCCAACTCTTTGAGGTGTAACATTAAATTATTTATGATCTTTATTTTTTGATACAGGCTTTTATCACTGTAAATTTCCCTCTTAGGATAGCTTTTGCTGTATCCCATAGTTACGGCACAATGTGTTTCCATTTTCATGTTTCACAGATTTTTCTAGTTTCCATTTTCATTTTGTCTGTGACCTATTGATTGTTTAGGAACATGTCGTTCAATTTCCCATATTTGTCTATTTTCCAAGATTTCTCCTGGTTTTGATTTCTAGTTTCATTTCATTGTGATCTGAAAAGATACTTGATGTGATTTCCATCTTTAAATTTTTAAATATTTATTTTGTTGCCTAACATGTAATCTACTCTGGAGAATGTCCAATGAGCACTTCAGAATAATATGTATTCTGCTACTGTTGGATGGAATGTTCTGTATGTGTCTGTTGGGTCCATTTTGTCTAACATATAACTCAAGACAAATGTTTAATTATTACTTTTCTGTCTAGATTATCTAAAAGTGGGGTATTGTAGTCTCCTACCATTATAGTATTGCAGGCTATCTTTCCTTTCTGATCATTTAATAACTGCTATATGTATTTAGTGATCCAATATTCTATGTAGATATACTTAAAATTGCTATGTATTCTTGATGAATTAGCCTCTTTATCATTACATAATGACCTTCTTTGTCTCTTTTTATAGTTTTCAACTTAAAGTTTATTTTGTCTGATATAAACATAGTGACTCCTGCTCTTTTCTGGTTTCTATTTGCATGGAATATATCTATCCCTTTAATTTCAGTCTATGTGTGTTCTACTACAAAAGTGAATAAGCAGAATATGGTTGGATCTTGTTTTTCAAAAAATTTATTCAGGCACTCTTATGTCTTTTTTTTTTTTTTTTTTTTTTTTTTTTTTTTTTTTTTTGCCTTTTGTAAAATGCCAAAGTCATTTTCTCTTTTATTTTATTCTTTTTTTAAATTTAATTTTATTTTATGTTAAGTTCTGGGTTCATGTGCACAATGTGCAGGTTACACAGGTAAACGTGTGTCATGGTGGTTTGCTCCACCTATCAACCCATCATCTAGGTATTAAGACCCACAAGCATTAGCTATTTATCTTGATGCTCTCCTTCCTACCACCCCCTCCAACAGACCCCACTGGGTGTTGTTTCCCTTCCCGTGTCCATGTGTTCTCAGTTCAGCTTCCACTTATGGGTGAGAACATGCAGTGTTTGGTTTGCTGTTCCTGTGTTAGTTTGCTGAGGATGATGGCTTCTAGCTCCATCCATGTCCCTGCAAAGGACGTGATATTATTCCTTTTTATGGCTGCATAGTATTCCATGGTGTATATGTACCACATTTTCTTTATCCAGTCTATCATTCATGGGCATTTGTGTTTATTCCATGTCTTTTCTATTGTGGATAATGCTACAATGAACATATGTGTGCATGTATCTTTAGAATAGAATGACTTATATTCCTTTGGGTGTATACCAGTAGTGGGATTGCTGAGTCAAATGGTATTTCTGGTCCTATGTCTTTTTATAGGCAAATTCAGTTCATTTACATTCAAGGTAATTATTTTTAGGTGAGGACTTGCTACAGAAATTTTATAATTTGTTTTCTGATTGTTTTGTAGGTCACTTATTTCTTTCTTCCTCTCTTGCTCTCTTCCCTGTGGCTTAATAAATTTTTGTATTCTCTGAATACTTTCTTTTTATATTTTGTGCAACCACTATAGGTTTTTCCTTTGTGGTTACCATAAGGCTTACCTAAAATATATTTTTAACTTTTATGTTAAGTTCAGGGCTACAAGTTCAGGTTTGTTACATAGATAGACTTGTGTCATGGGGTTTGTTGTTCAGATTATTTTATCACTGGTATTAAGCCTAGTACCCTTTAGCTATATTTCCTGATCCTCTCCCTCCTCCTACCCTCCACCCTATGAAAGACCTTGTGTGTATTTTTGCGCTCTATCTGTTCATGTGTTTATAACAGTTCACTTTAAGCTGATAATAACTTTCCTTTAATTGTATACAAAACTTCACATTTTCACTACCTCCCTAACCTTTTATAATATGATGTCAACATTTACACTTACTTTTGTAATTTGTATCTCTTAACAATTTATTGTAGCTATAGTAGTTACTTTTAGGGTTTTCTTTGAATCCTCCTAGTAGGGATAAAATTACTTTTCACACTATACTTATAGAATTAGAGAATTTTGAGTGTGACTATGTATTACATCATTGAATTTTTTTCAAATGTTTTTGTTACTAATTAGCAGCCTTTCATTTAGATTAAATGACTCCCTTTAGCAATTTTAATAAAGGGGGGCTACTGGTGACAAACTTTCTTCACTTTTGTTTGTCCTGGAAAGTTGTAATTTTATCCTCATTTCTGAATGACAGCTATGTCTGTAAAATATTCTTGGTGGGCTGTTCCTTCTTTTGTTCCCTTCAGCACTTTGGATATATCACTCTATTAACTCCTGGACTGCAGGTTTTTGCCAATAAATTCCCTGAAAGTTTTATTGTGGTTACTTTAAAAGTGGTATGTTATTTATCTGTTGCTATTTTCAGTGTTTTTCACCTTTGATTTTTGATTATTTGATTATAATGCCACTTGGTGCATCTTTTGGGTTAAATTTGATTGGTGGCATCCGAGCTTCCTGTATTCAGATGCTGTCATCGTTCCCCAGATTTGGGAAATTTTCAGCCCTTATACACTGAAATATCCTTTCTAGGCCTTTTCTTCTTCAATACCTCTTATTAGGCAAAAGGTAGTTCAATTGATAGTGTCTCATAATTCCCACAGGCTTTCTTCATTATTATATTGCATTGCTCCTCTGATTGAATAATTTCAGAAGTTCTGTTTTCAAGCTCATTGATTCTTCTTCTGTTTGATCAAGTCTGCTCTTCAAGCTTTCTATTGATATTTTTTTAGTTCAGCGATTGTGTTCATTATCATTAGGATTTCTATTTGTATTTTTAATTGTTTCTAATATGTTGCCAAACTTTTCATTTTGTTCATGAATTGTTTTCCAAATTTTATTTAGTTTTCTACCATTACTTTTTATAGTTCCATGAACTTCCTTAATATTCTGAATTCTTTGTCGGTCATCTAATAAATCTTCATTGCTTCTGGGTCCATTATTAGAGCTTTATTAATTTGTTTTGGTGGTGTTATATTTCCCTGATTTTTCTTTATTGTTGTGTCCTTATGTTGAAGCATGCACATTTGAGAAAACGGCTGACTCCTCCAGCCTTTGCAGGTGTTCCTTGGTGGTGATAGATCTTTACTATTTAGTCTATCCTGGGTTTCTGTATGAGTTGACAGTAATGCCAAACAGGCAGACCTTGGTGTCAGATTCTCTAGATGGGCTGGACCACCTCCTGTGGTCTGAGGTTGAATGGTAATGCTGGCTGTATTCCATGGTCTGGTGAAATCAGTGGCTGAACTCTGCCATCAGGTGATGTTATTGCCAGTGATCTGTAATTTTCTCTGAGCAGGTAAGGTTGAAGGCCGTCATCCCTGGCTCAATGGTACTGTTGTTTAGAATCTGTAGCTGAGCAGGTATGTGTTGTGGACTTCAAGACTGGTTGAAGTCTTTGGGGTTACTACTCAGCCACATGGGGTGGGAAAACCCAGAGGCTCTGGTCCATGGATATGTTAGACTTGGGCTTGCCTCCTGGCCTAGGGTAGGCTTCAGCATAGCACTGAAATTTGGTGAAGTCACCACTCTGCAGCTGGGGTTGAGTGAAGCCAGATGCTTTCTCTGTGAGTAATTTCTGGCCTTCAGTTGCTTCCCAGTCAGAAAAAGACTGAATGTAAGCATTGGAACTTGGTTGTTTTACCTTTTCACTGCAAAGATTAAGCATGGTCTCATGCTCACCCCACACGTAATCACTGACCTGCAATTACTTTCTAACCTGGGGAAGAATTAATGTGAGCCCCAGAGCTTAGATTTTCTCTTCACTACTAGGGTTGAGTGGGGTCCACATGCTCCCTCTATGGGTAATCACCAATGTACAGTTGCCTGTCAACCTGAGGAATACTTAACAAGAGCACCTAGGTTGTGTGGGGAAGCTTGCTAGGGATTCAAACCTGTAAGATCAATGGACCACATTTCCAGCAGCATGATGCTGTTGGTTAGCTTCTCTATTGTGGTGCCTTTCTTGGCCAGAAGGCATAGCAGTCATCTAGATCCACAAATTGGTAACTGTGTGTCTCACCGGCATTCTTTATTTCTGACTGAAATAACTGATCTAGTGCTGCTGGTACTCCTAATGTTCCCTGTGGGTTGAGATATGAGTGACCCTCCTTTGAAGGGGCTCAGCATGGTAGTGAAGCTTCATGGGCACCTCCAACTCACTTTTCCCACTGTAGAAACCATAGGACCAGGCACGTTCTTTTTGTGTGGTGCTGTGCTAGCTAGGAAAAGGGGAAGTGTGATCAAAAAGAACCATTTCTCTTATAATTTCATTGTGGTTTTTCTTGGTTTTGCATCCAAGTGTCTCAGTCTTATTGACACATTCTGGGATATTTGGGATGGGATTCTTGCCTGTGGGTAGTTGACAGTTGAATTTCTGTGCTGGGGAGTAAAGCACAAGAACTCCTATTCTTCCAATTTGCTGACATTACTGATCTTGTTTTGCCTTTTCTTTAGTTTTATATAGTTTTATATACATTGAATAATACGTGATGTAGTCTTTTTTAACTTCTTTCATGTAGCATAATTTTTATAAGATAAATTTATGTTGTTGAGTTCACAAGTCGTTTATCACTTTCAATATAGAGTATTTTTGCATTGTATGAATATACCACATTTTTCTTATCCTTTCCCCAACTGATGAAAATGGCTTCTTCCAGTTTTTGGTGATTATGAATACATTTACTCTCACCATTCATATAGAGGTTTTTGTGTAAATACAAGTTTTAATTTTCTTTACCAGGGAGTGGAATTGCTATTGGGCCATGTGTTAAGACTATATTTAACTTTATGGGAAAATGCAAAACTGTATTCTAAAGTGGTTGTCCATTCTGCATCCCCACAAGCAATCTATGAGAGATCTCTTCACTTTGCATTTGTTATTGCCATGTCTTTTATTTGTAACCATTCTAGTACATATTAGTGATATATAATTGAGATTTTAATTTGCATTTCCTTAATTAGGTAGTAGTAATTTTTTCCCAGAAATGTGTATTCCATTTCTTTTGTCAGGCTGTTATTAATACGTGGTGTTGAGTCAATCTAGTCAGTAGTCGAGCTCAAAATGCTTGAAGTATTATTGTCTTGGTAATCCTGTTCCACCCTCAGCTTTTGGCAAGCCTCGTATGCCTGTGCGACAGAGTGTTCTCTTGCCACATGCTTGCATTTTCTCAGCAGTAGACTGCTTTTGCTTGTTACTCAGTAAGAGGCTTGTGCTGTTGGGAGGGGAGGTCCTCATTCTTCAATTGCATCCTCAGTTTTTAACACTGTGCACATGAGTCCCAGAGATGGGGATTTCATAGTGCTCCTGCCCTCTTTTCTGGTGACAGTCAATCTCTATCTTTCTGTCATATCAGTCAGTGTATTGGATGGAACCAAGTTTTCTGCCCCTTTTCCAGTGGTAGCTTATCTCCTAGGGCTGAGAAGGTTTTCTACTGTTTTCCCAAAGGCAGATGAAACTTGTGTCTACCTTTCTTCCAGAAATCATAGGACTTTGTCCTGGGGCAGTAGGATTTCCTCCCCTTCTTCCTGTAGCAGATGGTTTATGATTGGGATGCGAACCAAGTCCAGGGAAGCAGGCAAGATTTTCTGCCTGTCTCTCAGTGGCAGCTTATCACCACCTATTTGCCTGCAACACAAATAAAGGGCACCCTGTTAGGTCTTGTTGCTTTCAACTTTTCATATGAGCGGCTAGTGAAGGCCCAGAAAAAAACATACTATGAGTGAGGACAGACTCTCATTTTGTCTGAGGCTTTCAAGTACTCTAGATTAATTAGTAACCCATAGTAGATTTTTAAGAATCCATTAAAATTCAAGTTGTTTTCTATTTGCCTGCTTTATGTGGACCACCCCTTTCTCCCATGCTCTCTAAAAGGTAAAATAGTATATGTTCTTTGCCTCTCTTCAAAGGCAAAGGGACTTGTCACTCTTTGGAATTTAGTTCATCTAGTTGCTTTGAAACCTTTGCAAACTGAGCAACTCAGAAATAGTTATGTTTTTGTAAATTATGTGGTTTTTTATTATTGTTAGGATAGAAGCAACACGCTCTTGCAGCTTTCTACATCCTAAGTGGAAATATAACTTCTTTCAATCCATGCTTTTTGTATTTGGTCACTAAGCTCACACTATATTTCTTGGGACAGACCATGCTACTTTGCAGGTCACTGCTATGGCTACTGTTGTGCTGGGCAAAAGACACTCTATAGCCATCTCAAGTCCTCAATATACTACTGGCGCTTGCTCCTAACTGAACATGTTAACTCTGAGAAGGTTATGAGAACTCTGATGTAAATAGGACTTAATATGGACCATGAAAGGAAGAAAGGCTGGGGATATACCGTCCAGAGGGTATATGTAATGAAAAATGATAAGCTTTCTTCTCACTTTTTCATCCTCTTTATATCTGAGACATGTCAGCATTGATCCAACTATGGCACAACCTTTTTAGGGCACTTCCATCTGATGAGGAGCACTCCTCTCTCCACACGATCTTTTTCCATTTTATGGCTGTGTCTTCATCCAAAATAACTGGCAGTGTAACAACTCCTGTGAGGTATTTTGCATGTGTCCAGAAGGAAACATTGCCAGAGAATCGCCCTCTGGCAAAGCCTTGGGTTATACAAATTATAGATTTATAACCTGCCAAATATCAACAGGCTTTAGCAGTGAGCTTGAAAAGATGGTGTTTTCCAATGATTTCCAGCCTGTGATTTGTACTAGTCTAAAACCCCATTCCACTTTGAATAAATCCTTCTCCTCTCCCAGTCGAGCTAACTGATACCTGATGATTCTCCAATTATAAAGTGCATTCCTTTGTCTTCTATGAACACATAGATATGTCTAGAAAAACTGATGTTTTGGGCCTTATCAGTTGAAAGCATCTCAATGTGAATGAGTATATCATGACCCTTCCTGAGATTCAGGTGAGATAGAAGAGGTGCAGAAGAAAACATTGGGTGGGGTATGGGCAGACCTTATGAACATTGAATAAAGAAAGGAGAACAGAAAGAAGAAAATAAACTCATTGAATATGCATTTCCTGTATTTGTACCCAACCTAGCTGGTCATAAGTTACTATGAGGAAGAAATGTTCTAAGTAGACAAGTATCTTGTTAACAACAGAAATGATGAGTCAGTCATTACCTTGCCAAAGATGACAAGGTTTCTGTTTATCCCATTGCTCTAAAAAGAACTCAAGAGAAGAACTTGATGTGAGGTACTAAGCAGACACCTTCTGCTCTCCACACCTCAGTTTCCTCATCTGAGAAATGATGACATTAAATTTGAATATTTCTCAGGACCCTTCCATATGTACTGTGATAAGTTTCTAATTTGTGGTTCTATTTCATTTTGGTGATATGAAAGTTATTACTGTGGATACATAATATGATACTGACATTTTAGACTGCTTTTCTAGCTTTGCGTTTGCTAGTTAGAAAACCACATATCAGTGGCATTGATTAGGTATTTTGTTGCTTTTCCTTCCGTGATTATTGATCATCTTCCAAGTAAAATTTATTTTAAAACACTACGGCAATGGTCTTGGAAATGAAATAAAGATAAATTGTAATTCTTTATGAAAAAAAATGGGTTTTATTTCAGACCTGCTTTCTCATCATCTCTTTTGGCACACGCTACAAGGCACTGTGAAGAAAAACTAGCATAGCCTGAGTAAAGAAACATCTCATATTCTTTTTACACTCAATCTCTTTGCCAAGAATAAGAAAAACACATGTGATACAGATGGAATCCTGCACTTTCTATAATAATTTGAATTATAATATCTTAATAAACAGGTTGTATCAAGTCACAAATATATCCTAAGTACATATTTACCATATAAATATATCGATCTGTCTACTTATCTAATCTTTTATTGATTTTCTTTACTTGCATGGTCACTATCAGGAATTTATTTGATGCAAAATTTACTATAAAATCAAGATCTGAGCTTCCAGTACTGGAGAGCCTTCAATTGGAGAGTTAGGGGCTATGCTAGGCATGTTGCAAACATTATCCCATGTAGTATCCAAAACAACCAAACGAGTTCATTATTATTGTACCCACGTGTCAAATAAGTTATCCAAAGTGCATATAGGTAGGTGAATAAAAAATGATTTGAAAATGGCTTTGTCTGATTCCAAGTTGAGTGTTCCCTGCTTCCTCTCAGTTTTAATTGGCAGTGTATTTTTGAATCTTTTAAATTTATTCTGTTTCTGATAACAAAAGTAGTAAATAAGTGTGGTGGGCAGAATTCTAAAGGTGCCTTCCTTCCCCAAGATTCTCATCCACTGGTTATTCAATTAAACATGAATTGAGGTACTACTATGATGGGATTCTACACATATAATTCAAGTTCCAAGTAAATTGACTTCAATAGATGGAGATTATCTGAGTGGACCTGACCTGATCAGGTGAACCCTTTAAAAGCAGTGAATTTCTCTGGCTGGTCATAGAAGTGGAAGAGAGAGAGAGATTTGAATCATGAGGGAGATTCAGTGTGAGAAATCCTGCTGCTCACTGTTGAGACAGGGCCTACGAGAAGGCCCATAACAAGGGACTGTGAGAAGCCTGTAGGAGAAGAGCCTGATACTCCAGCTGAGAAATGGGATTTCAACCCTATAACCATAACAAACGGATGTAATGTAAGTCACATCTGAGCAGAAGTTTTAAATGTTATTGTGTGGTTCAGATTAAGCTCATAGTTCATGCTCTTCCTTTTTAGCACAAGGATAGGAATGCCTAACACAGGGGCTGTTCCTTTAGCCAAGGTGGGTCCTTGGCTAAAGGAACATATATGGAACAGAACATATATGGAACAGAGTAAATCAGAAGTAAGGAAAACTAAGCAGAGTCACAGTAGCTACCAGTGCCCTGAAACCTATAACATGTAATGCAATTTAAAAGTAGATGTTTTTTGTAAGTCATTGAGGTTTTGCGGCTTTTATGGAGAAAAACTACAAGAACAATACAGTTTTCATCCTGCTTTTTCATTTAGTATTTTGTAATATATCAGTTATCTACTGCCACTTAAAATATCAACACAAACTTAGTTGATTGAAAGAATACATACTTACCATCACACAGTTTTTGTGGATCAGGAGTTTGATAACAGCTTAACTGGATCCTGTCTTTCAGCATCTCACAAAGCTGCAGCCAAGATATTGGCCAATGATGTGGTCTTATCTGAGGCTCAACCAGAGGAGAATTTCCTCTCAAGCTCCAGTGGTTGCTGGCAGAATTTCTCAATGGCCATCTGCTGAAGATACCCTTCACTTTTTTGCCATGCGGCTTTCTCTATAGGAAAATCTCACAACATGTCAGTTTGCTTCATCAAATCTGGAAAGGGGATTTATGTCCTCTAGCAAGATTGGTGCTATGAACTATGTAGCATTATCACAGTAATGATACTCTGTCACATGTGCTGTATTTTATTGATTGTATGAAAGCCATAGTTATTGACCATACTCAAGGGGAAAGATTATACAAAGGTTTAAACTCCAGGAGGAAGGGATCATGAGGGACCTCCTTACAGCCAGTTCACCGTGGATAGAATTTCTCATGTTACTAAGCATTCTTCAGAAAGGATGCTTTCTGCATTTATTAAAATCTTCATGTATATTTTTCTTTATTTTGTGATTGTCATAAAATATGACAAATGGTTTTTCTAGGGTTCACAAAATATATAAATTTTAGTGTTTACACAATACCTCATATGAATGGATGATAATGTAATTAATCAGTGTATTGTTCAATAATTAGGTGGTTTACTACTTTTTACTATTAGAATTATCTCTCTGATAATTGTGTACATCAATTTTTTCCACATATTTACTTATTTTCTTTATATTGCTAGGTGACTACTAACTAAATCAAAGAATATTACTTCTTTTAATGTGCTTAATGAATACTGTCACAATAATTTCCAGCAATGTATAGCAATTTACAGTTTAAATGCCTATCAGTAATGCATTGTCTTACCATAACTCAGCATGTGTGTATCTCTTCACTAACAATAGGATTCTACACCATAAAATTGCTAAAGATTCTGCCATAGTCCCCTAGACCTAATAAATGACTTTGGTAAAGTTTCAGGTTACAAAAGCAATGTACAAAAATTAGCAGCATTTATTTTTTTTCTTTCCTTTTTTAAAAAATTTTACTTTAAGTTTCGGGATACAGATGCAGAACATGCAGGTTTGTTACATAGATATACGTGTGCCATGGTGTTGCTGCACCTATTGATTGACCTGTCCTCTAAGTTCCCTCCCCTCACCCTCCACCCCCCAACAGGCCCCAGTGTGTGTCTTTCCCCTCTCTGTGTCCATGTGATCTCATTGTTCATCTCCCACTTATGAGTGAGAACATGTGGTGCTTGGTTTTCTGTTCCTGTGTTAGTTTGCTGAGAATGATCATTTTCAGATTCTGATTTTTTGAGATATGCTCCATCAATACCTAGTTTATTGAGAGTTTTTAGCATGAAGGGGTGTTGAATTTTCTTGAAGGCCTTTTCTGCATCTATTGAGATCATCACGTGGTTTTTGTCATTGGTTCTGTTTATGTGATGGACTACGTTTATTGATTTGAGTATGTTGAACCAGCCTTGCATCCCAGGGATGAGGCTGACTTGATCGTGGTGGATAAGCTTTTTGATGTGCTGCTGGAATCGGTTGGCTAGTATTTTATTGAGAATTTTCACATCAATGTTCATCAGGGATATTGGCCTGAAATTTTCTTTTTTGAATTGTGTCTCTGCCAGGTTTTGGTAACAGGATGATGCTAGACTCATAAAATGTGTTAGGGAGAAGTCCCTCTTTTTCTGTTGTTAGGAATAGTTTCAGGAGAATGATACCAGCTTCTCTTTGTATCTCAGGTAAAATTCGGCTGTGAATCTGTCTGGTCTTGGGATTTTTTTGGTTGGTAGGCTATTAATTACTGCCTCAATTTCAGAACTTGTTATTGGTCTATTCAGGAATTTGAATTCTTCCTGGTTTCATCTTGGGAGGGTGTATGTGTCTAGGACTAACCATTTCTTCTAGATTTTCCAGTTTGTTTGCATAGATGTGTTTATAGTATTCTCTGATGGTAGTTTGTATTTCTTTGGGATCAGTGGTGATATTCCCGTTATCGTTTTTTATTGTGTCTATTTCATTCTTCTCTTTTCTTTATTAGTCTGGCCTAGTGGTCTATTTATTTTGTTAATCTTTTCAAAAAACCAGCTCCTGGATTCCTTGATTTTTTGAAGGGATTTTCATGTCTCTATCTCCTTCAATTCTGCTCTGATCTTAGTTATTCCTTGTCTTCTGCTAGCTTTTGAATATGTTTGCTCTTGCTTCTCTAGTTCTTTTAATTGTGATATTAGGGTGTCAATTTTAGATCTTTCCTGCTTTCTCCTGTGGGCATTAGTGCTGTAAATTTCCCTCTAAACACTGCTTTAGCTGTGTCTCCAGGATTCTGCTACATTGTGTCTTTGTTCTCATTGGTTTCAAAGAACTTACTTATTTCTGCCTTAATTTCATTATTCACCCAATAATTATTTAGGAGCAGGTTGTTCAGTTTCCATGTAGTTGTGCGGTGTTGAGTGAGTTTCTTAATCCTGAGTTCTAATTTGATTGCACTGTGGTCTGAGAGATGGTTTGTTTTGATTTCTGTTCTTTTGCATTTGCTGAGGAATGTTTTACTTCCAATTATGTGGTCGATTTTAGAATAAGTGCCATGTGGTGCTGAGAAGAATGTACATTCTGTTGATTTGGGGTGGAGAGTTCTGTAGATGTCTATTAGATCTGCTTGGTCCAGAGCTGAGTTCAAGTCCTGAATATCCTTGTTAAATTTCTGTCTCATTGATCTGTCTGATATTGACAGTGGGGTGTTAAAGTCCCCCTCTATTATTGCGTGGTAGTCTAAGTCTCTTTGTAGGTCTCTAAGGACTTTATGAATCTGGATGCTCCTGTATTGGGTGCATATATAATTAGGATAGTCCTTCTTGTTGCATTGATCCCTTTACCATTATGTAATGTCCTTCTTTGTCTTTTTTTATCTTTGTTGGTTTATAGTCTGTGTTATCAGAGGCTAGGATTTCAATAAGAGGTGACAACATGCTAGCAGCCCTCGCTGTCGGAGCCTTCTCGGCCTCAGTGTCCACTCTGGCAGTGCTTGAGGAGCCCTTCAGCCCACCACGGCACTGTGGGAGCCCCTCTCTGGGCTGGCTGAGGCCAGAGCCGGCTCCCTCTGCTTGCGGAGAGGTATGGAGGGAGAGGCATGGGCGGGAACCAAGGCCGCGCAAGGCGCTCTGGAGCCAGCCTGAGTTCCGGGCAGGCGTGGGCTCGGTAGGCCCCACACTTGGAGTGGCCGGCCGGCACCGCTGGCCCTGGGCAGTGAGGGGCATAGCACCCTGGCCAGCAGCTGCGGAGAGTGTGCCGGATCCCCCAGCAGTGCCAACCTGCCTGTGCTGCGCTCGAATTCTCACGGGGCCTCAGCTGCCTCCCCACAGGGCAGGGCTTGGGACCCGCAGCCCACCATGCCCGAGCCTCAACCCCCCCCCCCCCCCCGCCGACACAGTGGGCTCCTGTGCGACCCTAGCCTCCCTGACGAGCACCGCCACCTGCTCCATGGCACCCAGTCCCATCAACCACCCAAGGACTGAGGAGTGCAGGTGCACTGCACGGGACTGGGAGGCAGCTCCGCCTGCCGCCCCAGTGCGGGATCCACTGGGTGAAGCCAGCTGGGCTCCTGAGTCTAGTGGGGACTTGGAGAGCCTTTATGTCTAGCTAAGAGATTGTAAATACACCAATCAGCACCCTGTGTCTAACTCATTTGTAAATACACCAATCAGTACCCTGTATCTAGCTAACCTAGTGAGGACTTCGAGAACTTTTCTGTCTAGCACTCTGTGTCTAGCTAAAGGATTGTAAATGTACCAATCAGCACTCTGTGTCTAGCTCAGGGTTTGTAAATACACCAATCAGCACCCTGTGTCTAGCTCAAGGTTTGTAAATATACCAATCAGTACGCTGTATCTAGCTAACCTAGTGGGGAGTTGGAGAACTTTTCTGTCTAGCACTCTGTGTCTAGCTAAAGGATTATAAATACACCAATCAGCTCTCTGTGTCTAGCTCAGGGATTGTAAACACACCAATCAGCACTCTGTCAAAACGGACCAATCAGCTGTCTGTAAAATGGACCCATCAGCTCTCCATAAAATGGACCAATCAGCGGGATGTGTGTGGGGTCAGATAAGGGAATAAAAGCAGGCTGCCCAAGCCAGCAGTGGCATCGCACTCAGGTCCCCTTCCACATTGTGGAAGCTTTGTTCTTTTGCTCTTTACAATAAATCTTGCTGCTTCTCACTCTTTGGGTCCACGCCACCTCTATGAGCTGTAACACTCACTGCAAAGGTCTGCAGCTTCACTCCTGAAGCCAGTGAGACCATGAACCCACCAGGAAGAACGAACAACTCCAGATGCGCCACCTTTAAGAGCTGTAACACGCACCGCAAAGGCCTGCAGCTTTACTCCTGAAGTCAGCGAGACCATGAACCTACCAGAAGGAAGAAACTGTGGACACATCTGAACATCTGAAGGCACAAACTCCAGACACACAATCTTTAAGAACGGTAACGCTCACTGCGAGGGTCCGCAGCTTCATTCTTGAAGTCAGCGAGACCAAGAACCCACCAATTCGGGACACAGCAACCCCTGTTTTTTTTTTTTTTTTTTCTTTCCATTTTCTTTCCATTGTAAATATTCCTCCATCCCTTCATTTTGAGTCTATGTGTGTCTTTGCATGTGAGATGGGTCTCCTGAATAAAGCACACTGATGGGTCTTGATTCTTTATCCAATTTTCCAGTCTGTGTCTTTTAACTGGTTCATTTAGCCCATTTATATTTAAGGTTAATATTGTTACATGTGAATTTGATCTTGTCATTATGATGCTAGCTGGTTATTTTGCCCATTAGTTGATGCAGTTTCTTCATAGTCCTAATGGACTTTATAATTTGGTATGTTTTTGCAGTGGTTGGTACCAGTTTTTCCTTTCCATATTTAGTGCTTCCTTCAGGAGCTCTTGTAAGACAGTCCTGTTGGTGACAAAATCTCTCAGTCTTTGCTTATCTGTAAAGGATTTTGTTTCTCCTTCACTTATGAAGCTTAGTTTGGCTGGATATGAAATTCTGGGTTGAAAATCCTTTTCTTTAAGAATGTTGAATATTAGCCCCCACTCTCTTCTGGCTTGTAGGATTTCTGAAGGGAGATCCACTAGTAGTCTGATGGGCTTACCTTTGTGGGTAACCTCATCTTTCTCTCTGGTGAATCTGATGATTATGTGTCTCAGGGTTGCTCTTCTCGAGGACTATCTTTGTGGTGTTCTCTATTTCCTGAATTTGAATGCTGGCCCATCTTGCTAGGTTGTGGAAGTTCTCCTGGATAATATCCTGAGAGTGTTTTCCAACTTGGTTCCATTCTCCCTGTCAATTTTAGGTACACCAATCAAATGTAGGTTTGGTCTTTTAACACAGTCCCATATTTCTTGGAGGCTTTGTTCATTCCTTTTCATTCTTTTTTCTCTA
The DNA here is from genome assembly GCF_007565055.1 of Rhinopithecus roxellana. NCBI lineage: Eukaryota > Metazoa > Chordata > Mammalia > Primates > Cercopithecidae > Rhinopithecus > Rhinopithecus roxellana. Next base: position 116,816,987 of record NC_044555.1, on the reverse strand, counting down.
ATCTTGTCTTCACACTTTATTTCATTAAGTTGATCTTCAATCTCTGATATGCTTTCTTCTGCTTGACTAATTTGGCTATTGATATTTGTGTATGCTTCACAAAGTTCTTGCACTGTGTTTTTCAGGTCCATCAGGTCATTTATGTTCTTCTCTAAACTGATTATTCTAGTTATCCATTCCTCTAACCTTTTTTCAAGGTTCTTAGCTTCCTTGCATTGGGTTAGAACATGTTTTCTTAGCTTGGAGGACTTTATTATTACCCGTCTTCTGAAGCCTACTTCTGTCAATTCATCAAACTCATTCTTTGTCCAGTTTTTTCCCTTGCTAGGGGAGGAGTTGTGATCCTTTGGAGGAGAAGAGGTATTCTGGCTTTTGCACTTTTCAGCCTTTGTGTGCTGGTTTCTCCTCATCTTCATGGATTTATCTATTATTGGTCTTTGATGTTGGTGACCTTCAGATGGGGTTTTGCATGGATGTCCTTTTTGTTGATGTTGATGTTATTCCTTTCTGTTTGACAGTTTTCTTCTAACAGTCAGGACCCTGTGCTGCAGGTCTGCTGGAGTTTGCTGGAAGTCCACTTCAGACCCTGTTTGCCTGGGTATCACCAGCAGAGGCTGCAGCACAGCAAATATTGCTGCCTGTTCCTTCCTCTGAAAGCTTCGTTCCAGAGGGGCACCCACCAGATGCCTGCCGGAGCTCTCCTGTATGAAGTGTCTATAAATCACTGCTGGGAGGTGTCTCCCAGTCAGGAGGCACAGTGGTCAGGGACCCACTTGAGGAGGCAATCTGTCCCTTAGCAGAGCTTGAGCATTGTGCTGGGAGATCCATTGCTCTCTTCAGATCCAGTAGGCAGGAACATTTAAGTCTGCTGTATCTGCACCCACAGCCACCCCTTCCACCAAGTGCTCGGTCCCAGGGAGATGGAGTTTTATCTATAAGCCCCTGACTGGGGCTGCTGCCTTTCTTTCAGAGATGCCCTGCTCAGAGAGGAGGAATCTAAAGAGGCAGTCAGGCTACAGCAGCTTTACTGAGCTGGGGTGGGGTCTGCCCAGTTGAAACTTCCCTGCAGCCTTATTTACACTGTGAGAGGAAAACCACTTTCTCAAGCCTCCTAATGGTGGACACCCTTCTGCCTACCAAGCTGGAGCATCCCAGGTCGACTTCAGACTGCTGTGCTGGCAGTGAGAATTTCAAGCCAGTGGATCTTAGCTTGCTGAGCTCCATGGGGGTGGGATCTGCTGAGCTAGACCACTTGGCTCCCTGGCTTCAGCCCCCTTTCCAGGGGAGTGAATGGTTCTGTCTCACTAGTGTTCCAGGCGCCACTGGGGTATGAAAAAAATATCTTGCAGCTAGCTTGATGTCTGCCCAAACGGCTGCCCAGTTTTGAGCTTGAAACCCAATGCCCTGGTGGCATAAGGACCCGAGGGAATCTCTGGTCTGCAGGTTGTGAAAACCATATGAAAAGCATAGTATCTGGACCGGAGTGCACTGTTCCTCACAGCATAGTCCCTCACAGCTTCCCTTGGCTAGGGGTGGGAGTTCCCTGACCCCTTGTACTTCCCAGCTCACGCGACGCCCCACCCTGCTTTGGCTTGCCCTCTTTGGGCTGCACCCACTGTCTAACCAGTCCCAATGAGATGAGCCAGGTACCTCACTTGGAAATGCAGAAATCACCCGCCTCCTTCATTGATCTCGCTGGGAGCTGCAGACCAGAGCTGTTCCTGTTTGGCCATCTTGCCAGCCACTCCCTTTAATTGTTTATTATTCATTTGGATTGAAAGTATAATTACTAAAGTTTTCGATAGGAGTTATTTTACAAAGTAAGTTGTAATCTTTCAATAGAAATAGGCACTAAATGTTTTCCTAACATTTGGATTAATTTTCCTTGGATGGTGATATAACCATCAAAACATTTTTGGTAAACAAATTTAGAAAACAATTTTAAAAGGTAATAAGATAATTGAAAGCTGTTATTTTCAACAATCGTAATCAGTTTCTGACCTACTCTATTTGATACAGCATATGCCTTTTGGTTTTCTGTTTGTTTTGTTTTCCATAACATGATATGACAGGGTGTTATTGTCACTGTTAATTGCAGGCAAGAGTACAAAAAGTTATTAGAAGTTAGCTTGTGAGCATTTAATAAATGGAATTATTGAACTCTAGACAACATCTGGAGTTCACTAAAAATGTATACCTTAATAAGAATCTTCTTTTGATCGGTTAATGTTTAGATGACAGTCATGAGAATGCAATAAATACCTCGTGTCTGGAGGTCAGCAGGATGTTTTTCTAGGCCTTTCTTGTTTTTATGGTGTATAAAATAAAGTTATGTGAGCTTGATGAACAGAGGAACAAAATTCCAGGGTCTACTTCTCTTTTGTCTTATTTTTAATTTTTTTTTTCCCTTACCAAGTTTTGTGACTTCTTACAGAGGATGAGACAAGTGTCAGTCAACCCGTGGGAGAAATCTTGGGCCATGCCTTCTCTATTTTTGATCCTCTTTCTTACTGTCTTTTAAAATATTTTTAGGTTTTTATTTTGAAACAATTATAAATTCACAAGAAGTTTCAATGATATGTACATGGAGGCCTTTTATACCCTTCAACCAGTCTCCCCAAATAGTAAAATCTTCAATACACGACCACATTACACTGTCAAAACTAGAACATTGACATTGATACAATCCAGAGCTTTTTAAGATTCAACACTTTTCTTTTGACTATTCTAGGCACTTTATATTTCCATATGAATATCGTAATTATCTTGTCAATTTATATTAAAGTCTTTTTTGAATTTTGATTAGAATTGAGTTGAATCCACAGATGAAATTGGAAATAACTGCCATTTTACAATATTGAATCTTCCAACTGAAAATCAAAGTATACATCCCAATTTTTTCGTATGTCATTAATTTATCAATGTAATTTTTTGTAGTTTTAAGTGTACAAGTCATTTACATCTTTGTTTAGATTTATCCCCAAGCCTTTAATATTTTTAGTGATATTTTAAATTGCACTGTTCTTAGTTTCATCTTTCAGTTGTTGAAATTAACTTCCAGTTCATCCTAGGACTACCATTGGCTAAAGCATTACCTCTTCTAATATAGAAACTTCTCATATATAAACATACAATTGATTTGTGTGTTGATCTCTTACTTTGTAATTTTGCTAACCTCAATTACTGTAGAACCATTTTTTTAGATTGACTTTTCTACATACACTCTCAGGTAGTCTTTGACAAAAGATACTTTTACTTTTCCCCTTCCAATCTGAATGCTTTTTTTTTTTTTTTTTTTTTTTTTTTTGCACTGGACACAATCTCCAGTAGAAAGTATAATTATGCCCACATTGGTGATTATGTTGGTCTTAGATTGTAGTATCCTGCATGTAACAACAACTTCCAGCACTTGAATATCCACTCCTTCTCCAACCCACATACTGGCAGAATTCATGTTGGGAGACTACATTTACTATGAACATACACCCCTCATTTGAAACAAGACTAGAATACACGGGAAAGAATGTTTATTCACTAAAGTTCTAACAGACTGAAGGCCATTGTTTCAGATTCTACATGGACATTGCGCAAAAGAACATGGGTTGAAATTTGCCTGGCAGTAGCCTAAAAGTAAACGGTCTTCAAGGTGCATTTGAAGGAACTGTAGGAGGGAAATGGGATAATTAATTCTTAATTATTGATCATTAATTATATGTAATTAGTAATTAATAACTAATAATTAAATGTAGCCACACTAGCTTGGAGGGATTTGCGGTGAGACATCTAAAATACTAGGGCATGGTGAGGGCTGGAAGACAAAAGAATGAATCACTTAATAGGAATGGCTGTGGGGAAGGGCTTGAAGGAACCATCCTCTTGCTTCCATGTGAGCCATGAACATTAAACATGGAGAAATGAGGAGCGGCAGCAGATCCGTTTGGGATGCATCATCTTCAGGGGATGCTGAAAAAACAACAGCATTTGGTTTCCTCTACACCCCTTTCCCCTCCCCCGCAAGCCCAGGGAGGGGGCTGCAGTGGTGCTTTGTGATGCCAAAGCCACCCTAGGACTGCCATTGGCTGGGACGCTGCCTGTATGATCAAACAAAGCTCAAGGGTGTGGCTTTGCCTTGTCACCAGGAGGGTATATATAGGGAGGGCAAGAGCTCTGGGACATCCCCCTGGGAAGCTTCAATATAGCTGTGGAAGTCTGGACTCTACAAGAGCCTACTAGAGACATTCTACAACCAACCACAATCATGGAACAGCCAACTTCAAGCACCAGCGGGGAGAAGATGAAGAGCCCCTGTGAATCCAACAAAAAAAATGATGAGGTAAGACTGTTAGGTTTTGAAGGGAAGGAGAGGGTGAAAGAAAGACACACTGAGAGGGGGTGGCTCGAACAGCAACACAGGAATATGGCAGACACCTGTGGCAGCGGGGGGCCCGCTTAATGCCAGAGCCCACCGCTGCTTACCGGCTGGGGTGCTTGTAGGTATGGGTGGGAGGGGCCTGGGCAGTATGGCTTCCTGCCTGGCAGGATATTGATAAGATGGTTTTATGATCAGGCTGTTTGGCCCTTTTTCCAGTGGGATGTCATTGTGGTGTTTCTTGTAACTTTGCCCAGCAAGATACGATAGGAAAGTTTCTTTAGTTGGGCCTTTGTCCACCTTGTGTTACAATGAGTAGGCAAGATTTTTCTCCCGGCCCGAACCCCCATGGAATGTTTCACTTTGACCAAGGTCTGCAAAATAGCAGGGGGCTTACTAAATGGTGGTTTGGACTCGCATTCTTGCCTTCTACTTTAGTATAAAAGGAAGAGGGGCGTTGTTGAGTATCTGGCTGCTTCCTGCTGAATGGGGGAGCTGTAATCAGGGTTTGGGTTTTGCAGCAGTGGGTGTTGGACTTCAGAGTTGTTTTCCTGGAGGTACTGGTACTGGACTTAGCAGAGGAGAAGGATGGTATCCATGTGTTGCTGGGTGGCTGCCTGGACAAGGGAGTTTAGCCTTCGGGAGATAAAACAGGATATGAAGGTGAGTATATATGGGCCAATTGTAGTATCAGGAGGAGGAATGTTAAGGGCCCTAAGAAAGGGGCCACCTGCTATCCCAGTGCTGAGTGCAGCAGAGATGTTTAGTTCTTTTAACACTAGAATGAGATGTAGAGCCTGCATAGTGTGTGTGGAGGAAGATGAGACAGAAGCTACTAAAGGAACCTGGATGGTCTGCTTGTTAGGCAAAATGTTAATGTCTAGACTGAAACACCAGGGTGCATGTTCCTGACCAATTGGCCAGTAGACAGAGATAAGAGTTTGTGCCATAAAGGAAGAAGACGCTGGGGGTGGACAGACAAAAGTTGTAGGTTATGGTAGCAAGCCATGAGAAGGTGGGGGTTGAATTCTGCACAAACCCTTTGTTTTAACTTTTATATTTTTCCAAGTTGAATAGCTGCCAGCAAGGGTAGCCCGTCTGAGGGCCTGATAGGAAATGGTGGTGGTGGAGGAGGTGAAGGCTGTTTGGTTTTGGAGAGAGAGGGGGAAGTGGGTTTTTGTAACTATTAGCCACTGTGGTCCTGACAGGGCAGAAGGATATAGGTTGCAGTTGAGGGAATTGTTTGTGGATTTTTTCCAGGGAGCACCTTTGAGTTGGATACATGGAGAGCGCCTCCAGCGGAGAGGGGGAGGGGTTGGTAAGAGGTGTGGGAGGGGTTGGTAAGAGGTGTGGGAGGGGTTAGTAAGAGGTGTTTTATAGAATCCGACTTGTATCATGTTTAGTTAAGAGGCTATGAGGCGTAGGAGGGTGACAGCCCTGTGTGTGACTGTGTGGGTGGATTTGATGGATTGGGGGGAAAGGTGTTTAGCCGAGCAAGATTATAAACAGGTTTGGGAATGAATTGGTTAAGTAGGTGAGATGCAGGTTTATTTTGGACCAGGTTTATGTGGCCAGGTTGACAGGAAGGGCTGTGAACTACTGGATTTCTGTGGACAAACAAATTTAACAGTTGGAAGCAAGAGGAGAGTGTGACTGATTTAAGAGGCAATGTGTGAGGCTGATGAAGGGGGCTCAAATGTTAGATGTTCGGGGTGGGGACTTAGAATATCCCACAGACAAAGAGGACAAAAGGAGAAAGAGGAGATTTGAGTAGGAGTTGACAGTTTGGAAGGTGCCCTGCAGTCATATCTCCTGGATTAGTGTGAGAAATTGGCATGGACTATTCAGGGACATGGGGAAGGGAAACCAGGAAAGACCTGAAATAAAGTAGGAGATAAAATATTGGAAATTGGAGATGGAGAGTGTTATGGACTAAGGTGTTCTGGATTGGCAATTTCTGGAACTCTTGTTAAGTATAGTGAAGTTGGTCCTGTCAGGGAAGGAAAATAATTTGGGGGTGAACAAATTTCTAGATGTGAATCTGGTGCTCTTTTTAGTTTCGAATGATATATTCAGTGTAGAAAGGATGTTAGCTTTGGCGCTGTGGGAGTAGTTAGCATAACCTGGTGAGAACCCTCCACATAGGTTGGAGAGGGGAGGAGGAGGAATCTGTGATTCAGACCTAGTCCCCGGGTTGTAGGGAGAGGGAGGAGTGTTTTCAGGATGGACGTTTAGGCTGGGTCAGTAAGCATTTGCAGACTGTCTTATTAGATGTTGGGTGAGGTATAAGGCCGGCCAAGTATTCCATATAGAAGGGGGAGAAAATACAGGGAGATTCTGGAGGATAAATGGGCATTTGTACATGAGTTTAAATGGGCTTAGGCTGAGGAGCTTTTGGGAAATGACTCATAAACGCATGAGGAACAGTGGGAGAAGTGAAGTCCAGGCCATTTTAACCTTTAGGGAGAGTTTGGTTAGTTGTTTTTTATACAATTTTTCCTGAAGATTGGGAGTGGTAAGGAATATGCAAAGCCCATTTAATGTTTAGAGCCTTTGCCACCTGTTGGTTAAACTGTGAAACAAAGTGGTCCACTGTCTGACTGGATGCAAGAGGGGAGTTTAAACTGGTGGATAATATGGGTGGAGAGAATAGAAGCGATGGTGTGTGCCTCTTTGGTGGTGGTAGGAAAAGCTTTTATCCATCCAGAGAATGTATCTACTATTGTCAGAATGTAGAGGAATCATTTTATGGGGGGCATGTGAGTGATGTTGATTTGCTAGTCCTGCCCTGGTAAGTGTTCTCAGGCCTTGTGATTGAAAAGGAGGTGGTTTGATAGCTTCCTGAGGGGAAGTTTGAGTGCAAAGGGAACATGCCTTAGTAATATGTTTGAGATGGGCCACTATGGTGGAAGAATGTATATAAGTTTTTAAAAGCTGGAGTAGGGGCAGTAACCGGCATGGAAATGGTTGTGCACATATAAAAGTACAGATAGTTTTTAAAACTTGGGCAAGACACTTTATCACTGAGGTCGAACCATTTTTTCCTGAATGACACCAGCCCAGGCAATTGGGATTTGTTCCTCCTGGGTATATACAGGGTGTATGCTGGGAAAAATGAGCAATAACAATGGGGTTTTAAGGGCTGCCTGCCAGCCTGCAGAATTCTCAGTTATGGCATCTGTAGCCTTCCGATGGCCCTTGCAATGGATAATGGTGGCCATCAGAGGTAGTTTATCCACCCCCAGCAGCTTATGTATGTTTGCCATTTCTTATGGGGGTTCCTTTTGCAGTTAGGAAACTCTGTTCCTGCCAGATTAAGGCATGAGAGTGTAGTTCATGGTATGCATATTTGGAATTGGTGTAAATGTTGACCCTCTTTGCCTTTGCTAGGGTGAGGGCCCTGGTTAGGGCAACTAGCTTTGCCTGTTGAGAGGTAGCATGGGGTGGGAGAGCATTGGATTCTAGGAGTTTATTTTCAGCAATGATGACATAGCCAGCTGCTGGACATGGCTGCCTAAAAGAGCTTTCATTAATTAACCGTGTGTGTGTTCCCTGCAAATGGGCAGCTGAAATGTGCTGGAAGGGGGAGGAGAGGGAGTCTAAGAGGTCCAGACAGGAGAGAGAGAGCTTAGAGTCGGACGTGTTTACAGGAAGGAGGGTGGCCGAGTTGAGAGTTTTATATCTCTGGAAGGTGATTAGACGGTTACCTATGAATAAGGCGTGTACCTGCTGAAAGTGGGATGGTGGGAGGGATAGAAGAAATTGATGGTTTATGAGGTCCTGTAGGTAATGGGAAGATGCAATAGTAATGTGTTGGTAGAGAGGGAGTTTCTGTGCCTCTAAGGCCAGCGATGTGGCCACACCCGAGATTTTTAGTCAGAGTGACCAGCCTTGGATGACAGAGTCCAGTTGTTTTGAGAGATGTGCAATGGCTCGTGGGGCATCGCCGTATGTTTGGCGAAGTAGTCCAAGAGCAAGGCCTTGGTTGGAATATATATACAAAGTACAGGCCTTGGGATTGGGCAGTCCCAGTGCCAGGGCAATTAAAAGGGCATTTTTTAGTTTTTAAGTAGGATTTGTTGGGGCAAGCTGGGTTTAGGGGTTTTAGGATGGGCCCATGTGAGGCCACGTAGAGTGGCTTGGCCAGCAAGTCAAAGTTGGGAATTCACAGCCAGAAGTATCCCACAAGGCCCAAGAAGGAGGGGAGGTACTTTTTTTCTGTGGGTAAGTGGCATGTCACAAATTAGCTCCTTTCATTGGGTTGGGATGGCTCGAGAGTTAGGGGTTAGGACAAATCCAAGGTAAGTAACTTTGGTTTGGGCTACCTGAGATTTTGTGGGTTAGGCCCAATATACTCGATTATGAAGGAAGTTTAAAACCTGAGTGGTGTGTTGAATAGACAGGTTAAGGAACAGGCTACAGAGAAGGAGGTCCTTGACATATTGGAGGAGGGTACTAGGAGCAAGGAGAAGTTCAGCTAGGTCCTTGATGAGGGCCCGTCTGAACAGGTGGGGCCTATCCCGGAACCCCTCTAAGAGTACAGTCTATGTGTAAGTCCATGTGTAAGTCCTGTAAGAGTACAGGACATGTGAGTATTAGGATTTTACCAAGTTAAAGCAAAAAGACTTTAGTAAGCTGGATTTCAAGGAATAGTGAAATAGTTGTCTTTTAGTTCCAATACAGAGGATTGTATGGTAGATGGGGGAATATGGTAGAGTATATTGGTTGAGGACCACTAGGTGGATTGGTACCACTGCCTGGTTAACAACTTAGAGATCCCGGACAAAGGGGTAAGTCCTGTCTGTCTTTTGGAAAGCCAGAATAGGGGTGTTGTCGGGAGAATTGACAGGCTTGAGAATTTGAGCTTGTAAAATTTACAGATAATAGGTTTTAGGCCACTGAGCAAGGCTGGATTAAGGATATGTTAAGACTGATGAAGAAAAATGGAGGGGTTTTGAAGGGTTATTTTAAATGGGATGTGATGTGTGGCTACTGTGGGTTTAGAAACATTCCAAACTTCAGAATTAACAGAAGGTAACAGGGTGGATAATGATGATGAGTGGGGGGAGAGGGAAGCATTTGGGTGTCAGAGTAAAATAAAAGGGGTAGAATTGTAGGAGCCACATTGCATGGAGACCTGGAATTGACTTAATATGTCCCACCCCAAGATAGGTGTAGGGAACTGAGGGATAGCCAGGAAACAGTGGGTGAAGGTGGGTATTGAATAGGTTGTATAATAAAGGACCAGTCTGGAGGCCGGGCACGGTGGCTCACGCCTGTAATCCCAGCACTTTGGGAGGCCGAGGTGGGCAGATCATGACGTCAGGAGATCGAGTCCATTCTGGCCTTTACGGTGAAACCCATCTCTACTAAAAATACAAAAAAAAAAAAAAAAAATTTAACCAGGCATGGTGGCGGGCGCCTGTAGTCCCAGCTACTTGGGAGGCTGAGGCAGGAGAATGGCGTGAACCTGGGAGGCAGAGTTAGCAGTGAGTGGAGATCGTGCCACTGCACTCCAGCCTGGGCAACAGAGCAAGACACCATCTCAAAAATAAATAAATAAATAAAATAAAGGATCAGTCTGTTTGCGCCTAGGGAGGATTCCATTGATTCTCACAATAGAGATCAAAGAACTGAAAAAGGGTCCAGAATATTCTGGTAAAACTGAGTAACTAGTTGTCCTATCGACTATCCAATAGGAAAGACGTGGGCTTACCAGAGACTGATAGCATTACCCTGGGTTCTGTGGTGGTGATGGCAGTGGGGGCAGTGGACTCCAGGCCCCATCAGTCTTCAGGTATGGGTGGTGAAGCAGGATGAAGAGTTTCACTGAGCAGAGGCTGACTTCCAGTGTTACTTGATACCACAGATGGGTCAAGGTTTCCAGCGTGTCCTGGGATTAGGCCAGGCTTTTTCCCAGTGTCCGTGTTGGACGCACTTACAACAGGCTCCTGGAGTTGACTGTTGCCAAGTCGAGGAATTCTCTATGCCTTGGGAACCCTGTTGAGTGGCAACTATCAGCATTTGGTATTTAGCCTGGTCCTTTTTTAGGTTTGGGGTTTTTAGTTCCTCCTCTCTATTCTTAAAGACCTTAAAGACCACTTTGATTAAGTCTCTTTGGGAGGTTTGAGGGCCATCCTCCAGTTTTTAAAGTTTTTTTCAAATGTCTGGGGCTGACTGGGAGATAAAGTGTAAATGGAGGTCGATTTTCCCCTTAGTGTTATTAGGGCTTAAGGTGGTATATTTAGTTGTGACCTTTGAAAGGTGGGAGATGAAAGGAGCAGGGGCAGCTTTATTTATGCCAGCTAGAAGGCATGATATCATATGGCCTGGTTTCTGTCTATCTACGGAAGTTGCCTGAAAATTCCAATTGGGGTCAGTTCTGGGAACAGCTAGGGTTCCTATTGGGTTATGAGAAGCATCTTGTTGGTGGAGGGTGTTCTCATGGGCCTGGGTGCCAATAAAGATGTGTTCCCTGTCCTCCAAGGTGAGGGTAGAAGAGAAGATGACATATATGTCATGGCAGGTAAGGCCATAAGATTTACAGAAGTACAGAAATTCCTTGTGGAAGGAGGTAGGATCCATTGAAAAGGAGCCAAGTCTCTTTTCACTATGGGAAAAGTCAGCTAGAGAAAAGGGAACTTGAATTCAGATTATGCCTTTAGCCCTCGCGACCTCCTGCAAGGGAAGGACTTTGGAAGGCCTTTGGGCATGTGCCTGGTTTCTGGAGATAAGGGGTTGGGCATGAGACCTGGTTTGAGGTGGAGAAGGAAGGGGGATGGAGGGCTACAGTAAGAGAGTGGAAGAGCCAGATCCGAAGGAGAAGGTGGAGGGAATGGTGGTGGGCAGGAGGCTGAAGAATGGGTGTGTTGGCCAGGTTGAAATTCAGAGGAGGAAGCCTTGTCTGTAGGAGGAGGCATTTTGGGGGGTGTCTCTTTGAGGAGGAAGATTTGAAAAGATGAACAAGATTGGTAGAGAGAGAGAGTGAGGCATGAAAGGAGACAAGCAAAGCACTTAGAGTATTTACCTTTGTGTTGAAGAAAGTTTTTTAGATTATGTTAAATTTGGAGGTTGAATGTTTTGTTTCTTTGGAAGAGGGGAGTGAATACTCTGGATGGGAGTGAATACCCCTGAGGAAAGTGAGTACCCTGGAAGGCAGTGAATACCCCAGCGGGGAGCGAGTACTCCAGAGAGAAGTGAATACCCCAGAGGAAAGTGAGTACTCGATTCCTCCTGGGAGAAGGGACCCGGAGAGTCAGGGCAGCCCCATAACTATTCATGCTCCCCAGAGGCTGGAGCGGCCAGAGTGGCAGACGTTCTGAGGGTGTACCCTAAGAATGTAGGCTGCAGTCACCTGGTGACTGTGGAGACCTCTCATCTAGCACTGGAATATTTTAGAGAACAGGCAGAAATAGTGAGGAATCTGGAAAGGAGGAAGAGAGAGACTCACCCAATAATTGAAGCCCAGTGTAGGATGTGATGTCCAGCAATGGGGGTGATCCTTGTTGCAGCTGCCTGGAAAGGGAAAGAAATGAAAAATAAGGTGGATTGTTTGATCAATATCTGGAGGTTATCCCAGGGCTGGAGAAGACTAGAGAATAAGGGGAATGGAACTGGGAACAGGGAGTACACTCAGGATCTGGAAGCAGGCCCTGGTCTAGTTTGTGCTGCTTGCTGCTTTCCAGTTTGCAACAGAAAACTTACCCATTAGAACCCAATTACCATTCCAGGTTTTGGCACCAAAATGATAGGTTTTGAAGGGAAGGCGAGGATGAAAGAAAGACACACAGAGAGGGGGCAGGTCAAACAGCAACACAGGAATATTTTAGACACCTGTGGAAGTAGAGGACAAGCTTAATGCCAGTGCCCACCAATGTTTACAGGCTGGGGTCCTTACAGGTATGGGTGGGAGGGAGCTGGGCAGTATGGCTTGCTGCCTGGCAGGATATTAATAAGATGTCTTATGATCAGATGGTTTGGCCCTTTTTCCAGTGGAATATCATTGAGGTGTTCCTTAGAACTTTGCCAAGCAAGATATGATAGGGATGTTTCTTTAGTTAGGCCTTTGTCCGTCTTGTGGTCAGGTGGTTAGGCAGGGTGTTTCTCCTGGCCTGAACCCCCATGGAATGTTTCACTTTGACCAAGGTCTGCAAAATAGCAAAGAGCTTACAAAATGGTGCAATTTGAACTAACAGATGACCCTACCCATGCTCCTCTTCTTCTTCCCCATAGATCCCTACCCTATGATTCCACCTTGTTCTACTCTGGCAGAAACCCCTTCCTCAACGTGCATTCCTTCTCATAAAGCCCTCCTTGCTATCCAGTCTCTATCCTATTCACCCAAAATAATGTCTTTCTGGTCTTTCCCTGTTTTCTTACCAGATGCAGGAGGCACCAAACAGACTCTTAGCCCCCAAACAGAGCTTTCAAAAGGCAAAAACAGTAGAATATCTAACAATAATAGTGTATTACTACAGGAAGGGTAAGAAAATAAATTCAAATCAACTGGAGAATGACCAGTCCCAAGAGAACTCCATCAATCCAGTCCAAGAGGAAGAGGACGAAGACCTAGACTCATCTGAATTATCTTCACAGGAGGACGAAGACCTATACTCATCTGAAATATCTTCACAGGAGGATGAAGACCTATACTCATCTGAAGGATCTTTACAGGAGTATGAAGAACTATACTCATTTGAAGTATCTTTACAAGAGGACGAAGACCTATTCTCATCTGAAATATCTTCACAGGAGGATGAAGACCCAGTCTTATCTGAAGGATCTTCACAGGAGAGTGAGGAGGACTAGTCAAACATGGAGAAACCAAATTGGACAAATCCTCACCACCAATGGCGATGATTACAATAAAATCAAGTTTGAGGAGCTGATGACTGTGTATATCTCTGCCTGTTTTCTGATGGTGGGGAGGAAGGGAAGGGAAGAGGTAGGCATTTGAGAAGGGAAGGATATGACATCCTGTAGTGTTGGCAGACAGACCCACAGGTTGACAGTTAGCCAGACATTGTAAATAAGGCCTGGGGGAGGACTTATTCCTAGAGACAAATTTTCTTCTTAAAATTTTATCTAACAGGAGAGGAAGAAAAGGACTTGGTGTTTGGAGCATGTGAATGTGTAGAAGGGCATTTAAAAAGATCTGTATTGGCTGGGCATGGTGGCTCATGCCTATAATTCCAGCAATTTGAGAGACCAAGGCAGATGATCACCTGAGGTCAGGAGTTCGAGACTAGCCTGTCCAACATGGCAAACCCCAGTCTCTACTAAAAAAAAATACAAAAATTAGCTGGGTGTGGTGGCGTGTGCCTGTAATCCCAGCTACTCAGGAGGCTGAGGCAGGGGAATCACTTGAACCCAGGAGGCGGAAGTTGCAATGAGCTGAGATCTGGCCACTGCACTCCAGCCTAGGGGACAGAGCGAGACTCTGTCTCCAAAAATAAATAAATAAAATAAAATACAAAGATCTGTATTGTATGTAGGTGACAGTGACACTCTTTCCAAAATGAAGACATCAAAATCACCATCTCTAGGCCACATACCTCATAGTGGTTTGGGTTGCAACTCAACCAATACTGTGAGCAACTGAAGCCCCTCATAAGGACCAAAAACCTCACCCTACATAAAGTAAGACAGCATGTCACACACACCAAAATAATGGTATTTGGAGGCCATGGTCCCAATACTAGGGCATTTCCTTGTTAAGACTCTTAACTAGTGGCCATTGTCTACTGCAGGCAATAAATGAAAGCATAGTCTACAGAGAATTTGAATATAATGATACAAGTAAAAGTTGGTATTTTTATTACCACTTCCATACACCAGCATTTCTATAGAATGTCAATGATTAAGAATTCTTCCCTTGAAAAAAATATTGTTTTTATTGAAGGGAATACAATAAAGTGATTTGCCATCAATGTGGAGGGCTGAGTTATATTCTTTGAATTAATTGCTCAAGACCCTCTCCTGTTTGTTTACTCATTCACTCTCCTTTATTTGCATGATCCAGTCTTATTTCTCTTGTCTACATTGGCAATCATTGTAATGCATTTGATGTGTACCCTTTTCTCTGTATGAGTGTCAATATATTTTTTTTTATTGTTTGTGGACATTTGTTTTCAATTTATGTAGCCATTGTCAGTATTTAATGTTTCACTCTGGCCTGTTTTTAAGATGCATCTATTTATATATAATCTTTTCTTCCCTTGTAAATGAATATATCAGGCACATTTTTGTATTTTGTAAATTTTAGAAAGATATTTTGATATTTTTGTACCCACCTTCTGGTCCATGTTTTGTTTAATTTATACCTTAGTGTTACATTTTCTTTCAAGTGACTGCAAATAGTATCATGTGTTTAATTTTGATTTCCACATGTTCAATGTTAGTATATAGAAGTGTGATGGATTTTTTATTTCTATTTTAAAGAAATTTTATTGTGTATACTTGAGGCTTATAACATGATATTATGGGATACATAAAATGGTTACTATGGTGAAGCAGATTAGCATACCTCTCTTCTTAGTTTTTAAGTGTGTGACAATAGCAGCTAAAATCTACTTATTTAGCAAAAATTCATGATGCAATTTCATCAGCTTTAGTCCCCCTGTACATTAGATCTTTATGCTTGTTTATCCATATTGTGGCAAATGCCAAGATCTCTTTTCTTTAAGTCTGAATAATACTTAATTCTGTATAACTATAAATACACACACACACACACACACACACACACACACACACCACATTTTTAAATCCATTCATCCATTGATGGGCATTTAAATGGTTTCCATATCTGGGCTATTGTGAATAATGCTGTAATGAATGTGACAGTGCATATATTCATATGAGGCTGTGATTTCATCTCCTTTGGGTATATACCCAGAAGGATTGCTGGGTCATATGGTAGTTACATTTTAATTTATTTAGAAACCTCCATACTGTTTTACATAATGGTTATACCAATCTACATTTCCACCAAGAGTGTACTAGATTTGTTTTTTCTTCACACTCTCATCAAATTTCTTATTTATTGTTTAATTGATAATAGCCATCTTAACAAGTTTGAAGTGATATTCTGGTTTTAGTAGGTATTTCTCTTATGATTAATGATGTTGAACATGTTTTAATGTATCTGTTAGCATGGCACTGTGAGAAATAATATGAAGAGATACCACATTGTATCTTTTACTCCATTTCCTCCAGTTATAAGATCTTGCCAAAGTACAATCGAAAGTACAAAAGTACATCACAACCAGAAAACTGGCATTAGTACAGTTCATCTGTTCAGATCACCAATTTTACATGTGTTCATTTGTGTGTGTGTGTGTGTGTGTGTGTTTAGTTATATTCAGTTTTATCATATGCCTACCTTCAAGGGACAACCACCATATTAATATAGAAGAGTTTCATCAATACAAGGATCTCTCATTTTTCCTGTAATAGCTACACCCAGCTTTCCCATCAAGTTCATAATCCCTAGTGACCACTATTCTGAGCCTATATAATTTTGTTATTTTGAGAATCTTATATAAATGGAATAATTTGAACTTGAGAAAGATGATTTAGGATATCTGGTAGGGGAAATTTCTAAGCAGCAAAGCATTCAAGATGTAACCTGGATTATTCTGAAAGCATTCAGTTATATGCATTCACAAAGAGATGGTTTGCTATTGGAACATAGACTTGGAAGCAGAGCATAAAAGTTTGAAAAATTAGTGGCCTGATGATGTGATAAAAGAGAAAACATCATTTTCTGGGGAGGAATTTAGCACACTGCAGAGATTTGCATAAGTAATGAGGAGCCAAATGTTACTCACCAAGATAATGGACAAAATGTCTTCAGGGCATGTCAGAGCGCTTGGCTGCAGCCCCTCCCATAACAGGCCAGGAAGCCTAGGAGAAAAAATGGTTTCTCTGGGACCAGGGCCCCGGCTGCTCTCTGCAGCCTCTGGACATGGCACTCTACATTCCAGCTGTTTCAGTGCCAGTCGTGGCTAAAAGGGTGGCTTCCATATGGTTTGGGGCCTGCAGTGAACAAAAGTTAAGAATTGAGGTTTGGGAACCTCCATCTAAGTTTTAGAGGATGTATGAAAATGCCTGGATGTCCAGCCAGAAGTCTGCTGCCTTCTTTGTAAAATTATAAAATATCTGAGGCCTTGCCAGCCATGCAGAACTGTAAGTCAGTAAAACCTCCTGTTTATAAATTACCCAGGCTCAGGTAGTATCTTTATAGCACTGTGAAAATGCACTAATACAAATACTTAACTGAGAACGTATTTCAGGTGAGTTGGTATGTAGTGAGAAAACATAAAACCATTCAAAGGATAAAATAACTAGAATTAGATATTTTTCCTGGAGGTATAGCTCTATTTTTATCATTTGGATTACCCTTTGGCAATCTCACTTTACTGTAGTATGCTGTTCATTCCTATCAAGAGCATCATGTTTAGCTATTTACAAAAGAGACAACTTAAGCATAGATATCCATGATTAAAATTGTAACTAAATTGATCATGAAACACATGACAGGGAATCTTAAATATTGCTATTGCTGGATTAAAGAGGCAATGCATATCCTTAATAAACAACTGTGTTCTTTGATCTATATCTTAGAGTCTGTAAAATATATTAATACTTCTACCTTAAAAATAATACATTATTTTGTGTAGTCATATAGCACTAGATGAGTGTCAACTGGGAACACACTACCAGAAATACCAAAATCTCTCACCTGGTTTTCTAGAATATTGATAATTACCCTCCATTTTCTTTCTTGATCTTTCTACCAGGTTCTTTCCATTGCTCCAGTAAACTAAAAAGTTTTAAAGACTTTCATGGAGTACTGACTTCTCATATGCCCCATTTCCTTGACCTCCAGCTCACCTCAACACAGCTTACAAAAACATTGTAAGAGGGAGAAGAAGCATAGTACATTGCAGTTAATGGTATGCACTTTGGAACCACTGTCTAGTTTTGTGATTTGGGGCAAGTAATATAGCCCCGTATATGCTTTACTTTCTCCACCTCATAGAGTTATCAGGATAATTAAATTAATGATAACTTATTTGTAAAGCACTTAGAACAATTTCAGGTATGTAACAGGTATTATGCAGAAAGTTTTAAAATCAACAAATCTCTCTAGGCTTAGCACAGAAATTACCAGCTCCAAGAATCTTTCCATAATTTTGCTCTCACAAAACCAGGTTACATGCCCCTCCCCTTTAAATTCCTCCTCCATGTGCTCTGGCTTCTCATTATATTCATCACACTATAATGTAGTTGTCATCAGTTGCTCTTAGGATTTCCCCATTGGAGTGATAGACAGGGAAGATGTTCTACAGCTGATAAATGGAAGTTTCCTTATGGCAGGAATTTTATCTTTTTGCCATCTATCAGATCCCCAGTGCCTAGGATAGTATCAAGCGCAGACACATGTAACTAAAAAACTTGTTGAATGAATTGTCTAAATTTTTCATCTGATAAGTTTCTTAATCCTTTTATATGCTCACCTATTATAGTACTTCACATTACAGATACACAATAATAATAACATTAATAGTAATTAATCAATATATACCTGTCATGAACTGCCTTGGTCTGTTTTGTGCTGATACAACTGAATATCTAAGACTGAGTAATTTATAAATGCAAAAATGTTTCTCTCACGGTTCTGGAGGCTAGGAAGTTCAAGACCAGGTCATGAGGATCTGATGAAGGTCTTCTTGCTCTGTCCTCACATGGTGGAAGTGAAATTTTCTGATGACATAATCTTACATAATTACAAATTTGCTGATAACATAATCTTACCTAAAAAAATCTAGAGACTTTAATGGAAAACTGTTAGAATTAATAAATGCATTGAGTAAAGTTGCAGAATACAAAATCAACATTAAAAATTAGTAGCATTTCTATGTATTGGTAACAAATAATCTGAAAAGAAAATTATGAAAACAATATGATTTAGAGTAGTAACAAAAAATTAAATACCTAGGTGTAAACTCCACTAAAGAGGTAAAATACCTGGATACTGAAAATGTAAAACACTGATAAAAGAAATTTAAAAGACACAAATAAATGGAAAGATTTTTCCTGTTCATAAATACTATGAAAATGTCCATATTACTCAAAGCAATCTAAAGTCTTAGTGCAATCTCTGTCAAAATTCCAATGCTGTTTGCAACACGAATGAAAAGGAAATGTTATGAAATTTTGGGGGTATTGCTTTTCTGGTTGGAATCCTCTGTGGCCAGGGGCGCCTATGCCCAAGTTCTTGTCCTGTGTCCAGGAAGAATGAGGTATGCACACAAGTAGAGAGTGAGCAAGATGAAGAGGAGATTTATTCAGTGTTAGAACAGCTCAGAGAAGACCTGCAGTGGGTAGCTCTTCTCTGTAGACAGGTCATCCTGTCATCTCTGCAGCTCTCAGCAGAGCAGGGGCCTGAAGTGAATGGATCCTCTCTGCCAGCAGGGCATCTTGAACAGTGTTCAGCAATCAGCAGAGAGGAGGCCCTGGAGAGGGTAGCACTTCTCTGCAACTGATTGTCCCAGTGTCTGCTGCTCCCAGCAGAGAAGAAGCCTTGGAGAGGGTGGCTCCTCTCCCCAAGCATGTCATCCCAACATTTGCAACATTTATCAGAGAGAAAGCTCTGGAGAGGGTAGCTCCTCTCTCCTGCTGGTCACCTTGATGTCTGCTCTGCTTTGGCTAAGTCTGGGGTTTTTATGGTCTTCAGAGGGAGAACGTGCATGCTGATTGGTTCATGGACAACCATGGGCGTGCCTGGGAAAAAGTACCATGAGTTCCCTCTCTGGTCCACAGTACTGGCAGAGGAGCCCACACGCTTCAGGACTTTCTGGCCTGAAGGTGGGGCTTCACCTGGGACCTGCCATCTTCTGCCCAGAGTCTGTCTGCCTCCCACTGCCATTCATGATGCCCAGACTGTGCCAATTGGCAACCTGCAAGCCAACACTGTGCTGCCCGCTCCCCAGCTGCCTCGGCTTCCCTCCTATAGTCATCAGTGCCCAAAATTCAGAGGGGGGCCAAGGTGGCAGGGGGCTAGTGTCCGCACTGCCCCAAGCATGCACTCACCCAGCCGGCTGCAGTAGCACCAGAGCTCAGCCCCAATTTTGTTCCAAGATCAGAGTGGGCTCTGGTAGTGGGGAGAGGTCAGGCAATGGGAACAGGCACTTCTGAGCCTGGAGGGTAAGGAGACCTACCCCAGTCCCCAAGAGTACAGAGAATTTTGGGTCTGCAGCCAGACTTGGATGGTTAAAGCTGTACCCAGGGACCTCCCGCCAACCCAACTTGAAAGGGGTGGGGCTCCCACTTGTACCCAGCTCCTGCAGGCTCTGGGGAGTGTGCATCCTCAGCCATACCTCTTATTGGAGCAGATGCCAGCAATGGGGAGAAGCCAGGCAGCGGGAGAAGGCACTTCAGAGCATGAGGGGTAGGAGACCCTCCCAGGACCCCAATAGCACAGAGACACCCAAATCTGGAGTTGCCGTGAAGCTCCTGCCTGCTCTATGGAGCAGGAGGCCCCGGGCCCACGGGGACAGGGCTCCTGCATGCTTAATGAAGTGTATAGCCCTGTCTGCACCTCCCGGCTGCAGTGGCATCTTTGCAATGGCCACTCTAGATGGGCCACTGCTGCCATCAAAAATACTTCAATTACTATAGAACCACAAGAGACTCTACATAGCCAAAACAATCTTGAGCAAAAAGAACAATGCCAAAGGCAACACTACCTGATTTAAAAATATATTACAAAGCTACAGTAAATAATGCAGCATGATACTGGCACAAAGACAGAGAGACAGACAGATACACAGACAAATGGAACAAAATAGAAAACCCAAAAAATAAACTAAACTATTTATGGTCAACTGATTTTGACAAAGGTACCAGGAACATAAAACAGGGAAAGAAGAGCCTCTTCAATAAATGGTACTGAGAAAACTGGATATACACATGCAGTGTAATAAAATTAGACCCTTTTCTCAAACCATATATAAAATTAAATAAAAAATGAAGAGTTTTTAAACTTACAAGTTCAGGGGTGTATGTGCAGACTGTGCATGTTTGTTACATAGGTAAATATTTGTGATAGGGGATAGTTACAAAGATAATTTTACCACCCAGGTATTAAGTCTAGTATCCATTAGTTAGTTATTTTTCCTGATCCTTTCCCTTCTCTTACCTTCCATGCCCTGGTAGACCCCAGTGTTCTTTGTTCCCCTCTATGTGTCCATGTATTCTCATCATTTAGCTCCCACTTACAGGTGAGAACATGCTGTATTTGTTTTACTGTTCCTGCTTTAGTTTGCTAAGAGTAATTGCCTTCAGCTCGATCCATATCCCTGAAAAGTACATGATCTAAGACAAAGACATAAATACCATTCAATCCAGCAATCTTTTTATTGGGTATACACCCAAAGGAATATAAATCATTCTATTATAAAGATACAAACGTGTATGTTCATTGCAACACTAGTCACAACATCAAAGACATGGAATCGATGTAAATGCCTATCAATGATACACTGAACAAAGAAAACAAAGTACATACACACCATGAAATACTATGCAGCCATAAAAAAATAAATACTTAAAGAAAATGCCTGAAACTCTAAAACTACTTCTGAAAAAGTGTAAAGAAATAGCTCCGGCTGGGCATGGTGGCTCACGTCTGTAATCCCAGCACTTTTTGAGGCTGAGGCGGGTGTATCACCTCAGGTCAGCAGTTCAAGACCAGCCTGGCCAACAGGATAAAACCCTGTCTCTACTAAAAACACAAAAATTAGCTGGGCGTGGTGGCGGGCACCTGTAACCTCAGCTATGTGGGAGGCTGAGGCAGGAGAATTGCTTGAACCCAGGGAGCAGAGGTTGCAGTGAGCTGAGATCGTGCCATTGCACTCCAGCCTGGGCAATAAGAGTGAAACTCTGTCGCAGGGGGGAAAAAAAAAGAAGTAACTCCATGACATTGCTCTTAGCAGTAATTGTTTGGATCTAATCCTGAAAACAAGCAATGAAAACAGAAGTAGACCAATAGAATGGCATCAAACTGAAATGCTTCTGCACAGCAAAAAGACAATTAACCAAGTGGAAGGACATCCCACAGAATGGGAGAAATATTTGCAAACCATACATCTCATAAGGGGTTAATGCCCAAAATATATATGAAACTCAAAAAGTCAATAGCAAGAAAACAAATAATGTCATTCAAAAGTGGCCAGAGAACCTGAACAGATATTTTGTAAAAGACATACAAATGGAAAATCAGCACATTAAAATAAATAGAATTACCAATCATTAGGGAAATGCAAATTACAACTGAAATGAAATATCTCTTCACACTGTTACAATGGCTTAAATACAAAAGATGAAAGATAACATGTTTTGGAAAGAATGCAGAGAAAAGGGAACTCATATACTGTTGGTGGATTGTAAATTAGTACACTCAATATGGAAAACAGTATTGAAGTTCCTCTAAAACCTAAAAATAGAACTACCTTATGACCCATGTCATATGTACTTCTGGATATGTACTCAAAGAAATGGAAAACAATACATCACAGTAATATCTGCACTCCCATGTCCAGTGCAGCATGATTCGCAATAGCCAAGATATGGAAACAACCTATGTATCCATCAGTGGATTAATGAATAAAGAAAATGTGGTATACACATACAACAAAATACTCTTCAGCCTTAAAACAGGAGGGAAACACTTTTTTATTTGTATATATTTAGGATGCAGTTTTGTTGCATGGATGTATTGAGTAGTTGTGAAGTCTGGTCTTTTAGTGTAGCCATCACTTGAATAGTGTACATTGTATCCATTACATAATTACTCATCCATCACCCCCGTATTAGGCCATTCTTGCATTCTTGCATTGCCATAGGAAATGCCTGAGACTGAGTATTTTTCTTTTTTTAGACAGAGTCCCGCTATGTCACCCAGGCTGGAGTGCAGTGGTGCGATCTCGGCTCACTGCAAGCTCCGCCTCCTGGATTCACACTATTCTCCTGCCTCAGCCTCCTGAGTAGCTGGGACTACAGGCGCCTGCCACTATGACCGGGTAATTTTTTTTTTTTTTTTTTTTTTTTTTTTTTTTGCATTTTTAGTAGAGATGGGGTTTCACCATGTTAGCCAGGATGGTCTCGATCTCCTGACCTCGTGATCTGCCCACTTTGGCTTCCCAAAGTGCTGGGATTACAGGCGTGAGCCACCGTACCCGGCCAAGACTGGGTAATAAGAAAATAGGTTTAATTGGCTGATGGTTCTGCAGGCTGAACAGTAAGCATAGTGTCCACCTCTGCTTCTAGGGACACATCAGGAAACTTTCAATCATGACAGAAGGTGAAGGGTGAGCAGCTTTCTCATATAGTGGGAGCAAGAGCAAGAGAGAGTGCAGGGAGTATACCACACATTAAAACAGCCATATCTCATGAATACTCACTCAGTATTGCAGTGGGAACATCAAGCCATAAGTAATCTGCTCCCATGATCCAAACCCCTCCCACCAGGCCACATGTTCAGCATTGGGGATCACATTTCATCATGAGATTGGGATGGGAACACATGTCCAAACTATGTCATTCTGCCCCGGCCCCTCCCAAATGTCATGTCCTTCTTACATTGCAAAACATAATTATGCCTTTTCAACTTTCTCCCAAATTTTAACTCATTCTCTCATTAACTCCTAAGTCCAAAGTTTCTTTAGAGATGAGACCAAGCTCTTCCACCCATAAGCCTGTAAAATCAAAACAAGTGATTTACTTCCAAGATAGAATGGGGATGCTGGCATTGGGTAAACATTGACATTCCCAAAGGGATAAATCAACCAAAAGACAGAGGCTAGAGACACTATGACAATTCACAACCCATTGAATCTTACAGCTCCAAAATAATCCTTGAGTCCATATCTCACACTCAGGGCATACTAATGCAAGGGGCTGACTCCCAAAGTCTTAGGCAGCTCCATTTCAGTCCCTGTGTATCTGCAGAGTACAGATCCCATGGCTTGTCTTATGGGCTGGAGCAGAGTGGCTGTGGCTTTTCCAGACCCAAGGTGCAAGCTGCAGTGGATCTACCCATTCTAGAGTCTGAAGGATGATAGTTTTCTCACAGCCCCATTAAGCAGTTCTCCAGTGGAGACTCTGTGTGGGCCCTCCAACTCCACATTTCCCCTCCACACTGTCCTGGTAGAGGTTCTCTGTGAGGGCTCTACCCCTGCAGCAGTGTTCTCCCAGGACTCCCAGGCTTTTTCATACATCCTCTGAAATCTAGAAGGAGGCTGCCAAGCCTCATCCCCTCTTGCACTCGGTGCACCTGCAGGCTTAGCACCATGTGGAAGACACAAAGGCTTATGGTTTGCACCCTCTGAACCAGTGGTCTGAGCTGTACCTGGGCCCCTTTGAGTGAAGACTAAAGCCAGAGTGGCTGGAATGTGGGAAGCAGTGTCCTAAGGCTATACAGGGCAGCGTTACCCTAGATCTGGCCCCTGAAACTATTTTTTCCTCCTAGGCCTCAGGGCCTGTGATGGGAGGGGATGCTACAAAGGTCACTGAAATGACTTCTAGGCCTTTTCCCCATTTTGTTGGGTATTAGCACTTGGCTCCCTTTTAGTTATGTGAATTTCTCTAGCAAGTGGTTGCTCCACACCCTGCTTAAATTCCTCTCCTGAATAAACTTTCTTTCTCCAACATGTGGACAGGCTAAAAATTTTCCAAACTTTTATGCTCTGCTTTCTTTTAAAATATAAGCTCCAACTTTAACTCATTCCTTTGCTTCCACATGTGAGTTAGGTCATTAGAAGCAGCCAGGCCACATCTTGAATGCATTGCTGCTTAGAAATTTCTTCTGTCAGATACCCTAAATCATCACTCCCACGTTCAAACTTCCACATATTCATACAGCATGAACAGAATGCATGTAACCTCTTTGCTAAGGCATAATATGTGTCACTTTTGCTCCAATTCCCAATGAATTCCTCATTTACATCTGAGACCTCATCAGCCTGGACTTCACTGTCCATATCAATATCGGAGTTTTGGTCACAACCATTTAACCAGTGTCTATGAAATTCCCAACTTGCTTCTGAGACCTCCAAACTCTTCTGACCTCTGCCTGTTACCTAGTTCCAAGGCCACTTTCACATTTTCAGGTATCTTTAAAGCCTCACCCATCTCCTCAGTGTAAATTTTCTATATTTGGCCATTCTTGCATTGCCATAAAGAAATACCTGAGACTATGTAGTTTATAAGAAAATTAGTTTAATTGGCTGTACAGGGAGCATTATGCTGGCATCTGCTTCTTGAGAGGTCTCAGCAAGCTTTCTTTCATGGTGGAAGGCAAAGGGGGAGCAGGCAGCTCATGTGTTGGGAGCAGGAACAAGACAGGTATGGAAGATGGCCCACACTTAAACAACCAGATCTCATGAGTACTCACTCACTATTGCAAGGACAGTGTCAAGCCATAAGGGATCTGTCCTCATGACCAAACACATCTCACCAGGCCCCACTTCAAAAACTGGTGATTACATTTCAACATGAGATTTGGTCAGGAACAAATATCCAAACTGTATCAACATCTCTCCCACCATCCCACCCTTCCAAGTCTTTGATGTTTATTATTTCACTCTCTATGTCCATGTGCGCACTTTGTTTAGCTACTGTTTATGAATTAGATCATATGGTATCTGACTTTCTGCTTCTGAGTTATTTCATTTAAGAGAATGGCTTCTAGTTTCATCCATGTTGTTGTAAAAGACGTGATTTCATTATTTTTATGGCTGAATAGTATTCTAAGGTATACACGCACCACATTTTCTTTATTCAATTATCCACTGATGGACACTTAGGTTGATTTAATATGTTATCATGAATACTGCTGCAATAAACCTATGAGTGCAGGTATCTTTTTAAATAATGATTTATTTTCCTTTGGGTAGGTACCCCATAGTGAGAACACTGAATCAAATGGGTAGTCCAATTATGAGTTCATTGAAAACTCTCCATACTCTTTTCCACAGAGCTTGTGCTAATTTACAGTCCAATGAACAGTGTATAAGCATTCCCTTTTCTCCACGATCTCACCAACATCTGTTATTTTTTGACTTTTCAATAATAACCACTCTGACTGGTGTAAGAGCATATTTCATTGGGGTTTTAATTTGCATTTCTCTGATGATTAACAATGTTAAGCCTATTTTCTGTAATTTGGGACAACATGGATGAGTATGGTGGGCATTATAGTAAGTGAAATAATCCAGGCACAGAAAAACAGATATCACATGATCTCACCTCTACATGAAATCTAATAAATTTGAACTCATAGAAATAGAGTGTGGAACAATGGTTATGAGAGGCTGGGGAGGGCTTTAGGAGGGAAAGAATGGGGAGTATTTTACCAATGAGTACAAAGTTTCGGGTAGACAGGAGGAATAGGTTTTGAAATCTATTGCACAGCACTGTGATTATAGTCAATAATAATGTATTATATATTTGAAAATCACAAAGTAAACATAAAATGTCTCACCATAAAAATAATAGGTAAGAGATGTGCTGGATGTGCTAGCTTATTTAATCATGACACATTGTATACAAACATCAAACATCACATTGTGCCCCCTAGATGCATATATTAATAATTATGATTTGCCAGTTAAACATAATAATATTTTAACAAGTCAAAACAATAGTAATAGAAACTAGTTTTCAGTGGTTGTCACAGTCCAGCAGGGGAATGGCAGGAAATTAACAGACATGAGGGAAATTTGGGGGCTGATGAAAATATTCTCTTTCATAACTGTGGTGGCTACATGATATTTGTCAAAGGTCATCAAATTATATACACTAACAATAGGTGAATTTTACTGAAGGTAAACTATACCTTAATAAACCTGACTTTTAAGAAAGAAGTAATCCAGAATAAAGAGTAAGGAAATTGAAGATTGGACTCTAAATGGATAAAATTTTATGGGATGTAGAGATAACAGAAAGGAGTCTGGAAGAATACCCTGGACTGTGGTTTAGGTAGTCACAGTAACTTCTTATGTGGTGCCATTGATTCCTGGTAAAAACATTTTAGAAGCAGTTGACAGGGCTGACAGAATGGTCAGATAGAATCACAGTATCTGAGAAGCACAGGGAAAATGTTTGCAATTTGACTCTGGTGGTTATGTGTGGCCACCAAATGATTCCCAGTACACTCTCAATATTATGCACGTTTAATTATTGTAACGAAGGACATTTAGTAAATACATAACATAATCTAATGTTTATACATTTATACAACCATCTTACAATACATGATTGAATCATGTTACAACTGATAATTGGATCATCTTACAATCATCTTCACATGGCTTTGAAGTATGTCTTACATTAACAAATGAATAAATTGAGGCTATTAAATATTAAATAACTTTTGGATGGCTATACAGAGACTAAGTGCTAAAGCCATATGTATTTGACACCTCAGCTTGTGCTCCTTCTACCTTGCCCTTGAGTGTTTACATGAGGCTAAGAGAAGGCTGGGTACGTTTATAAAAATTCCCACAGTACTACCAGAGTATCTCAGGAGATAAAAAAAGACTTTATCAATTATTTAGTCTAACTTCTGTTTTTTACAGATGAGGTACTTAAATTTGAGAGTGTGTTAGCAACTTGGCCAAGGTCATAGGGGTACATACTGAAACGGCTCACTTGGAACCTAGATCCAGTAACTCCTAATCAGATATTTTCTTTTCTATTTCTGTCACTGGAAATCTAGGACCACTCAACAAAATGCTCATCAATCCAAGGATATAAGCTTGACTCTAATACAGCCATAGAGCTGCTCCTCTTGCAAAAAAAAAAAAAAAAAAAAAAAAAAAAAAGATATATATATATATATATACCTCTGCTCACCATGGGGGGCCATGTTGGAAAGTACAACCAAACAAACACATAATGTAAAAAGAATGTCTGTATTCATAATCTGCTAAGCACATGTTAATGAAGCTATCTTTATCATCAAACCATCTCTACCCACCTAACAATTTCACTAAAAGGAATCTCTTACCAAGGATCCCAAAGGTAGACTGAAACTAGCTGCTAAAAAATGGTTAACTTTCTTCTAACAGGTCACCTACAGAATCCCCCAGAGAAACTGCTCATCATAATCAAATCTCTAAAAAGTAGAAAGATTTTTTTGTGAGGATCAGTGTCAAACAAATAAGACATTTATTGACTCTTACCATGAGCCATACACTGTTCTAAGGTCTTTACATATATTACTTTTTTTAATCTTCATCATCATTCTATGAAGCTAGCATAATTATTATGCTAATGTTATAATTGAGGAAACTGAGGTGAAGGCAATTTAAGTAACTTGCCCAAAGTCATACAATGATAAGAGATGGAGAGCAAGTCAGGCACTTCAGATTTTGCATTGCTAGCCATCACAGTGCACCTGAAACCTTCTGATACATCTATAGTATGTTTGAAGGGAGGTTCAACTCAATTTTAAAATCAGTTCCACCCATTTAAATATATTCTGAAATACATCCCCTTTTCAGTTAGGTTTCCGGGTTTCCTATGGATATAATTAATATTGTTAATAGGATGTAGCTTGTGGAACAAGCTACCCGTAGAAGAAAGAGTCAAGATGTGAAAGTTAAAAAAGACTTTTATTTGATTTCTGGCTCTCTCACTTACTGAGCAATTTATTTAATTGTCTTAGCCTCAGTTCTTCAGCAACCAAACCAACATAATTTTATTGGCTTTAGGATTTCTATGTATGCCGTTCAGAGTCCTAGTATGATTCACATGAAAAAGGAGTGATTGGGAAGGTTCAGTGAAGATATTATTTATAAGACATAAGAAACCAGCAAGATTCTGATCAGTAATGAGGAGCCATTATCACTCCTCAGCTTGTAGGATCAATGAAAAGGAGATACAAGAACCCAAAGAAATTGTCTTTCACTGTGGATAGTATAAGGCTGCTGAAGTGGAGCTGGAAGCTTTAGTTGATGGGCACCCACAAGTTCTTGGTGACCATATGGGAGGAAGCCAGGAGAACAGATTCCTGCCCTTTCTCTCCTCCCTTGCTACAATCTCCTGAGTCTTTTCCACTGAATCCAGCAGAAGCCAAAGGGAAAGAGAACCAACTTGTTGCAGCCTATACAAATCAGACCCCTGGGGTACCAGGAAAACAAGGGTGAAGAAAGGATCCACAGTACACACACTGAGAACATTGTAAGATGAACATTACATGTGAAAATGCTGTCATGCAGCATGGGCTTAATCGTTATTAATGTACTTTTTTCCTATAGTGGTCATTTTTTATTTCTGCCAGCTCTGCATTGCATCCTCTTCTTTCAGTAAAATCACCTTTCCTTTAATAAATACACTAATCCTGGGATAGTAAGAGGGCTCCATGTAAAAATATGTCAGTGCTTGAAAATTTTATTTTTAGGGAGAGATTCTGTAGCATAGTGGTTTAAACCAAGGGATTTAGAATGAGAGTGCCTGGGTCTGAATCACAGTTCACTTACTAGCTGTGACCTTGGGTAATTTTTAGGAGCTTGCTGAGCCTCAGTTCTCATTTCTGCATAAATGGAGTGTAATACTAATAGTGACTCAACAGGGCGATTTTGAAAATTAAATAAATCAATATGTATATATAAGTACATTATATAGTGACTATTAAAAATAGATGATCCTGTATGCAAGACTTACCTATTATTTTTCCATGTGGTCTTGTTAATGTTGACATTCAGGTAATCCACCCACTGCCTTCATGACTGAACCTCCCTTTGGATAGGTATGTGTCTCTGGCTGGGCCGATCTGACTTTTTCTCCTGAGAAGTTGAATTATGCACTGAATGACACAAGGTTAAAACAAACTGTTGATGCTGAAGTCACTGTGACAGCAAGGCCCTTAAGAAACTGCGAATTATTTCTCACTATTCAATCCCTGGAATTATCCTGGTTTTATACTTCCAGATTGGTCACTTATTCCTTCGATTTTTAAACAAATTTTTTAACTTTTTATATTTTAAACAACTTTATGGAGATATAATTCTCATATACTAAAATTCACCCATTAAAGGCATACAATTTAATGTTTTTAGTACATTCATAGAGTTGTACAACCATTGCCAAAATCTAATTTTGGAACACTTTCATCACTCCCAAAAGAAACACCTTACCTTCTTTGATACTCACCCCCTCATTCCCTTCAACCACCTCTCTCTAGCACCTGACAATCATTAATCTACATTCTGTTCCTACAGATTTTAGACAAGGGTGCCAAGAAAATTCAATGATGAAAAGGTAATATTTTAAAAACATGGTGTTTAGACAACTAGATGCCCACATGCAAAAGAATGAATTTTTACCCCTACCTCACAGTCTATACAAAAATTAGTTCAAAATGTTAAAATACCTAAATAAAGGAAGTGAAACTCTTAGAAGAAACATAAGTACAAATTTTTTTCCTGTGATTTGTGAGTCACCTAATATCCTTTCAACAATTTCCTTTTAGCATTTGGGGTTTGTCTAAAATTCTGTTTTGTTTTATTGTTATTGTTGTTTGCTTGCAAGCACAGGACTCTACCATATAGCCCTCCACCCCTGACTCCTTTGCAGTTAGAATATCATAATACTGATAGGAGTAATATAGTGTTTTCTTCCTCAAAAGCATCCCCACTACCACCTACATTTCCACCCCAGCTACATGAAGGTGAATGTATGGCATGACTGAACTAAAACACGTTATCTCAGCTTATGTCTGATTTGATCTGAGAACACCATTGTAGGTATCTTCACCTGCCAACTGGCAATTGACTATTTTCTTGAGTAAAATGCAACACTGCTAAGAATATTCGTGAAAGTTTTTACTTTGCAATTTGACTGTAAGATTCTTGCCTAATACTTCGAGCAGGACTATTTTTCTACCTCTTAAGAAACAGACCGGACTCCCTGTGTTGTTGACCCTAGGTTATTACTCTTATTGAAAAACTAAATTTAGGCTTAAACTCAAGAACATTTTTTCTAAGAATTTTCCTGAGTCGGCAATGCTAATCTCCATGGCATTTAACTAGTCAGTCTCTGGCAGTGTTTTGGCATGTGTTCTTATAGGGCTAAATGAAGTTGCAATGAACTTAAAATAAAAGACAAATAGAAGTTGACAAGTTGTTCAGTTTGGCACCGTGACCATTAAATTCAATGTAAGGAACCAGATGAGGCTGCTGTGAATTCTGGAATGAAAGAATGGAATTAAGAGAACTTATCACAAAAGAATACTAGTGACTTGCTACTTAGTGATAGTCTATTAGGCATTTCAATTTAACTTGTATGTCAGCAATTTTAATTTTCCAAACAAACTGAATAAGAATATAAAAACCCTTTAAATAGAAAACCCGTATATATCTCTCTGTGTCTGTGTGGTGGTGGAGGAGAAGGTGTTGAAGGAAGAAATCGATCTGATATTACCATCAGTAATATGGCATTCTTACCATAAGAGGGTCAAGGATGAATACGTGTATTCAAAGATCTAAAACAAACAGGTCAAATGACGATGGTGTTTGCTGCTTTGTTGCTTGAATCATAAATGGTAACATTCTTTTACTTTGCACTGCACATTACCACAGCTGTTCATTAAATTGCATAAAAGAAAATGCAAATTGCCTTCCCCATAAAGTAAATGCAAGAGTATTCTCAAGGTTGGAGACCATCTTGCTGAGAAAGTGTACAACAACTGTAGAACTCAAATAATAATAATAACAGTAACAAAACCTTCTGTTGTATAGGATGGAAGATGCACAGTTTCAACAATTTGCAGGGTTCTTTTTTTCTCTGAGCAAGTCAATTGAACCACATGCTTGAGAAAACACATTTTTGATATTCTAGAGAAATTATTACAGATTTTTCACATGAGAAAAGTGAAGATAAAAAACAGCAATGAGTGCACTGATACCCATCTAAAGAAGAGAATAAGCTTGTTGTTAAGTGTAAGCAATAAGACAGATAAGGATGTCAAGTAATATATCAACATATGTGGGAAAAAAAGAAGAGTAGGTAAAAATAGGAAGTAAACTAACCATCTCCTCTCCTGCTTTTTACTTTTGTATCTTTTGCTGCTCCTGCAATGAATTGTTTTTTCCTACCTAAGCATAAAATGCTACAGTCTCTTGTTATTCAGTCCCATATACATTTATACTTTACTATACCTTCTTCTTGATGATTCCATTTAGTCCTGTGGCTTCAATTGTTATCTATTCCACATATACGTAACTTCCACATGCATAACTCCAGCTCAGACATTTCTTCTGAATTCTAGAACAAGTCTCCATTTGTCTCCTGAATGTGCCTACATGGGTTCCTAAAAGGCATATCAAATTCAGCATGTCTGAAACTAAACTCATGACCTTCTTTCCCCAACATGCTCTTCTGGCAACCCCATCTCAAAATGGCACCACCATTCATTTATCTGTGAAAGTCAGAAACCCAAGGCTCATCCTTGATATTCCCATTTCATTCATATCCCACACGTCATTCATTAGTGGCAGAAGCACAATTTAAACCAATATAGTAACTTTGAGTTTAGTACAACTCCACCATTCCACAGAGTAATAAGGACCCCAGAGTCTAATAAGCAAACATGTAATAGATTTAATCTCATCAGACCTATTTTCTCTATATTTAGTCACCAGTATTTGTTCATAATGCATTCCCAGGAGGAGGGTAAGGGGACACATACTAAAGAAGAATGTGAAAACTAGGCAATATTCCCAGAGAGCTCATTTTAAAATGTTAAAAGTTCTTAATTACCTTTCACTTCGAAACTTAACTGTTTATTATAATGTTATGGGATACTGAGTGAGACTTTTCCTAATT
The DNA here is from genome assembly GCF_007565055.1 of Rhinopithecus roxellana. NCBI lineage: Eukaryota > Metazoa > Chordata > Mammalia > Primates > Cercopithecidae > Rhinopithecus > Rhinopithecus roxellana. The sequence goes on along the minus strand of NC_044555.1, from coordinate 116,784,721 downwards.
CTCCAGAATGAAAACCTCCAGTCTACAGCTGAGGATAAAGAGGCTCTAAGAAACCTATATTCTTAAGATACCTGTCAAAAATTTTGGCCCAACACTTTCCTAAGGACTCACTAAAATTACCAAGTGGTAGCACATATTGTACTAGTACTAACCTCCAACAATCATCCCCAAATTTTTCCTTCCTCTAACTTACCAGTATATTTTTAAAAACTGCAGAAGAGAGAACAAAATAATCAAAGTCAAGAACAATTGTTGCAGGAGTGACCGGGATTGTGTGCAGGTATCACCCAACCAGAATGTACTCTTGCCTTGGTGCTGCATCAGGATACTGGGGGTCTCTTGCTATGCCAGAGAGCAGCTTCCTATTTGCTGGATCGTAGAGTTGAGAGGCTGAGTTGGATGCTTCATAGGAGCACTGATGTAAGAGAGGGAGAGAGAGAGGTGATATAAAGTTATTGGCTATTTGCCAATGAGTAAAGAAGTATTTCAGTGTTTCAACAATGTTTCTCAGTGAAGGGAAGATATTGGCATTGGGATATCATTATTCTCCAGGGACTGCCCATGCACTGCAGGACATTTAATATCTCTTACTCCTGGAAATTAAATGCTGTTTCAGTCACTCCGAGACAATCAATAATCCCTTCACACATTTTAAAAGGCTCCCTGAGTGGTAGGGCAGTACTGCACACCTTGTGACCCACTTCCATATGTACCACACTAGGGAACTATACAACTAAATAAATCCAGGGAGCTTCTGAAAATCTAAAACATGAGCCAAAAAGGGAGGCAGCACTTTGATTCCTTTTTTACAGAGAAATCTGATGGCCAAGAAGAGTTAACAGAAAAGAAGCAATACAAACAGCAACAAAAATCATCACAGCCAAGAAGTAAAGAGAGACTTATTAATACATTCATTTGCTCCACTGTCCATCCTCCTCAACACCCTGAACGAATTGGGTCTTGAAGAATTAGGACAGAAGAAGTATCTACCTCAGATTCTGCCCTGCCACACCTAAACTACCAGCATTCCAGTTTAAGCTTGTGATGAAGGGAAAGGAAGAGAAAGAAAACTGGGGATTCAGGGGGAAGTATGCTACTCAAGTGATGGGGGCACCAAAATCTGACAAATCACCACTAAAGAAATTTGTCATGTAACCAAACACCACCTGTTTCCCAATAATCTATAGAAAAAAAAACTATATATATATATATAGACACATGATGATCAGATTCTCCAAGGTTGAAGTGAAAACACAAAAGGTAAATGCAGCAAGAGAGAAGGGACAGATCACCTACTAAGAGAACCTCATCAGGCTAGCAAGAGACCTGTCAGCAGAAACCCTACAAGCCAGAAGAGATTCAGTGCCATATTCGACATTCTTAAAGAAAAGAATTTTCAGTGAAGATTTTAATATTCAGTCTAACTAAGCTACATAAGCAAATTACAAATAAAATCTTGGTGGGACATATTGGCTAGTGCCTATAATCCTGACACTTTGGGAGGCCAAGGCAGGTGGATCACCTGAGGTTGGGAGTTCCAGAACAGCCTGACCAACATGGAGAAACCCCATCTCTAATAAAAATACAAAATTAGTTGGGCGTGGTGGTGCATGCCTGTAGTCCCAGCTACTCGGGAGGCTGAAGCAGGAGAATCGCTTGAACCTGGGAGACTGAGGGTGCAGTGAGCCAAGATCGCACCACTGCACTCCAGCCTGGGCAACAAGAGTGAAACTTAATCTCAAAAAAAAAAAAGAAAGAAAGAAAGAAAGAAGATTCTTTTCATACATACAAGCAAATGCTAAGGGAATTCATTACTACCAGACCTGCCTTACAATGCCTTACAAGAGATCCTGAAAGGAGTGCTAAATACAAAAAGGTAAAACTGTTACTGGTTACTACAAAAACACAATCAAGTACACAGAACTGTTATACTATACAGCAGCCACACAAACAAGTCTGCATAATAACCAGCTTATAACATGATAACAGGATCAAATTCACATCAACACTCAACCTTGACTGTAAATGAGCTAAATGCCCCAATTAAAAGGCACAAAGTGGCAAGTTGGATAAAGAAGCAAAACCTGACAGTATGCTGTCTTCAAGACACCCATCTCATATGCAATGACACCCATAAACTCAAAGTAAAGAGATGGAAAAAAATCTATGAAGCAAACAACAACAACAACAAAAAAAAAAAAAAAAAAAAAAAAAAAAAAAAAGAAGAAAAAAGAAAAAAAGCAGAAGCTGCTATCAGTTTTAATTCTTTAGTGAGGGATTTTTTTGTTTGTATCAGTTTTAATTTTTATTAGTGAAGGTATAGGAAACTGGGTATACTTTTGTTATCCTGGTGGGAGCATTGAAAGATTGAAAAAGAAATTCATTCTTAAGGTAAATTTGACATCATATGTTAACAAACCTGAAAGGTACAAGGTAGCTGAGATGATTTCTATTGGTAGGCATTTACCCCAAAGAAATGATCAGAGATGAGCATAAATGTTGTTGAAATATTGTTTAAACATTGATCCAAGAGTTATTCACGAGTGAAGAAATTTAGAAACATCTGAAATGGCACAAAGAATGATTGGGGTGAATATATAAATAGAGTTTGACTGAAAAGTAACTGTGATATGGCTGTTAAAGATTTTTTATGGAGAATCATTTAAAGACATTGGGAGATATTCATATGATTAAGCAGAAAAAAAAGCAAAATGTAAACCAGAATATACATTATTATCCTAAATTTGCTTTAAAGTGTGTGTGTGTGTGTGTGTGTGTTACACATCAGAATATTAACAGTGGGGATGCAATTCTTACTATTTTTACATTTTCACTCTTGTAGTAAAAAAATAATGAATAAGCTTACAATAATGAATATTTATTACATATATAATTAGGAAAAATAAACAGGAAAATAGATTTATTTTAGAAATCCAGAATTCATTAATTGAATGATGGGACTGGGTGCATCTGGATATGAGGAGATCTCTCATTTAATAATGGTAAGGGTGTCTGATGTACTGCAGCAAGAAAGAGAAGCTGACAGATGTGGTTGTGAGAAGCAAGGAAAAAGCCAAAGATGCATTTCATACAAACAATAATATTAGCATTAACAGATAGTTAAGGAAATGAGAAGTTAGAGCAAATTTGGGAAAAGATGATGATGTGCAAGATTTCATGTTCTACTAGTAACTGGTAATCTAATGTCTTGGTAACCACCATTGGACAGTGCAAAGGCAGTCAGGAATGACAAAATCATGACTTGAGAGACGTTCATCAGGACGTTATAAACAATATGGAAGTAGAAGAGGTTTCAGGGACAGAAATTTGAGGATAAAAACAGAGATATAAGAACTACACCTAAGGAATATGCGTCATTTAAGAGGTTTGTTAAGAGGAACCTATTAAAAGAGTAGTCAGTGATAGGTGGAAAACCAAAACAGACTTTAAACTAACAAAGATCCAAAAAGACAAAGAAAGGCATGACATAATAGTAAAGGGCTCAGTTCAACATGAAGACCTAACTACCTTAATTATATACTCACCCAAGACAGGAGCACCCAGGTTCATAAAGCAAGTTCTTAGAGACCTACAAAAAGACTTCGATAACCACACAGCAATAGTGGGAGACTTTAACACCCCAGTGACAGTATTAGATAGATCATTGAGATAGAAAATTAACAAAGATATTCAGGACCTTAACTCAACACTTGACCAAATGGACCTAATAGACATCTACAGAACTTTCCACCCGAAAACAACAGGATATACATTGTTTTCATCACCAAACGGCATGCATTCTAAAATTGACCACACAATTGGGCATGAAACAGTCCTCAGCAAATTCACAAAACAGAAATCATGCTATCCATACTCTTGGACCACAGTGCAATAAAAATAGAAATCAATGCTAAGGAAATTGCTCAAAAGCATACAGCTTAATGGAAATTAAACAACCTGCTCCTGAATGACTTTGGGGTAAACAATAAAATTAAGACAGAAATCAATAAATTCTTTGAAATTAATGAGAAAAAATATACAACATATCATAATCTCTAGGACATAGCCCAAGTAGTGTTAAGAGGGAATTTTATAGCACTAAATGCCCACATCAAGAAGTTAGGAAGATCTCAAATTAACAACCTAACATCCCAACTAGAGGAACTAGAGCAACAAGAGCAAACTGCAAGCTAGTAAAAGACCAAAAAAAAAAAAAAAAAAAAAAAAAAAGGAGCTGAACTGAAGGAAATTGAGAAAAAAAATCATACAATAGATTTAATTTTAATAACAAAAAGTGACCAGAGAATTATGTAATCTGTGCAGGACTTGATTAAATGACAAGAAGTGGAGATTCAATAAGTGTGGTTGAAGGCAACGACTAGAGAAAAAATTAAAAATTACTTTATATCTCAACAAGTCCAGATACCACAAAATACTGATTGTAATGCACCTTTATCATCTCATGAATTCCCTTAATTCAGCTCTTTTCCTTCAGATTTAAATATAAAGCTATTAGACCAACATCTAAATAAAGCTAACAATTTATATCTTTTGAGAGACTAACTTTTTCTCCCTGAATTATATAGGCAAATCTGATTTTGTTGCTTTTTACTTTTATTTAGCTTTGAAGATATTGCTTTTTTTTTTTTTTTTTTTAACAAATTAAGTTTATGGCAATCCTGCATTGAGAAACTCTATCGGCACCATTTTTCCAACAGCACATGCTCACTTTGTGTCACATTTTGGTAATTCTTGCAATATTTTAAACTTTGTCATTAGTGTTATAACAGGGTGATATGTGATCAATGATCCTTAATTTTACCATTGTAATTGTTTCAGGGTACCACAAACCATGGCCATATAAGATGGCAAACTTAATAGATACAGTTTCTGAGTGTTCTCACTGCCCCACTTCATCTCTTTCCCTCTCCTCTGACCTCCCCATTCCCTGAGACATAACAATATTGAAATTAGGCCAGCTAATAATTCCACAATGGCCTCTAAATGTTCAAGTAAAAGGAGGAGTCACATGTCTCCCGCTTTAAATCAAAAGCTAGAAATGATTAAGTTTAGTGGGCAAGGCTTGCCAAAAGCTTAGATAGGCTGAAAGTTAGGCCTCTTGTGCCAAACAACTATCCAAGTTGTGAATGCCAAGGAAAAGTTCTTGAAGGACACTAAAAGCACTATTCCAGTTTTGTTGATATGGAGAAAGTTTTAGTGTTCTGTACAGAAAAATCGAACCAGCCATGTGACTCCCTTAAGCCGAAGCTTAATGCAGAGCAAAGCCCTTTCTCTCTTCAAGTCTATGAAGGCAGAGATAGGTGAGAAAGCTGCAGAGGAAAAGTCTGAAGCCAGCATGAGGTGTAAGGAAAGAAGCTGTCTCCATAACAAAAAAGCAGCAAGTTCTCATAAAAGTTGGACAGTAAGTTATCCTAAAAATCTTGCTAAGATAACTGATGAAGGTGACTACACGAAACAAAATATTCTCAGTAGAAACGAAACATCCTTCTATTGGAAGAAGATGCCATCTGGGACTTTAATAGTTAAAGAGGAGAAGTCAATACCTACCTTCACCACTTCAAAGGGCAGGATGACTCTCTTGATAGTAGTTACTACAGCTTCTGACTTTAAACTGAAGTCGAGGATTATTTATCATTCCAAAAATCTTAGGGCACTTAAGAATTACGCTAAATCCATTCTGTCTGTGCTCTATACATGGAACAAACATAATGCGTTTGCACACCTAATAGACTACAGTGGAATACAAACACAATTTTTGTTTTTGTTTTGGTTTTTTGAGATGGAGTTTCACTCTTATTGCCCAGGCTGGAGTGCAGTGGTATGATCTCGGCTCACTGCAACCTCCACCTCCTGGGTTCAAGCGATTCTCCTGCCTCAGCCTCTCAAGTAGCTGGGATTACAGGCATGAGCCACCACACCCAGCTAATTTTGTATTTTTAGTAGGGATGCGGTTTCTCCATGTTGGTCAGGCTGGTCTCAAACTCCTGACCTCACGTGATCCACCCGCTTTGGCCTCCCAAAGTGCTGGGGTTACAGGTGTCAGCCACCGTGCCCGGCCCTGCAAACACACTTTTTATATGCACTAGGAAAACGAAATTTTTGTGTTACTCAGTTTATTTTGATATTTATTGTGGTGGTCTGTGACTGAACCTTCAATATCTCCAAGTTATGCCTATATTAAGGTTATGAGACCTATGCAACAGCATGTATGATTTTCTGTTTTCCTCTCATGTTATTAGCTACATGTTTCCTCTCATGGTATTAGCTATACAGGCAGTATAAAATAAATGTAAAAATTCAAATAACTGTACAATAAAACTTGATGTTCACTAAGAATTGCAACACTACTCAAGTTGAGCTGATGTTTGACTGGAAGCACCATTAGGAAATGACTCAAAATATATAATACAGTACTGATTTTCTGGATGTTTTACATCCATTCAAAATTTGATGGATGATAGACGGTTTGGGGATTTAACAGTAAAATGTCTTAAAGTGTGAATTAGGCAAAATCTGAGCCATGAAATGTGAATTCCATGTTGTTAATAATAACCTATCTGTTGTTGATATGAGGGGGAGAGAGCAAGGGGCTCACCTGCTCTGTTTTACCAGCAATCTATACCCAAAAAGCTGAGGCTTGAAAATTCACTTGAAAGTCTTTATTCTTATAGATCAGTATTGGGATCTCTTTCATTATGCAATCCTCACTATTCAAAGAGTTGCCATAGAATTACCAGTCATTTAAATCTTAAAGCTTTTACATTTTAAGTTCTAAAAAAATTGGCCAATGGACTCCATTATGAGTCTCATTAAAAGTATACACATTCTTTTCAAAAGAATGAACATAGATACAATTTTGATTACAGTTGCTATTCATGGACCAGCTCCCAGACTATTCAACAACCCCAGGTAGGATAGATTGTATTTTACAAAAATCACAGCACCAGTAATGATCTCATCCTGCATGTTCCTCTTACAACATGAGGTTCACACTCTGCCATCGAGAGGGCTACGTTCATTCTTTTCAATTCTGGGAAAACCTTTGTAATGACCAAGGAAAAGAACAAATTTAAACCCCTACTTCACAGTATAAACAAAATTAACTTGAAATGGATAGAAGGGACCTATATGTAATAGTCAAAACTATAAAACACTTTGAAGAAAATATTAGTGTAAATATTCATGATGCTGATTAGGCAAAGACTTCTTAGATATGACAACTAAAGTACAAGCAAGCAAAGAACAAATACATAAGTGAAACTTCATCAAAATAAAAAGGTTTTGTACATTAAAAGATACCATCAAGAAAGAAAAGAAAACCCACAGGATATGAAAAAAAATTCTAACCATATACCTTATAAGAAACTAGTATCTAGAATATATTCTAAAATTTTACAACTCAATAATCAAAAGACAAATAACCCCGTTTTTTAAATGGGCAAATGATTTGAATAGACATGTCTCTAAAATGATATAAAAATGGTCAATAAGCACACACAAAAAATGCTTAACATCATTTGCCATCAGTAAAATGCAAATCAGTACCACAAACTTCATATCCACTAGGATGGCTATAACAAAAATACAGATCTTAAGTATTGCTGGGATGTGAGAGAATTGAAACATTGTGCATTGTTAGTTGAAATTTAAAATGGTACCTCTACTTTGGGAAACAGTGTATAAGAAAAAGAACAGCAAAATAAGCTCAAAGAATGTAGACATAAAAATATAATAATAAAGTTAACAGCAGCAATAAGTAAAATACAAAAATTAAATTAAGGATCACTCTGGGCATGGTGACTCATGCCTGTAATCCCAGCACTTTGGGAGGCCAAGATGGGGGGATCATGAGGTCAGGAGTTTGAGACCAGCCTGCGCAACATAGTGAAACCACTTCTGTACAAAAAATTTAAAAACTGGCCAGTTGTTGTGGCACACCCCTGTAATCTCAGCTAATCAGGAGGCTGAGGTAGGAGGATCCATTTTCAGTTTCACGCAACACAAAATAAAAATCATAAGCAAAGTATTACCAAAGTGAATAAAGCAATATATTCAAAGGAAAATACATTGTAGCTAAATTGACTTTATCACATAAATGCACAGTTGTTCTATCATTAGAGGCTCAAATAATGTAAATCGAAATATTAACAGATAAACAGATTTAAAAAACATGATTTGAATGGCCTTTTAACATTTGGTAGAATTCAACATCAATTTGTTATTTTAAAAAACAGTAACTATTTTAAGAAATTGAGAGTATAAGAAAAATCCTCATAGTCTGACAAAGGGATGTGCAAACAATCAAAGTCAATACACACTTATCCGTGAAAGGTTGAACTGCTTCCCCTCTGAGAACAGGATTAAGACAAAGATGCCTGGTTTTATCAGCTATACTCAACATTATATTAGATGTTCTATCCAGTTCAGAAATCAAAAGGAAATGAGGAATGAAGAGTGTAGGAAAAAAATGTGTAACATTTTTGTGTTTAGAGAATCCTAACAAATCTACAGATAAATCATTAGGATTAATGAGAGTGTAGCAAATTTGTGGGAAACAATCAATATTCAAATATTAATTGCATCCTTTCCTTCCCTTGCCCTTCTTCCTTTTCCCTCTCCTACTCTCCTTTCCTTTTTTTTCTTTATGCACACAGTGGAATACTCCACAATCTATAGCCACATATAAACATTAATGAATCATTTCACAAACCAAATGGAGGGCGAATAAAGTAAGACACATTATACACTATTCTATTTAAATAAAGTGCAAAATCTGTTTAAACTAAAGTATATATTTAGGAGTGCAAACCTAGAAGGTTAGACCGCAAAGAAAATCCAAAAATTATAGATACATATTTATTTTTAGTACTTACGCATTTTTGAAAATGTGCTACATAGTACTATAAAATAACAAAAGATCTCAAAAAAAATTATGTATGAGACAGAGTAGCATTGATAAAGAGGCGATTTCACCTTTGGCTCTGTATATTTCTGTATTGTTTAAACATATTACACAAATAATACACATTTTCTATGTATCATATATGTAATTTACTTTTAAATATCAATATAGATTTTAAAAACTATAAGAATACCCAAAAATTGTTCATATAAATTTTAAGAAAAAAAATATTTCAGAATGAGAGAAGACACAATGATGAGAGGCAAAACAAAAAATAAAAAGCTAAAACATCTGAGGGCTCCCATTAGTTTGATGAAGCTGAAGTAAAGGGCGCATGCGTGGGGACAAAGCAGAGCTCTCCGTAATCTGATCTCTGGAGGGCTAGGGCTATACCACTGAAATGTGGTTTGAGGCCACACACACTGAACCACATGGCAGTACTCTTTTTACTTTGACCCTGGTGCCCAGACTATGATCTAAACCTCATCATAGCTTGTAATAAATTCCATAATTATTAGCAGTTCTAACAACAGAGAGCCAAAGAATTGATGAGGTCAGGAGAAAAGGTCTGCCCTTTAATCAGAAGCTATACATTCAAGTCACCTTCAAGGCAATTTTCTGGGGCAAACCACTGTCCATGCATTTATATGTGGTTAATGAGTAGTGAAAAGCCCTTTGGAATGTTGAGAGGCCCTTTTCATTTGCACACAATTAGGGTAAAAATGAAATGTGCTGATTAACATTGAATGACATTATTCTGTTATCTTTTTCTGTCACATCATGCATGAAAACCAAAGGTCTCTTTGTCGTAAAAGGGACTAAATTGCTTAATTCATGAATTTATAAGCTTGCATTTTTCCCCTCAGAGAATTTGTCATGGTTTCTGAGTTCTCGAAAACGCCCAGAAACTGATAGTGCAATCAATTGCATATGAAACCTCAAAATTCATAGCGCAAGACTAGTCGAGAAATTTAAGTTCAGAGGAGGAAGTATGAAAGGTAAATGGTAAATGTTTAATTTGGCAATGGAACCTTAAAAGATATATGTTTCCTGGGGATAAGGGCTACTGTGACCAAAACAGCATGATACTGGTACAAAAACAGGCACATAGACTAATGGAACAGAATAGAGAGCCCAGAAATAAGGCGACACATCTACAGCCATCTGATCTTTGACAAAACTGACAAAAACAAGCAGTGATGAAAAGACTCCCTGTGTAATAAATGGTGCTGGAATAACTAGCTAGCCATATGCAGAAGACTGAAGCTGGACCCCTTCCTTACACCAAATACAAAAATCAACTCAAAACAGATTAAAGACTAAAATGTAAAACCCAAAATTATAAAAACCCTGGAAGACAACCTAGGTAATACCATGTTGGTCCTAGGAATGGGCAAATATTTCATGACAAAGACACCAAAAGCAATCACAACAAAAGCAAAAATTGACAAATAAAATAATAAAACTTAAGTGATTCTGCACAGCAAAAGAAACTATAAACAGAGTAAACTGACAATCTACAGAATGGGAGAAAATATTTTAAAACTATGCATCTGACAAAGGTCTAATTACATCCAGCGTCTACAAGAAATTTAAACAAGTTTATAAGAGAAAAACAACCCCATTAAAAAGTGGGCAAAGGACATGAACAGACACTTTTATAAAGAAGACATACATGCAGCCAACAAGTCTGTGAAAAAAGCTCAATATCACTGATCGTTATAGAAATGCAAATCAAAACCACAATGAGATACCATCTCACACCAGTCAGAATGGCTACTGTTAAAAAGTCAAAAAATAACAGATGCTGGCAAGGTCTCAGAGAAAAGGGAACCCTTATACACTATTGGTGGGACTGTAAATGAGTTCAACCATTGTGGAAGTCAGTAGGGTGATTCCTCAAAGAGCTAAAGCCAGAACTACCACTTGACCCAGAAATCCCATTACTGGTTACATACCCAGATAAATATAAATCATTCTACGTAAAGACACATGCATGTGAATGTTCATTGGAGCACTGTTCACAATAGCAAAGACATGGGATCAACTTAAATGCCCATCAATGACAAACTGGACAAAGAAAACATACATATATATATATATGTATGTATGTATCATGGAATAGTATGCAGCCATAAAAATGAATAAAATCATGTCTTTTGCAGGAACACGGATGGAGCGGGAGGCTATCATTCTAAGATAACTAATGTAGGAACAGAAAACCAGATACTGTGTGTTCTCAATTATAAGTGGGGAGCTAAATGATAAGAACTTAGGAACATAGAGAAGGAAACAACAGACACTGGTGTCTACTTGAGGGAGGAGGGTGGGAGGAGGGAAAGGAGCAGCAAAGATAACTATTGGGTACTGAGCTTACTACCTGGGTGATGTAATAATATGTACAACAAATCCTCGTGACGTGTTTATCTATGTAACAAACCTTCACATTTACCTGCAAACCTAAAATTAAAATTAAAAAAAAAAAAGTTTTAAAAGACTTCTTAAGCATGGTTTTGTATGTGATTCTAGGCAACTGGACATGAACCGTCTGTAACTGTTTGCAACTATCCTGTTAACTGCTTCCAGCTTACCCACAACTAGGCCATGGGATTCATATAAAAAGCTTCATTAACTCATGGAGTTCCCGTAAGCCCAAGCCTGCAGCCTCATTTTTTTTTTCCTTCTGCAGTCTTGAAACCATTTCATGCAGTCTTAGCCTACCTTTGTATTGAGTCTGGAGTTGGCTTCAAACCTTAAGGATGCTGCCTTTGCTGTAAGAGTTATCTCAGTTACCCATCTCCCCAAAGAAGGATGCAGTGCCCTAACCTACACTCTGTCCAGGCTTATGCAGGGAAAGCACTGCCAGGCAGATCTAGAATCACACTAGTCCCCACTCCAAGCCCTAAAGGTCCAAAGAGACAGAAATCGAACAATGTCTACAATTACTTCAAACTTTTGAACCACTATCTTCTAAAGTGGAGGCCCTCAAACTACAGCCCAGTGTCAAAATCCAGCCCTTTTCCTGTTTTCATATGGCCCTTGAGATAAGATTAGTTTCTCTCTATTTAAAGGGTTGTAAAGGAAGAAGGAGGAGGAGAACAGAAAGGAGGAAGAGGAGAAGGCAAAGGTGGAGGAGGAAGTGAAGCAAAGAAGAAAATGAGGCATATGCACTGAAGACTATATGCAGCCTACAAATCCTAAAATGTTTACTATCTGGCTCTTTACAGAAAACAATGTTTCCTGACCCCTGTTCTAAACCACAAACTTCGTCTTTTCAAGCCCTTGCATAAAATGCTCCCATGGCTTTCCATCACTATCAGGATAAGGTCTACATTCGTCAACATCTGACCCTAATTATCACTTAGTCCCTGTCAACTTGGCCCCAACATACACTCCCTATTCACAGAGCCTGAATTACTTGCTCTTTTGTGAACATAACATAAACTTTCATCCCACTGTACCCTTGTTTAACATTCTCTCCTCTCCCTGGAATACCCTTTTCCTCTGGCCCTGTTGGAAAACTCTTCCTTAAAGGCTCAGCTAAATTGTCACTTCTCTAAAGCATTCTCTGAGTACCCCAAGCAGAATTAAGATCTTATCTGCATATCCACAGCATTTAGTTATGCCTTCTATTAGTTCACTTAATATATTACTCTCTGAGCCACTACTCTCAGCTGGGGGCTGAAAGGTTTACCGTTTCCATCTAGCTGTTTATATCATGCGGACAGCCTAAAAGCAGTCCTAGGTTTGAATTTACCTCTGCTTCTATTTACTGTTTACTTAATTTGGGAAAACAAAAAGGATAGATCGACAGTCCCAAATTAGATGAATTGTCACACAGTTGAAAAGAATATAGTGCAGGCCTAGAAAACGGTTTGAGAAAGAATCAAAACCTTACCTGCAAAGTGAGGACACCTTAAAGATATTCTTGGGAAAGAAAAAGTTTTCATTTTATAGATATATGAGGCACTCCATTCCAAGAAAATTGATGCTATGCTAGAAAGTCTCCTACCTGCAGGACTGACATGATTAAAGGAATAAAAGGGAAAAATGGGAAAAGATGAAATCAATGGCTAGATACTAGGGGAATATGAAGAAATCCACATGAATGTCTACAGTGCTCTAAATAACATGATCATTCATTTGTAAAGATGAACTCAAAAAATAAAATTAGTTATACTATACATATACTATTTAATTGTATGAAAATAGTCAATAAGATGAAGTTTTTTTTTCTTTTTTTTGAGATGGAGTCTAGCTCTTGTTGCCCAGGCTGGAGTGTAGTGGCAGGATCTCGGTTCACTGCAACATCTGCCTCCCGGGTTTAAGCGATTCTCCTGCCTCAGCCTCCTGAGTAGCTGGGATTACAGGCAAGTGCCACCACTCCCAGCGAATTTTTATATTTTTAGGAAAGACGGGGTTTCACCACGTTGGCCAGACTGGTCTCTTATCTCCTTACCTCAGGTGATCCACCCACCTCGACCACCCAAAGTGCTGGGACTACAAGCATGAGCCACTGTGCCCAGCCGAGATGAAGTATTAATGTGGAAAAAGGTTCGTGGAAAAGAAGTAGGTTGAAAATATACATGGACTATGACTTTTTATGTCACTTATTCGAAATAAAAGATAAAACACCCTTTATGTGTATATGTGTGTGTGTAAATGTCTACAAAATTTTACAAGGTATGCCTGATTAGCAAAAATGTTTCCTTCGTAAATAAGGGAGGAGAGTTTGGGGTTGATAATCCAAGAGAGTCAAAGGGCATTTTAACTGTTACCTTTACTTGTGAATTGCTTGACTTCTTAAAAATAATGAGCAATTTTTTGTCAATTTAAAACCAACAAAATGTGCATTCACATCACATCCAGATCCTACAAGACATAACATTTCAACAGGGTCTAAAAGAATAGGTGATATATTCTCACTCATTTAGTTTTTAAATTGTCTTTCTTGGGTTTTAAATATACATAATAAAAGAACATCATAGATGCTGAAATAAGTATTCCAAAGCTAAAACACAAGCTGAGAACATCAGAATTAAAACCACATAGGTTAAAAATTATTTTCTTTAAGAACGTTGAATGTTGGTGCCCACTCTCTCCTGGCTTGTAGGTTTTCTACTGAGAGGTCTGCTGTTAGCCTGTGCAGCAAACCACCATGGCACACATTTACCTATGTAACAAACCTGCACGTTCTGCACATGTCTCCCGGAATCTAAAATAAATTACAATTAAAGAAACACATGAACTAAAGCCGTTTCTATTAAAGGCGAATGAAACAAACAATAGACGGAAGTTGGGTTACCATGGAAGCAACAGAAATGAACATGTAGAAAAAAAAAAAAGAAGATTTTCTGCTCAGCCACGTCAAAGTCGGGTGTCTAGTCTGTTTCAGTGTCAGATCCTGTAAGATGATGATGTTGGGCACTAAAGGTGGACAGAGATTTGTAATGAAGGTCCAGAGATTGCCCTTGTCTCGCTCAGCCAATAAAGTGCAGTGGATTTTTTTCTGAGTGCAAAATTTAAAATAGGGCTCCACGTATTCATTTCATCTACAGCAGAGAAGGCAGACCAAGTGGTGAGACTTTTGCTGAACTTGAGAGTATGAGGTCAAATTGGACTTGAAAAAAGACAAAGAAATTATAAGACACAGATATGTTTCAGTATTCAAGTCAAACAACGTTGAGATGGATGCGGTGCTGAAGCATAGTGGTCCAGATAGTTCTGACACGGCCAATGATGGCTTTGTACTCCCCTTTGAATGTAGCAAGGAAGAAATTGTTCAGTTCTTCTCACGGTTGGAAATCATGCCAAATGGCATAAGACTGATCGTGGATTTCCAGGGAAGGAGTACAGGGGAGGCCTTTGTGCAGTATGCTTCACAGGAAATAGCTGAAAATACTCTAGAGAAACACAAGGAAAGAAGAAGGCACATGCATATCAAAATATTTAAGAGCAGTAGAGCTGAAGTTAGAACTCACAAAAGCTTATGGCCATGCAGTGGCCAGGTCCCTATGACAGACCTGGGGCTGTCAAAGGGTGTAACAGCATTAGCAGAGGAGCTGACTTTGAGCGGATGGGGTGTGGTGCTTATGGTGGAAGCTATGGAGGCTATAATGATTATAATGGTTATAATGATGGCTATGAATGTGGGTCAGATAGATTTGGAAGAAACTTCAATTATAGTTTTTTAGGAATGTCTGATCATAGACATAAGGACGGTGGCTGTACCTTCCAGAGCACAATGGGACACTGTGTACACATGTGTGGATTCCCTTACAGAGCTACTGAGAATGATGTTTATATTTTTTTTCCACTGCTCAATCGTGGAGAGTACACATTGTAATTGGTCCTGATGGCAGAGTAACTGGTGAAGCAAACGTCGAGCTTGTAACTCAGAAGACGCTGTGGCAGCTATGTCAAAAGACAAAGCAAATATGCATCATAGATATGTAGGACTCTTTTGGATTCTACAATACACCAAGTGGTGGTGGTTATGGTAGCCAAATGATGGGAGTTATGGGCTTGTCAAACCAGTTCAGTTACAGTGGTCCAGCCAGCCCACAGCTTAGTGATGGTTATGGAGGCAGCTATGGTGGCTAGAGCAGCATGAGTGGATACGATCAAGTTTTACAGGAAAACTCCAGTAATTTTCAATCAAACATTACGTAAGTAGCCAAGGAGCAATGAACAGCAGCTACTACAATAGAGGAAGCCATGCATCTCTGGGCGTGAGCAGCATGGGAGGGATGTCTAGCATGTCTGATATGAGTGGTGGATGGAGAATGTAATTGATCCTGATCACGGACTCTTGGCCAACTTTTTTCAAGAAAAAAACTTCAGTTTACCAGTTTTTGAAATACAAGCTTGTGGTTTATGCTTACTCTCTAAGTGGAAATCCGGATTGTTCTGCAGACTTAATTAAGGCTCATTGTTTTTGAACACAGTACTCCTCTAGGATGTGACAGTGAAGTTGAGTAAACTATAACTGTTAAAAAAGTTTTCGTTTTTCTCAAGTTAGTTATATTGTACAATGTACTGAAGCAGTACACGTATTTAGGTTAAAGCAGTTGAATTAAGTTAGTTGTTACCCTTATACCACATTACATTGAACACAGTTTGGATGCATGTTAAAATACATGCTTTTTTTTTTTTTTTTTTTTTTTTTTTTTTGTAAAACTCAATATAGGAGCTGTGTCTGGAATTAAAGTAAAAATTTTTGGCATGTTTTTTAATTCTAGTTTCATTTAATAACCTGTAGGACATGTATGTTTAAGCCTTATTTAAATTAATGGGAAAAAATTAGAGCTCTAATACCAATACTTTAGATTTTTGTCTTGGTGTTTACATGAAATTCTTAGGCCTTGATTTTAATCTTTCATTGTACTGTGATTTTCTTCTAGCTATACTGTGCCACATGAAACTTGCCAAATCAATCTTTCTCTTTTTTTTTTTTTAATTTTTTGAGACACAGTCTTGCTCTGTCACCCAGCCTGAAGTGCAGTGGCACAATCTTGGCTCACTGCAGCCTCTGCCCACCAGGTTCCAGCGATTCTCCTGCCTCAGCCTCCTGGGTAGCTGGGATTATGGGCGCATGCCACCATGCCCGGCGAAGTTTTGTATTTTTACTAGCAATGGGGTTTCCCCATGTTGGCCAGGCTGGTCTTGAACTCCTGACCTCAGGTGATCCGCCTGCCTCGGCCTCCAAAAGTGCTGGGATTGCAGGCATGAGCCACTGCACCCAGCCAATCTTCCTGTTAAAAACTGAAGGAGGAGGAGGAGGAGGAGGTGGAGGAGGAGGAGGAGGAGAAGGGAAAGGAGGGGGGTATTATGACTTGGCACAACTAGTAATATCAGGTTAGCATAGATCGTCAGGGCTATCATATTTTGTAATCCTTGAAAATCAATAAAGTTGAATAGTTAATTTCAGTGCAGGCTAACTTAAAATGTAAAGTAATTTTCTCCTCTTCGATTCATACATTCATTTATTCATTAATCTGTCAAAGATTTACTGAGTGCCTAAAATGTGCCAGACCCTGTATGCTGGGTGTGAAAGATACAGAAAAGAAATAACTCATGCCTTTCTTGTACTTAAAAAGCTCAGTCTAACCAAGGCCTTTATGTAGAGTCAATGACTTGTAAGAGACTCACTGGCTGTCTGGGACAATATTGTTCTCTTTATTTCTCCTTACTGTTGGTTAAGATTTCCCCTAAATATATTACAGATTCAACTCCTTTTATGTAGCAAGAACTGGCAGTGTGGAGTGGAACTGTTCACCACCCGTTCACCATCTCTGCTTTCCGATTTCCAACGCGGAGGTTGGCAAACTTTTAGCGTAAAAGGGCCAGATAGTAAATACTTTAGGCTTTGTGGGATAAAAGTCTAGGGCATTACATAGGTACTTATATAACCATTTAAAATGTAGAAACCATTTTTAGCTTGTAAACCATATGAAAATAGAGCCAGATTTGACCAATAATTTGCCAACCCTTGTTCTAGTAGAAACATCTGAGGATGAGAGAGGGAAGCAGCAAAGTTGTTATTCCTACTATTTAAGGTCAGATATAATAAAGAGCAAAATAGGCACAGTCCTTGCCTTCACAGAGTTTACAGAGCAGGCACACAGCTAGTCCATAAAGGAGGTCTTCATATCTAGTAGCAACTGTAATCCCTTGAGGGTGTATGTTTATCCCATTTCTCTTGCATGTCACAAAAAGAGCAGCTGTTTGAAAGCTTCTCTTACACTTACACCATCATTCTAAAATGAACTACTTGCATGTCTGTATCCTCACTAGGTTAAAACCTCTGATAAGCCAAGGAGCATGTTTTATTTATCTTTATATTCTTAGTTCCTAGCACTCCCTGCGCCTTGTGCATGTGTTATACACTCAATAATTGCTTGTCAGATGAATGGAACTAAGCTGTTTTATCACATTATGTGTGTGCCTTTTTAGGTGGTCACTTGTCTTTTGCTAGAGTTAACTGTGTTGTAAAAAAGACTCTGAATTCAAAGCCTTCACTTTGGAGAATGGAAGGGGGCGTATATTCACTGCAGTTGACATCAACATAAGGTCTAAAAAAAATCTTTGTGACATCCTATATTTTCAGCTGGGATTTGCAACAAACTATTGTTTTCCTTTTCTCCAAGAAAAACTCTACCTAACAACAATTTTCTTGTTGGTTTCACCAGGAGACTGTTTGCACACTCCTCTTACGAGATCGATCAGGTCTTACATCTTTCTTTCCTTATTATTTCATAAAGGAAAAGGACAGCTTTTTCTTATGTTGACTATTCTGTCTCTGTGACCTGTGGGTAAAACTAAATACACAGGTAGTGACTACTCAAAAGCCCGTCTGGATGGCTGAAACTGACATGTTTCTATTTGAACATGTGTGAAGTTAAACATGCCCTTGTCAGCATAAAAGATGCAAATGCCTTTAAAAGTATACTCTATTTTTACCAGTATAAAAGGAATGCATATTCATTCTAGAAAATTTGAAAATAATAGAAAAATGGAAGGTAAGGGAATAGACTGTGTATATACTCACCATCTAAATATATCTGTTATAATATTTTTCTCAAGTTTAAGCTTTATGTGCCTCAGGTTTTTCATATATAAATTCATTTATAAATCTATAAACAACAATACCTTCCTTAAAGTGTTGTAATGAATCTTAAAATAATCAATACATGAAAAAAAGAAGACTTAAGATGGCCGAATAGGAACAGCTCCAGTCTCCAACTCCCAGCGCGAGCGACACAGAAGACCGGTGATTTCTGCATTTTCAACTGAGGTACTGGGGTCATCTCACTAGGGAGTGCCGGACAATCGGTGCTGGTCAGCTGCTGCAGCCTGACCAGCGAGAGCTGAAGCAGGGCGAGGCATCGCCTCACCTGGAAGCGCAAGGGGGAAGGGGATCCGTTTTCCTAGCCAGGGGAACTGAGACACACAACACCTGGAAAATCGGGTAACTCCCACCCCAATACTGCGCTGTAAGCATACAGGCACACCAGGAGAATATATCCCAATCCTGGCCGGGAGGGTCCCACGCCCACGAAGCCTCCCTCACTGCTAACACAGCAGTCTGCCGCGATCTATCCGCAAGGCAGCAGCGAGGCTGGGGGAGGGGCGCCCGCCATTGCTGAGGCTTAAGTAGGTAAACAAAGCCGCTGGGAAGCTCGAATTGGGTGGAGCTCACAGCAGCTCAAGGAAGCCTGCCTGTCTCTGTAGTCTCCACCTCTGGGGACAGCGCACAGCTGAAGACCAACAGGGGAAGTAGCGGGAGCCGGTGCAGACGCGAACGACTCTGTCTGACAGCTGTGGGGAGAGCCGTGGATCTCCCAACGCAGAGGTTGAGATCTGAGAACGGACAGACTGCCTGCTCAGGTGTGTCTCTGACCCCTGAGTAGCCTAGCTGGGAGAAATCCCCCACTAGGGGCAGTCTGACACCCCACACCTCACAGGGTGGAGTACACCCCTGAGAGGAAACTTCCAAAGGAAGAATCAGACAGGTACACTCGCTGTTCAGCAATATTCTATCTTCGGCAACCTCTGCTGCTGATACCCAGGCAAACAGGGTCTGGAGTGGACCTCAAGCAATCTCCAACAGACCAACAGACAGTCCTTCTGACTGTCAGAAGGAAAACTATCAAACAGGAAGGACACCTATACCAAAACCCCATCAGTACATCACCACCATCAAAGACCAGAGACAGATAAAACCACAAAGATGGGGAAGAAGCAGGGCAGAAAAGCTGGAAATTCAAAAAATAAGAGCGCATCTCCCCATGCGAAGGAGCGCAGCCCATCGCCAGCAACGGATCAAAGCTGGTCAGAGAATGACTTGGACGAGAGGAGAGAAGAAGGCTTCAGTCCATCAAACTTATCAGAGCTAAAGGAGGAATTACGTACCCAGCGCAAAGAAACTAAAAATCTTGAAAAAAGAGTGGAAGAATTGACAGCTAGACTAATTAATGCAGAGAAGATCATAAACGAAATGACAGAGATGAAAACCATGACACGAGAAATACGTGACAAATGCACAAGCTTCAGTAACCGACTCGATCAACTGGAAGAAAGAGTATCAGCGATTGAAGATCAAATGAATGAAATGAAGCGAGAAGAGAAACCAAAAGAAAAAAGAAGAAAAAGAAATGAGCAAAGCCTGCAAGAAGTATGGGATTACGTAAAAAGACCAAATCTACGTCTGATTGGGGTGCCTGAAAGTGAGGGGGAAAATGGAACCAAGTTGGAAAACACTCTTCAGGATATTATCCAGGAGAACTTCCCCAACCTAGTAGGGCAGGCCAACATTCAAATTCAGGAAATACAGAGAACGCCACAAAGATACTCCTCCAGAAGAGCAACTCCAAGACACATCATTGCCAGATTCACCAAAGTTGAAATGAAGGAAAAAATCTTAAGGGCAGCCAGAGAGAAAGGTCGGGTTACCCACAAAGGGAAGCCCATCAGACTAACAGCAGATCTCTCGGCAGAAACTCTGCAAGCCAGAAGAGAGTGGGGGCCAATATTCAACGTTCTTAAAGAAAAGAATTTTAAACCCAGAATTTCATATCCAGCCAAACTAAGTTTCATAAGTGAAGGAGAAATAAAATCCTTTACAGATAAGCAAATGCTTAGAGATTTTGTCACCACCAGGCCTGCCTTACAAGAGACCCTGAAGGAAGCCCTAAACATGGAAAGGAACAACCGGTACCAGCCATCACAAAAACATGCCAAAATGTAAAGACCATCGAGGCTAGGAAGAAACTGCATCGACTAACGAGCAAAATAACCAGTTAATATCATAATGGCAGGATCAAGTTCACACATAACAATATTAACCTTAAATGTTAATGGACTAAATGCTCCAATTAAAAGACACAGACTGGCAAACTGGATAAAGAGTCAAGACCCATCAGTCTGCTGTATTCAGGAGACCCATCTCACATGCAGAGACATACATAGGCTCAAAATAAAGGGATGGAGGAAGATCTACCAAGCAAATGGAGAACAAAAAAAAGCAGGGGTTGCAATCCTTGTCTCTGATAAAACAGACTTTAAACCATCAAAGATCAAAAGAGACAAAGAAGGCCATTACATAATGGTAAAGGGATCAATTCAACAGGAAGAGCTAACTCTCCTAAATATATATGCACCCAATACAGGAGCACCCAGATTCATAAAGCAAGTCCTTAGAGACTTACAAAGAGACTTAGACTCCCATACAATAATAATGGGAGACTTCAACACTCCGCTGTCAACATTAGACAGATCAACGAGACAGAAAGTTAACAAGGATATCCAGGAATTGAACTCATCTCTGCACCAAGCAGACCTAATAGACATCTATAGAACTCTCCACCCCAAATCAACAGAATATACATTCTTCTCAGCACCACATCACACTTATTCCAAAACTGACCACATAATTGGAAGTAAAGCACTCCTCAGCAAATGTAAAAGAACAGAAATGATAACAAACTGTCTCTCAGACCACAGTGCAATCAAACTAGAACTCAGGACTAAGAAACTCAATCAAAACCGCTCAACTACATGGAAACTGAACAACCTGCTCCTGAATGACTACTGGGTACATAACGAAATGAAAGCAGAAATAAAGATGTTCTTTGAAACCAATGAGAACAAAGATACAACATACCAGAATCTCTGGGACACATTTAAAGCAGTGTGTAGAGGGAAATTGATAGCACTAAATGCCCACAAGAGAAAGCAGGAAAGATCTAAAATTGACACTCTAACATCACAATTAAAAGAACTAGAGAGGCAAGAGCAAACACATTCAAAAGCTAGCAGAAGGCAAGAAATTAAGATCAGAGCCGAACTGAAGGAGATAGAGACACAAAAAACCCTCCAAAAAATCAATGAATCCAGGAGTTGGTTTTTTGAAAAGATCAACAAAATTGACAGACCGCTAGCAAGGTTAATAAAGAAGAAAAGAGAGAGGAATCAAATAGATGCAATAAAAAATGATAAAGGGGATATCACCACTGACCCCACAGAAATACAAACTACCATCAGAGAATACTATAAACGCCTCTACGCAAATCAACCAAAAAATCTAGAAGAAATGGATAAATTCCTGGACACTTACACTCTCCCAAGGCTAAACCAGGAAGAAGTTGAATCCCTGAATAGACCAATAGCAGGCTCTGAAATTGAGGCAACAATTAATAGCCTACCCACCAAAAAAAGTCCAGGACCAGATGGATTCACAGCTGAATTCTACCAGAGGTACAAGGAGGAGCTGGTACCATTCCTTCTGAAACTATTCCAATCAATAGAAAAAGAGGGAATCCTCCCTAACTCATTTTATGAGGCCAACATCATCCTGATACCAAAGCCTGGCAGAGACACATCAAAAAAAGAGAATTTTAGACCAATATCCCTGATGAACATTGATGCAAAAATTCTCAATAAAATACTGGCAAACCGGATTCAGCAGCACATCAAAAAGCTTATCCACCATGATCAAGTGGGCTTCATCCCTGGGATGCAAGGCTGGTTCAACATTCGCAAATCAATAAACGTAATCCAGCATATAAACAGAATCAAAGACAAGAACCACATGATTGTCTCAATAGATGCAGAAAAGGCTTTTGACAAAATTCAACAGCCCTTCATGCTAAAAACGCTCAATAAATTCGGTATTGATGGAACGTACCTCAAAATAATAAGAGCTATTTATGACAAACCCACAGCTAATATCATACTGAATGGGCAAAAACTGGAAAAATTCCCTTTGAAAACTGGCACAAGGAGCAAGATGGCCGAATAGGAACAACTCCAGTCTCCAACTCCCAGCGCGAGCGACACAGAAGACCGGTGATTTCTGCATTTTCAACTGAGGTACTGGGGTCATCTCACTAGGGAGTGCCGGACAATCGGTGCTGGTCAGCTGCTGCAGCCTGACCAGCGAGAGCTGAAGCAGGGCGAGGCATCGCCTCACCTGGAAGCGCAAGGGGGAAGGGGATCCGTTTTCCTAGCCAGGGGAACTGAGACACACAACACCTGGAAAATCGGGTAACTCCCACCCCAATACTGCGCTGTAAGCATACAGGCATTCCAGGAGAATATATCCCACACCTGGCCGGGAGGGTCCCACGCCCACGAAGCCTCCCTCACTGCTAACACAGCAGTCTGCCGCGATCTATCCGCAAGGCAGCAGCGAGGCTGGGGGAGGGGCGCCCGCCATTGCTGAGGCTTAAGTAGGTAAACAAAGCCGCTGGGAAGCTCGAACTGGGTGGAGCTCACAGCAGCTCAAGGAAGCCTGCCTGTCTCTGTAGTCTCCACCTCTGGGGACAGCGCACAGCTGAAGACCAACAGGGGAAGTAGCGGGAGCCGGTGCAGACGCGAACGACCCTGTCTGACAGCTTTGGGGAGAGCCGCGGATCTCCCAACGCGGAGGTTGAGATCTGAGAACGGACAGACTGCCTGCTCAGGTGTGTCCCTGACCCCTGAGTAGCCTAGCTGGGAGAAATCCCCCACTAGGGGCAGTCTGACACCCCACACCTCACAGGGTGGAGTACACCCCTGAGAGGACACTTCCAAAGGAAGAATCAGACAGGTACACTCGCTGTTCAGCAATATTCTATCTTCGGCAACCTCTGCTGCTGATACCCAGGCAAACAGGGTCTGGAGTGGACCTCAAGCAATCTCCAACAGACCAACAGAGAGTCCTTCTGACTGTCAGAAGGAAAACTATCAAACAGGAAGGACACCTATACCAAAACCCCATCAGTTCGTCACCACCATCAAAGACCAGAGACAGATAAAACCACAAAGATGGGGAAGAAGCAGGGCAGAAAAGCTGGAAATTCAAAAATAAGAGCGCATCTCCCCCTGCAAAGGAGCGCAGCCCATCACCAGCAACGGATCAAAGCTGGTCAGAGAATGACTTGGACGAGAGGAGAGAAGAAGGCTTCAGTCCATCAAACTTATCAGAGCTAAAGGAGGAATTACGTACCCAGCGCAAAGAAACTAAAAATCTTGAAAAAAGAGTGGAAGAATTGACAGCTAGACTCATTAATGCAGAGAAGATCATAAACGAAATGACAGAGATGAAAACCATGACACGAGAAATACGTGACAAATGCACAAGCTTCAGTAACCGACTCGATCAACTGGAAGAAAGGGTATCAGCGATTGAAGATCAAATGAATGAAATGAAGCGAGAAGAGAAACCAAAAGAAAAAAGAAGAAAAAGAAATGAGCAAAGCCTGCAAGAAGTATGGGATTACGTAAAAAGACCAAATCTACGTCTGATTGGGGTGCCTGAAAGTGAGGGGGAAAATGGAACCAAGTTGGAAAACACTCTTCAGGATATCATCCAGGAGAACTTCCCCAACCTAGTAGGGCAGGCCAACATTCAAATTCAGGAAATACAGAGAACGCCACAAAGATACTCCTCCAGAAGAGCAACTCCAAGACACATAATTGCCAGATTCACCAAAGTTGAAATGAAGGAAAAAATCTTAAGGGCAGCCAGAGAGAAAGGTCGGGTCACCCACAAAGGGAAGCCCATCAGACTAACAGCAGATCTCTCGGCAGAAACTCTACAAGCCAGAAGAGAGTGGGGGCCAATATTCAACGTTCTTAAAGAAAAGAATTTTAAACCCAGAATTTCATATCCAGCCAAACTAAGTTTCATAAGTGAAGGAGAAATAAAATCCTTTACAGATAAGCAAATGCTTAGAGATTTTGTCACCACCAGGCCTGCCTTACAAGAGACCCTGAAGGAAGCCCTAAACATGGAAAGGAACAACCGGTACCAGCCATCGCAAAAACTTGGCAAAATGTAAAGACCATCGAGGCTAGGAAGAAACTGCATCAACTAACGAGCAAAAATAACCAGTTAATATCATAATGGCAGGATCAAGTTCACACATAACAATATTAACCTTAAATGTTAATGGACTAAATGCTCCAATTAAAAGACACAGACTGGCAAACTGGATAAAGAGTCAAGACCCATCAGTCTGCTGTATTCAGGAGACCCATCTCACATGCAGAGACATACATAGGCTCAAAATAAAGGGATGGAGGAAGATCTACCAAGCAAATGGAGAACAAAAAAAAGCAGGGGTTGCAATCCTAGTCTCTGATAAAACAGACTTTAAACCATCAAAGATCAAAAGAGACAAAGAAGGCCATTACATAATGGTAAAGGGATCAATTCAACAGGAAGAGCTAACTCTCCTAAATATATATGCACCCAATACAGGAGCACCCAGATTCATAAAGCAAGTCCTTAGAGACTTACAAAGAGACTTAGACTCCCATACAATAATAATGGGAGACTTCAACACTCCGCTGTCAACATTAGACAGATCAACGAGACAGAAAGTTAACAAGGATATCCAGGAGTTGAACTCATCTCTGCACCAAGCAGACCTAATAGACATCTATAGAACTCTCCACCCCCAAATCAACAGAATATACATTCTTCTCAGCACCACATCGCACTTATTCCAAAATTGACCACATAATTGGAAGTAAAGTACTCCTCAGCAAATGTAAAAGAACAGAAATTATAACAAACTGTCTCTCAGACCACAGTGCAATCAAACTAGAACTCAGGACTAAGAAACTCAATCAAAACCGCTCAACTACATGGAAACTGAACAACCTGCTCCTGAATGACTACTGGGTACATAACGAAATGAAAGCGGAAATAAAGATCTTCTTTGAAACCAATGAGAACAAAGATACAACATACCAGAATCTCTGGGACACATTTAAAGCAGTGTGTAGAGGGAAATTTATAGCATTAAATGCCCACAAGAGAAAGCAGGAAAGATCTAAAATTGACACTCTAACATCACAATTAAAAGAACTAGAGAGGCAAGAGCAATCACATTCAAAAGCTAGCAGAAGGCAAGAAATAACTAAGATCAGAGCAGAACTGAAGGAGATAGAGACACAAAAAACCCTCCAAAAATCAATGAATCCAGGAGTTGGTTTTTTGAAAAGATCAACAAAATTGACAGACCGCTAGCAAGGCTAATAAAGAAAAAAAGAGAGAGGAATCAAATAGATGCAATAAAAAATGATAAAGGGGATATCACCACTGACCCCACAGAAATACAAACTACCATCAGAGAATACTATAAACGCCTCTACGCAAATCAACTAGAAAATCTAGAAGAAATGGATAATTTCCTGGACACTTACACTCTCCCAAGGCTAAACCAGGAAGAAGTTGAATCCCTGAATAGACCAATAGTAGGCTCTGAAATTGAGGCAACAATTAATAGCCTACCCAACAAAAAAAGTCCAGGACCAGATGGATTCACAGCTGAATTCTACCAGAGGTACAAGGAGGAGCTGGTACCATTCCTTCTGAAACTATTCCAATCAATAGAAAAAGAGGGAATCCTCCCTAACTCATTTTATGAGGCCAACATCATCCTGATACCAAAGCCTGGCAGAGACACAACAAAAAAAGAGAATTTTAGACCAATATCCCTGATGAACATTGATGCAAAAATCCTCAATAAAATACTGGCAAACCGGATTCAGCAGCACATCAAAAAGCTTATCCACCATGATCAAGTGGGCTTCATCCCTGGGATGCAAGGCTGGTTCAACATTCGCAAATCAATAAACGTAATCCAGCATATAAACAGAACCAAAGACAAGAACCACATGATTGTCTCAATAGATGCAGAAAAGGCTTTTGACAAAATTCAACAGCCCTTCATGCTAAAAACGCTCAATAAATTCGGTATTGATGGAACGTACCTCAAAATAATAAGAGCTATTTATGACAAACCCACAGCTAATATCATACTGAATGGGCAAAAACTGGAAAAATTCCCTTTGAAAACTGGCACAAGACAGGGATGCCCTCTCTCACCACTCCTATTCACATAGTGTTGGAAGTTCTGGCTAGGGCAATCAGGCAAGAGAAAGAAATCAAGGGTATCCAGTTAGGAAAAGAAGAAGTCAAATTGTCCCTGTTTGCAGATGACATGATTGTATATTTAGAAAACCCCATCGTCTCAGCCCAAAATCTCCTTAAGCTGATAAGCAACTTCAGCAAAGTCTCAGGATACAAAATTAATGTGCAAAAAATCACAAGCATTCTTATACACCAGCAACAGTCAAGCAGAGAGCCAAATCAGGAATGAACTTCCATTCACAATTGCTTCAAAGAGAATAAAATACCTAGGAATCCAGCTTACAAGGGATGTAAAGGACCTCTTCAAGGAGAACTACAAACCACTGCTCAGTGAAATCAAAGAGGACACAAACAAATGGAAGAACATACCATGCTCATGGATAGGAAGAATCAATATCGTGAAAATGGCCATACTCCCCAAGGTTATTTATAGATTCAATGCCATCCCCATCAAGCTACCAATGACTTTCTTCACAGAATTGGAAAAAACTGCTTTAAAGTTCATATGGAACCAAAAAAGAGCCCGTATTGCCAAGACAATCCTAAGTCAAAAGGACAAAGCTGGAGGCGTCACGCTACCTGACTTCAAACTATACTACAAGGCTACAGTAACCAAAACAGCATGGTACTGGTACCAAAACAGAGATATAGACCAATGGAACAGAACAGAGTCCTCAGAAATAATACCGCACATCTACAGCCATCTGATCTTTGACAAACCTGAGAGAAACAAGAAATGGGAAAGGATTCCCTATTTAATAAATGGTGCTGGGAAAATTGGCTAGCCATAAGTAGAAAGCTGAAACTGGATCCTTTCCTTACCCCTTATACGAAGATTAATTCAAGATGGATTAGAGACTTAAATGTTAGACCTAATACCATAAAAACCCTAGAAGAAAATCTAGGTAGTACCATTCAGGACATAGGCATGGGCAAGGACTTCATGTCTAAAACACCAAAAGCAACGGCAGCAAAAGCCAAAATTGACAAATGGGATCTAATTAAACTAAAGAGCTTTTGCACAGCAAAAGAAACTACCATCAGAGTGAACAGGCAACCTACAGAATGGGAGAAAATTTTTGCAACCTACTCATCTGACAAAGGGCTAATATCCAGAATCTACAAAGAACTCAAACAAATATACGAGAAAAAAACAAACAACCCCATCAAAAAGTGGGGAAAGGATATGAACAGACATTTCTCAAAAGATATTCATACAGCCAACAGACACATGAAAAAATGCTCATCATCACTGGCCATCAGAGAAATGCAAATCAAAACCACAATGAGATACCATCTCACACCAGTTAGAATGGCAATCATTAAGAAGTCAGGAAACAACAGGTGTTGGAGAGGATGTGGAGAAATAGGAACACTTTTACACTGTTGGTGGGATTGTAAACTAGTTCAACCATTATGGAAAACAGTATGGCAATTCCTCAAGGATCTAGAACTAGATGTACCATATGACCCAGCCATCCCACTACTGGGTATATACCCAAAGGATTATAAATTAGTCTACTACAAAGACACATGTACACGTATGTTTATTGCGGCACTATTCACAATAGCAAAGACTTGGAATCAACCCAAATGTCCATCTGTGACAGACTGGATTAAGAAAATGTGGCACATATACACCATGGAATACTATGCAGCCATAAAAAAGGATGAGTTTGCGTCCTTTGTAGGGACATGGATGCAGCTGGAAACCATCATTCTTAGCAAACTATCACAAGAACAGAAAACCAAACACCGCATGTTCTCACTCATAGGTGGGAACTGAACAATGAGATCACTTGGACTCGGGAAGGGGAACATCACACACTGGGGTCTATCATGGGGAGGGGGGAGGGGGGAGGAGGGAGGGATTGCATTGGGGAGTTATACATGATATAAATGATGAATTGATGGGTGCTGACGAGTTGATGGGTGCAGCACACCAACATGGCATAAGTTTACATATGTAACAAACCTGCACGTTATGCACATGTACCCTAGAACTTAAAGTATAATAATAAAAAAAATAAAATAAAATAAAAAAAAAAAAAAAAAAAAAAAAAAAAAAAAAAAAAAAAAAAAAAAAAAAAAAAGAAAACTGGCACAAGACAGGGATGCCCTCTCTCACCACTCCTATTCAACATAGTGTTGGAAGTTCTGGCTAGGGCAATCAGGCAAGAGAAAGAAATCAAGGGTATCCAGTTAGGAAAAGAAGAAGTCAAATTGTCCCTGTTTGCAGATGACATGATTGTATATTTAGAAAACCCCATTGTCTCAGCCCAAAATCTCCTTAAGCTGATAAGCAACTTCAGCAAAGTCTCAGGATACAAAATTAATGTGCAAAAATCACAAGCATTCTTATATACCAGTAACAGACAAGCAGAGAGCCAAATCAGGAATGAACTTCCATTCACAATTGCTTCAAAGAGAATAAAATATCTAGGAATCCAGCTTACAAGGGATGTAAGGGACCTCTTCAAGGAGAACTACAAACCACTGCTCAGTGAAATAAAAGAGGACACAAACAAATGGAAGAACATACCATGCTCATGGATAGGAAGAATCAATATCGTGAAAATGGCCATACTCCCCAAGGTTATTTATAGATTCAATGCCATCCCCATCAAGCTACCAATGAGTTTCTTCACAGAATTGGAAAAAACTGCTTTAAAGTTCATATGGAACCAAGAAAGGGCCCGCATTGCCAAGACAATCCTAAGTCAAAAGGACAAAGCTGGAGGCGTCACGCTACCTGACTTCAAACTATACTACAAGGCTACAGTCACCAAAACAGCATGGTACTGGTACCAAAACAGAGATATAGATCAATGGAACAGAACAGAGTCCTCAGAAATAATACCACACATCTACAGCCATCTGATCTTTGACAAACCTGAGAGAAACAAGAAATGGGGAAAGGATTCCCTATTTAATAAATGGTGCTGGGAAAATTGGCTAGCCATAAGTAGAAAGCTGAAACTGGATCCTTTCCTTACCCCTTATACGAAGATTAATTCAAGATGGATTAGAGACTTAAATGTTAGACCTAATACCATAAAAACCCTAGAAGAAAATCTAGGTAGTACCATTCAGGACATAGGCATGGGCAAGGACTTCATGTCTAAAACACCAAAAGCAACGGCAGCAAAAGCAAAAATTGACAAATGGGATCTAATTAAACTAAAGAGCTTTTGCACAGCAAAAGAAACTACCATCAGAGTGAACAGGCAACCTACAGAATGGGAGAAAATTTTTGCAACCTACTCATCTGATAAAGGGCTAATATCCAGAATCTACAAAGAACTCAAACAAATATACGAGAAAAAAACAAACAACCCCATCAAAAAGTGGGGAAAGGATATGAACAGACATTTCTCAAAAGAAGATATTCATACAGCCAACAGACACATGAAAAAATGCTCGTCATCACTCGCCATCAGAGAAATGCAAATCAAAACCACAATGAGATACCATCTCACACCAGTTAGAATGGCAATCATTAAGAAGTCAGGAAACAACAGGTGTTGGAGAGGATGTGGAGAAATAGGAACACTTTTACACTGTTGGTGGGATTGTAAACTAGTTCAACCATTATGGAAAACAGTATGGCAATTCCTCAAGGATCTAGAACTAGATGTACCATATGACCCAGCCATCCCACTACTGGGTATATACCCAAAGGATTATAAATTATTCTACTACAAAGACACATGTACACGTATGTTTATTGCGGCACTATTCACAATAGCAAAGACTTGGAATCAACCCAAATGTCCATCTGTGACAGACTGGATTAAGAAAATGTGGCACATATACACCATGGAATACTATGCAGCCATAAAAAAGGATGAGTTTGCGTCCTTTGTAGGGACATGGATGCAGCTGGAAACCATCATTCTTAGCAAACTATCACAAGAAGAGAAAACCAAACACCGCATGTTCTCACTCATAGGTGGGAACTGAACAATGAGATCACTTGGACTCGGGAAGGGGAACATCACGCACTGGGGCCTATCATGGGGAGGGGGGAGGGGGGAGGAGGGAGGGCTTGCATTGGGGAGTTATACAAGATATAAATGATGAATTGATGGGTGCTGACGAGTTGATGGGTGCAGCACACCAACATGGCATAAGTATACATATGTAACAAACCTGCACGTTATGCACATGTACCCTAGAACTTAAAGTATAATAAAAAAAAAATAATAATAATCAATACATGCATAATGCCTAAAAAATATTTTTTCTTTATTTAAAATCTTGTATTTTAGGTTCAGGGGTACATGTGCATGTTTGTTATATAGGTACATTTGTGTCATGGGGGTTTGTCGTACAGATTATTTTATCATCCAGATACTAAGCCTAGTACCCAATAGTTATTTTTTCTGATACTCTCCCTTTTCCTACCCTCCACCCTCAAATAGACCCCAGTGTCTGCTCTTCCCCTCCTAAAGGAGATTTTTACACAGAGTACATGCTCAATAAATGTTAGATAAATAGTACTCCTCATACTGAATATTATCTTTTAGTGCCTTAACTTGTTTTGTTATCATTATATCATAATAACAAACATTCCTTATGTTATTAAAAATTTTACTTAACATATTTGGGAGGCTGAGGCAGGCAGATCACGAGGTCAGGAGTTCGAGATCAGCCTGGCCAACATAGTGAAACCCCATCTTTACTAAAAATACAAAAATTAGCCGGGCATGGTGGTGCACACCTGTAGTTCCAGTTACTCAGGAGACTGAGGCAGGAGAATCACTTGAACCTGGGAGGCAGAGATTGCAGTGAGCCGAGATCGTGCCACTGCACTTCAGCCTGGCAACAGAGCAAGACTCCATCTCAAAAAAAAAAAAAAATTTTTTTACTTAACATAATTATGGTCCAATGCTTCCAACACATTGTTACAATTAGTAATAATACAGAATATTATATAAAAGAACCCCTAACTCTTGCTTATTTTATAAAACAAACTGAAATCAGTTACAAAATTCATAAATATTAACATTGTTTGAAATGTTGATCCTACTTAACCACAATTGCCAGAATAGCCTAGAAAAGTCTGTTCATGAAATATCTGTAGAAAACAGCTAAGTTTTCAACTATATCTAGGTGACTCTAAGACCACTTATAAAAAGAACATGCTTCGAAATTGTCCAAAGAAATCTTCATTTTTACTAAGCTTCAGATAGGTAATTGCATATTTGAATACTTACGGGAACTGAATCTGAATATTCAACTCTAAAGTAACCCATCAAACTTGCCATAATTTTCTTATATTTTCTCGAATCATGGACTATAGATTACTCTTCATCAGTTATTAACTTCTTTAATGATAACATTTTTTAGTTTATTTACTGTTTGTCCTCAACCTTCTACATACTTTTCCATTTCAGAGACAAATTAATGAGTAAAATCGCCAGTGGACAGGCGTTATTCATTAAAATTGTGTTTACAGATGCAAAGTATGATAGGTAATTCTGGTAACTGCCTGGATGAGAACTACATGAATGAAGAAATGTAAGTAATAACACCAACTTCCAGGCAATAAATTAGCAGTTTACTTGAAGTGTCAGTTCCCACAAGAAATACAAATAGTAAATATTCATAACAAATAAGTTCAACTTGGTTAAGGGGTTAAACAAATGCAATATTTAACAAACATGAGATGCAAATTTTTGTATAGAAAAGAAGAAAAAAATAAATGAAATAAGTCCCAATCCTGGAAAAGACTGAAAAGAAACACGCTTATTTATGACTAGCATAATCCTTTCAATGAATAATTTGGTGATGTATATCAGGGTAGATAAAATAATTATACCCTCTGGCCCAACAATTCCCCACATGGAAATTTACCCTAAGTGACTAATCAAAGCAGCGAAGCTATGTAAGATTGCTTTATTAACATGCCATGGTGGATGGCAGAGCAAGATGGCTGACATCGATGCAGCTCTCTTCCACAGCATGGAACCAAAATAGCATGTAGTTATTCACACTTAAAATAGATTGTGAAAGAGGGAACACTGGAATGCAACAGAGCAGTGATGGGAAAGCACTGAAAGCAAAGAAGAAAGAAGCAAGGCAGCCTGCTTGGCAGAGATGTGCCAGGAGCTGGGACAAGGTCCTGTGTGGGGAAAGGGTAAGTGAGAGCCCACCAAGGCTGTACATTTTGACAATGGACTCTTACAATCCTAGCTATGGGGAGAGCCCGTCCACTGTCATGGGCCTGGAGATGAGCACAAGAAGCTGTCTAGAGATCGTGAAGGCATTGTTCCAGAGACGGTACTCACGCTGAACCCCACAGGCTTCTGAGCCCTGAGCAGCTACAGCATGGTATCATTGGAAGATCTCAGTCCCCAAAGGACTGTTTCCTATTCTGGGGCACACATTGCTCCTGCCACTGCTGGGGGGAAAAAAAAAAGGCAGAAGGAGACCAGGCACATTCACATATCCCAAGGACAAATTCCACCACCGCCACTGTAGTGGTGGGGGACTCAGACACAAGTAAACTGTGCCCCCCACGGCACTGCACCCACTGAGATTGACCCCACCCTCCTCCTCAGTAGCAGACCCAAAGCGGGCGCCAATCTCAGAGCCAAATCCCCAAAGGACTGCATCCTGCCCTGGGGCTGATGCTGCCACTGCCACCACCAGGCCAAGGATGGTGGAGAGAGGAGGGTGGGCATTTTCATGCACCCTTACCTCTTCTGGAAAGAGGCTGCTGTGGGACTGATGCTGGAGAGGATATGGAGAAAAGGGAACACTTATATGCTGCTGGTGGGAATGTAATTGAGTAAAATCACTATGAAAAACAGTATGCAGATTTCTTTAAAAACTAAAAATAGAACTACCATCACATCCAGCAATCCCACTAAATCAGTATCTCAAAAGGATACCGGTACTCCCATGTTTGTTGCAGCAGTATTCCCATAGATTTGGAAGCAACGTTAAGTGTCCATCAACAGACAAAATGATGATGAAAATGTGGTCTACATACACACTGGAATACTATTCAGCCATAAAAAAGAATGAAGCCTTGCAATTTGCAGCAACATGGATGAGCCCTGTAGAACATTATGCTAAGTGAAATAAGCCAGGCACAGAAAAATATCACGTGTTCTCATTCATACGCGGGAGCTATAAAAGAGTTAATCTCATGGGCATAGAGAATAGAATGATAGTGGGAAGGGTGGGAGGGTGAGAGTAGGGGATGAAGAGATCCTGACTAGTGGGTAAAAACGTACAGTTAGATAGAAGAAATAGACTCCAATATTCTATAACAAAACAGGACCAGTATAGTTAGCAATGATGTGTTTTATATTTCTGGCAACCATCATTCTACTCTCTATCTCCATGAGTTCAATTGTCTTAATTTCTAGGTCACATAGTTCAAAGTAGATAAAAGAGAGGACATGAAATGTTACAAACACATGGCTGGATGCGGTGGCTCACGCCTGTAATCCCAGCAGTTTGGGAGGCCAAGGTGGGCGGATGATGAGGTCGGGAGATTGAGACCATCCTGGCTAACGCTGTGAAAACCCGTCTCTACTGAAAATACAAAAAATTAGCTGGGTATGGTGGCACGCGCCTGTAGTCCCAGCTACTCGGGAGGCTGAGGCAGGAGAATCACATGAACCCAGGCGACGGAGGTTGCAGTAAGCTGAGATCATACCACTGCACTCCAACTTAGGTGACAGAGCGAGACTCCGTCTCAAAAAAAAAAAAAAAAAAAAAAAAAAAGAGAAAGAAATGTTACAAACACATAGAAATTACAAAAACTCAAGGTGAAGGATACTGTGAATACTCCGACTTGATCATTTCAGATTCTATTCATAAAACAAATGCTCACATATACCTCGTAAATACACAAAATATTTGATGTCAGTAAAAAAGTCGTCCGTGGTCACGTTATTTATTGTGGCCAAAAAACTGTAAAAATGTAAGTTCTTAGCCAAAGACATGTTCAGTATATTGCAAGAATTAAATTGCTACAACATAATGTTAAGCATTTATCATAAATAATACATCTTGGGATCCTTTAAAAGCTTGGAAAACAGCTTGGAGTTAATATTTTGTGAGACATAAAATTGGATTAAAGTAGATACTATACATTTTTGAGGAATCGAATCTAAGACTAAAAATATTTACCTTTTAAAATGCAATAAAATAACTAAAACATCTAACCCAAAATTAAATACATTTTTTTCCAATTTCTCTGAATTGTTACCGGGGTGCATGATGAATAGTTTTATGAATTGCTTTTTCTTGTTTCCATACAGAGCATTTAGTAGACTTGTTCATGCCAGAAGTTCAAATTGCCACTGACTTCACACAATCATTTATTTTGCTCAAACTTTCTATTTTAGAACTAAAGAACATGACTTTATTAAACTCATCATTTCTATCAGCAGTTCTAGCATTTGGCTTCATTTTAGAGGCTTCTTTTTTTCCCACAGAGAAACTTCATTTTCATAACTCTTTGATAGCTACTATGTGAGTAAGAGTGAATAGAGAAGCACACGACTGGGCAGCAACCTAGGCTCACACACTGGTAAGTGGCTTGCTTTGATTAATCAGCCTCAGAGTGTGCATGCTTCAAACGCATGCATCTCTAACAAAACCTTCTTTACTGCATGCGATGGGACAAACATTTGCCATTCTTAAAATGTGCCAACCATTCATGATCTGGGAACTTTTTTTTAATACATACTGCTCCCTCTGCTGGGCTATTCTTATCCTCACCTTCACATCAAATTGCTAGTCACCACTGAAGTCAAAGCTGAAGCATGACTTTCTTTATGAAACATACTCTGACACCTCCAGGGATGGCTATTCCTGGTATCTTCTGCGTGATATTGCACGTGAAGTGAGTACACTCAAGTCCTGAACTCTGCTTGCTTATGGGAGTGTTTGATGATATTAACTATGAAACGTCATGACAGCAAAACCAGGGATCTATTTTCAGTTTCAGTTGAAGTTAAAGGGAATTTCTCACATAAGAGAACCACGCATAGTGTGTGATGAATAGTAAAAGACTTAATGCATCTGTATGCGTAGAAGAGATTCTCACACATAGTATATGCTCAATGAATCTTAGACAACGCTTTCTACTATCGCAGCTTTCAGAGAAAATGGACACCAACCTTGTAGTATTCAGGTTAAGGATGGGGAGAGTCATGGTATCATGTAGTCATCATCAGGGCTGGTAAGCAAGGGTTAAGAACTCTCCAAGATTAGTAATTAATTAAGACAAATAAGATGTAAATATTCCCATGCAAATGAAACCTCATGGAACAGATGAATTGTTTCAGAAAGGATGGGAACTATTCCTCTCACCATGCTGTAGACTGAAATCAGGGCCCTCTGCAGCCCTGGCAGA
Organism: Rhinopithecus roxellana; assembly: GCF_007565055.1. NCBI lineage: Eukaryota > Metazoa > Chordata > Mammalia > Primates > Cercopithecidae > Rhinopithecus > Rhinopithecus roxellana. Next base: position 116,748,490 of record NC_044555.1, on the reverse strand, counting down.
GGTGATTATAGATAATTATATAGACTAAGGTACTGAGATCATCAGTTCAGAGTGGGGGAACAGTTATTCTCAACAGACCTTCTTGTCATTATCATAAAGCTTCAAGTTAAGGAACCCTCAAATTATTATTATAGATATCCGGGTTGAGGAGGTCTTACTGGTTACATCCGAGATCTGGTACCAGAAAGGAAAAAAACATGTAAAACACCCCAGTTACACATGGATATATACATACACATTGACAACAACAGAAAATAAAAGCCTATCTAGATAAGTAACATCTTGTGCTATATCTATCCAGGCACTTCTCAGACTCCATTGTAATAAGTTGTGTACATGTTAATTGACATCTTTGTATCCTCTTTAAGAATGTGGGTAAATTTTACATAAGGGTAAAGTATTGTTTGTCTTGTATAACTCTATTAAATATAACCTTGTCTATGACTATAGGCATTCACACAATGAGGGTGAAATGGAAGACGGAAAATCAGTTGGTTGGAAGACATTTATCTTGAGATTCGTCTTCCCTGTGAGTTCTCTTAAGAAACTGATCAATTACAAGGTTGGCACCTTAAGTACCTTGTCTACACTTCATGCAAAACTACTGAATGCCTGTGGAAACAAAACTATTTTTATTAGTGCCCCACTGAAGGGTTGACAAAGGTCAATATTCCAAAAAGAAATTTACCAAATACCACAGAAGAAAAGGAAAATAAGCTCAATAATCTCAGAAAATGCTAACAGCATCAGATTTCTGAAGCATAATGTCATTCCATGTGTTCGGTTGTGCATATATATACATTTTCAACCTTACTTATTTTTTCTATGATTCAACAGTTTCAATTTTCAGCTCTCAGTCTCTTTGCCTTAAATAAATCATCTTGAAAATGTTAGGGTTCCCCTTGCCATTGAGTGACATCTAAGTTTTAGAATGCTAAAATCTACTCAAGACATTGCAGGGTAGAGGGCACATATTAACCTTGGTGGCATTTGTCCTTGCAGACACTCCTTTGTCCATGAAGACACTTCCTAAGACATTTGTGGCCTCATCAGTACAGATAAGGTGCTTATGAGATGACCCTTGCTCCACCCATGAAACCCCTTTAGGTCCAGTGTTGGCACACAGGACTCTATCTGATGCCTTTCTACTACTTTGAGTTGAGTAAGTCTCTATGAGGCACCCTCTAAGGCCCCACGTGTCTAGACTGACTACACAGCCACTTATTCTCTCAGGTTTTGTGCCTCCCCAGGGCTTCACCTTGGAAACAGAGTATTGAAACTCTGGCTCTGGAATATGACAATGCCGCCTTCCTCTCTACACAAGGATATATAATCTAACCTCTAGAAAAAACCTGTTTCCTCACATCCCCAGCTCATATTGTTCTGTTTTCCCCTTGTATTTTTTTTTTTTTTTACTATGTCAACAGTCATATTCAACAAAGCCAAACAAAGATGTTACAAAAAAAGAAAATTACAAGCCATATCCCTAATGAAAATATATGCAAAAATCCCCAACACGATACTAGCAAACCACGTTCAACAGCACATTAAAAGGATCATTCACTATGATCAAGTGGTATTTCCCTCTGGGATGCAAGGAAGGTTCAACATATACAAATCAAAAAATGATGATATACCACATTAACGGAATGGAGGACAAAATCTATGTGATGATCTCAATAGATGCAGAAAAAATCGTTTGACAAAATTCTACATGCTTTCATTTAAAAAACTCTCAACAAATTATCTATAGAAGGAATGTACCTCAACACAATAAGGGCTATATATGACAAGCCCACAGCTAACATCATACTCAATGGTGGAAAGTTGAAAGCATTTCCTCTAATATCAGGAACAAGGCAAGGCTGCTCACTCTCGCTATAGTTGCCAACAACATGATACTGGACTAAAGACAGATACATAGACCAAAGGAACACAATAGAGAGCTGCAAAATCAATATGAACATTTACAGTCAATCGATTTTTCATAAAGATGCCAAGAACACACAGTGAGGGGAGGACACTCTTTTTATTAAGTAATGTTAACAAAAACTGGATATCCACATGCAGAAGAAGGGAATTAGACTGCATGTTACATCATATACAAAAAGCAAATCAAAATAAAGTTTTAAATATAAGAAAGACTTTACACTGTGAAACTACTATAAGAAGCATTGTGGAAAGACTCCATGACATTGGCCTTGGCAATGATGTTTTGTATATAAACCCAAAAACACGGGAAACAAAAGCAAAAATAGAAAAATGGGATTGTATCCAACTAAAAAGCTCCTGCACAGTAAAATAAACAGTTGACAGTGTGAAGAGACAACCTACAGAATGACAGACAATATTTGCAAACTGCACATTTAATCAAGCGTTAATACCCAAAATATATAAGGAATCCAAACAACTCAATAGCAAGAAAACAAATAATCTGATTTATAAAATGAGGAAAGGATCTGAATAGACATTTCTAAAAAGAGGACATACAGATGGCCAATAGGTATATGAAAATATTCTCAACATCACTAATTATCAAGGAAAAGAAAATTAATACTACAATGAGATATCATCTCCCATCTGTTAAAATGGCTATTATCAAAAAGATAAAATATAACAAGCTTTGGCGTGGATGTGGAGAAAAGGGAATCTTTATACACTGTTGGTAGGAAAGTAATTTAGTACAGCCATTGTGGAAATCAGTATGGAACTTCCTCAAATTAAAAATAGGACTAATACATGATCCAGCAATTCTATTACTGTGTGTATATCCAATGAAAATAAAATTATTATGTGGAAGAGATATCTGCACTGCAGTGTTCACGGCAGATTATTCACAATAGCCAAGATATTGAGTCAACCTAAGTGTCTTATCAAGGGGTGAACAGATAAATAAAATGTAGTGTATATATATATACACAATGGAATACTATTCAGCCTTATAGAAGATGGAAATTCTGTCAATCGTGATAACAAGGATGAACCTGGAGAACATTATGTTAAATAAAATAAGCCTGGCACAGAAAGACAAATACTGCATGATCTTATTATATGTGGAATCTTAAAACATCAAACTCATAGAAGCATAAAGTAGAATGGTGGTTATCAGGGGCTGGGGTGGAGGCAGCAGCAGGGGACATGCTAGTCAAAGGATACAAAATTTCAGTTAGCTAGATGGAATAATTTCAAACGGTCTATTGCACAACATGGTGACTATAGTTAATAACAACGTAGTGTGTATCCCAAAATTGCTAAGAGAATAGACTTTATGTGTTATCACAACAAAGAATAATAAATGCATGAGGTAGTGCATACGTTAATTGGCATGATTTAGCTATTCTGCAGTGTATAATTTCAAAACATCATGTTGTACACCATAAATATATACAATTTTTATTTGTCAATTAAAAATAAGTTTAGAAATAGGGCATATGATTTAGGGTTTCATTAACAGAAGAGATATTTTTAAAATAGGCATATCAATTTCCTAAAAGCTTAATTTTTTTGAAAACCCTAGCTAAGAACATTTCATATTCTCTGCTTTCTGCTTTATTAGTCTTCTGATTAGCGAGTTTAAAAAGGGTTATCTACTTGGATTTGAGGTTGGAGATAGAAAGAAAAGTGAATTATTGAGAAAGAGGAAAATTGTTAATACTATCTTGTCACTTTTTCAAAGACTTCTTCACCCCACAAGGTTGGCACAACTTTATAAGCATCTGGTTGCCCTTTCTTCCCGTTTTTGTGATAAGTCAGATGAAAAGTTAAATCCTCTAAGAAAATTCACTCTTTCAAGGAATACAGCAGTGAATACTTTGTAGAATAGTTCTTTGGGAAAATAAATAATTATCTTGTAATTGTTCTTAATATTTGAAAGTTTTCTAAACTACAGCCTATTTTTACCTTTACTTTGTCTGATACTTAGGTAATTGTGTGTGGATTTATCACTGATAACCTGGGTTATAAATTATAATAAAACCACGTATGTGGGCTTTTTACTTCCATTTTAAAAGATCAGCTCTTTAAAAAAATTAATGCTTTGGCTGGGCGCAGTGGCTCAGGCCTGTAATCCCAGCACTTTGGGAGGCCGAGTCGGGCGGATCACGAGGTCAGGAGATAGAGACCATCCTGGCTAACACGGTGAAACTCCGTCTCTACTACAAATACAAAAAAATTAGCCAGGCCTGGTGGCGGGCGCCTCTAGTCCCAGCTCCTCGGGTGACTGAGGCAGGAGAATGTCGTGAACCCGAGAGATGGAGCTTGCAGTGAGCCAAGATCGTGCCACAGCACTCCAGCCTGGGCGACAGAGTGAGACTCCATCTCAAAAAAAAAAAAAAATTGTTGATTTTGAAAAGATCAACAAAATTGATAGAATGCTATCAAGACTAATAAAGAAGAAAAGAGAGAAGAATCAAATAGATGCAATAAAAAATGATAAAGGGGATATCACCACCAACCCCACAGAAATACAAACTACCATCAGAGAATACTATAAACACCTCTATGCAAATAAACAAGAAAACCTAGAAGAAATGGATAATTTCCTGGACACTTACACTCTCCCAAGACTAAACCAGGAAGAAGTTGAATCCCTGAATAGACCAATATCAGGCTCTGAAATTGAGGCAATTAATAGCCTGCCAACCAAAAAGAGACCAGGACCAGATGGATTCACAGCCGAATTCTACCAGAGGTACAAGGAGGAGCTGGTACCATTCCTTCTGAAACTATTCCAATCAATAGAAAAAGAGGGAATCCTCCCTAACTCATTTTATGAGGCCAACATCGTCCCGATACCAAAGCCTGGCAGAGAGACAACAAAAAAAGAGAATTTTAGATCAATATCCCTGATGAACGTCGATGCAAAAATCCTCAATAAAATACTGGCAAACCGAATCCAGCAGCACATCAAAAAGCTTATCCACCATGATCAAGTGGGCTTCATCACTGGGATGCAAGGCTGGTTCAACATTCGCAAATCAATAAACGTAATCCAGCATATAAACAGAACCAAAGACAAAAACCACATGATTATATCAATAGATGCAGAAAAGGCCTTTGACAAAATTCAACAGCCCTTCATGCTAAAGACTCTCAATAAATTTGGTATTGATGAGAACGTATCTCAAAATAATAAGAGCTATTTATGACAAACCCACAGCTAATACCATACTGAATGGGCAAAAACTAGAAGCATTCCCTTTGAAAACTGGCACAAGACAGGGATGCCCTCTCTCACCACTCCTATTCAACATAGTGTTGGAAGTTCTGGCTAGGGCAATCAGGCAAGAGAAAGAAATAAAGGGTATTCGGTTAGGAAAAGAAGAAGTCAAATTGTCCCTGTTTGCAGATGACATGATTGTATATTTAGAAAACCCCATCGTCTCAGCCCAAAATCTCCTTAAGCTGATAAGCAACTTCAGCAAAGTCTCAGGATACAAAATTAATGTGCAAAAATCACAAGCATTCTTATACACCAGTAACAGACAAACAGAGAGTCAAATCATGAATGAACTTCCATTCACAATTGCTTCAAAGAGAATAAAATACCTAGGAATCCAGCTTACAAGGGATGTAAAGGACCTCTTCAAGGAGAACTACAAACCACTGCTCAGTGAAATCAAAGAGGACACAAACAAATGGAAGAACATACTATGCTCATGCATAGGAAGAATCAATATTGTGAAAATGGCCATACTGCCCAAGGTAATTTATAGATTCAATGCCATCCCCATTAAGCTACCAATGACTTTCTTCACAGAATTGGAAAAAACTGCTTTGAAGTTCATATGGAATCAAAAAAGACCCTGCATTGCCAAGACAATACTAAGCCAAATGAACAAAGCTGGAGGCATCACGCTACCTGACTTCAAACTATACTACAAGGCTACAGTAACCAAAACAGCATGGTACTGGTACCAAAACAGAGATATAGACCAATGGAACAGAACAGAGCCCTCAGAAATAATACCACATATCTACAGCCATCTGATCTTTGACAAACTTGACAAAAACAAGAAATGGGGAAAGGATTCCTTATTTAATAAATGGTGCTGGGAAAATTGGCTAGCCATAAGTAGAAAGCTGAAACTGGATCCTTTCCTTACTCCTTATACGAAAATTAATTCAAGATGGATTAGAGACTTAAATGTTAGACCTAATACCATAAAAATCCTAGAAGAAAACCTAGTTAATACCATTCAGGACATAGGCATGGGCAAGGACTTCATGTCTAAAACACCAAAAACAGTGGCAACAAAAGCCAAATTTGACAAATGGGATCTAATTAAAGAACTTCTCCACAGCAAAAGAAACTACCATCTGAGTAAACAGGCAACCTACAGAATGGGAGAAAATTTTCGCAATCTACTCATCTGACAAAGGGCTAATATCCAGAACCTACAAAGAACTCAAAACAAATTTACAAGAAAAAAACAAACAACCCCATCAAAAAGTGGGCAAAGGATATGAACAGACACGTCTCAAAAGAAGACATTCATACAGCCAACAGACACATGAAAAAATACTCATCATCACTTGCCATCAGAGAAATGCAAATCAAAACCACAATGAGATACCATCTCACACCAGTTAGAATGGCAATCATTAAAAAATCAGGAAACAACAGGTGCTGGAGAGGATGTGGAGAAATAGGAACACTCTTACACTGTTGGTGGGACTGTAAACTAGTTCAACCATTGTGGAAAACAGTGTGGCGATTCCTCAAGGATCTAGAACTAGAAATACCATTTGACCCAGCCATCCCATTACTGGGTATATACCCAAAGGATTATAAATCATGCTGCTATAAAGACACATGCACACGTATGTTTGTTGCGGCACTATTCACAATAGTAAAGACTTGGAATCAACCCAAATGTCCATCAGTGACAGACTGGATTAAGAAAATGTGGCACATATACACCATGGAATACTATGCAGCCATAAAAAAGGATGAGTTCGTGTCCTTTGTAGGGACATGGGTGCAGCTGGAAACCATCATTCTCAGCAAACTATCGCAAGAGCAGAAAACCAAACACCACATGTTCTCACTCATAGGTGGGAACTGAACAATGAGATCACTTGGACACAGGAAGGGGAACATCACACACTGGGGCCTATTGTGGGGAGGGGAAAGGAGGGAGGAATAGCATTAGGAGATATACCTAATGTAAATGATGAGTTAATGGGTGCAGCACACCAACATGGCACATGTATACATATGTAACAAACCTGCACGTTGTGCACATGTACCCTAGAACTTAAAGTATAATAAAAAAAAATGCTTTAAGTTAAGAAAATATAAATTAATGAAACTATGCTCAACTACTTTAAATCCATTATAAATTGTATTTATGAGTTCTTTGCTAGGATAACTGTCTACCCTGAAGCTTCCAACTTTAAGCGACATATTCGTAACTATGAAATCTATTATAATATAGCTTTTCACTGATTGAATTCATGATGAAATACATTATTATTTTTTGTTAGATAGGTAAAATTAGATAGAATTCATCTCATTAGAATACATCTTTAGTTTCATTGTATATTTTCGCAGCAAAGCACACGCCACCTGGTGGCTGAAAGAAGTATGTAATATAATAGGTTTCAGAAATACTGTGGAAAACCAAAGCTTCCACAATATCATGTTGAATCCATTTCTGAAACAGTGGCAAACATGTATTTTGGGGCAAGACGCACCACAGTGGCAAATCTGTTTTTTTTTTTTTTTTTTTTTTTTTTTTGAGACGGAGTCTTGCTCTGTTGCCCAAGCTGGAGTGCAGTGGCATGATCTTGGCTCACTGCAAGCTCCGCCTCCCGGGTTTATGCCATTCTCCTCTCTCAGCCTCCCGAGCAGCTGGGACTATAGGCGCCCACCACCACACCCGGCTTTTTTGCATTTTTTTTTTCTTTTTTAGTAGAGATGGGGTTTCACCATGTTGGCCAGGATGGTCTCAGTCTCTTGACCTCGTGATCCACCTGCCTTGGCCTCCCAAAGTGCTGGGATTACAGGTGTAAGCCACTGTGCCCCGCCGGTAAATCTTACATGATCAAGAGTAGACACCCTGTGGTCTGTGTCAAATGGAGACATGAAACAGCAATACTCCATTTTAAGTATTTTTAAAATATCTTTCAAGAATTGTTTTGTATTTTGAAATATGTTTGTTTCTTTATGTCATGTCCATTTTACTAACAAAAGTAAAATTGTTTACATGCAGAATTGCTTGTTCTGGTACACACCTAGAAAACAGAGGTAAATATCTAGTTTTTTCTTCAACTAAGAAGGGAGGTGATTAGCCAATGTGGGAGGCATTTATTTCTTTCAAAATTTTTACTGGAGTAGGCCCTATGTGTTAGATGCCATGCTAACAGAGGGTAAGGTGATAGAGAGGAATCTCCAGAGGAAATCTCATTGTATTGAAAGTCAGAAAATCTGGTTTCTGGCCCACAGCCAGCTGGTTGTGTAAGCTTTGGCAAGCGTTAAGCCACCTGATGCACAGATATGTCACATATGCAAGGCCTATGTTTTAAGGCTTTAAGTGGATTGATTTGTGTGTGTGTGTGGCTACAATGGAAGTTTCTTGCATTTTTTCATTTTTAATTATAGTAAAAACACATAATATAAAACGTATCCTCTTAGCCATTTTAAGCATATATTCAGTAGTGCACACTATATTCATATTATTGTGTAACAGATCTCTAGAATTTTTCATCTGCAAAACTGAAGCCATACCTACTGAATCGAACAACTCTTCATTTCCCCCTATCCCAGCCCCTCACAATCACCATTCTACTTTTTGTTTCTATGTTTTGACTATTCCAGATGTCTAAGTTAAGTGGAATCATATAATATTTATCTGTCAGTGAATGGTTTATTTCACTTAGCATGAAGTCCTCTAGGCTCATCCATGTTTTAGCATGTGACAGAATTTTCTTTTAAAAAAGGAAATAATATGATATGCTGTTGTATATACCACATTTTATTTATCCTTACTCTGTCAATGGACATTTGGATTGCTTCTACCTCTTGGCTATTGGGAATAATGCTGCAATGAACATAGATGTACATATATCTCTTCAAGATCCTTTTTTTCAATTATTTTGGAAATACATCCAGGAGTGGGATTGCTGGGTCATATGGTAATTCTGCGTTTAGGTGTTTTTGAGGGATCTTCACTCTCTCTTCCATAGTGGCTGCATCATTTTACATTCCCACCAGCAAGGCACAAGGGTTCCAATTTCTCCACATTCTTGCCAACGCTCATTATTTTCTGTTTTTGTTTGTTTTATAGTGGTCATACTAATGGTTATAAGGTGAGATCTCATTGTCATTTTGATTTGCATTTCTGTAATGATTAGTGATGTAGGGCCTCTTGTAATATACTTGATAGCCACTTTTTTTTTTTTTTTTTTTTTTTTTGAGACTGAGTTTTGCACTTGTTGCCCAGGCTGGAGTGCAATGGTGTGATCTTGGCTCACCGCAACCTCCGCCTCCTGGGTTCAAGCGATTTTCCTGCCTCAGCCTCCTGAGTAGCTGGGATTACAGGTATGTGCCAACACGCCGGCTAATTTTGTATTTTTAGTAGAGACAGGCTTTCTCCATGTTGGTCAGGTTGGTCTTGAACTCCCGACCTCGGGTGATCCGCCCACCTTTGCCCCCCAAAGTGCTGGGATTACAGGCGTGAGCTACTGCACCCAGCCTAACTTGATAGCCATTTGTATATCATTTTGGGAGAAATGTCTATTCAAATTCTTTGCCTGTTTTGTAGTCAGGTTAACTTCTTTGTTGTTTATTTGTAGGAGTTATTTATATAGTTTGCATATTAACCCCTGTCAGATGTATAATTGACAACTATTTTTCTTATTCTGTACATTGATTCTGTTTTTTTATTCTGTTGATTCTTTTCCTTAATGTGTAGAAGTTTTTAAGTTTGATGTTTGTTTCGTTAGTGTATTTTTGCTTTTGTTGCACATGATTTTGGTGTCATATCTAATAAATTACTGCAAAATCTAACGTTATGAAGCTTTTGTCATATGTTTCCCTGTAGGAGTGTTTTAGTTTAGGTCTTACATTTATACCTTTAATCCATTTTGAGTTTATTTTTTATAAGGTTTAAAGTGAGAGTCTAAATTCATTTTTTGCATGTGGCTATCCCAGCACCATTTCTTGAAATGACTGTCCTTTCCCCATTGTGTGATCTTGGCATCTTGTTATATTATTTGACCATATACGTGATAATTTATTTTGGGGCTGTCTATTCTGTTGTATTGGTCCATATGCCTGTCTTTATGCCCGTACCACACTGTCTTGATTACTATAATATTGTAATATGTTTTGAAATCAGCAAGAATGAGGTCTCCAATTCATTCTTCTTTATCAAGATTGTTTTGGTAATTCAGGGTCCCTTGAGATTCTATGCAAATTTTAGGAATTTTTTTTCCTCTTTCTGAAAAGGGCTCAGAATAATTAACTAAATATTTAGGTTTTAATGTGTAGCTGTCAGTGTTTTCTTAACCTCTTGGTTCACTCTAGCACAAAAAGCTGGCTACTGTATCTAATGATTCAACTTCCCTTCACTCCTATAAGAAAATTTATTCTCCACCTACTCTTCCATGATGATCAGAGCAGATTCACCTCTCATTTTCAAAATATCTCCACCATTCATTATTCATACCATCCTGGGCCTATTATAGGAACCTACCAAATCATTCATTTTTAGCCATGGAATCTCCCTGCTGTGAATTACACCCTAGAATCATTGTCCCACTTTATTTTGTTTGTGACTTTTATTCTGTTTAGCCAGCTGTCTCTTCCTCCTTGGGCTTGCCTTGTGCATGATATTCTAGGCCCTTAGCCAAGCACTAATCTTTCACTAATTAGCTAACCAACCACTAACCTGCTGCAGCTTCCTGCATAGGTCTTAAGCTCATCATCCTATCCTTAGCCCCAGGACACCTGATAATTTCCTTCCCTGAGAGTGTCACAAAGTATGCCACACCAAATATACTGGCTGAGAGAGTCACTGAGCTGCACAGTGCAATCTTTAAATGTATAGTCAGCTGAACTTAAGAAACTTTGGACCTTTTCTCAGGACTCAGTGAAGTCTGTGCTACATCTGCCGGCAGCAAGATCCAAAGGCTCACTAAGCCTTATTATTCTGTTATCATCAATAGTAAATGACTTGAGGTTACCTAAGAGGATGCATTCACTAAAAGTGATAATGAAATGACTTACAAATGTGATGAAGAGGTTTAGAAAGTTCAGTGTTTTGTGGCTTATGCAACCAACCCATGAGCTATAGATATAGCATCTTAGTCCATATTATCTAAAAATTTACCTTAGCTCACTATTCATTGATGGTTCTGTTACATTCAAGTAGTTTAATAAAATAGATCCACAATTTGAATGTGAAAATGTGCTTAAAAGTGTAAATGAACTGTGATGATATGTACTGGTCGGTGATAAGATCACTAGCTGACAAATAGTGTGCTAATAAACAATGAAGAGATTTGAAGCGGCAGAACTGCATCAGTGTTTAAGGATGTGCACAGATTTTTAAATGATTTTTAAAACACACACAAATATACTACTAAGAGAAATATTCATGGACTTGACTATGAAATTCTCCCAATCACATATATAGACATGTTGTAGTAAACAGATCCAAGGAAACTAGCATGCATTGAAAAACTATAATGTGGTAGGTGCTTTGTACATATGAGTTTACTTAATTATCACAATAAGCCTGTCGTGTAGATGGCATTATTATCCCATTTCATATGCGAAGCTTTTAAACCTTAAAGAGGTTAAGTGTCTAAGGTCGCAGAGCTAATAGAAGGGCTGACACTAACACCCAGGGCTGTATGACTGCAAAATTAATTAGTTTTCTACTATACCAAGGGTGACATGACAGCTTTGAAGGAAAAAGGATACCTATGTAGCTCAAAGATGACTGAGGAAGTTAGTATGTGAGGGTTGAAAATAAAGCTGATATTGAACATTTTGAATATATTTGTTTCTCGAAGCTTATATGCTAAAGATTTCTAACATTAATATTTTCATTATAAATACATATACATATGTATATATATCTTACAGCAGCATGAATACACATGTACGGGTCTTTTACAAAAGTGATTGTACATTTTGTAAACATTCTATATATTTCGTCACTCTAGCTTAATATAACTTCTTAAAGATAAGGTCCGTGCTTGATACACAATTGACTTGGTTTCTGGCTTGTGTAGAAAGGTGTGCAAGTCACTCAAATGCTCATGTTTCCCAAGGGGATAGAGGGAAAGGTAAGCACTTACCATCTATGTACCCCACCCCAGCTCTGGACAGATCTTGGTCTCTACAAGCCCATTCACTCATTCAGCCAATGTTGTTTGACTGTCTGTTGCATGCAATGAACTGTGGTAGGCACAATAGGAGGCATACAAAGATGAAAAATAAGACAAAAAATGGCCTCTTGAATTTATCTTATCTGATCTACCAATCTGCCTGAAAACGTCCTAGCTGTCCTTGGTTTATCAAATTTATCACAGGTACCTTGTCAGAGTGGTTAAGTATTATATTCATTCATTCTCATAAAGCTTGTGGGCTCCACACCTCAACCATACTGTAAGAGTATGGGACTCTAACTTCAACTCATTTAAATTATTCTTGCTGTGACAAGAACATTTTAAAATCTCTCATTGAATCACCAGTGGTAGCAGCTTTACTTTTTAACACTAAGCAGCAGTTAGAAAATCATATCAAATATTCTGGCAATCTGTTTTAATACTAATTAGTTAATAATGTAATTAGCAAAGTAAGAAATATATTACTATTATGCTGTATTATGACTTAGCTGAAATTGCACATGCAGATGTATAATGTGGAATTTCTAAAAATTCCATTTAGAAAATTTAGCAGTGTATTTAAATATTTCTTATTCACAGGCACCCAGCTGTGATGGAGGAAGCTGTATTTAAATAGTCAAAATTGAAGGTGCCAGCAGATTTCAAACAGAACACGTGAAAGGGAACTTTTTATAAACTTTGTTTTCCTTCTTGGCGTGGATTATTACAACACACTGAAATTGAGGTGTGAGGTTTATTTTCACCATCTATGTACATTTAAACGTTACATGGTGCACTACTTTCTAAACGCACAACTGTCTGATAATATTCACTGAAAGTACTTGTCGACCTCTTCACCTGTGCCAGACACTATTAGCATAAGTGGTCACTAAATTAGTGTACATACTAGAGTTCACTGTAAACATGGTTTTACCTAAGGTGTGGCCATAGTTATTCAAAGCTAACATGCTTTATGCACGATTACATATACATATATGATACATATTATATATATTATATAAATAAGATATGTATACACATATGTGTGTATATAATACATATATGCATATACATAAAATATATATACAGATTATAATGTATATATATTATATGTATATGTGTGTATATATATCTCTTTGGGCCAGAATCTGTGTTTCACTACAGGAAACCGTAAGGCCGTTTTTAAGTACATTATAGCATTACTAAGCAATCTATACAAGTAAGAGTTCAAGCTTCCTCATATTAAGGCAGGCATAGAATAAAAAATGCAAGAATTATATGAATTTTTTTTCTTTTTCTTTTGGAAACACATAGTGGCAGAGAACAGAGGATTTTTTTTAATAGTATCTAATATTTATGGAGGGCCATGTGCCAAGCAAGGTATTAGGTGCTTTAACAAGTAGTATCTCCTTTAGTCCTCAAAATAATACCATAAACTATTTTATCATGCCCATTGTATAGAGTAATGAAGCAGGGAGGATGTGTGACTTACCAAATATCACATAACTAGTAAGTAGTGGAGACCAGATTTGAATCCAATCTATTTGGCTCTCACATCTGCACTCTTTATTTTATGTTATGTCACGTTATTTTATTTTATTTTACTTTAAGTTCTGGGATACATGTGCAGGCTTGTCACAGAGATACACATGTGCCATGGTGATTTGCTGCATCCATCAACCCGTCATCTAGGTTTTAAGCCCCACATGCATTAGGTATTTGTACTAATGCTCTCCCTCCCCTTGCCCGCCACCCCCTGACACGCCCTGGCGTGTGATGTTCCCCTCCTTGTATCCATGTGAGAACAGAGGATTTTTAGGGTAGTAAAACTACCCTATATGACACTATAATGGTGGACACCTAGAACAATAGGTAAAAGAATCACAGTTTACTTTGAATTATAGTAGGTTTTGTATATGACACTATAATGGTATCCACCATTATAGTACAACACCAAGAATGTACAACACCAAGAGTGAACCCTTTTGTAAACTATGGACTGGGCTTCATAATGGTGTGTGAATCAGCTGTAACAAATGTACGACTCTGGTGGAGGATGTTGATAAAGGGGAAGGTATGCATGTTTAGGGGTAGAGGGATATGGAAAATCTCTACCTTCTTCTAAACTTTCCTGTGAATTGAAAACTGTTCTAAAAAAAATAGTCCATTAACAAAACACAAAATAACAAGTTGTAACACTAGGATGAATAATAATTCAGTCAAATCATCATTAAAGCATGATGGAGCAGACCTCTTCTATTCACCAACAGATATGAAATTGATAGAAGCATATATACTGTTTCCTTTTTTAAAAAGCATATTCGCCATTAAAATAATTGGAAGTTTAATTTTGTATGGTCTTATACCAAATGAATAACATAAATTGCTTCTTGGAACCTAGCAACCTATATCAGACAGTTTAAAAAAAGAATTTAAAAACACAAAAAAATGGGAACCAAACATAAAACCAAGACATGTACAGAGTAAAGTAACATTAAACACCATTTAGCAGCCTTTTAGCAAAGTACACAATTAGCTAGATTGCAAAATGTATAGAAGTTTAATCTCTTTTCTACAGGATATTCTTCTAGATGACTGAGGACAGTTAAACTTCTACTTTTACATCAGTCCCATCAGTGATTTCTCATCTGACATGGTTTTCAGAAACTCAAAGTTTCCTCCTTGATACTTTCTAGTTTAATATCTCTCTTGAAATATGGTAGCTGGAATTGAATACCCAACTCCAGATATGCTATGTCCAATAGAAAACAGAAGAAAATTATTATTATAAATGCTTATTCATTATTATAAGGCCATTTGCATGAATAAAGCCTGTTTGCATTTGTGGCAGTGACACCCACTATTGAATCACATTGCTCTTGTACTCAGTTAATTCTGAAAATGAATCTATATACTACAGATATAAGTTATCTTACAAGGTGTTAGGAAAAAGACCAGCCACTAGAATCACACAGCCTCCATGTAGCCTTGAGCAATGCAGCTCATCCTCTTTGGACCTCAATGTCTTCATCTATAAAATGGAGATAATAAAATTGCTTTTTCATAGGGTTGTTGGGAAGAGTAGGTAGAATTATACATGGAAATCTCCTCAAACAAAGTCTGGCAGAAGGCAAATTCAAGAGTTATAAAGAACCAGGGGCAGAGAGAGATCATGTCCATAGATGAAGGTTCATTAACCTAGAACAATAGGTAAAAGAATCACAATTTACTTGAATATGGAACCAGTATTCAAATACGGCTAGTAATGTTTTTGAGAAAAACCATTCAGTGCAGAGGCCAGAAACAGAGAAGAAAGTAAGCCTTCTGGGATCTGGAGATTTCCCAGGAGAGACAGAAGAAATGAAGGCATGCAGGAAGCCACTTGCTTTAAGCAAGGAGATCATAAAAGTAAACTTTAGGTGGGAGAGAGGGACATACAGAGATTATGAAAGTGATCCTGAAAGAGACTGAGATCTCCACAAATTCAAAATTACAAGTGAACTTCTGAAATATTAATATAGTGATGGTGCAAGCCTGAATCTACTTTGCACCAGAGTCTAAGTGGGTAAACTTAGCATTGAATATTATATGACTATAAGTTGCAGTTTTTATGAAATATTTATTTATTTTGAGACGAAGTCTTGCTCTGTGGCCCAGGCTGGAGTGCAGTGGTGCGATCTTGGCAGACTGAAACCTCTGCCTCCTGGATTCAAGCGATTCTCCTGCCTCAGCCTCCTGAGTAGCTGGGATTACAGGCATGCGCCACCACACCCGGCTAATTTTTGTATTTTTAGTAGAGATGGGGTTTTTCCATGTTGGCCGGGCTGGTCTTGACCGCCTGACCTCAGGTGATCTTCCCGCCTCGGCCTCCCAAAGTGCTAGGATTACAGGCGTGAGACACCGTGCCCGGGCCTCTGAAATATTTCTGATATCAAATTGTCTCTCGTAATATCAGACTGGGGCCAATTTTCGTTTAGAAAACGGAGACATTATCTTATTCTGGCAAGCATAAGAATTTATAGAGAAAGACAAAGAGTGTAATAACTTTGAAAGATGGTTGAACTCTATATAACCAGTATCATATGATTTCCTAGAACTAGAATCTCCATGAGAGCAAGCACTGTTTAGTTCAACTACTGAAACCATAGGGGTTAGCACAATTCCTGGCATGAAGTAAGTGTTCAACGATGACCTGTTAAGTGAATGAAGAAAAGACATTTGTATTCACTTATTAACCTCAATATTTTTCCCCATAGTGATTATGAGAAAAACACTTTAATCAAGAAGGGTATTTGGGAGGACAAGAAAAAGACCACCTGCTAAATCCTATTTTATAACTAGTCGTACAGTGAAAAGGACCCTCAGGGGCTACAATGTATTGCAGAAATGATAAAAAGATGAGAGAAACACAGGGTAATATATGGAAGCCTGTATAAAGGAAAAAAGATGATGGTCCAGAGATCTTGTCTGGACCAAAGGCATTTAATCTGTGGAAGGGCAGTGTAGCTCCCCTAGATTTATCCATTACTAAAATTGTCATATTTACCTGTTATACTATAATCAACTAGACATAGCCTTAGTTTCTTACTATTGCAAATAAAAGGTGAATGTAACCTTGGAAATTATTATAACCACTTTAAAATTAAATTTAAATATCTAACCAAAATCAGCCTGCTGAGTTCTCCAGATTTTCCACCAGGTACACAGATGTATGCCACTGCCTACGGTCCTTGCCAGTGTGACCACGGCACATCCTATAGTAAGAACAGGCCAAGAGATTTGGAAGGTTGGCATCAATAAATGTTGTAATTTAATAAACTATATTATGGAACAATATGCCTATGAAAGTCACCTGCCATTGACAGTTTTGTCATCTCAGAAGATGAATCCTGATTACCAAGAATAATTTTTGTTGCTGCTACACAATGTAAATAAAATGGAATATGTTCGGAACTGTCTTCTTGGTGCTTCCACGCGGCCTCTTAGTCTTTTCATCATCAAGAGAAAAGAGTAACGGAAAACTAACTCAAAAAGGAGGAAGGCAGGACTAAGGAATCAGACCCTTTGAGAATGTCACTGTATAGGAAAGAACACCTACTGACTGAGTCCTGGTTACAGCAAAGAAACATGGCAGGAGTAGCGGAAGAAGGTAGTCATAAGAATTATTTGTAACCTCATGAAAGAAAAAGGGCTGTATCCGCTATCCCTATTTCTTCCCTTGATTTTTTTGTGTGTGTACACACACACACAAACACACAAACATACATAATAATTCATATATATGTATATATACACGGTGTGTGGATGTGTGCAAGTGCACACAATTTCTTTTTTCCTCTCTGCAATTTTCCCCCTTGTTATTTAATATGAACATTTTTGCTAGCAGTTAAGTTTACAATGTAAGCTTTAGATTATAAAATGTTTAGGTGGAATTTAAGGCTATTTAATATCAGCCAGAGATGGACATCATAAATGTTGGAACTTTGTGTTAGGGGAAAGGGGAAAATCTCTTTATTTGGAGGAAGGATAGAAAGCATAGAGTTTTGTTTTACAGAAGTTAAATATTTGTAGGGAGTCTACAGATACTAAGTAATGAGAATAGGCTGTGGTGATGGTTATTAAGCTGTTGTCTCTCAGCTACAAATAAACAATTCTATACATTGTTTTGTGGTGCTGGCACCAGGATGAGACTCTGCATACCACATGTCTCCTTTGCTACCTGGTTTTGCCAATAGGGGCACTATTTGCCAATAGAGGGAGGCTACAAAATTGAAAGAGAAAGAAGACATCTGATCCTTCCAGATTACTTGCTAATCCTGTTGGCCTTGCCCAACCACTGCCCTTTACCCTGCCAGTAGCAGTTAGTTCCAGTCTCAATTTTCCTTCCAAAAAACATTTTTCTGTTCATCCATGATGACTATATTAGTTACCTGCCTTATAGAGTCATCAAGAAAAAATTTTGTGCATCATACTGAGAACCAGGAGACACAGGTTTTTACAATTGTTTTTTATTTTTGTCTTTTTCTTGTTCCTAACTTACAGACTAAGGTAACCTTAATCAAGTTAGCTTTGTGTGTTTCTTATATTATAAATAGTGATGTGTTTTTTATAATCTACAAGAGTGTTGTAAGCATAAATAAGAAAATACCGGTGAAGATCCTTAGATTCAGAAAAGAATAAAATTTTGTTTCTGAGATTCATATTGAATCTTAGAAATAATTTTTAATATTAAGCCTTTTGGAAAATATACAGGCACCAATCTAGATGAATGACTAATAAACAGAAAATCAGTCAAATAAAATTACAGCAGCAGTAGCAGGGAAAATATGTTTTTTTCTTCCCAAATAATTTATTTAAAGAAAAATTTAAGTAGATTGAATAGCAACAGGGGATTTCAGTATAAGATGCTGAACACCAAATATTTTGGAATGGCTATTTTTTTGGCTTTCATCTATCTTTCTTTATGGAAGAGAGTACAAGAGGGGATGGGAGGTGTTTGTTTATACAGTAAAGCTATGGAATTGAGAAGAGTAATGACAAATCTTGACTACTAAATTTCTAATGTAATCTTTGCTCAAACTCCAATGCAAGAATCCCATAAGAACTGTTTATTGGTGCTGGGATGAGGAAAATCACGAGTTAAGTACTATGTTAGAAATAAAAACCAGCAAACGTTTTAAAAAGGGTAAAATCTCTTGATATCCATAAATAACAATTAGAAGACATCACTGTCGGGCTGAGGTAGAAGTCCCAAGGCTAAATGGCTATAAGAAGTATATTTAAAGTCTGTTTTGACTTATTAAAACAGTCAAACTATTTTTAAAAATCCACATTTTAGCCTTGTTAAAATAATTTTAGTAAGATTTCTCTCTTTCTTGAAATATTTATCAAATGACCCATTTAAATATTGAGGCACATCTGTGTATACTGGTTAAAAATAAAAAGAGATAATGTAAAACTAGACCTGCTCATATTTAAGATACTATTGCCAGCTGCTCTTATTTCCTGAGAACAAGTTGCAGTTTCCTAGTTATTTCTCAATCACCACATATATATATATATATTATCCGATCTACCAATCTGCCTGAAAATGTCCTAGCTGTCCTTGGTTTATCAAATTTATCACAGGTACCTTGTCAGAGTGGTTAAGTATTATATTCATTCATTCTCATAAAGCTTGTGGGCTCCACACCTCAACCATACTGTAAGACTATGGGACTCTAACTTCAACTCATTTAAATGATTATATATATGTAGTAGAGAAGATATATATATGTATATGTGTGTATATATATATGTATATGTGTGTGTGTGTATATATATATATATTAGAGAAAATAGTTTTTATTGTATTTGGCTCTCAGTTCCACTTAGGAAGCCAAGTCCCTAACACTATATACACTGTATACAGTTGACCCTCAGTATCAGTGCATTCAAGCAACTGTGGACACAATGAGATTGCATCTCACGCCAGTCAGAATGGCGATTATTAAAAAGTCAAGAAACAACAGATGTTGGCAAGGTTGTGGAGAAATAGGAACGCCTTTACACTGTTGGTGGGAATGTAAATTAGTTCAAGAATTGCGGAAGACAGTATGGAGATTCCTCAAAGACCTAGAACCAGAAATATCATTCAATCCAGTAATCCCATTACTGGGTACATACCCAAAGGAATGTAAATCATTCTATTATAAAGATATATGCATACATATGTTCACTGCAGCATTGTTGACAACATCAAAGTCATGGAACCAAGCCAAATACCCATCAGTGATAGACTGGATAAAGAAAATGTGGTACGTAAACACCATGGAATACTATGCAGCCATAAAAACAAACAAGATCATGTCCTTTGCAGGGACATGGATGGACCTGGAAGCCATTATCCTCAGCAAACTAATGCAGGAACAGAAAACCAAATGCCGCATGTTCTTACTTGTGAGAGCTGAACAATGAGAACACATGGACACAGGGAGGGGAACAACACACACTGGAGCATGTTTGGCGGTGAGGTATGGAACGCATCAGGAAAAATAGCTAATGCATGCTGGGCTTAATACTTAGGTGATGGGTTGATGGGTGCAGCAAACCACCGTGGCACATGTATACCTATGTAACAAACCTGCACATGTACCCCAGAACTTAAAATATGAATTTCAAAAGATCTTCATAAAAATAACAATAGAACAATAAAAATAATACAGTATAACAACTATTTACATAGCATTTACATTATATTAGATATTACAAGTAATCTAGAGATAATTTAAAGTATACAGGAGAATGGGCATAGGTTATATACAAGTACTATGCCATTTTATGTAAGGGAATTGAGCATCTTTGAATTTTGGTGTCCTGGGGGTTCTGAAACCAACTCCCCACAGATACCAAGAGAGGATTGTAATATTCACATTCCTGAAAACAACATGAGGATCTCTTCCTTTTTCATGATTTGCAAAATCAAATTTGAGAAGACCCTTATTGTTTTGGTACCTTCTTCCATTTTCTTTCTTTTGCATATGTGAACTACTTCAATTTCTGGCCCTTCCAAATGATTCAATTTCTTATTTTATAGAACATTTCCTGTTAATGTACTTTCCAAATATGCCTGGCACATGGTAAATTTTGACTCTATATTCTGGAGGAATATCAAAAATTTGGACTGTGTCATCTCTAGAAGGACATACAAGTTGTTGACCTTGCCATGTGATGGAAGGCAGTGTTCTGATTTTCTTAATTTCCTTGAATATGTGCCATGGAAGCTTACCATTATTGCCTTCAACTATAGTTATTTCACAACATTTTATAAAACCGAGAAATTTAGTAAAGTCTGAAAATGAGCGGTCAGTAGTTAAAGGGCATATTCAATCAATGCATTGTATAGTATTGTTTATTATAACACAATACATTATATAGTATTGTTTATTATAACACAATATACATTCTATAGTATTGTTTATTGTAACATAGTCTCTTCTGCTTTATCACTAAACTAAGTGATCTGGGAGGACAGAGGCAGTTTCCTTCACCTTGGCACCCAAAGCCTGATGAATTATAGGCATTCAATAAAGATTTAATAAAGTGAACTTTATGGTTGAGCAGATTTTTTGTAGTCAGTCACCTCTACTAAAACTCCATATATTCTTGAAATTCTTGGAGTTCTTGGAGAACAAAAGGAAAGATAATTTTCTGTTACTAGGACAGAATAACACATGCTCATTTGTTTTAGGTGTACATTTTGATTCTTCCAATGTGCAGCTATCAAATCAACCATTAGGATGGGGATGGCAAGGGCGAGTCGTACTGGTTTGTTTTAATTCTGGAGAGCTTGTTTCTATGTGGTTCACAATGTGATGTGGCTCACTAGGAAGTCTCAGGATTAAATTTGCCCTTTCCCAGAAAAGCTCTGAGTACAAACGTGTTTAATTCAGAATTTTCAATCAGTGATAAAGAGGACAATATGCTTCGTTTTTTAAAAAAGGTAATTACTTGAAGTGGTTAATGAGTTAAGAACAAAAAGCTGCTTGAGAGTTATGTGTAATTTAGATATTGTGTGCACTAGTACGCTAAAATGTCATTTGTTTCTCCTTTATCCATTTTCCCCTCTAGGCTAGTCTGTTCTTGCTACTAGTCTTAATAAATGATAAAATCAGAATCTCAAATGAATTGGAGATACCTTATATAATCTTTAATAATGAGCTGAAAAAGAGACCCAAATATATTCACTTTTTGAGCTACAATCCAGTTAACCATCAGTCCTTGCCAGTCCTTTGTTACTACGAAAATACTATATGAAACTATTCCTTATAGAGTTTCCACTGCTTACCAAACTCAACTTGTTTTACAGTAAGACATGCTTACCTCAAAAATTTCCCTTTTACAAAATCTGACAACCTTTCACAAATGCTTTTAAACCAAAGAGAATTTGTCAATATATTTAATTTTGTGTTTAAATTTTGGTAGTAACGTTGAGACTGTCAAACTATCATGTAAATCTTCTGTTTGCAAGACATAATTGGAGAAAAGATCAGCACAACTCTGGTCACTCACTAAATTTTAGATTGGAAAATGGCATTTCTTTTACCTTTGTCCAGATACCCTCTTAAAGTATACAAGGAAGGGTAGGAAAGAAAGGTAAGGTTCCCAGAACCATGGTACCCTCACAGGGATAGCCTGCCATATGTCATAGAGGACAGATTCTCAAGGAGAAAATCTGAATGACTTTCAACAAAATTCCTCTCCTTTCAAAGCTCAGGAAACTCACATCTCAAAACATAGGCAAAGAAATGAAAGGAATAATCATTATATGGTCCATTTGTGATTTTATTTTTCATTGCCCTGAGTGGCTGAATCCTGTAGTTTGGTTTTCTGGATATTTCTTCATCCATAAAGATAATAAAAATGAAATTTCATAGAATAGCTTCAGCCATAAATGGAAGTAAAATGCCCAACAACTTGAACTCTATGGGGGAAAAAAAGTTGTCTAGAGGCCATCCTTAGAATTTTTTTTTTACCTTAGAATTGTTTTACTAGAGAAGGCATAAATAGAATTGAGATGATGTAAGTTAGATGTCACCATTTCCAACAATGAATATTGTAAGAAAAGTCAAATAACAATGGATATAATAGGCACTATATCTGCCTGAATAGTTATTGGATGATTGAGATTGAATTAATTTACACATAATTTATCACACGAATGTGATCTTAGGTATAATTGCACCACATCTTGTCAGATCTGACTTGCTTTTCTCTAAAAACAGCATATGCTACTCTTATGACAAAATAATCTTAGATAGAATACTAGTTCTTTAAGTCATTAAGTTTCTAAAAATGTACATTTCCACTAGCAAAATGATAAAATTAGTGCCCCCAACTCACCTGAAATTTTTTTGCACGTAGATTACAAACATTAAAGCTATATACACGTTGGTTCCTTTTTTCCTTTGCTTTCTCTTTTCCTGTTTGTTTCCCTAAAAAAAAAAATCAGTGACAGGATTCAGAAAAAAATATTTTTAACATTCTCTCCAGGGCCATTATGAGGAATTTTGTTGCAAAAATGATAATACCCACTTTTGTGGGTCTGAAGTGTAGAGAATGAGATTCTAGGTTATTCTGGCAAGCAAGGCAAGTAAGATTATTTTAAAAAATATTAATGGAATCTGCAATCCTCAATTCTACAGAGAGTGTTGTTAAAATTAACTTTTAAAAAACTAATAATATGTGAAATGAGAATAGAGAAGTAACTAAAGGATACCAGGAGGGGTAAGAACAGATGGATTTATTTATTTATTTTCTATTTATTTATTTATTTTTGAGACGGAGTCTGGCTCTGTCGCCCAGGCTGGAGTGCAGTGGCCGGATCTCAGCTCACTGCAAGCTCCGCCTCCCAGGTTTACGCCATTCTCCTGCCTCAGCCTCCCGAGTAGCTGGGACTACAGGCGCCCGCCACCTCGCCCAGCTAGTTTTTTGTATTTTTTAGTAGAGACGGGGTTTCACCGTGTTAGTCAGGATGGTCTCGATCTCCTGATCTCATGATCCGCCCGTCTCGGCCTCCCAAAGTGCTGGGACTACAGGCTTGAGCCACCGTGCCCGGCCCGGATTTATTTTTAAATAATAGTTCTAGCTTTTTAAATAAACAAAAGATACATTGAATTAATCCAACCACTCTCTTCTACTTGCCATCCTTAGACTCAAGAAGGGAAATAATGTATGGTCTGAATTATTATTATTATTTTTTTTTTTGTATATGTGGAATCCTTTTCTGTTTATAAATAGAAGGAAATAAAAATATTTTGCCAGAAAGACACAGTGCTAGGTGTTTGTCAGACATTATACTTGTTAATCCTCGTAAACTCAGGAAGATTGAGTTTGTCCTGCCCACTTTACAGAAAGGCAATGAAAGAGAAGTTAACTGCCTTAAATCATAGAACTATTAAATAGTGAAGCAAGAGATTAACACCAAGTTCATCTGGTTCCAAATTTCACACTCCTGAAACCCTGATAGATCTAATTTTATGTTTCCTGAATATTTACAAAACAGTAACAATTTCAAAAATTCTGTAATTAATTTTCTGAATAATTCACTGGAGATTCTAGTCTACCCTCAGTGAGCTCCCCGTGACTGGGTGTATTCAAGCATTGAGTGTTCATCTGATAAAATACCCGTTTTGTGAGTGCTTAAACTAGAAAAACTTTAAGGTTCCTTCAAATCCTGTTTCTAATTGATAACCAAACTGTGCACCTGAAAGAGAAGAAATTCTCTGTAATGACACTTTTTCCTATACCATGATCCCTTTACATGGGACCTGAGGACAGTTTACTCATGGCGACCTTAGGTGGGTAGACATCACTCAATTTGAGTCAGAGTGGGGGATTAGCAGCTCCAAATTCAAACTGAAAAAGAAGGTAGTCAATCAGATGCATGACACTAGCTTACACAGATGTTCTGCTTTCCTCTGACTCACTCTTTGAGGCTTGGAAAGGGATAAACTTTATTTTAATATAGCAATTGCAATACAGTCATACCATAACTCATATTTTTATATTATGCCTTTTCTGCCTTGTTTTATGCCTCCGTTTTTGACCCAACTTTTGGATTGTTCAAGAGCCTCTAAAATAAAGGAGGAGGAGCTGAGAACAAGATCAACTTTTTAATTTTTGTGGGTACATAGTAGATATATACAGTTATGGGGTACACCAGATGTGTTGATACAGTCATGCAATGTGAAATAAGCATATCATGGAGAATGGGGTATGCAGCCCCTCAAGCATTTGACCTTTGAGTTACAAACAATCCAATTACTCTTTAAGTTATTTAAATGTACAACTAAGTTATTATTGACTATGACCACATGTTGTGCTATTAAGTAGTGGGTATCATCCATTCTTTCTAATTATTTTTCGATATTATCTCATCCCAGTTAAGATCACTTTTGAACGAAAGGTTGAAGTGTATATTTCTAAGGAAAAGTAATATTGTTATAAAAGTATCGAACAAAAGACCCTCAATATTTTTGCAAAACAATAATGTTTTGCTAGCTAGGGACAACACTGTGGTTCCCAAGATAGAGTTGAACATGGTAAAAACAGAAAGATTTTTATCAACTTACTATCTCTCTGATAAAGCTTCAGTTGGTGTTATGGAACTTTTACAGCCCATAAGAGTAATTCTCACACTAGATTGTTTAGCTATTAACTTCCTATTTTTTTATTTTATGATCTTTATTATCTTTGAGTTGTCTGAGGGCTGTTGAGCTTGTGGCTGGGCCCTAGTCTTTGACAGTGAGATTTCTTCAAGTTAGAGAATATACAGAAAAAAGACACTATTTTGTCAGCTTCCCTAGCTTAGCAATATTCTAAACCACATAGGTGGTTCTAGTTAGCCATAGGGATAAGTACTCATTAGGGGCCAAAGTTACAAAGATTCTGCAAAACAACATACTCCTCTTTATTATTATTCTAAAAATAATAATTTCTGAGTGAAATGTTTTTTGAAAAATTAGCCAATGCCTTGCTACACAGACTTTAATATACTTACAGATGATGCCTTAGTTTCTGAAAAGGACACCAGGTTACCAGCTGTACTATAAAGCAGTCTGAGGAAAATGGAAGGTCAGGTTAATTGATATAACCTAATCAAACAATCAACTAGTCTCACATTTTCCATTTCATTTGGTATCCTATTTTATAACAATTCTTTTGTCTTAACTGGAATAAGTCTAGGGATGAACACTACTGCTTTGCATGGTGTGACGGTTAATACTGAGTATCAACCTGATTGGATTGAAGGATGCAAAGTATTGATCCTGGGTGTGTCTGTGGGAGTGTTGCCAAAGGAGATCAACATTTGAGTAAGTGGACTGGGAAAGGCAGACCCACCCTTAATCTGGGTGGGTACCATCTAATCAGCTGCCAGGGAATATAAAGTAGGCAGGAAAATGTAAAAAGGCAAAACTGGCTTAGCCTCCCAGCCTACATCTTTCTCCCATGCTGGATGCTTCCTGCCCTTGAACGTCAGACTCCAAGTTCTTTAGCCTTGCGACTCAGACTGGCTTCCTAGCTCCTCAGCTTGCAGACAGCCTAACGCAGGATCTTGCGATCGTGCAAGTTAATACTACTTAATAAACTCCTATATATGTATATACATACACACACACCACACACACACACACACACACACACACACACACACACACACACACACATATATATATACTATTAGTTCTGTCTCTCTAGAGAACCCTGACTAATACACATGGCTTCATTTGGTAATAGTGAAAGTTATTATCCCTAATAAGGAACATTTGAGACATCATCACAGATTCAGAATCAACTCAGGTATGAGAGTTGAAAGAGCAGAATGGATAGAACAAGGCTACTATTGGCAAAGGGTAAAATCAGTTGATTCAAGAGACCTTGTCATGCAGAATTGATGTGAACTGTTTTTAATGTCATTTGTTTGTTTATTCTTGTGCTGAGTATTCATACTTTAATACTTGAAAACATTTATGTCTCAAGTATTTATCTTTGGAAAATGTATTCTGCTATCAAATCTATCCCTTTCTCCTTTTTTTGAGACAGGGCCGCTCTGTCGCTCAGGCTAGAGCGCAGTGGCGTGATGACGGCTCACTGCAGCCTTGTCCTCGTAAGCTTAAGCGATCCTCCCACCTCAGCCTCCCTAGTACCTGGGACTACAGGTGTGCCCCACCACGCCTGGCTATTTTTTTTTAGTTTTACTTTTCATAGAGATGGCTTTTCACCTTGTTGCCCAGACTGTTTGTCTTGGCATCCTAATGTGCTGAGATTATAGGCGTAAGTCACCATGCCCAGCCTGCTTTCAAGTCTATTCTGCTTTCAAAGTTAAAAATTCCCTAATTCCCCTGTGAAAATGAAAACATGGTGTAGTGGAAAACTTCAAGATCCGGGGTCAAACCTTGACTGTCACTTACTCACCATGTGACCTCGGGCAAACTGTTTACCTTCCCTGAATTTATTTTATTTTATTCTATTTTATTTTATTTTGTTTTGTTATTTTATTTTATTCTATTCTATTTTGTTATTTTATTTTATTTTATTTTATTTTATTTTATTTTATTTTATTTTATTTTATTTTAATTATTTTGAGAGAGTCTCACTCTGTTGCCTGGGCTGGAGTGCAGTGGCATGGCCACAGTTGACGGCAGCCTTGACCTCCTCGGCTCAAGTGATCCTCCGACCTCAGCCTTCCAAGTACCTGGGGCTACAAGCATGTGCCACCATTCCCCACTAATTTTTGTATTTGTTGTAGAGAAGGTTTTTCCCATGTTGCCGAGGCTGGTTTTGAAATCCTGGGCTCAAGCGATCTCCCCACCTCAGCCTCACAAAGTGCTGGGATTACAGGAATGAGCCACCATGCCTGGCCACTTAACCTCATTTTTAAAATAAGTATAATAATCCCTTCCTTGTTCATAGAACTAAGTGAAATATTTGTAGGCAACATAGCAAAGAAGAGGCACTCAACAGCTAGTAGCTACTATTGTATGGGTTAGATTATGATCTGAAAACTTCCTTTCATGTTCTGAATTCCACGAAATTTGTAAAAATGAGCTATTAGTATGTTTTTCAAATTGTATAGATAGAAAAAAAGGGTTCCATTGTCAAATAAGTTTGTGAAATGCCACATGCCATCTCCCTTTTCCCTTGGTAAACAAAAGTTCATTCAAACATAATTAATTGTGTTGAAAAACCCCAAAGTAAAAATAAAATGTTTAGCTTTATGGAACCAAGCGTCTTTTAACTTATTTGATCGTGGAAACATTTCTTCCTAGAAGATATATTAACATCCTAAGAACTTTCTTGTATTCCACTTAAAGAAATAGCAAGTGTGTGGCCGGGTGTGGTGGCACATGCCTGTAATCCCAGAACTTTAGGAGGCCGAGATGGGCGGATCACCTGAGGTCAGAAAATCGAGACCAGCCTGGACAACACGGCAAAACTCCGTCTCTACTAAAAATACAAAAATTAGCTGGGCATGGTGGCACATGCCTGTAATCCCAGCTACTCAGGTGGCTGAGGGAGGAGAATTGCTTGAACCCAGGAGGCAGAGGTTGCAGTGAGCGGAGATCACACTACTGCACTCCAGCCTGGGTGACAGAGCGAGACTCTGTCTCAAAAATAAAGAAATAAAAATGAAAGAGAAATATCAAGTTTGTGACTGTTAAAATGCCAGAATATAAAGAAATCTTCAATATTAAACAAACTGAATAATCTGTGATACCTGGATACAAAAATTAAGGCTGATTTGATTTTGAACAGCAGCAAGACAAGGCAAGATAAATGAGGAATACAGTGAAAGTGAAAGATAACTGACTAGGGCCAAGATGTGGCATTATAATCACTTTCAGTTGTTCAGTGTTTTAAGGACTTAATTCCAAACTGCCTTTGGAACTAAGGGTATTCAGGATCTTGTTGAAATTCTTAGTGCAGTTGTTTTTTTCCCTGATGGAGGGAGACACAGTATATAAGTATAGACCTACGATTCTGGTTGTACTCCTAAAAAGCCAAGATGAAATAAGGTAAAACATTTGGAGGAAGACTGTGAGGGTATTGCAAAACTCACAATATTTGAATTCTTACATTTTAGGAAGAACATCAAATTTGTTTTTTTTTCCAATGGCCATAAATAATGCTGGAGTTTTCTTAACACTTTTATTTATGTATGTATTCACTTCCTTTGTTAAGCTAGCAATTCTGTGTCATTTTCCTACTGTTCTATTGGGATGTCACCTGTAGTCCTAGGAGACAGAAAAGGGACTGCGGGACTAAAGGATTGGGTTTTTAAATTACTTTGAAAGCAAAATAAGCAGAAAACATGGAAGTTGTTACTTCTGTTTCATTTGATGAGCGTCCACTTTATCTTTTTAAGTAGCAAAACATTTTATTTTAAAGCATTCATTTTAAAAAGTTGAATATTAATCACAGACAAGTTCTGAGGAATATTGTGAATTGTAATTTATCGATGATCTAGCTGCGGTTGCTTTCAGATTTGTCTCCATATCCATATGAAAAATAACATTTCACAGTTATTGCAGTTAAATATAGCCAAGTCTCAGAACAGTTTCTAAAGTTGAATAAAGATAGGCATTTAAATCATCTGATATTTACTGTCCAAATCTGGCCTTTTCAGTTATCACAGTACTTAGAGTTTTCAGGTAAACTTTTTTTGCTCATTCTGTTGACTCTTGTTAACATTTATAGTGAAAGACAAACATTTCACCTATCTGGATAAAATATATTCAGCTTCCTGAATTGTTAACATTTAGAATAAAGGCCACCTTGTTTTGATACTCATTACTACTTTCAAATTGCATTATACAATAAAATGCAAATGTGAGTTATTAATTAGCAGGATCTGTTTTGTCCAAACGTGCAACAGTAGAGGGATTTTTCAACATTCTGCAGCTGTTACCTATGAAGGAAACACCATTCACTTTACTAAAAGGAGCTGCACAAGTACATATGTTGTTATAGACGAATATTTTAGTGTTTCCTTAAGCAATGCTATTTCATAATGGATTTCACATTGAATATAATAAATGTTACCAATGCTGCCTAATTTCTGTCTCTAGGTTGTTTTTAAGAGAGAGGATGATTAAAGTTTTCAAGGCAATGTGGAGTGAAGGTAGAGAAAGAGTTCTTCATGAAAGACACAATGTTTAGCAAGGTCATAAAGAAATATGCCCATATATGCATATCTATGTAAATATTCATTTACATATTGTATGTGCATCTCTGTATACATGTTGTGCCTGGCCAACATTCCTGTGAATATAACCTGAAGGAAGTACCATAAAATGACAAAATAAGAAAAACAATAAAACATACATATGAATGACTACGATAGAAGGTAAAGAAGGTAGGCCATTATTCACAAATAATGCAATAAATCCTTTGCCCATCAGATGTTTTTACCTAGATTTGGGTCCTTTAAAACATCAACCAATTATGGTAAATGTTTAACTGTAGGAGTTCAGGCAGACAGCCAAATTCTGGTTTCAAAGCTGTTGCTAGTTTTAGCTTAAAGATTTTTTTTTTTTTTTTTTTCATTTTTAAGCAAGAACATTTCTGGATACCGGTTCTGCTCTATTGTGGCTAGAGCCGCTGGAATTTGAATAAGTGAATTGAGCAGCACATTGGTCCTGAAGAAATGGGCCTGGCAGTATTACCTGAACGTGGCAAATAATAGGCTACCAAGAGTCCTAGGGAAATACTTCCCATTTATAACTTAGCTCTACTTACCTAAAGCTAGTTTATTCCCACAGACACGAAGAGTGAGAGTTGTTTTTCTTAGCCAAGCTCCTACAAAAAACAGCAAGGTTGGGGGATGGGAGCACAACGAATGTTTCTGCCTTTTGTTTAGGAAAGCCAGGTATCTGAAATACAGACGTGATAGCCAACTCCTCTGCTCCCCTCCCCCAGGTTTACTTATTTTCTTAACAAGCTTATTAACGAAATTATCAATCTGCATGTAACTGGTTTGAACATTGGCCCTTCCTTAGAATATTCCTACCCTCTTGTTGAAGCACTAACAAATAGGTAGAAGAAGGGGTCCAGACAATCCACACGTTGGATTTGCAGCCACTAGGATATTTCAGAGTCAGCTGCTAAAGCCTCTTTGGTATAGACAATGAGGGGGCGACTGAAGTGACTTTTCTTAGTCCATTTCCTCGCCTCCTCTCCGTCTCCCGAAGGTATTCCGTGGGTCCCTTCCCTTTCCCTCTTCACAGTCCCTCTTGAGCAGTCCCAAAGCTTCAAACCTTGTTCTCCAACCCCCTTTCCCTAATGTCTCCCAACTACCACCCCTTTCCCCAATCAAACTCCCCTCCCGGTCACCACCAAAGCCCGGAGAAGTGGAACGCACACAATGCCTCCCTTATAGGGCTTGAGCTGGGAACTGAGCATGCTCAGTAGCCAAAGTAGATTTTTTTTTTTTTTTTTTTTCTTTTGGTCGCAAGTGCGGCATCTCTCTCAGTCCCACGCCTCTCTTTCCTCAACCCCTATCCCCTATCCCCTGTCCCCACCCCCAGCTCCCAAATCATCCGGCTTAACCCGTTCCGCACCAAAGGCCCAAGGAGTTCTAAGGTGCGGATAATTAACCCGTCTCCTTCTAACCCAGCTAAATAGTCTCACTTTAGGCTAAAGCCTCACACTTTCGCCTTAAAGCCCCCGGCCCCTTACGCGCAGACAGGTAGGGGGAGTGCGAATACTACTGGATCCTAGGAAACTGGTTCCCAAGAAGGCTCCTTCCAGGATCGACCGCTACGGAGAAGTATTCCAGGAGCCCTCTGTTCTGCGGGGTGACAATTAGCCAAAGGTACCGTACCCGTGATACAAAATCCAAGTATGATTGTTGCATTTGAATGTCATTGTTGTTGACTCATTCCTCTCCATCCTGTAATTACTCAATTCCGCGTAGGCTCGACGACCCTATCGATCTCCCTCGGCCCCCCTCCCCCAGGCTTTCCAGTGTTTCTTGGCTTTTCCTGGCTTCTTGGTTGCTCTCTCAAAGGAATGCCCCGTGTGTGTGTGTGTGTGTGTGTGTGTGTGTGTGTGTGTGTGCGCGCGCGCGCCTTCGTTATTAGGGGACTGGAAGAGAAGAAAAAGACTCGAGTGTGTGTGTGTATGTGGTGGGGGGATGAAGGCAAGCGCGCCCTTGTTAGAGGACTGGGGTCTCCACGCCTGAGGAAAGGGGTCGCTCCTCCCTAGGGAAATGTTTTAGGCAAAAAGAGGGGGCGGATACCGGGAGGAAAGCGCGCTGTCTTTCTGGGTGTGTGGGTAGAAGAGGAATCAAATGGGCATGTCTGGGTGGGGGACGGGGGTAGGAGCTCAGGAATGTGAGGGGGTCGAAGTGGTCGAGTGTTGGGAGGGAGGACTGCTTGTGTGCGGGGTGAAGGGGGAGTGGAGAGCGGGGGCGGGGATTTAGCGCGTGTATGTAAAGGTGCAGCCCGCGTGCTAGGCTCTGGGTGCGCGCGCGGTGTCTGCTCGGGTGCGCGCGCGCGCCGCTGCCCGCCTGCCCGCCTGCTGGGGCTGCTCGGCGGGTTTGACGGGCGAGCGGGCGCGAAGGAGCTCTGTCCGGAATCACACAGAGACCATCGTGGAAACAGCAGCGCAGGTCGCGGCGCCGCGGGCCCTGCACGAGACGCTGGGCTCTAGAGGTGGGTGAATTTCCAGCGGGAGCTGCACAAGCTGCACCGACACGCGCTCTGCCTCTTCCCCGCTCAGCTCAGTAGCGCGTGTGCGTGCGTGTGTGTGTGTGTGTGTGTGTGTGAGAGAGAGAGAGAGAGAGATCGCGCGCGCGCGCACGCGCGCGGAGGGGGCAAGTAGCTTATTATTTTTAGTTTGAGTCCTGTTCGTTTGGGGCCGGTTGAGTGGCCAAAGTGGCCGAGGTGGCTAATCCTGCCCTCCACCTCCCACTTGCCTGCCTACGGCGCGGTCGCATGCCGCTGAGGACCGGAAAGGATTCGGGTGTCCTTGGCATCGCTGCCCCCCCATACCCCGGGCGACCAGGGCGGCGGGGCAAGTGTACCGGTCTCGGGTGGCTCCGGCTGTCGGGCCGCTGGGCTGGGTTGGGCTATATTTTTACGCCCCACTCGCAGCCACTTTCCGCAGATGTGGATCTGAGGCTCGGGGCAGTGGCCCGCGGGCTGGTCGGAGATTGCTAGCGCTCGGCAAGACTAGGAATACCAGAGGAAGAGCCGGTGGGTAACTCTAAAAGCTCTGCAAAGCCAGGCGAGCGCTGCCAGCACGACTTTGCAAGGTGCCTAAATGTTGAGCTGATTTTTGGCATGGTGAGAGCAGGATTTATGTAGCTGGCTGGGGAGGGAGCATAGGCAAAGGGGAGCCTGGGCCGCCGCTCGCAGCCACAAAACCACAGGTTCCCTCTGCCCGTGGCAAGCAGGTCAGTAACACCCTAGTGCCAACGTCTTCCAGGCGGCCTGATCTGGCCATCTCTTCCTCCTCACCCACCGCACGCCTGGGTCTAGAGAGGTCCATTGAAACTCCAGCAGCTGCCCCTTGTGGGACGGGAGCGCGCGGAGAAATGTGTGAGCAGCAGGACTGAAGGCCCCCGCGACATCCCGCGCGGTACCCCGCCTCCACTACACGGCCCGCCAGGCTGCTGCTTGGGCCCCTGACGCGGAGGGGGCTGCGCGCCGGCTCCGGGAACAGGGATGCGGCAAACATTGCGGTACGCGCCAGGGGCCCCTCCAGCCTTCTAGCCGCCCGCCCGAGGTAGCGCACCCGGGGCGGCAATGGCCGGGTCTCTCCGCGAACCTCTACCACCTCCATCCCAGCCTTAGGCGGGCCAGCGGGGTTTCCCGAGTGAGCTCTCCGGGAGCCACCTCGGCCCACCGCCCTGCAGCCCGTCAGTGGTCCGCCCTCCTCAGGCCGCCTCTCTCCTCCCAGTCGCTGCACTCTGGTGGATGCAGGATTTGGTTTTGGTAGGGCTAGATTTGTTCAGTCTGGTGGGTCGTGGGAGCCAAGGGTCTTTCAGGACACGGAGAGGAAGACGGAGAGACCGAGAGGGAGACGGACAGCTCCCAGCAGCCACAGAGAAGGCTCTTGGTACCCAACTGGTACTTTGTGGGCTTTTTCTTTTCTTTTTTGCGTTTTTCCCTTGATGTTTAAATGTGCATGTTTCGGTGGTACCACGCGAGTGTGAGGCTTTATTCGCATGCATTCAGTGCCCCCTTTACCGTCTTCGTAGCTCCCCTCTCCGAGCTCTTTTTCTTCCTTTCTCCACATTTCCATAGTCTCTTGCCCTTTCAGTACCTCTTTTCCTCTCTCCTTGGTGAACCAACTGGACTCTTTCTCTCTCTTGCCTGCCCCTCCAGCTGCTTGTGGCTTCCTCTGTTTCACAAGAGCTGCATTTGGGAACTTCCTGGCTCCTCCTAGTGACTTTTCCCCCCTTGCTACTTAAAGTAGAAATTGCCAGGAGGAGGAGGGCAGCTTCTTACGCATTTTCAGATTTGTTGAGATTCCTGGTTCTTGTTTTTGTACTGAATTCGGATTATAAGGAATTTCTTTTTAAATTTTCTGCGTTTGGTTTTTAGTTTGGTTGCTTTTGGGTTTCTTTGTTTTGAGGTGGGTGGGGTGGTGGTTTAGTAACAAGAAATGACTCAACTGAACCAAAATAGCTGTCGAAAACCACATTCATAACAAGGCAAAAAATATCAAGTGAAATTTTTACAATGAAAGTTGCTTTAGGTGATGTCAT
This sequence comes from Rhinopithecus roxellana, assembly GCF_007565055.1. Taxonomy (NCBI): domain Eukaryota; kingdom Metazoa; phylum Chordata; class Mammalia; order Primates; family Cercopithecidae; genus Rhinopithecus; species Rhinopithecus roxellana. Next base: position 116,713,893 of record NC_044555.1, on the reverse strand, counting down.
AGTTAAAAATTATGACTTCTTTTTTGCAATGCCAATCATGCTCTCATGGTGAATAGGGGAAATGCACGTCTATATGGCAGCCAAATAGCATCTCAGCAGTGCTGGCTGTATTCTGAACCAAACTACTTAAAATGCAAATCCTCCTGGGTCATGGCTAATGGATTGTCTACCTTGAGACATGTTCGGTTTTACCACTAGCTGATTCCTCGTGGGCAAAATAAACAAAGGAGTTTCTGTGTGACACTTCTTTCTTTGCATCATTTCCTTGTTGTGTGTCCCTGGGTATTCTACGTATTTAATTAATATTTGGAGGTAACGATATTGAAATTACACCCAGCTTCCCATTCACGATGGAAAAGACTAACGTTGCTAAAATATTATCAATAAAATGCACGCTGCTTGTGTTGTTTAATCTTTTCCAGGAAGCATTGTGTATATTTGTATATATATGCAGGATTTAAGGACCCGAATACGATGGGTTATTTTGCTAAGCATTAAACTCTACCAACAAGTGATTCTTTATGTGTCTATAGTCAGGGACATGGGGTGGTAATATTAGGAAGGGCGGGTGGGTGTTTGGAAGTGATGATTTTAGGACGAAAAATGTGCTGTACTGAACATATTTGGTGCTGTAGAAAAAGCTACTCAAAGATTGTGATTTGTGAATTCCTCTTTCTCAGCAGTTGCAGTCTGTGGTCAAAGTAAAAGAGATAAGCAGTTAAGCCGAGGATCAGTCGGACCTGGGTTCAAAATGGTAAATAAAGGTGTGGGAGAGGGCCAGGGAGGCAAGAGAGCCAGTTCTCAAAGTGGAAAGGCTGCCTGGAGATTAGCAAAGTAATGCAGGAGTAAGCAGGTTACTCTGCTGCTTTCAGAGGCTCAAAGACAAAAGGCCTTTTGCTCCCTCTTTGGGAAATGACTGACAGGAAATTAGAGACTGTTTATTTACCAGAAAATAAAAGTTGGCCATCCCTTACTCAATTGTTTTTCTAGAACTGCACAGATTCGTCTGTGTATTTGAAGGCAGCAGTGTACAGGAGTAAACTGATTGACAGAAACGAGCTTACCTATGGGGCTATAGCACAAGCAAATCTCTTCCCAGGTCACCATCCCTTGGTCTTTTAACAGTCCCTGCTACAGCAGCCCAATCCTCCCATTTCCATCCTCCAGTGAACTCTGGGCTCTAATATGTTTTGTATTCAGCCTCTCTATCTAACTGAAGCTTAGAGAATAGATATCCACTAATCAAAATGGCTTTGTGGTGCAAACTCGATGGCATACTTGATGGTCTTGGTCATTTGAAGTGCAAATAGGAAGCTTAAGGCCTGTGTTCAAGGGCAGAGTTTGATGGTCCACGTGGAAAAAATATTTTCAGATTGTAAGATTTCAGCATGATTAATAATATATTTTCCTATTGTTGGTTGTGTGTTCTGCACATGTGAATTTTGTGTAAACCACAGGTATGGAAAATAAAATGGATGGCAGTTTTGGTGGTTATTATTGTTTGACTGAGTGAGAATATTTGGAGGTTTGGTTGCCTTAAAAATACAACTCTGGTAATTATAGCCATGTGTTCACTATGGTATGATTTAAATACAAGTAATTTTTCAAGTAATGACCATTGAAAAAATGTTTTCTTTTTATTTTTTAGATTATTTCTCTTTATTCAGAAGCATACAGTTGTTTGCTGATTGCAAGAAGATGTTTCTTTGGCTGTTTCTGATTTTGTCAGCCCTGATTTCTTCGACAAATGCAGATTCTGACATATCGGTGGAAATTTGCAATGTGTGTTCCTGCGTGTCAGTTGAGAATGTGCTCTATGTCAACTGTGAGAAGGTTTCAGTCTACAGACCAAATCAGCTGAAACCACCTTGGTCTAATTTTTATCACCTCAATTTCCAAAATAATTTTTTAAATATTCTGTATCCAAATACATTCTTGAATTTTTCACATGCAGTATCCCTGCATCTGGGAAATAATAAACTGCAGAACATTGAGGGAGGAGCCTTTCTTGGGCTCAGTGCATTAAAGCAGTTGCACTTGAACAACAATGAATTAAAGATTCTCCGAGCTGACACTTTCCTTGGCATAGAGAACTTGGAGTATCTCCAGGCTGACTACAATTTAATCAAGTATATTGAACGAGGAGCCTTCAATAAGCTCCACAAACTGAAAGTTCTCATTCTTAATGACAATCTGATTTCATTCCTTCCTGATAATATTTTCCGATTCGCATCTTTGACCCATCTGGATATACGAGGGAACAGAATCCAGAAGCTCCCTTATATCGGGGTTCTGGAACACATTGGCCGTGTCGTTGAATTGCAGCTGGAAGATAACCCTTGGAACTGTAGCTGTGATTTGTTGCCTTTAAAAGCTTGGCTGGAGAATATGCCATATAACATTTACATAGGAGAAGCTATCTGTGAAACTCCCAGTGACTTATATGGAAGGCTTTTAAAAGAAACCAACAAACAAGAACTATGCCCCATGGGCACCGGCAGTGATTTTGATGTGCGCATCCTGCCTCCATCTCAGCTGGAAAATGGCTACACCACTCCCAATGGTCACACTACCCAAACATCTTTACACAGATTAGTAACTAAACCACCAAAAACAACAAATCCTTCCAAGATCTCTGGAATCGTTGCAGGCAAAGCTCTCTCCAACCGCAATCTCAGTCAGATTGTGTCTTATCAAACAAGGGTGCCTCCTCTAACACCTTGCCCAGCACCTTGCTTCTGCAAAACACACCCTTCAGATTTGGGACTAAGTGTGAACTGCCAAGAGAAAAATATACAGTCTATGTCTGAATTGATACCGAAACCTTTAAATGCAAAGAAGCTGCATGTCAATGGCAATAGCATCAAGGATGTGGACGTGTCAGACTTCACTGACTTTGAAGGACTGGATTTGCTTCATTTAGGCAGCAATCAAATTACAGTGATTAAGGGAGACGTATTTCACAATCTCACTAATTTACGTAGGCTATATCTCAATGGCAATCAAATTGAAAGACTCTATCCTGAAATATTTTCAGGTCTTCATAACCTGCAGTATCTGTATTTGGAATACAATTTGATTAAGGAAATCTTAGCAGGCACCTTTGACTCCATGCCAAATTTGCAGTTACTGTACTTAAACAATAATCTCCTAAAGAGCCTGCCTGTTTACATTTTTTCCGGAGCACCCTTAGCTAGACTGAACCTGAGGAACAACAAATTCATGTACCTGCCTGTCAGTGGGGTCCTTGATCAGTTGCAATCTCTTACACAGATTGACTTGGAGGGCAACCCATGGGACTGTACTTGTGACTTAGTGGCATTAAAGCTGTGGGTGGAGAAGTTGAGCGACGGGATTGTTGTGAAAGAACTGAAATGTGAGACGCCTGTTCAGTTTGCCAACATCGAACTGAAGTCCCTCAAAAATGAAATCTTATGTCCCAAACTTTTAAATAAGCCGTCTGCACCATTCACAAGCCCTGCACCTGCCATTACATTCACCACTCCATTGGGTCCCATTCGAAGTCCTCCTGGTGGGCCAGTGCCTCTGTCTATTTTAATCTTAAGTATCTTAGTGGTCCTCATTTTAACTGTGTTTGTTGCTTTTTGCCTTCTTGTTTTTGTCCTGCGACGCAACAAGAAACCCACAGTGAAGCACGAAGGCCTAGGGAATCCTGAGTGTGGCTCTATGCAGCTGCAGCTAAGGAAGCATGACCACAAAACCAATAAAAAAGATGGACTGAGCACAGAAGCTTTCATTCCACAAACTATAGAGCAGATGAGCAAGAGCCATACTTGTGGCTTAAAAGAGTCAGAAACTGGGTTCATGTTTTCAGATCCTCCAGGACAGAAAGTTGTTATGAGAAATGTGGCCGACAAGGAGAAAGATTTATTACATGTAGATACCAGGAAGAGACTGAGCACAATTGATGAGCTGGATGAATTATTCCCTAGCAGGGATTCCAATGTCTTTATTCAGAATTTTCTTGAAAGCAAAAAGGAGTATAATAGCATAGGTGTCAGTGGCTTTGAGATCCGCTATCCAGAAAAACAACCAGACAAAAAAAATAAGAAGTCACTGATAGGTGGCAACCACAGTAAAATTGTTGTGGAACAAAGGAAGAGCGAGTATTTTGAACTGAAGGCGAAACTGCAGAGTTCCCCTGACTACCTACAGGTCCTTGAGGAGCAAACAGCTTTGAACAAGATCTAGGTCATGTAATCTTACTTCATACAGAGGACATTTATTAAATGATGAAAGTGCCTTTTGTTGACTTCTAACTTCCAAATACTATATTATCAATAGGCATAGAGGCAGGTGTTTCCAAGGGTGTCTCATTAACTGTAGCTGCAAAGATGTGTCAAGTAGAAGAGAATATGTTTAATAGATTTTACTACATAAAACCTATACTGTGGAGTCCTGTGGGGATACTGCAAACTCTATTGCCAAAGGGATGCTTTATACACATAATACTGAATTTAACCTCAAGAGGCAAATCTGTTTTGTATCCCAATGCAAAACCTTCGTCTCTTTGTGCTTTGTAAAGCAAACTCAAGAAAACTGGTACAGGTGTTTGTACCTCAGTTGGGTCCTTTATCTTGCACGTAGATTAAGTTGGTGGAACTGGAATAATCCTTTTGATTTGTGGCATTGTAACAACTCCGTGTAAAGATTATCTGAAAAGTAAAAAAAAACAAAAAACAAAAAAAACAAAAAAACAAAAAAAAAGCATGCAAAGAGAGAACACTCGATAGTATTTGTAAATTGGTAACCTTTATGGCCTGCATCTTGAAACTGCTGGATTTATAATGTTAAATTGTGCAAATACTTGTTTAAAATATAACATGCATTACATAACTATAAAATAAATTTGAATACTTTAAGCATTACCTGTCTATACATAAAAATCTAAAAGAAAAAATCAACGTGAGTTAGATAGCACTTGTGATGATCTGAAGAAATATGTGATGTTTATCAGAATTAAACATGGCTCAAATTAAGTTAACACTAGAGTTTGTTCTCAGTTAGGTGAAATACCCACAATCCTTAAAGGTTGTCCAAAATAAGCAGAGTGCTTACTGTGTGAGCGCACCCAAAGCTATTTTTGTAACATAATTCATATTTATGAAGTACTTTGTATACTAAATAGAAAAATATGTACTCCTTAATATGTATTTAATATGCCTGACTTGTTTTCCTGATCACAGTGAATTTACCAGTAAGTATAAATGTAGACAGAAAAAAATATACTAAACTGAAACAAGCCGATGTGTACAGAAATATTCTGGACTTCGTGATCAGGTGTAACTTAAAAACAAAAAAAAAAATTAAAAACAAAAAAAAAGAAAAAATTACAAAAGAAAAGCTAACTCTGTGCTATTCTTGTGAATTTAGCATATTATCTTCAGATTTGTTACCAACTGTGCATTTAAAAATAAGTTCCTTAGTTTTCTAGTATTGTGTCTGGGGCAGTTGTTATTTGCCATCAGTTGTCTTGCTTTTCAGGATTCTATGAGCTTAATTCAAATAGTTTTCGCTACAAGTATTTAAAAAATAATGAATAAGGTTAATAGTTATATCTTGTATGCATCAGTATCCTGTTCTTTCATCATTCAGACCACTATCAGATAATCTAGTAGAACTGTAAACATCATGGTAATCTTGGCTATGAAAGCCACACTGTAAAAATGCTTGCATTGGTTTCAGATGAGTTCACAGTCTGCAACTACAAATGATACACCCCTGTGTTTGTTTTTGCTAAGATCTAAGTCAAAATTTGTTAAAGGAATAAAGTAACTGAGAATGGGTGATTTCGGAACTTTTGTAGGAGCTCCCGATTAACAAAGTGATATTCAGAAACACATTGTCTTCTTGGCCTGCCTGCATATATATATATATAGATATATAGATCTATATAGATATACATATATATGTGTGTGTGTGTATATATATATGCGTGTGTGTATATATGTGTGTGTGTGTATATACATATATGTATGTGTGTATATATATGCGTGTGTGTATATATGTGTGTGTATATATATACATATATGTATGTGTGTGTGTGTATATATATAGTGTGTGCGTGTGAGAGAGTGTCCCATCTTTTTTAATTACTGTATGAATCAGTAAGATAACCAAGAAAGTAAACATAGCCATTCCTCATGATTGCAAGTGGCATATTTTTTTGTTGCAGCTTCCAAAATGATACTATGTTTATAGTTGCAGTAGCTGTTCCTTTACTAATCACTAATTTCAGGGCTTTATGTGTTTGTTGCAAGATAAAAAAATAAAAGAAGCTTGGCTTTCTTGGGTGTGTGTGTATGTGTGTGTGTGAGTGTGTGTATATATGTGTTATATATTCATACATATAGATAATTTGGAAATCTTTTTTAAATAGCAAAAAACGTCTCCATGTGTATGTGCTGGTGCTCTTAAAACTTTAGTGTGTAATTTTAATTTTTATGATGTCTGTGAAAACTTTATATGAATATAAAATAATTCAAACAAATAATTGCTTTCTGATCTTGAAAGAAAAGACAAGATGTGTGCCCAACAGCTTTTTTCATCTACAGTTTCATAAGGACTTTTGATATGCCATTACCATGCATGCACACATACACGGATTAAAGGGCTCCTAATGTATACTGACAGGATAAAGATACAAAGGCTTCAAAGAAAGTGTTTTAGTTTAGTCTGTCAATAAAGTATGGCTTGAGGGATCTTAAATAGACACTTATAGGAGGAATCAGAAAGTTCCATTCATGGTCTGGGGATAATAGGTCATTTGAATGATACCTTTTATTCAGTGTGGTGATGTTTTGAAGATGTTTCAAGGTTTCTGCAGAATTCTCAATGGCAAGAGTACCTGCCACCATCTCAAAAGCTTGCTGTAGCATATTGGCTATCTCATACTCTTCTGCTAAAAGGTATAAATGTTCAACTTTTTTAAAAAAAAGTAATTTCACGTACGTGGTTATTTGGAGGTTCAAATTGTAAATGAAAGTAACAAATTCTTGGTTAAGGCTAATATATTTTCCTTAACTGAAGTCATTGTGCCTACATTATATAGTGTATACAATTTTGCACCTGTCTTTCATTAGTTCTAGTTGTACATTTTATGATAATGTAGTTAGGTATAAGTTCTGAGTTGAGAACAAAAACAGTTAAAATACTGTATCTACATTTTGTTGGCTTCAACTATAACCTTGATGTTAGTTTAACCCCTTGAGGTATGGTGTGCACATCAGTACAGCATTTTCAGTGGAACTTGGATGCAAACCTATAAAATCCAAGAAGTGCTCATTTCTAATGTGGTCTGACACATCGTGGGCTTCTTGGCACTATGTTCATGTATATGGACTATGTTAGAATGATTGCAGACAAATTTAGATCTTATGAAATCAGTGAAGGGGTTGAGATAATCTATTGTGTCCATGTAATATAAATCAAGTTTTAAATTATTTTTTTATGAAATCAATAAAGATGATTGAATTCTTTAAAAGTAAGTCTTTGTGTAATTTTATGAGAAAGCAGCTATTAAAGTAGAGTGATTCAAGTCTATAAGACAATTTATATTCTATATTTAGTTTTTCATTCTGAATAAACTGAAAAAATATATTAATTAGAAATTTATTTAAGACCATCTTTCTTTTGTTGCTTTTTTTAAACACTTACTTTTTTTTTAAGCCATAAGGATGCATCAATTATACAGGACATGACCTTCTGAGTAATATCAACAGGTATTTCAGAAATAACAGAACACGTCTAGAAATGTATGGTGGTAATATTAATCTATAATATTTTTTGCATGATTTGTACATTGACATTGTATGAAATGAGCACAGTGAGGTTTTTTTCGTTGTTATTGTCGCATCCAAAGAGTTGGGGAGAAACTATATTAAGAATGTATTTATAATCACTATTTTAAAATAAAGTAAAAAAAATTGTATTGTTTTTACCCTGATTTGATTATTAGTATTTTAGGTTAATTTGCAAGAGAAAAATCAAGTAATGCTGTAAAAGCTAATGTAAATCACAGAAAAGAACTCTTTTAATGACTTTTGTTTGCTTTTAATAACATCAAGGTATTAGAATTTATTAATTGCCATTTTTATGAAAGTATTAATAAAATTGTTTGCTACAATGATATTTCTGAAGCCACAGTTTGTTAAATATATTTGTCTTTCCATTATTTTTCAGAAAAAATAAAGCAGTAACCAAACTGATCATTTCACCCAGATTTGAGGGTAAGATATAGCTTTAGAATACTGTTTGTATTCAACTTAACTGCTAAATCTCTGTTAAAAAGAAATGCTTTCTTTAGAAACATATTTTCAATCTGTGTTCCTTCCCACTGGCAGCCCCTTTGGAGAAGAGTCAGACAGTGCCAAGATCAACATGCTTTGATTCTTGCCCATTCTTTTGAATCAGTTGGATTCTGACATAACTTCAGATAAGCAAATCTTAACTATCTTCACAATCTTAACTATCTGCTCAAATACTTTTAGAAAACCTTCAGTACCTCTGTATTCCATTGCCAGTTTGCATGTTTACAGGTTAGTTACCCACTTATGGAGTGAATTGTGATTTGTATTTGGTTCTTTTAAAGATGACCAAAATTATCAATCCATCACTTTACCAAAATTATTACTGTTGTGGAAAATGAACTAATTGCATTATGGTTAACTTGAGGGCAGAAAGGAATATAACTGACTATATTGCCCAATACAGTGGGTTTAAGGTTCATATATTTATGGTAAGACAAGTAAAGACAGAAACAGAGAAAGAGAATATAAATTAAGATTGTTGTTGCTTTACACGTATACATAGGTATGCTGAAGGTGTGAACAGTATAGATAGCATATACAAGTACTTATAGACTAAATGCCTTATGCATCTGAGGAGATACACTGCAGGATTGTGTTATTTTATTTATTTATGAGTACTGAGCACAGAGCTTTGGGTTCCAGCCACTTCTGTTATGTAGACAAGTGGCATCAAATCAAGGTTTGGCATCATTTCTCGTGCTCTATCCAATTAGTCACTGTGGTCAGATGGGCTGAACTAAAATAAAATATCCTGTTTGTGGCTTCACTTACCGAGAATAACTGGTGACATATATCAAGTTCACCTGGTAATTGTTAACTCTCAATTTCAGATTTCCTAAGGATCTGTTCTTTATTTAAAAGCAAATGGGAAGTCAAATGAATTTTAATAATTTACTTTGTACAGAACTGCCCTTAATCTAATTTTGAATTTTATTTTGTTTTATTTATTTATTTATTTATTTATTTATTTATTTATTTATTTATTTAATGTCTTTTCAGTTTCTACTGGTTGATAGGATTGTGTTTTAAAAGGGGGAAATCAAGGAAGGGAAATTGTGTTGTTTTTCTTATATGAAATGACTTTTTAAAATTTTTTTAAAAATATTTTAACCTGTTGTTCTTATGTCTACAGGAGGAAAATAAATTAGGGCTCTGAGGCATTTGAATATTTTAGACCAAGTAATTGCTATTCAGAATAAAGTTTCAAACTTCTCATTAATTCATAATTAACGTTTCCACTGACAATAGGCCCCAGAACCAGGAGAGAATTACTCAGCCCTCCACTTTAGTTTACTTTTGTAGACACTGCCTAAATAGAAATAGAAATTCTGGTGATTACAGTAACATCAAAAATGACAAATTACCTGTTTAATTTAAAAAGGTCATGAATGAGGCCTTCAGAGAAATAATGTTAATAATATAATGAATAACCGTAGGGCAGTGCCTTTAAATTAGCTATATGAAGGAAATAGTCTTTTTAAGTTCCTGAACAATATATTTCTCTTAGTTGGCACCTCACAAATACTAGGTCATGTCAGATGCTGCTGGTTAATAGCTGAAGGAAGGCATGTTGTTCAGTGGACATTGCTCATAGAAGTGTTTGAAAATCATAGTAAGCTTTGTTCTCCCTGCTAAGACTTGCTATGTATATTTCCATCATTGTTTCATGTAAACTGAACCATTGTGGTAAACTTCTGGAGTTGATATGGAGTAACTTTAATGCTGTTTTCACAAATAAAAGTTTTTTCTTATAGGTCACATTTGTAGCCATTCAGTGTGTTTATTAGTGTGAAATTAGTAAAGCTCAAGTTCAAAAAGAAATGCAAATAATCTGGTTTTTAGCTGATGCAGTCATTATGTTAGTTTACATGTCTAGGCCAGGTCTACCTACACACATACACATGCGTACACATAAGAAAGATAGAGGGTAATATGTGCAAATAGTGAATTATGCACAAAGGGAATTATCTAGTTAATGTAAACAAAATATTTCTACCTTGACCACCTAGATTTTTCAAATCCAAGTAGATTGGGACCTAAATATTATTTGTCCTGTTTCTTTTTTTTTTCCCCCACACTTGAAATTAAAACCTGACCACTTTGTCATATATAGTAGAAATTATGCCCAGTTTATCTCCCAAGACTTCTCTGGATTTCAGTTATGTTTGTTGTCTTCAGATTTTATTTTGATTTTCTTTGTTAACATTTTTCATCACTATCATCCCCAAATTATATGCTTAATAAATGTATAGTGCTGTGTACGATGTTCAGGCAACCAGCCCGCCCAGGTGCAAATCAATGCTGCTACTACCTTTCACAAACGTTATTCAGAGAACTGTACAGAGGCATTTAGATCCAAAATAATCCCAGGATGAGGATTGAATTAGAAATTATTGGAACAGGTATGGTTTTTTTTCCCTTAAAGAAGGAAAAGTTGTTTGAAAATTATGACTAAAGAGCAGGATGAGAACAAAGGAGTATTAAGGGAAAAAATATTTATTTATCAGATAGAATTCAGAACTTAAATACTGAACAAAAGTATCGTAAAATAAGTCAAATTGTAGATTTCTTTCTCCTTATTATTTACCTCGGCTTTATTTCTTTTAAACAAATATGAAATCTAGGCTTTGTCAACATAATAGTAGTTTATGGTTTTTGTAGAATCCACTGGTCAATTAAAACATTTAGTTACCTTTGCAACCCCTATGGATTTTTTTTCCCTTGATTGACTGACATCAAGGATTGACTGAATCTCAAAGCCTCCCGATACAGTTTTCGCTGTCAAAAAATGATAAGTAGCATTTGTGTTTAATGAGAATAAGAGGTGAAAAATGCATATCACAGAAAACCATCATGATAGGGAGCAAAATAAATGAGTACAAACATTTGGGTTCCCAGATACAAAAACTTGTGGTCAAAAAGCTGCTAGACCTTTTGGGTTGTTTTCAGAAATCTTATTTAAAAAAAAAAAAAAAAAAAAATCAAGTGCCGAATCAGAAGCTATTTCCTGTACGAATCCCCAGGAAGCCATGTATCTGCCATGGTTCCCCTTGTTCCATGGCAGGATGTGTCACATTTGCCAAGTCCTCCCTGCTGGAAATTTTTCTCTTCTGCTGTTACAAACAACCAACACTGTCTATGGCATGGGCTAGCTTAGGGAGAATTTTTTCACTGTTTTTTGGTAGTTAGTGGTAATGCACACAAAAAACCTAGGAGTCTCAATACAAGCGTATATTCACCTTTGTAATATTACCATACTAGAGAGCATTTGGGTCTTGTATGTTTTACACATTGCATCTTTGTTTTTATTCATCAGTTATCCTCTAGCCCACAGAAGCTACTAGTTATTTTATTCATCCCTCTCTTTCAAAGTAGAAGCTAATCACCATCCTGAAATCTCAGTTACTTATAGAAATGATCATCACACTTCTATGTGCCCATTTCCTTCTATAACTTCTAGAAATATAGAAAATTTAGTACAGTAAGTGATGGATTGAAAAGGAAGTCCTACTGACACACACAAAAAATCATGATATGAAGACAGAGTGACTTACCAGAAAAAAACAACTTTAGGAAATCATTTCTTAAGTTTTAGATTTCCTTGCTTTGCAATTAGACTTCAATGCCTTCACTTTTGAGCTGGACCCAATGAAATCAGTTTTCACTCTGGGGCCGTGCAATAACTAGAAATGATATTATTGCTGACATGTGGGCAGGTTTGCCATGTGTTGCCATAAACATGGCTGCTATTTTCTCCTTGCACTTTCTACTTTAGAAAATATTCATTCTCTCAGATTTGGCACAGCTGCTGAAATGCTGCTGTATCAATTCTCACCATGAAAATTCAAAAAGAAATTTTTTTCTATATGTAACTAAGCAGTTACACAAAAATGCGTATTGGAAACTGGATAAAAACATCAGGATAAAGAAGATAAGTAGTGTGTTCATAAGAAAAGAGGGTTTTAAGGAAGCAAAATGCAGGCATTTTATTAAAAATTACATCTACCACCTCCCTTTGAACTTGTCAACTTTTTGAAGACTCCAATGTATGCATTATAAGGGGAATAGGACTCAGTTTATATGCAGCATTTTCCCTCTCTGCTCATTCTTCTTGGTTGCCTAGCCTGTGCTGCAGTGTAGAACGTGTGAACAGTAACTTTGTTTTTAAATCCCAAATGCATATATGATTTCAGTTGCTCATCTGAATATTAACACATTGGACATGACCAGTTTCTAATGTAATATTTTTACTACAGCCAATTGAGACTTCACTGAATGACCTTTATTTCATCTGAAAGGTTATCAGAGCAGGGGTAAACTAAGAGGCTGTTGGTCAGTTTCCATGTTTAAAGGCCATCACAGGAAGATTGAGTATTTGAGTATATGTACTCTGAATTTCCAAGTCAGATTATTTGGTCCTCATTTTCTTCTCTTTTGAAAGAGTAACTAGGGCTAGAGAGGGGAAGTGACTTGCCCAAGGTCATAAAATTATTACGGCCAGTCTGGTCTAGGACCTGATTCTCCTCACTCACAGGACCATGTTATTTTCATTACACTGCTTTGTTTGGAAGTTCCGGAGAGGAAAATGAGCATCTGTGGGTGAGGCTTCAGGCAGACATTCCAATGCAGCATAAGGACATTTTCTGTAAGGTTTTAGAATGCTCTATAACTGGAATGAACTAGATACAAAATACAGAGCTCTTAGTCCTTAGAAGTGTTCAAGCTGAGGATGGTTCTAACAAGGAGGATGGATGTTATTCAAGAAAATTTATCTGAATGCGAGCTTGGACTAGGTGATCTTGGAGGACACTTGAAACTCTAAGGCACTAAGGATTCTGTAGTGTATACACTGTAATCATTTACCCAGAAAGTCAAAACTATCAAATATGTTTCATCCAGAATATTTAATTAATTGATCTTTGTAGTTTAATGACCAGCAGATGATCTCTACTAGTAGAATAACAAATTAATAATCCCCCAAAATACCAGGTAGGTATTAGGCATCATGATAAAAGGGACATAGAGTGAAATCTCCCCCAGTATATAATGTTTGTGTTTCAAGTGTCAGCATTTCAAAACGAACAGTCTGATGTTTAATTTTTTACAAAGGAAAAGAAATTCTTTTGTACATTGCACTGAAGATGGCACTGTAGCAACAACCTCACACTGGAAATGCTGAGACATGCCGGTATACGTTATTTCAATCCTAAATTTCAATTTTGACACTATTTCTTGAGCTTGCCAAGTGGAACACAAAGGTTAATATCTTGTAACATCATCTTTGCTAATTGGAGTTGGGTGCATTTTTTTTATAATTTACTCTCAATAAGATAGAACTGAACTTTATTCCAAAGAATTGCAATTCAGGTTGCAGTTCAACAGACTATATTCAGAATAGAAACTGCAAACTGCAAATTATCTGACCAATAAAAAATTATTAGAAATATTTATTTGAATTTTCTTCCATAAAGATAGTTTTCTTTAAAAAAATAGTAAAGGGAAAATTAAATCATTCAGACCTCAAGGACTGTTTTGTTTGTTTATTTATTTGGGATGTTATTAATTTTTAAAGATTGTGGGTACACCCAGGATGACTCTGAAATGCACTTCCTAGGTTTTCTTTATTCCATCCATATCATTAACTAGAGCTCCACCAAATGTGGCTACCGTGCAATTCCTGGTTCCTTTAATCATAAAGAGTATTCCCTCAGGTACCAGCAACTCATTCAAAATTAGCAGTTTTATACTTTGGAGTCATACTTCACTTTTAAATAGTCACAGTGTTAAACATATACATAACCTCTGCCCAAGTAATTTTATGTTTTAGTAGAGAAGAATAGAAGCGAATAAAAATATTTACTTTGACTTGACACTGATGTGCAAGGCACGTTGACCTTCCACCCTTCCCTCTCTCTTCATCTCACGTGCCTTTGCATGATACCACTCTATCTGCCTGCTCCCTGTGCAGCCTCATAGCTCCTCACTCAAACATTACCTCTTGGGACAGTGGCCTTATGCCCCCACCCTCACTAAAACTGTTTCTGTTTAACAATGTTTTTCTGAAAATCCACATTCGGATACCAGATTCACATGCCGCTAATTCACAGGCCCATCAAATGTGTCAGTACTCTGAGACATTTGCCAGAGAGGACATCAAGGAGTGGAAGACGAGACCACGTTAGTCGAACAAATAATGGTGTTTCAGGCCTGGGACAAGCAGTGGACTAGGGGACCTCCTTGGTATCCTTCAGTTTTACCATGGGTAAAGCTGGTACAGTTCAGACCAATAAGGAGAGAGACTGACTTCAACCTTCTCTCAGTAAGTCCCATCTGGTGTCTCCTTAGTGGCTTTCATTCATTCCACATTATTCATATTAGAGTGGAAGGAGTGGGAGCCAGTTAGGTAAGGCTCTCTTGTGGAAATAATATTTAAAAGAAAGTCTTGAAGGGTGAAGTTCATATTAATGACTGAGGAGTAGGGTTGAGGAGGGCCTCTGAGGTTGAGAGAACAGCATGGTCTTTGACTCCAGTGTGGGAATTAACTCATTATGTTGTACTGGTCAGGTAGGCAGTGCCTAGGTCAAGGGTTGGCAAACTTTTTCTGAAATAACAAATATTGGAGGTTTTACAGACCATATTGCCTGTGCTTCAACTAGTTAACTGCTGTTGTCGCACAGAAGCAAACACAGACAACAGGTAAACAAATGGTTGTGACTGTGTGCCAATAAAACTTTGTCATCCAAAATAAGCTGGGGGACGGATTTGACCTACAGGCCAGAGGTATCAACCCCTTGGCTAGATTCTGAAGGGCCCTGAAGGAGTTTGACTTGAAGGTTTTTTTAAAAGCAGTGCAGTGATATGATTAAGTTTGTTTCCAACAGACTTCCTTCTGCTTCTGGAGGCTGGACTAGAGGTGGTGAGGAGCAGAGTATAAGTGGGGAAACAAGTCAGGAAGCTCTTGCAATAGTGCTGACCAATGACAAACATAATCCAAGCTAAGATGAAGGAAGAATATGAGTTGTGAGCTATATTTTGAATGTCAACTCCGTAGCACCTGTCAATATACTGGATATGAAGGTCAAGAGTGACAGTGAAATTAAGGAAAACCCTGAGTTCTGTGCCATGAGCACCTGCGCTGATAAACATGCCATTCTCTGAGATGAGGACCTCTAGGTTAGCGGTGGCTGTGCAGGGTAGGCATCACGAGAGTAAGAGTTTCATTTTGGTGGCCAGGCGTGGTGGCTCACGCCTGTAATCCTAGCACTTTAGGAGGCTGAGGTGGGCAAATTGCCTGAACTTAGGAGTTCAAAACCACCCTGGGCAACAAACTGAAACATCGTCTCTACTAAAATAAAAAATTAGCCGGGTGTGGTGGCACACACCTGTAATCCCAGCTCCTGAGGATGCTGAGGCGGGAGAATCGCTTGAGCTCGGGAGGCAGAGGTTGCAGTGAGCTGAGATTGTGCCATTGCACTCCAGCTTGGGCGACAGAGTGAGACTCCGTCTCAATAAATGAATAAATAAAATAAACTTCCATTTTGGACGTGTTAAATTTGAAGTGGCTGAAAGTCTTCAAATTATCAGATTGGTGACTTTGTTCAACAGGAGCTCTGAGGAGAAGCTTAGGCCACAGACAGAATGGAGAAGTATTATCATTTTGAAACTGAAGGTCATGGAAGAAGGTCACAGAAGGGGAAAAAAAAAAAAAAAAAAAAAAAAAAAACAACAAGACCCTGCAATGATGGCAGGTGCTTTAGAGCTTTCTTTTTCAGTGTCATCTGTACTGTGCGCATTCTGCATCAGAATCTCCTAAGGTGCTTGTTAACATTCAGACTCTTAGGCCCCATCCCAGACTTTCTGAATCAAAATTTTTGTGGTCAGGACCCAAGGAATGTCCATTTTGAATTTTCTTAGGTTATTCTTATTCACATTAAATTGTAAGAGTGTCTGCTGTTTAGGTAACTTAGAAGATAAAGTACCTGCAAAAAAGGGAAAGGGTGACCAGACAGCATGACAGAAAACTAGGAGGCTGTGGGGTCCTGGGAGCAAAGACAAAAATAGCATTCCACAAAGGACTCCGTGACTGACCATGTGCAGTGTTGCCGAGGGACAGCAGTGCTGTCTAAGCACGCTTTTCTGGCACTGGCCCCACTGAGACTGCATGAAAGGCTGATGTCAGAACAGCTGTGGGACTTCATTCCCTAACAAGAGACAGAATCTTAGAAAGAAACTCCACAGAGGGAAGGGATGGTGGATGAGAAATGGTAGAGAATAATCGGGACCACAATACTGGGCAAAGTGAAAGCAAAGATCAGTGCAAGAAAGACTTTAGGATTCCAGAGGTGAGACATGGAAACAGCAAAGCCAGCAGCAGGATTATACCCAGAGTAGGAGGTCAAAATGGGCACCTAGAGTCAGCATCAGAGGGCAACAGGGGTGGGCCGTGGTGGAAGCTCACCACACTCTAGCACTTTATAAATGACTTTATGTCCAGTAGTCCTGCCGCAACAGAGATGAGGAACAAACAGAAGAATCTTGGAGCTTTAGCTGTTTTCTGTGGTCTTTGAACTGAAACAAATTCAGCCAGGAAAACCCCACTACCACCCCTACTCTGCCATAGAAATTTTTCCTTAATAGAGAATGCTTTTTAAATTCAAGTTAATGCACATTCACTGAATGCCTACTATGTGTTTTCTCTGGACTGGATGATGGAAGAGACAGAAGAGTTATACCAAGTCCCAGCTCCCATGGAGCTTACAATCTAGTGAAGGAGGCAGATATGAAAATGACTAACTAGAATATCACATCCTTAATGCCATAATATAAAGGGAATGTGGTACTTGAGCAGGTGCTGAGCCATAGGGCACAAGGAAGGCTTCATGGTGGAGGTACATTGTGACCTAACCTTTGAAGGATGGATTGGATTTTGATAGAAGAGGGACGCTGCAGCTGAGAGAAGAGTGTGTGTAAAAACAGAGGGGTGGGGAAGCTTGGTGTTCTCGAGATATTAGGTGGTTCAGTGTGGCTGGAGCATGTACCTCCTGAGGGCTGTCTCTACTGCTTACCTGCCATGTCCCTCTGACTCAAAGGGACCTCAAGCTCAAAATATGACATATTGAATTCATCATTCTCTCTGCACAGAATATTCTTCTAGTCTTTGCCATCCTGGTGCCCATCCTCTCAGCTACTTGGATACTCCAGCCAGAATCCTGGGCATCATCCTCAGCCCCTCCATGTCCTTCACCCCACAGCAGCAAGACCTGGGGATTGTGAGTGCTTCTTACCTACCAGTCATTGTTCTAAGCACTTAGCATGTGCCATGTAAATTAACTCTTTTTTTGCCATTTATACTATTTATTGAACCTCAGATTGATATTTTGTAGTATATATTTGTAACATGTACGACATGATGTTTTGATGTATGTATACATAGTGAAATTATTACTGTAGTCAAGCAAATTCACCTATCCATCACCTACTATAGTTACTGTGTGTGTGTGTGTGTATGTGTGTGTGTAAGAGCACCTAAAGTCTACTCTTTTAGCAAATACTCAGTATATAATACACCACTATTAAGTATAGTCCTCATGCTGTACATTAGAAGTTCAGAATTATTCCTCCTAATAAATGCAAGTTTCTAACCATTTACCTACTTATTCCTAGTTCCTCCCTCTTCCTGCTCCTGGTAACCAGGACTCTATATTCTATCTGTTTCTATGCATTAGCTTTTTTTTCTTTTTTTTTTTTTTTCAGATTCTACATATAAGTGAGATAATTTAGTATTTCTTTCTATGCTTGGCTTATTTCGTTTAGCATAATGTCCCCTGGACTCATTGGCAGTATTTCCCTTTTTTTTTTTTTTTTTTTTTTTGAGATGGAGTCTGGCTCTGTCGCCCAGGCTGGAGAGTATTTCCCTTTTAAAGGCTGAGTAATATTCCATTGTATGTATATACCACAATTCCTTTATCTATTTATATATCCACAAGCACTTAGATTATTTCCATGTCTTGGACATTATGAGTAATGCAGCAGTGAACACAGTACTGCAGATATGTCTACAGGTGCTGATTGTTTCCTTTGAGTATACACCCAGCACGGGAATTGCTAGGTCATATGGCAGTTCTAGTTTCAATTGTTTTAGGAAGCTCCATTATGTTTTTTATAATGGCTGTACCAATTTACATTGCCACCAATAGTGTACAAGAATTCCCTTTTCTCTATATCCTTACCAATATTTATCTCTTGTCTTTTTGATAATAACAATCCTAGCAGCTGTGAAGTGATAGGTTGTTGTATCTATTTGTATTTTCCTGATGCTTAGTGATGTTGTACAACTTTCCATATATCTGTTGGCCATTTTTATGTCTTCTTTGAAAAAATGTCTATTCAGGTCCTATGTCTGTTTTTAATCAGGTTTTTTTTTTGTTCTGCTATTGAGTTATGTGAGTTTTAAAAATTATATTCTAGATATTTACCATTTATCTGATATATGGTATGCAAACATTTTGTCCCAGTTTGTAAGCTACCTTTTTCACTCTGTCGCTTGTTTCCTTTGATGTGCAGAAGCTTTTTGGTTTGATATAGTCCTACTTGTTTATTTTTGCTTTGGTTGCCTGAGATTTTGGCGTGATATCAAACAATTGTTGGCAAGATCAGTATCACAGAACTTTTCCCCATCTTTTCTTCTGGCAACTTTATGTTGTAGGCACTACAGTTGTCCCTAATTTACAGATTAAAAATGGAAGCAAAAGGAGATTTTCAAAATTTGCCCAAACTTGTACACTGGTACACTTGTACACTGGTTTCAGTGACAAAGCTGGAAAGCATACCCAGGCATTTTGGCTATATATCCCACACTTCTCTGCATCATGGTGTATGGCTCCTACAAAATGTAAACTCTTTACCGTAGTCTACATAACCAGCATGGCTGGGCCTTTACCAGGCTCTCCAGCCTTAACTCACACCATAGACTCCCTTTCTTTCGTAATATTTTATGTGACATGGTAAACTAAATGGACAAGGCAGTTGCATCCCTCTGTCTAAAACACCCTTTATTCCTCTCTTTGCCATGTTGACTTCTGTTCTTATCTTAGATATCAGCTTATTCACCACCTCCCCTAAGAAGCCCCACCTGTGTATCCCCATACTACACTGTGCTAACGCATTTCAGCCCTTGGCACCTTGAATAAAAAAGGCATGTTTTCTTATCTGTATCCTACAACTAAAATAAGAGCTTCTGGAGCACAGGATCTATATTCTGTTTATCTTTTATCACCAATGCCTAGCATAGTACCTAGAAGGTAGTATGTGGTAAACAGATATTTGTTGAATCAATAAATATGTTAATGGTCACAACAGCAAATGAAATGTGAGATGGTTAGTTTGGAGTCAAATTATTAAAAACTTTGGATGCCATGTTAAGATGTTTGATTTTTTTTTTCTGCAGGCAATGGGGAGCCATTGAAGATTTTTGAGAAAGGAGAGACACTATCTGAAATTTTTATTTTGGAAAGATGAATCTGCTAATTTGTGGAGACTGGAGAGAGAATTTTGAAGGCAAGAAGATAATTAGGATATTACAAAGATAATTAGAAAATTAAAATATCAGTCAACTTTTGCTGCCTAAAATACTGCCTTCAAACTCAGCTGCATATGCTGCAGTTTGGCTACTTCGGCCTATGGGTCTGCAGGTCCATTGCATAGGCTCTGCTTTAGACTGCAGGTGCATGGGTTGGCTGATCCAGACTGATCTGGGCTATTTTATCACTAAATTGAAGGTTCAGTTCTATATTTTTGATTTGAAATGCCCAGGGGAAACTGGACATTTAGGGAAAGCTCTTCACTTAGCATTGTCACCAGTACAAGAGGGCAAGCTCAGCTACACAAGTATGTATCAAGTCCCTGCTTGTGTCTTATCATTGACCAAAGCAGGTACAAAAGGAAGCCCAACATCGATGAGGCAGAAAAAATAAAAGACTCTTCCCATGGAAGTTCAAGGGGAAGGAGTGACTGTTTGATGAACAATAATCACCACAGATGCTATTGATATAGTACAGATCAGTAGTTGTCAACTGGGGAATAAAAAAGCATGCTCCACCTTGAAAAAGGTGAAACAAAATTTTCGGGAAGGGGTAACCACATATATGTATTTTAAATCCTACCTTCACCCCTGCCTTTCAGAATCATTTCTAGTATGAATTATTGTTACTAATTAGAGTATCAAATCCATGAAATCTGGTGGGATAGGATACAAGTTTGGAAAATATTACTGCAGATGATAACTGAATCAGGCCTAGAAGATGAGAGGAGAAACACACAAAAAGGCAAATAATTGGATTCAGAGGATAGGGAACAAGAAAAGTCAGTGATGACCTGAAGTATTAGAGACCAAGTGATTGGTAACATAGAGATGGTTTGAACGAAGATAGTGAGGGAGAAAGGTGTTTATTCATTGAAGAATTAGGATGCATTGATTATGTACAAGCCCCTTATTCATAGACGTGGATAAGATGTGGTACCTGTCACACATCTTACAGTCCAGTGAACACAAGACTTGTGCAAATAAGACATATACACAGGTATTAGGTATTCTTAAAAGAGGTAAATGCCATAGGGAGAAGAAGAAAAAATTGTGAGAGCTGAATTCCACCTGTAGAAATCAACAGTGAAGAAGATGACAATAAATCTTAGTGCTAAAATATAGGTGAATTTGAAAAAGTAGCAGAGAAGGTCAGGGAGACAGCCTAAGCAAAGGTACAGAGATACAAGTGTCTGGGATGCATGTGAGGCACTATATATGAAGAGATGGTGAGAAATGGTGCTAGGCATGTTGGCATTCTTCAGGCCTCTTGTGATGGCAAGAGAAAAAACCCAAACTGAATTAGGTTAGACAAAAAGGGAATTTTCTAGGAAGTGTTCTAAAGAATCTCAGGAACCCGTGTGAAGGACAGTGTATTAGTCAGGGTTCTGTAGAGGAACAGAACTAATAGGATATATATATATCCTATATATATGAGTTCATTAAGTATTAGCTCACCTGATCACAAGGTCCCACAATAGGCCGCCTGCTAGCTGAGAAGCAAGGAGACCCAGTCCAAGTCCCCAAACTGAAGAAATTGGAGTCTGATGTTTGAGGGCAGGAAGCATCCAGCACAGGAGAAAGATATAGGCTGGGAAGCTAGGCCAGTGTAGTCTTTTCATGTTTTTCTATCTGCTTTATATTCTAGCCACGCTGGCAGCTGATTAGATGGTCCCCTTCCAGATTAAGGGTGGGTCTTCCTTTCCCAGCCCACTGACTCAAATGTTAATCTCCTTTGGCAACACCCTCACAGACACACATAGGATCAACACTTTACATCCTTCAATCCAATCAAGTTGACACTCAGTATTAACCATCACAGACAGGGAAAGTGTAAAGCTGGCTATGATGTAATAACAGGAAGCTACTGAGTATTTCTCTTCAGTTGACATTTCTACTTGTCTCTGTTTTTTTCCTTTTCTGCCACTCTTTTGTCTCAAACCAACTGTCTTAGTTCATTTTTTGCAGCTATGACAGAATACCACAAACTGGGTAATTTATAAACCATATAAATATATTTGGTTCATCATTCTGGAGGTTGAGAAGTCCAAGTGCATGGTGCCCACATCGGGAGAGGGTCATGCCATGATGGAAGACATCGCATGATGAAATCTGTGTGCAAGACAGAGAGAGGAATTGGGCTGATCACATCCTCATTATGAGGAACCCACTCCTTTGATAAATTAACCAATTCCCAAGATAAAGGCATTAATCCTTTCATGAGAGTGAAGCTCTTATAACCTAATCACCTCTTAAAGATCTTACTCCTTAACACCATTATAATAGCAATTAAATTTCAGCATTTGTTTCAGAGGGGCATTCAAACTATAGCACCAATCCATCCACAAATTCTGTTAATTATATCTTGAACATATATCCAGAAACTTCCCACTTCCCACTATTCCACAGCTATCACCTAGGTCAAAAGCATCATTTTCTCTTTCCTGTATAATGCACTGGCCTTCACACTGGTGGTCTCCCTGCCTCTACCCTTGTAGTTCTTCAGTCTGTTCTTAACATGGTAGGCAAAGGGATATTTTAAAATGATATTTTAAAATGATGTCATGTCACTTCTTTCTTCTAAACCCCACAATAGTTCCCCATTTCTCTCAAAATTAAAAACTAAAGTTTTTATAATGGGCTATAAGTTCCTATACAACCTAACCTCCACTACTGTTCTGACCTTACCACCTATAACTTTTTCCTCATTCACTTTGTTCTAGCTATGCTGTTCTTTGAAAATGCCATACATATTTTCATTTTCTGATCTTTATAAGTTTCTTCTTCATGGAACACTCTTCCTCCAGAAAGCCTAATAATTCACTCCTTTATTTCCTTCCTAGAGTCTTTGCTTAAAGGTTACCTTCTCAACAGAGCCTACCATGACTGCTTAATTTAAAATTGGGCCAGATGTGGTGGCTCACACCTGTAATCCCCGCACTTTGGGAGGCCGAGATGGGTGGATCAAGAGGTCAGAAGATCAAAACCATCCTGGCCAGCATGGTGAAACACCATCTCTACTAAAAATACAAAAATTAGCTGGGCGTGGTGGTGGGCACCTGTAGTCCCTGCTACTCGGGAGGCTGAGGCAGAAGAATCGCTTGAACTTGGGAGGTGGAGGTTGCATTGAACTGAGGTCACGCCACAGCACTCCAGCCTGATGATGGAGCAAGACTCTGTCTAAAAAATAATAATAATAAAATAAAGTAAAATTACAACCCAACCCCCACACTCCAAATCCTATCTTTACCCTTCTCTATAGTGTTATATGATTAACTTACTATGTTTTTTTCCTCCATCTCTTTTTCTCTAAAATATAAAGTCCACAAGAGCTGGAATGTTCACATGTTTTTTGTACTTTATATTCCTAGCACCTAGATTGATGTCTGGCAAGAGGTAGGGGCTTAATAATTTTGTTGAATGAGTGAATGAAATTGCAAGGTGATAGTTCTAACTTTTACATCATAGTTAGAGGACACATTGGTGAAGGCCACAGGATAAGGGAGAGACAAAGAGTTAGAAGAAAGGAGGTGTGGTCCTGGCAGAGAAAACGATTATTTCACTAGGCCCAGCTACAATATGAATTTCCTGTGACACCTACCTGACCCTCAGTTAGTGGTGCTCCTCTGTTTACTGTTCTTTGAACAATCCTCCATGAGAGCATGAATTTGCATGCTTGCTTAATTGGTGATTTACAAGTCTTTTCCCTTGACAGTGCTGAACTTTACCTGAGCCCTGTGCTCTTGGAAAAGAACGATAGTTAAGAAATACTTCTTCTACCCTTTTGTATTCCCTAAAATGTTTTACTGCCAAAAAACACTTCCCCGTATGACTAAGACTCTGGTGAATGTACCCTTGAATACCTATGACAAAGCCAGATAAAGACCCTCCACAGTTCCACCTTGTGTCTCATAAGTGATCAGCTGAAATGTTTGTCTCCACTGACAAATCAAAACAAAATGCCCACTAACTTGACTTGACCAAATGTTGTCAGACTTTTGTTTTGTCCATGGGCTGCTGGTCTTTCACCCTCAGCCTGAACCAGCCCTCCTTAAAGGCTTCCATTGAGAATAGCCTGGATTCAGAGTAAAACCTTATATCCAGTCGTGTCACCCTGACTCACTGATTCATCCCACTTTTCTTTTCTTCTTTTCTTTCTTTTTATTTTTTATTTTTTATTTTTTTTTTTGAGACTCAGTCTTACTCTGTCGCCCAGGCTGGAGTGCAGTGGCATGATCTCGTCTCACTGCAACCTCCACCTCCCAAGTTCAAGCAATTCTTCTGCCTCAACCTCTTGAGTTGCTGGGACTACAGGCGTGCGCCCCCATGCCCAGCTAATTTTTGTATTTTTAGTAGAGATGGGATTTCACCATACTGGCCAAGGTGGTCTCAAACTCATGACCTTGTGATCCAGCCGCCTTGGCCTCCCAAAGTGCTGGGATTACAGGCATGAGCCACTGTGCCTGACCCTCATCCCACTTTTCTACAACCAGTCCTTTCTAGGTGTGTTTATTTCTCCATGTAAAAGAAAAATCTTTCGGCCGGGCGCGGTGGCTCACACCTGTAATCCCAGAACTTCGGGAGGCTAAGGTGGGTGGATCACCTGCGGTCAGGAGTTCAAGAGCAGCCTGGCCCACATGGAGAAACCCGTTTCTACTAAAAATACAAAAAAAAAAAAAAAAAAAAAAAAATAGCTGGGTGTGGCGGCATGTGCCTGTAGTCCCAGCTACTCAGGAGGCTGAGAGAGGAGAATCACTTGAATTCAGGAGGCGGAGGTTGCTCCGAGCTGAGGTCACGCCACTGCACTCCAGCCTGGCTGATAAAGTGGGACTCCATATCAAAAAAAAAAAAGAAAAAATTCTTTCCAGGTGTGACCATTGAGACACTAGCAGATCTCATGCTTGGAGCCTTCTCCCTATTACAACAGGCCTCCCTCTCTACTGCAGTTTTCTCTTTTCCCTCTCTTCCAACAGTTCTTTCAAGTAAATTATCTCCTTATCTAAGCTCAGATTTTTGCTTTTATTTGACATACTTGGCTTGATTATTTTGTTTTTTTTAAGGACAGTTGCCACGTATGATTCAGCACAGGGCCTCAGTACTTAGCACCAGGCCTGCCAGTATAGTAGTTGTTATATATTAGCTGAATGAACTAACCCACACATATACGAATGAAGACATACTGTGTCAGTCGCTTGGAAAGACCAAACAAACAAACAAACAAAAAAAAAAAAAAAAAAAAAAACACTAGACCTCTTCCCCTCCTTCAAAGATTCTGTACCTCAGTTCATTTCAGTAGCTTTTCTCCTAACACAGATATTTAGCATTGTTTAGACAAAAATCTCACTATGTAGCTATGCTACAGAATTAGCCTAAATCATGCATCTGCCTGTGTTTTTGGCAATTAATCCCCAATCTTAATTAGAAAGGAATAAAGTTAAGGTGTTTTCTCAATCTAGTGCAAAAGCTTGTATTTCCTTCTACTTCAGCAAGACCCTGGAGTGAGTCTGAGGTTACTGTTTTTAAAACTTTGAAAGCTGGGATGGTGGTGCATTACTCCTGCTTCTATTGGTGGGTGTACTTCACTGAGCTCAGGTTAAGCTTTTGTTGCAGGAATTTGTATTGTTTTAATTCTTTGCAGGCATCTCTGTGATGAAAACCCTAGCACTGCAGACTTTTTTTAACAGCTCTGAACAATTCCATCCAAGGCAAAGTCCCTGCACCTTCCTCTGTGAATTCTATATATTGTCTGTATGTGTATTAGTGCGTTTTCACACTACTATAAAGAACTTCCTTGAGACTGGGTAATCTATAAAGGAAAAAGATTTAATTGACTAACAGTTCTGCATGGCTGGGGAGGCCTCAGGAAACTTAGAATCATGGTGGAAGGGAAAGCAGGTACATCTTACATGGCAGCAGGTGAGAGAGAGCATGTTGGAGGAACTGTCAAACAAAACCATCAGATCTTGTGAAAACTCACTATCATGAGAACAACATGGGGAAATCTGACTCCATGATCCAATCACCTCTCACTAGATCCCTCCCTTGACATGTGGGGATTATGGAGATTACAATTCAAGATAAGATTTGGGTGCAAAGAGCCAAACCATATAATTCCACCCCTGGGCCCTCCCAAATTTCTCATCCTTTTTACGTTTCAAAACTAATCATGCCTTCCCAACAGTCCCCCAAAGTCTTAACTCATCAGCATTAACACAAAAGTCCACAGTCCAAATCTCATCTGAGACGAGGCAAGTCCCTTCCACTTATGAACCTGTAAAATCAAAAACAAGTTAGTTTCTTCCAAGATACAATGGGGGTACGGGCATTGGGTAAATACACCCATTTCAAATGGGAGAGATTGGCCAAAACACAGGGGCTACAGGCCCCATCCAAGTCCAAAATCCAGGGGGACAGTCATTAAATCTTAAAAGTCCAAAATTATCTCCTTTGACTCCACATCTCACATCCAGGGCACACTGACGCAAGGGGTTGTTCCCCCCCAGCCTTTGGCAGCTCCTTCATTGGCTGACATTTAGTGCCTGTTGCTCTTCAAAGTGCACAATGCAAGCAGTCAATGGATCTACTAATCTAGGGTCTGATGATGGTCGCCCTCTTCTCACAGCTCCACTAAGCAGTGCCCCAGTGGGGACTCTGTGTGGGGGCTCCAACCCCACATTTTCCTTCCACACTGCCCTAGCAGAGGTTCTGCATGAGGGTTCCACATCTGCGGCAAGCTTCTGCCTGGACATCCAGGCATTTCCACATATCCTCTGAAATCTAGGTGGAGGTTTCCAAACCTCAATTTTTTACTTGTGTACACCCACAAACCCAGTAATACATGGAACCCGCCTGGGCTTGGGGCTTGCACCCTCTGAAGCAACAGTCCAAGCTGTACCTTGGGCCCTTGTAGCACTAATGGAGTTGGAGAAGCTGGGACACATGGCACTATGTCCCAAGGCTGTACAGAGCAGGGGGACCCTGGGCCTAGCCTGGGAAACCATTTTTCCCTCCTAGGCCTCTGGGCTTGTAATGGCAGGGACTGCCATGAAGATCTCTGACGTGCTTCTGAGACATTTTCCCCATGGTCTTGGCTATTACCATGTGCTCCTCATTGCATATGCAAATTTCTTCAGCTGGCTTGAATTTCTCACCAGAAAAGGGGTTTTTCTTTTCTACTACATAGTAAGGCTGCACATTTTCCAAACTTTTATGCTCTTCTCTTTTAATTGTAAGTTCCAATTTCAAATATTTTCTTTGTGAATGCATATAACTGAACACTTTCAGAATAATCCAGATCACGTCCTGAATACATCGCTCTTTAGAAATTTCTTCCACCAGAAACTTTTAATCATCTCTCTCAAGTTTAAAGTTCCACAGATCTCTAGGGCAAGGGCAAAATACCTCCAATCTTTTTGCTAAAGCATAGCAAGAGTGACTTTTGCTTCAGATACCAAGAAGTTCCTCATCTCCATCTGAGACCACCTCAGCCTGGACTTCATCATCCATATCACTCTCAGCATTTTGGTCAAAACCATTCAACAAGTGTCTAGGAAGTTCCAAACTTCCCCACATCTTCCTGTCTTCCAAGCCCTCCAAACTGTTCCAACTTCTGCCCATTACCCGGTTCCAAAGTACCTCCCACATTCTCAGGTATCTCATAGCAATGACCCACTACCCTCAATACCAATTTTTTGAATTAGTCCATTTTCACACTGCTATAAAGAACTTCCCCGAGACTGGGTAATTTATGAAGGAAAGAGGTTTAATTGACTTATAGTTCTGCATGGCTGGGGAAGCCTCAGGAATCTTACAGTCATGGTGTGAGGGGAAGCAGGAATGCCTTACATGGCAGCAGTCGAGAGAGAGTGTGTGAAGGAGGAACTGTCAAACACATAAAACCATCAGATCTCGAGATCTCACTCACTATCATGAGAACAGCATGGGGGAAACTGCCCCCATGATTCAATCAACTCCCACTAGGTCCCTCCCTCTGCATGTGGGGATTATGGGGATTACAATTCCAGATGAGATTTTGGTGGGGACACAGAACCAAGCCATATCAGTATGTTTACTAGTTTGCCCTAGCCTCTGGCTTCAGATAATAGAAAGGGCATCTTTTCATTTGTTTTTTGCCTTCATTTTCTGTTTTTCCTCTTACTCTGTAAGAAAGAGTCTGTTTTCGTTTTCTTTTCTGTGCTATCTGCTCTACTGTTTGAGGAAGGAGTGTCTTGATGAATTGTCACCTTTCTGTGAACAGAGCTCATATTTTGAGGGTGGTTTCATTTTTTATCTTAGAAATAAAGCAGCAGTCAGGGTGTCAAATACTACATCGTCTCAAATACTTCGGTCTCAAATACTACATGCATGTAAGTCAAATATTAATAGTGAAGAGAATGAGCCAACTTTCTAATTTGAGGCTGTATTTCCATCTCTATGGGGTCCAAAATAAAACTGGTTAAAAAAAAATGCCATCTTCACTATGAAAGACTCACTGTCTACACCATCCCTCTTCCCATGGAGTTTCTGTTGATGGAGATGGAGTCAATCATGTCTCGTGGGAAGTGGATTTGGGCAGAAGGTTCCCCTGCAAATGATGCTCTATCCCCACAAAGATGCAGCAGAGAAAGGCAGAAAACCCAGTTTTCAATGCAAAATGGCGAGGAGGAGCCTGGCTTAGAATCTCAGCCTGAAATGACAAGTGAAGAAAAAGTCTCAATACATTTACCCATCCTTGCTGTTTCACTCCTCTGAAGTGCTCTCTCTATATTTTGCTATTTTGCAAGGGAAGTGCAGAAATAATATCTATGCTTTTCTGTGTGGATTTAAAACAAGATGCTGAATTATCAATAAAGAGGATTTAAAGTGCTCTATCATTTGTCATGTTATGGTCAGCAATGGTTGTTCTTTTCTTACTTCCTTGTATATGCAGATTTACCTGTCACTACTGGCAGGACTGAAAATTGTTTTATAGTCATGGTCTGCTATGTGGCAGCCCAGGATAGGGGTAAACTTTTGGGGATAGGAAGAAACAAAAATGATAATAGCATTTTTTGGCATTAAACATCATTACCCACTTTATACAGCAAAAAATGGGAAATTTCAAGGGGCATTGAATTTAGTTTTTCCTCACTGAGGAAAGGTCAGAAGAAAAGGAGCAAAATTAATTTGTAAAGAAACTGACTATAAATGACTTGAATAAACAAATTCAAATGACTCATTATAACAGAATAATATTAGAAAAAAATTGTTATCTTTTTATTAAAAGATGGAACTGGATTTTTTTTTCTCTTTTCACCTTCCTTACATCTACCCTCAGCTTCTATATAAATTCACAAATAAACACTTCAGACTTTTTTCTGTGACTTAATGTGTACAGACACTGTTGCTTGCTTGTTTGGGTTTTCTTTCAGATTTTACCATTGTACCCATTGCACGCAGTCTGGCCACATCTTGAGCTCTGTCATTTATCCAACAGAGACATCCCCTATGTGGATCTAAAAGATCCACACTTGAAAGGTCAGGTGTGGCTAATGCCTTTCTCCATCTAGTGATAGATCTTTTTCTTTCTTTTTGTTGTCTGTCCATAAGACTGCTGATAAAAAACCAAGAGTGATTAAATATACTAAATTGTCCAACTGAAGGAAATTCCAGCATATCAAAGAGCTAATAACTTCTTGGAAAATTTATATGCCTCAGCAAATGCACAATTTTATCTGGTTTGAGAGTTTGAGCTGGAAAAAATTTCAGCAACTTTAGAAAATCTAATCTACTGGAATACCTTACAAAGGCTCTATAGCTCTGGCCCCAAGGATTCTATATATGCAGTGGCACTAGTAGCCAAGTTGATTGGTTGGTTTTCTGCAGATTAAACAACTGATTGATTAAGCTAGTCCCCTTCTTGTCTACCACCCAACTCCTGTCTAATAATGATCCAAGTTTTGGCAGTTACTGAGTCCTACTATGGGCTAGTTCCTGGACAAATAAGTTCATTAGCATGATCTCACTTAGACATCGTACCGAGAATTTTTCAGAATGACTTTTTCTGGAGTTTGTATCCTCATATGATGAGTATTATAATACCAAAAATGTTACTTCACTTTTTATATAACTGAGCAAGTCAATAAAGGTCAAAGCACTATCATACCTCATGTGTTACTATTAAACTGTAAACATTGTCATTGGGACTACTCGTTACAGTACTCCCCATCAGGTCTCAATTGTACAGACTGGGCCTCCTGTGATATTTGTATCCTGGAAGATAACAACATCCCGTTTGCTCCCAGAACAAATTACTTTTTCAATTATTATTATGAAAGTTTTGTTTTATTGTCTTAAGACAATAAAACACTTAACATTAGATGTATCCCCTAAACAGATTTTTATAGCGATGGAATGACTTTTTTTCATTATAAATTCTATTGTACTGTTTGAATTTATTTTGCCATTTGCTTGCATTACCTGCTAGAGAGGCAGAGAGAAAGAGAAACAGAGAAAAACTATGAGTGAGTTTTCACCTAATTTTCCAACTTAACCTCCTACTGAATCTCATTTTACACATGACAACTCATTGCTTCTCAAAGACACTAAGTATATTCATATTGAGTGTGTGTGTGTGTGTGTGTCTAACATTCCATCATCCTTGACTCACATGTTTTCTGCCTGTAAAAATCCTATCCCTCAAAAGTTCTTCTAAAACAGATTTTTGCATGTACCTCTCACTATTCTTAAGTACAGAAACAATTCTGGACGTTAGATCTCCAGAACTTATTCATGTGACAAAACTGAAATCACTTGAATAGAAACGCTCCATTTTCCTCTACCCTCAGTCCCTGACAGCTACCATTCTACTCTGCTTCTATAAATTTTACTGTTTTAGATACTTCATATCAGTGGAATCATGCAGTATTCGTTTTTCTGTGACTGGTTTATTTCACTTAGCATAATGCCCTCCAGTTTCATTCATGTTGTTGCATATGGCAAAATTTCCATATTTTTGAAACAAAATAATACTCTCTGTATGTATATATTACAATTATTTATCCATTCATCTGTTGATAGACATTTAGGTTGTTTCCACATTTTGGCTACTGTGAATAAGGCTGCAGTGAACATGGAAGTGCAAATATCTCTTTGAAATCATGATTTTAATTCTTTTGTACAAATAAACAGAGATGAGATTGCAGGATCATAAAGTCGTTCTATTTTTAATTTTTTAAAGGAATCTCCAAACTGCTTTTAATAGCACCTGAACCATTTTGTATTACCACAACAGTGTACAAGGGTCCCAGTTTCTCAGCATCCTTTACAATGCTTTTAGTCTCTTTTCTTTTTTCTTAATAATAGCCATCCTAACAGTTGCGAGGTAGTATCTCATTCTGGTTTTGCTTTGCATTGTTACGAATATTAGTGACATTGAGCATCTTTTTATATAACTGTTAGTCATTTGTATATCTTCTTTGGGGAAATGTCTATTCAAGTCTTTAGACCAGTTTTTAATTGGGCTATCAGTTTTAGCTGTTGTGTTATGTGAGGTTCTAATATATTTTGGATATTAACCTCTTTTCAACTATATGGTTTGCAAATATTTTTCCCATTCCATAGGTTGCCTTTTCAACTATATTGTTTCCTTTGTTTTGTAGCAGGTTTTTAGTGTGATGTAGTCCTACTTGTCTATTTTTTCTTTTGTTGCCTGTGCTTTTAATGTCATGTCTCTTAAATCATTGCCAAGACTACTGTCACAAAGCTTTCCCTCATGTCGTCTTCAGGAGTTTACAGTTTCAAGTCCAATATGTTATTGTTATACAAAATAAAATAAATAACAGGGAAACTGAAGTCTTTCTCTTATCTGTGACAAGAAGAGTCCCTGAGGGTCAAAGATAAGAGGGATAAGAAAGCTGAAAGAAAACAAACAGACAAGGGTGATGGTTCTTACTCAACCATTAATTATCTCCTTGAACTCAGTGTGTCCCTTTATTTCTCCAGGCCTCAGTCCCCTGATCTGTTGAATGTGGCTATTATTTTATTTTATTCTTCCCTTAAAAAGCTAAGTGCCTTTGTAGTTATTAGTCAGTCAAAAGTAATACAGGTGAGAGATAAAGACAAAACCAAACAAACTAAAACAAAGATATATATATATATATATCACCCATATTAAGTCTTCCAATTCCCCACAGTCTTATCCCTGCTCCCTACTGACAACCACTGCTCTCGGTTTCTCAGATATCTTTCCAGGACTTTTGTAGTCATATCCAGGCATATGTACATATTTTCATTTGTGTTTTAATCAAAAGGAAGAATACAGAAGGCTCTATTTAAGAAGAGGAAGCAAAGCAGAGTAGTTAATATAGTGCAGTCTTGGAAGCCAGACTCCCCGGGGTTATATCTCCTAGTTCTTTTGCTGTTTGAATTTGGCCTTGTCACTGAAACTTTTGTCTCAAATTCCTCATATGTAATATGGGGGTGATAATACGGCCTGCCTCATAAGTATTGATATAAAAAATAAGGGAATAAATTAATAATTTACTAACACATTCACTCAGTAAGTGATCATTAAATATGAATTAATCTACACCTTCTTAATTTCTTTTTATGTAAGGTATATCTACCTCAGTTCTTTGTAATGGCTTTATATTTTTACAGGGTAGCATAATTTATATGACCAGTCTCCTACAGAAAATCACTGAAGCTTTCAGTCTTTTGTTATTAGAAGCATTACTGTAAGGAAAATCCTTTCCCAAACTGCATTTGCCCACACTTACGAACATATTGATATAATAATTTTTGACAAGCAGAATTTCTGTGTTAAAAGGACTATGTACTCAGATATTGATTAGTATTGCCAAATTTACCTCCAATAAGTTATACCATTTTATTCTTCCATTAGCGTTATATGGGAGTCCCAGTTTACCCACACCCACACAAACTTTATATGCCATTAATTTTGTTTTATATGTTTACCATTTCAATGGGTAAAAAATAGTATCCCATTACTGTATTAATTTTTACATTTTAAACTATAATTAAAGCTAATAATCTTTTCCTGGGGGTACAAGCTATTTTAACTACCTATTTATGTTATTTGACAATTTTATGATTTTAAAAATTAATGATCATTTCAAAACTATTTACACTAATCCCATTGTTTGAAAGCCTTCAGAATTTTGACTCAAAGTTAATAAAAAACAAATAACAAAGCAAAATAATAGGGAAAAAAACCTCTCCTGCAATACCCATTTCATAGAGAGGAAAACCAATTCTCAAAGAATGTGAATAACTCGTAAGGTTAGAGCTAACTAGTGACAGAGCTTGCATTTTAAACCTCCCTTGCTTTTGTTCTGTTTTGTTTTCTTTTATGGGAGCAGCTGCACTGCTTTTTAGACAATATGTTCTAGCTTGGCTTTGCTAATATATAGCTATAACCATAATCACCTCTCTATCACCCTTTATTTCACTGTATAGCAGCCATATGTTTTAGATGTGGAATAGCCTATTAACTTGGCTTTCCTGTAAAAGTGTAGAGTGCTAATGAGTCAGTAATCTTACCAGCAGTTTCTATTTACTAAAGTCACCACTAACTATTCCTCTTGGGAAATAGTCACCATTTCCCAAGGAATGTCTTTTCACATAGCATACAAGTTCTTATAATAGTGTCTTCAACATCTATGGCTAACTCCACAAAGTTTATTTTCTTTTAGTGCTTCTTCATTTGTCATGTCTTCTTGAGAGATTAGTATCCTCACATTGTATTGTATTATTTACTGTTCCAAGACTAACATACTAGGGAATAATAGGGTCAATAGATTTGTTTTTATTAAAAAGAAACTTATCAGAATGTTAATTTCAGACCAACATGGATTTGCATAAGTCAGACATGAATCTGGCGGGATAGCACTGGGGAAAGGGGGAAGTTTGTATATGGGGGTGGGGTGCAATGGGGTGAGTACCAGACAGGATTTCCTTCCTTCTTTATTGAAACTAAGCATTTTGCATTCTCATCAGTGAATGAAACAAATACTGCCATTATTTGAGTGTGACTGTTCTGGACACTGTGCTAAGCTTTTCACATGTATTATCTTACTTCTCAATATGCCTTGTGAGAAGAGTATTATTAATTTTGTATATAAAAAAAGAATGATGTTCAGGAAGCCTAAATAATGTCTGAGGTAATATAGTTAATAGTTGGTAGAGCCAAGATTCAAACCCAGGACTTCTGAGTGAATTTCACATGTATTTCACTGTGTTATGTTGTCTCTATGTATAAAGTATATGGTCTGAGCTAAGGTGATACAAGAGACAGAATAAGATGTGCTGATGCATATGTGAACAGAGGTGGCAAAAATGGAATTATTAGCCCCCAACTCTAGTAAGTTCTTGCCAGAAAACTGGATAAGGTATTCATACATCAGATGAACAATGCCCAAGATCGTTGTTGCCCAAAATTATTCCAGAGAACACTAATTGTTTAGGCTAATGGGTGATATTTTTGAAGGGTTCTATGCTCTAATAATTTTTTTTGGTAGATCCATTTATTTTTTAAATACAAGTGTAATTCTGGAAGGGCTATTTGACAAATTCAGCATTAACTGCCAACTCTATAGACATTTTTGACAACAACAACAAAAAAAACAAGGCATTTACTCTTGGTCCTTTTAGTACAGGCCAAGTGTCCTATCGCATCACAAGTGCTAGTGATACAGGAACAGATCCAAGGGCAAAATATTAAAGATTTTTTTTTTTCCAACTGCAATTCAGTTGAAAAATAATATAATACAAACATATATTAATGACTATCAAGACCAGCAGTGATCTGCAGAATACCTAGAGGCCTACCTACTTAGAAGGCTGAAACTAATAAAAGAGTATTAAAATC
This sequence comes from Rhinopithecus roxellana, assembly GCF_007565055.1. Lineage (NCBI taxonomy): Eukaryota > Metazoa > Chordata > Mammalia > Primates > Cercopithecidae > Rhinopithecus > Rhinopithecus roxellana. The sequence goes on along the minus strand of NC_044555.1, from coordinate 116,679,116 downwards.
ATACTTTTTAAAAGTGTTAAATTTAGTAAAATTAAATTTTTAGGATTATTTATGTAGGATTTCTCAAAGTAGTCATTGTGCCAATGTGCATGTTAATACACCAAGATACAGTCTAATTTAACTTAGTAATTCCCTTTTTAAGAGTCCTGTGTGCCAGGGAAATGAGTCCTAGCCTGGGCCCTGGAGAAAGCTTGGAGTCCTGGTCCACGAACTTGATCCCTACCCAGGTATTTTCCAGTGAGGGGGGCACTTGAGGGCCAGTCTTTGTTCGAGGCAGGTGTAAGACACCTCAGAGGGAGAACTGTACTGCTTCCACTTTCCCACCTGCCTCTCATCTCAATCCTTGACTGGCGAATTCAAAGTTCTTCTGGAACCATGCAAATCTGTCCTTCTTGTGCAACTCCAAGGAGCTTGTGACTCTGCAGCCACCCTTGGGCCCCTGCCAGCCTGCCATGAATCAGAACTCTTTCCCAGAATGTGGGCCTTTCTGAAGTTTTGGGGAGAGCCACTGGGACTCATCCAGTGCTCCAGAAGGTGGACTTGCTTCTGGTGGGTTTTAAAGGAGCCTCCAGGAGATATGCGAAACCAACCACAATGGATTTTGCCCCAGCTGGACTCAGCAGCTTCACGTGGAATCCAGGTGCAGCCTCCAGTCTAGGAAAGTCACCCAACCTAGCATTTGTCATGTGGGCAACCTCAGGCACCTCTAAGCCTGTCCTGGAAGAATGACCAGCAGCCCCTCCAGAACTCTGCTCAGGACAGAAGGTGCCTGCTGGCTCTGGGTTTGGAAGCTGGGGTGGGTAGCAGGTGGTAAGTACTACATATGGCTCTGGAAAACCAGCTGCTACTGCCAAATCTATTGTTCATAATGGTTTCTTTCTGAGGTTGCTTCTTGGCCTCAAAGGGCCCCAGGGGATGTTTGGAAATAGCCTCTCTACCCTTCTGGAGCATGGTTTACAAAAGCCAGCTGACTTCTGGAACTGTCTATGGAGGACGGTTTGGGTGTAGGTTACTGATGTCTCACCTGAATAGCTTGTGGGTTTTTTTTTTTTTTTTTTTTTTTTTTTGAGACGGAGTCTCGCTCTGTCGCCCAGGCTGGAGTGCAGTGGCCAGATCTCAGCTCACTGCAAGCTCCGCCCCCCGGGTTTACGCCATTCTCCTGCCTCAGCCTCCCAAGTATCTGGGACTACAGGTGCCTGCCACCTCGCCCGGCTAGTATTTTTGTTTGTTTGTTTGTTTGTTTGTTTGTTTGTTTGTTTTGAGGCGGAGTCTCGCTCTGTCGCCCGGACTGGAGTGCAGTGGCCGGATCTCAGCTCACTGCAAGCTCCGCCTCCCGTGTTTACGCCATTCTCCTGCCTCAGCCTCCCGAGTAGCTGGGACTACAGGCGCCCGCCACCTCGCCCGGCTAGTTTTTTTTTATTTTTATTTTTAGTAGAGACGGGGTTTCACCGTGTTAGCCAGGATGGTCTCGATCTCCTGACCTCGTGATCCGCCCGTCTCGGCCTCCCAAAGTGCTGGGATTACAGGCTTGAGCCACCGCGCCCGGCCTAGCTTGTGTTTTATAAGCTGCTGTTGGGTATTCTGCTGGGGGGAGTCTTCTTTTTATACATTGTATTTTTGTCTGCCTTTTGGAAAGTGGTGTTAACTGTTTTCGTACAAGAAAAAATCTCTTGGGCAATTCTCCTGTTGCAAGGGTCTGATTTATTTTGAGAGGCAAGTTCACCTGAAATTTTGTATTTAGTTGTGATTACTGATTGCCTGATTTTAAAATATTGCCTTCTGGGACATCTTCTAATAAAAGATTTCTCAAACAAACAAACCAAAAGAGTCTTGTGTGCCATAGATCATACTGTGGGAAACACTGACTAATTGGAATCTCAAGCCCCTTCTAACACTGAACACTTCCAATTACATGATTCTGTTACAGGCCATGAAGATATAGGAGAATACTGTTATATATACACACACACACACATATATGTATGTGTGTATATATGTGTGTGTGTGTATATATACACATATATAAAAGATATAGGAGAATACTATGTATATACTGATATATATGTATATACTGATATACATATGTGTATATACATATCAGTATTCTCCTATATCTTTTATATATGTATATGCACACACACACACACACACACACACACATATATATATATATCCTGTGCTCGTGGATTAATCTGTGATTGGTCCACTGTGTAAGTGCCTAATTAACCTCAGTGTGATGTTTTCTATAAAATGTCTTGGCAAGATTGTTGATAGGCCCAAGCATTCAATAGAAGGCTGAACTGGGCCTCGCTGCACATTTGACCTAACTAAAGTATTTATTGTAAGTGTAGATTTCTGAGACAAATTCCCAGGATTTCTGATTCTGTAATTTGAGGGAAAGCTCTAGAAACAATTTTTAATGGTCATTCCAGGGGTTCTGCACCATATTTGGTTCATATGACAATATTTGAAACAAGCCTAAGATGTAACGTCAAGAAAGCCTATAAGGATGCTACAGAGTTCTTCTCAATCCTGTCCATGCACCAGTTCCTGGAGTTCTACCCAAGACCTTGGAAACTTGACCCAGTAGAGTAGATCCAATGGTGCTGGGAGTGGGACCTGTGGATGTTAATACTTAATAAACTCTCATATATATATATATATGTATATATATATACACACACACACACACATATATATTCCATTAACTCTGTCCCTCTAGAGAACCCCAATACACTTACTATGTGAAGAGAAATATGGTGCGAGGCTGTTTGTTTATAGTCCCAACTGTAACCTATGCTGATGAGGCTAGAATTGAGAGCCTGTGCTCAGATATGGTTATCACTCTAAATTAAAGAAGCAGAGACAAACCCGAATAAAGGTCAGAGAGGAGGGATGAAAATGATAAGGGTATTCAAACACGTGGCATATGAGGAATCATTGAAGGAACTGGGGTGTTTAGCTTGGAGAAGAGAATAATTGTGTGCAGACAGGAATATTATCTTTAAATATTCAAAAGGTTGTCCTGTTGAGGACCTATTAGGCTGGCTGTTTAGGATGCTATAAAAAAAGAAGACACCTCTAACAGACAGAGGGGAAAATATTATGCTTGAGCACCTGTTAGGCCAGGGATGGTTCTGGGTATTTTAAGCATGTTATTTTATTTACCAGTCATAGAAAATATGCAAAACAGGTACAACTGACCCATTTTAGAAATTAGGAAATAGGCCCAGAAATGGTAAATTATTCCATGGTCCTATGAATATATGGATAATATGGTAGTCATTAAAGCTGTTCACAAATATTCCATTTCCTCTTCTTCCAGAAACATGGTAGGACGATACTTCCCAACTTCTTTGAAACTAAGGGTAGGCATGTGGAATTTTGTAAAGCCATTACATGATTCACCATATTCCCTTCCCTCTGTGGTGGTGATAATAAAACCATATGCCAAGATGAAGCAGAGGTTCCGTGCCAATATGGATTGGACATATAGCAAAAGTGAGAAACAAACTTTTTCTCCTGTCATGAAAATCCAAGAGAAGTGGGCTAACTATGTACATTCTTAGTCTATGTTCTTGTTCTACATCATACGTTGTATACGTTTTTATTTGTCACTGGGAATTTGGAGTTATTTGTTACTGTAGGATAACTCAGGCCTCCTTGCTGATAATGGCAGAAGGAGAAGAGTCAGAGTTAAATCTAGCTTATTCCACTTCCCAAATCTGTACTCTTCCCATTGTAATAAAAGACCTCACAGATAACCAGTGTTAAGCTCTATAGCAATGAAAGAGAGTATTACAGTTCATTCATGCAAATATTTGATAAAAACTTGTCGGGATTGATAAATCTAATGGCTGAATTGTAACCACCCAATGAGTTTACCTTGCCGACTGCCTAGACAGAGCTGATTTATCAAGAGAAGGGAATTACAATACAGAAAGTTTAATTCACATAGAGCTGGCTATACGGGAGACTGGAGTTTTATTGTTGCTCAAATCAATCTCCCTAAGAATTCAGGGATCAGAGTTTTTAAGAATATTTTGGTGGGTGTGGAGGCCAGTGAGTTTGAAGTGTTGATTGGTTGGGTGGCAGTTGAAATCATAGGGAGTCGAAGCTGTTCTCATACACTGAGTCCCTTCATGGGTGGGAGCCACAAGACTACATAAGCCAGTTTATCCATCTGGGTGGTGCCAGCTGACCCATCAGGTGCAGGGTCTGCAACATTTCTAAAGCACTGATCTCATTGCAGTACACAGCTAGTCAGACATGAGCACAGCAGGAGAGTGACCCCCCCCCACCACCACCAGTAAAGTCAGGCAACCATTAGGGGATGGTCAGGCAGTTGCTAAACCATCTCTCTAAAATAATATTTGGTCACAGCCAGTGACAGAGAAAGGCAGTCCTCCAATAGATAGAAAATACCTGAAACTTATAGTCAGCAGCTTCCCAGTAGGATCTCAGGATTTGGACCAGTGGGCTTAAGCTTGTGCATTAAGAGGCAAAATGGCAGAGTTTAACTGGTGTATGACCTTCTAGGGACATTGGACTGGTAAGAGAAGAAAACCTCTAGTGAACATGTGTACAACTCCAATAAACACACTGTGCATGCAGCCATTTCCAAGTGCTGGCAGGCCACTGAGCATGCAGACAGCCCACCCCAAGAGAAGAATCAGGGGAGAAGGGATGCAGGACCCTGGAAGTACACCAACATATAAAACCCTAAGTCAAAGGTCAAACATGGCACTTGATTTCTCAGGTCACCTGCCTGGCCCTCTTGCAAGTATACTTTACTTCCTTTTATCCCTGATCTAAAGCTTTTTAATAAGCTTTCACTCCTGCTCTAAAATTTACCTCGGTCTCTCCTTCTACCTTATGCCCCTCAGTTGAATTCTTTCTTCTGAGGAGGCAAGAATTGAGGTTGCTGAAGACATGTACAAATTCACCATCAGTAACATACTTTGGTGCAAGTTTCAGAGCAGGGGTGAAAATTTATTAAAAAGCTGTCAAGCAGAAATGAAAGGAAGTAGAGTACACTTGGAAGAGGGCCAAACGGGTGACTTAAGAGATCAAGTGCACGCCTTGACTTTTGATTGGGGTTTTATTAGTTGGGACTCTTCTGGCATCTGAATTTTCTATCCCCTGATTCTTCCATTGGGATGGGCTGTCTGCATGCACAGTGGCCTGCTAGCACTTGGTAGTGTCCCCATGCACAGTGTGCTTAATGGAGTTCTATACATGCTTCCTTGAGGCATTCTTCCCTTACCAGTCAAATGTCCCTAGAAAGTCATACATCAGTTAAACTCTGCCATTTTGCCTCTTAAGGAGCATGCTTGAGCCAACTCACCCAACTCCTGAGATCTTATTAGGAAGCTCCTGATCACCAGCTTCAGGTTTTTTCTATGTATTGGGGGACCGCCTTTCCCTGGCACTGGCTGAGACTATCAACTGCCTGACCATCACTTGATGGTCCCCTGACATTCCTGTTTCGGGGGGGCTCTCCTGCGCTGCTCATGTCTGACTAGCTATGTACTGTAACAATCCTAGGGTTTACCAAAAGTGATGTTATCCCCAGGAACAATTTGGTGAGGGTCAGAATATTGTAGCTTCCAGCTGCGTGACACCTAAACAATAGTTTCTAATCTTGCGGCTAATTTGTTAGTCTTACAAAGGCACTCTAGTCCCCAGGCAAGTAGGGGGCTTGTTTTGGAAAGGGATATTATTATCTTTGTTTCAAAGTTAAACTATAAACAGTTCCTCCCAAAGTTAGTTTGGCCTACACCCAGGAATGAACAACGACAGCCTGGAGGTTAGAAGCAAGATAAGAGTCGGTTAGGTCATATCTCTTCACTGTAATAATATTCTCAGTTGTAATTTTGCAATGGTAGTTTCAGAATGGTCTCTTCCAACTCTAATATTCTATGATATCCTGATTCTGTGACATGTTGTAGAACCCAAGGGCAAAATCTGTGCTCCTGTGTGTGTGTGTGTGTGTGTATGTAATCACCCTTTTTCTCTTTTTTAGGCCTAAGGCATATTCACTTTATGTGGACCTTTCCCAGTTCCATCTCAATTGATCTTTTTAGGAAACGATAAGTTCTGCTTTTTTTTTTTTTTTTTTCCCTAACAGCCATGAAATTTGGCATCAAGTCACAATGACCTTTCATTTCTAATGACTTCCCTGAGGCACGGGGAAAAAGCATTTGCATTTCAGCTCATTCTTTCCTGGAGCATAATATGCATTCTTAGATTTATTTATAATTTTGAGGGTTTACCTCTCCCTGTTGGTTCTCAAAGTTTAATGCTATTCCAAAATATGTTTATCCATTTCATGTCATAATGGGGACATGGGGATGATTTCCGGTTTGAGACCTCCCCATCACTATAATCATTTTCATGTCATCATTGAAGCAGATATGCTCTTAGGAGTGACCTCATTAGAGTCAAAATACGATGGCAACGAAGAAACATATGTATCATACTCTTATCCTCTTATACTTTAAATACTCTTACTTCCTATGTTGGCTCTTACTTATGTAAATCATCCAATTGCAGAGACACTTGAAAGGACTGTATTTAAATAAGCTTTACAAAAAACAGAAGCCACAAAATTATAACATACATTATTGGCAACATCTTTAAAGATGATTTTCAGTGCATAGGACAGGGAATGTCTACAAACAAAGACTTATTCCTATGTCTTTGGAACAAAATCTGAAAATATCACTCTAAAACTGAACGAAGTCCTCTTGGGCAATATGAGACATCTTCAAAATAAACTACCATGATTAATACCATGAAAATCTGGTATTATTGAGGAAAGGCTACACCCTACATCTCTACCATGAAAATCAGAGTATTTCTTTATCGAATACAAAAATCAGAGTGCCTTTCAATCTAATTCATGTCACCAGAGTATGTGTGAGCTTAGGAATGTAGATATACAGTTAGCCAAAGTATGTTTGGTGCTCTTGCTGGTAAGGCACTCTGAGAAAAACAAGTCCTATGGTCAAGTTGCTAAAGCATACCTCCCACTCAAAGCTTCAAAAGGCATATTAGCATATGAAAGGTAATAAAAAGACCCATAGAAAGGACACTTCTTTAGCTTTAACCCATCTTTCGCCAAATGTATTTGCTAATAAACCCTTTAAAAACTAATACTTGTTGAAACAGACCAAGAAATATATTTTGGCAAATACCGAGTTAAGGAAAAAGCAAGTCATAAATAAATTGTATTTCATAAGTGTAGAAAGAGTAATAAATAGACTTGGCATGAAAATTCTGCTTCAGACTTGTATTATCTTGAAGAGCTTATTGATTTTTTTTTTTTCTGTGAGCCTCAGTATCCTCTTCTATAAAATGGAAATCAAAATGCTGAGTGACTTAATGAGAGGTGAAGCCAGCTTGGCTTCTGGGTTGGGTGGGAACTTGGAGAACATTTTTGTCTAGCTAGGGGATTGTAAATCACCAATCAGCGCTCTGTGTCTAGCTAGAGGATTGTAAATGCACCAATCAACATTCTGTAAAAATGGACCAATCAGCACTCTGTAAAATGGACCAATCAGCACTCTGTAAAATGGACCAATCAGCAAGAACATGGGCGGGGCCAAATAAGGGAATAAAAACTGGCCAGCCGGCTAGCAGCAACAACCTGATTGGGTCTCCTTCCATGCTGTGGAAGCTTTTGTTCTTTGGCTCTTCCTAATAAATCTTGCTGCTGCTCAGTCTTTGGGTCCACACCACCTTTAAGAGCTGTAACACTCACTGTGAGGGTCTGCAGCTTCATTTCTGAAGTCAGCAAGACCACGAACCTACTGGGAGGAACAAATAACTCCGGATGTGCCACCTTTAAGAGCTGTAACACTCACTGCGAAGTCCATGGCTTCATTCTTGAAGTCAGTGAGACCAAGAATCCACCAGAATGAAGAAACTGCAGACACAGTAAATTATTCAGACTTAGGAAGGCAGTAGCACATAGTGATTAAGCCCAAAGATTATGGCACCACACCTACTGCATGTGAAATCTGGCTTGACCTCTGCTTACTTATGTGATATTAGGCAAGTTATTGCAGCTTACTTTTACTTTGGTTTTTTCACATTTAAAATGGAAAAAAATAGTACCTGCCATCAAAGAAAATGACCAAGGCAAGTGTCAATCATTTTAGGAGGTTTATTTGCCAAAGTGAAGGACGTGCACCTAGGAGACAGATCTATGCCTTTCTCCAACTATGCTTTTGAGGGTTTCAATATTTAAAGGGGAAAGGCTGAGATATTGAAAAATACAGAATTTTAATTTGAGAGGGTGGTATAGAAAAATAATCTTACATGCCATTGTCTGGCTCAGAGTATCCATAATTGTACATAACGTAGAAAGTAGAAAAGTTCCTCTTCAAAGCTCATCTTGGTTTAAAAATAAAATAACAGGCACTAGAAATAATAGCTTACTCTAAAGCCTCCTATCAACTATTAGTTCTCACACTTTAGCCCAGGTAGTGGCTTTGGCTTACTCAGGTATGTCTGGACAGGCCCCGGCAAGTCTTAGCTCATAGCTTATGCCCCTTTCTCATTTGGAAATGTTATTGCTTCCTTGAACTTTTCCTAAGCAACTTCCTCTCCTTCTTTGTTCTTCCTCACGCTTACCTATTTAGGAAAGTTTTGGTTATTAGCAAATCGGATATCAATTTAAGACTGTGAGGTTCAGCTGTAGCCAATGGATGCAGGACACAGCAGTAAGGATGACCCAAGCGTGTGAGGGATAAATACGTCTGCTTTTCCTTTGTTCAAGTGTGCTCTCGCCATTGTTCCATCTCTGTGGAGCACCCTTTCTGCAGAAAGTAAAGATGGCCTTGCTGAGATAATTAAATTTATGCTCAAGTGTTATTTCTTTGTGGCACTGGGGAACAAGCATTTCTAACACATAAGATAATGTAGACAATAGGGCAGAGGAAACAATCAGATACGTATTTGTCTTAGGTAGGCAGAGGGATAACTTTGAATTCTGTCCTGTTTCTCAATAGCTGTGAGGATAAGCTATCAATTTACATTGCCATGGTAAACTTTAACAGAAACACTTTAGGGTAAAGATGTTGGGGCCCACAATAAATTTCCCTGTGGGACAAAACGTGAGGGAGGTATGTCACTTTTCATCTTTGTAGCCATCTTATTTAGGAACAAAAAATGGGGAGCAGGTTTGCATGACCCAGATTCCAGCTTGAATTTTCCCTTTGGCTTAGTGAGTTTGGGGTCCCAAGATTTATTTTCCTTTCACACTGCCAAAGAGGTTTTCTCTGAATATTAAAGAGTATTAAAGTACTTTGAGTGAACATTCCACTCAACATAAGCTGAGGACTAAGCTCTGATTTTTTATTTTTTTTATTTTTTTATCTTTCCCAAATTCCTATCCTAGGGGTCTGGGGAGTCATACCCTACAAATGATTAATTATCATCAGATGGGTTTTATTTAACCCTGTATATCATGACTTACTTTCCAATCTGACTCTGGCATAACATTATGTGACAAAGAAGAAAATCAAAATATTTTACCCAAAACATGTTTCTTTGCCGTGTTTTGAAATGGCCCTGCAAGACCATCCATTGTGGGGGAAAGTTTGCATCTGTAAAGATTCTCTATTAATATAGCTGTATCTTTTTCTTCTAGGCCCTCCCAATCCTGAAGAGATTAATTGAGAGTTTAGTAACTTTTAAAGGTCTAAATAGAAAACATTTGTTATCTATTGTATCTAAGGCAACCACTATGAGACTTCAAAAGAACCTTGGTCTCCACAATCTTTTATCTTAACCTGAACATTTCCTTTCCATTAATTCCAGACAAATTCAACCAATTATAAGCCAGAAAATGTTTAAATTTACCTATTGCCTGGAACCCCTCCCCACGACTCCGTTCGAATAGTCCCACCTTTCTGGACCAAACCAATGTATTTTTCAAATGTATTTGATTGATGTCTCGGAATCACTTTAGGGTAAAGACGCTTTAGAGAATGATGTCTCATGCCTCCCTAAAATGTATAAAACCAAACTGCACCCCAATTCCCTTGAGCACATATTCTTGGGACCTCCTGCGGGCTGTGTCACTGGCCATAGTCACTCATATTTGGTCCAGGATAAATCTCTTCAAATATTTTGCAGAGTTTGACTCTTTTTGTCAACAAGCTATTGTTTTAGCTTTACCAAATACCTGGGTCATTGTAATTGCCCATGTATTTTAGTTAAACCTCAGTCAGAGAGAAACATGTTGATAGAAGGGAAGGAGTCTGTATGAAATTGAGGGGAAAATGTAGAGAGAAAACCCAAGAGAAGAACAGTTCATATTTATTCAGCAGCCTGGTATATGGCTGCTTTGATCACTGCCCACAAAGATTTTCTTACCCTTGACAGGCTAGCTCATAGGGCATCAGTCTGTCACAGTTGAAGGATACTGTTAAAATTCTCAGTGTTTCACCTCCTGGCCAGCTTCACCCTCATCAAACACTCCTCTATAAAACACTCCAAGAATCATTCTTATAAGGTAGAGACACAAGTTAGGATAATTTCCTCTACAATATTTCTGCATCAATACTAGTTCCTAAGGTGCATCTAAATATTATTTGTAGTTGCCTATTTCAAACAGAGGTTGACTGTGAGAAAACTCATAGTAAAAATACATTGATAAGAGTGGCTTAAATATCAAGAAGGGCTCAAAAACCAAAGAAAGATGGGGAAAATAATTGTACCAGGAAAAGGGAAAGATATAATTATTGTAATTAAGCACCAATTTTAGCTCTGAAGACATTAAGATCTGAATTGTGCTTACTTTTCAAACTCAGTCACTGTTCTACGTTTTAATCCTTTATACAATTTTATACCTTTATACAAGTTAGAATTATATTGGTAATTTATTCTAATCTTCTTTTATCAGCATTCTCAGTTCCCTTAAGCCCAATATTTAAATGTTTAAAATGTCAGTCCCTGCTAGTGATTTTTTAAAGGAACCAATATGCATTTTATGTTCAGTACACACACACACACACACACACACACACACACACACACACACACACAGAGTTTCCTCTTTAGTATATGTCCTAGATCAATGTGTCTGGTTACTATTACTCTTGGATCTTCTCAACTCTCCTCACCCCACTGTAATATCACATCTTTCCCTTCCATCACATTGAAACATCTGAAACCACTCCCATAAGGAAAATCACAGCATACATTTTGCCAAGCATGACTATCTTCATCCTGCTTGACTTCAAAGCACCATTTGACATCGCTGACCATTTGCTTCTCTCCTGTCCTGGCTTCTGCTTGCACGTTTTCTTATTTTTCTTTCTACCTCATTAAAAGTAACTTACTCTCCTTCATCTTTTCCAGGCCTCTAAATATGGGAGTTTCTCAGCATTCTGTTCTAGAATTATGATTCCTTATATTTCTAAGAGTAAAATACAAAGGCCTCCAAGACTCTAGGTGATCTGTACCCCATTCCCTTTCTGACCAGGTAGATACATTTGTGGGTACATCAGTACTCTCCTGTACATCAACACTCTGAAATATTTGCCTCCACTTACCAACTCCATTTTCTTTCTTCCTATTTTCTCTTGAACCCACCATGATCATGTTTTCATCTGAAGCATGCCACACCACTGAACAGCTGTTGTCAAGGTCACAAGTTACTACCTAGTTGCCAGTATAAAGCTTTATCTTCAGTCCTCCTCTTCTCTGACCTGTCTGCAGCATTTGAAAAGTTGATCACTCTCTTCTTTGTAAAATACCGATTCACGTGGTTCTAGGATACCACTCATTCTTGTTTCTTTTCTTACCTTACTGGTCTCTCTCGTTCTATCTCTTTTGCTTATATCTTCCCCATCTTCCAGACGACTAAACATTGAAATTCCCCAAGATCGGTCCTGGATCTATTTTCTTCTCTATTCATACTCATTTCCTGGGTGATCTTATCCAGTCACGTGGCTATAAATATCATCTATATGCTGAAAACTTCCAGATTTTATCTCTTCCCTGGACTTCTTACCAGAAATACAAATTCATGTATTTAACTGCCAACTACACATATGCACTAATATGCATTTCAAATGTAGTATGTCCATACCAAACTACTATTACTCTACTCAGAAACTCGCTCCATCTACGTTCTTCTCCGTTTTAGCAAATGGCTTTTCGTTTATTTTTGTTCAGTTGTTCAAGCCAAATGCTTGGGAATCAGCTTTGCCTCCCTTTTTATTCCACACCACATACCAATATTTCAGTAATTCCTGTCAGTTTCTACCTTCAAGAAATAAAAATCAAATCAAAATAACAAGAAAACTATAGCAGAATCTAATATGGCCCCTTCTCACCATACCATCTCCATTGCTTCCACCTTGGTGCAATCATGACCTCTTACTTGGATGACTTCCAGAGCCTTCTAACTAGTCCACTGGCTTCCACTCTTGCCTTTCTACAAACTACTCTCTATATAGAAAAGTGATTCTGTTAAAAAGTAAGTCAGATTATGTCACCCCTCTGTTCCAAACCATCCAAGGGAACTGCCCTCATTCAGAGAAAGGAAACAAAGTCTTTACACCAGCTTTTAAAGATTTACCTAATCCAGTCCTTTGTTTCTCTGACCTCATCTTCTATACCTCCTTCTCTTGCTCTCTTTCCTCAATTCACACTCACCTCCTTGTTATTCGTTGAATGTGAAGGTATTAGGCATGCTACTGCCTTACGATATTGTCATTTTTGCTATTTTCTCCACCTGTAATACTCTTCCCACAAATAGTCACATGTCCCACTCCCCTTCTTTCAGGTCTTTATTCAGATATCACCTTCTCAGAGAGACCTTCGCTGATGATTTTATATTAAAAGCATCCAATCACTTTCTAACCCTATTATGCTGCTTTATATTCTTCATAGCATTTATCATCAACTGAAATATTACATGTTTATTTGTTTATTGTCTTTCTCACCTAACTAGAATATAAGTTCATGGAGATAGGATTGCCACTGTTTTTCTTGCTGATATATCCTCAATACCTAGAATTCTCCCTGGCATATAGTAGATGCTCAATAAGTACTAGGTCAATGGAAAAGAAAGCATGAAATGGGCTTTCTTGTCAGTCTACAGCTCTGTTCATAGATTCAAATACCTTCGATGGCACTTTGAAAACAATTCATTTTTCTCATTAAACCATTTTAGTATTTGCTGAGCTAGGCGCTGAAGCTGCAATAAGAAAAAATAAAGTATTTCTTACTCTCATTAAGTTAGATCAGTTTCTCACTTTCTTCTTCCCAGTTTCCTACCCTTGCCACCACTCACATTGAAATGCAGTCCTTCTGTGTTATACACCTTAATACAATGCTATTACTCATCATGTGGCCAGCCAAGCTAAAACCAGAGTGGGTAATTTTATCTCCTTTTTCCCTATACCTTCAAATCCGGTCACTTATCCTGTCCAATCAATTCTTATTCCATTTCACTTTTACTGACAAATAGATTCCACTTTCTCCAGTCTCACCACGACCTTCTTAGGCTCTCATAATATTCTTTTACTTAAAAACTAGTTTAATAAAATGTCCTGCCTTCTTGCCTGTTCCCCTTCCCTCCAATCTATTTTCTACATTACAGCTAGGGTGCTCTTTCTCAAATGCGAATATGACCGGTCTCTCCTCTGCTAACTTCCCTTTGATGGTTCTCCATTGCTCACAGGACAAAATTCAAATATCTTAAAATGGTGTTTAAGACCTTAAATGATTAGGCACCTACTTACTTCTCTAGCACTATATTTGTAATTTTTTAAGTCCAGCTCACATATGACCTTCTTTAAGCATGTTCCCAAATCATCATCTACTCCATTTACACCACCAGCATAACCTGATCCCACCGCATTAGAATGAGTAGTGTGTCCAGGAGACTGGCAGTCTTTTCAACTGGAGTGTCAGCTCTAGATACTCACTATGCAATTTCAACTATCTCCTCTGCTGAAATTGTGTTCTCCTCCTACCCTGAACTCATGCTGTGTTTTCTCTCTTTTCTCTGACACCTTTTATTCCAGCTAGTGCTGCACTGCTCTCCCCACTATAGACTGAGAGCTCCTGGAGGGCAGGACTGTGTGCCTCCTCCCATAGTCAGGTTTCCAACCTGTATACCACTGATCCTGGTGGTTTGCTCAGAGTAGTAGGTACTCAGTCAGTATTTGTTAAATGGGTAGATTGTGCTCAGAGTAGTAGGTACTCAGTCAGTATTTGTTAAATGGGTAGATTGTGCCTATAAACATTTGTACTCATATTGCACTTCTGTCTTTTCCTTTTGATGATATAGTTTTATCATTTACAAGATGCTGTTATGATATTTATGTCTATTAGCCTTTCTGCTAAAGAATTGCTTGGCACTCCCTGTTTTTCTAAATTTGGTAACAATGTCATAAAAAAAGCATTTGATAAATTTCTCAGAAAAAGCCAAATACTTTTATTATGTGAGGGACTTAATTTGTTGTATTTATATCAAGTCAATATAGGTTTAATCTTAAATTCACCATTCACCATCTTTTTTTTTTCTCTTTATCAAAACTCATTTTTATGACTAATTTAATCACTGACTGAACTCACCCAACAGTTGCCAATAGTTACTAAAATATACAAAATGATACAGTTTACAAGCATTTGGGTCAAAAATGTTCAAAAGAAAAATCAACTACACCGATACTTTTAATTAGTATTTTGAGGGTTGAGGATTTTTTAAAATTTGTTTTTCATTGAAACCGCTTTGGTAAAAATGAGTACAAAAGCAATTGATTTTTTAATTGTCTGATTTGAAGAGACATGTTGGAGTAACAGAAACAGTCACAACCAAATGCAGCTTCTTCTGGTGGTATACTTAGTTCCATGATGTGGATCAGTTCCAAATATCATTCCAACTATTCTTAGATTCAAGTTATGATACTATTTTGTTCTTTATATTTGGCTCCATTTGTAACTCAACAAGTGTCTTGGGTAAGTCCCATGAGTAATAGAATCTGAGAATGAACTAGATCAGAAATACTGGATATGGACGATCATTATAAAATGCACACATTGACTTCTCAAATTATGTCAAGTGACAAGGCTCTTTTTGACACATTAAAGTGATCTTCTCTCTTCAATACTTAATTTATTACTAATGAGGGACTGCAATTGCTTCAAATTAAGTAGCCTACACTTATCATAAGATCTGGCACATTTCTACTTCTGCTTTTAAAAGGATATTTGAAATTAAAAATGTAGAAAATTAGATGCATAAAAATACATTGTTTAATCAATAACCATAATCAGTACCAGCTGTCAAAATATATCTTAAAATGTTTAATAAGTTAAATTATGCTGTAAAGACATGTATAATTTGTTTAATAGAGATTTAGCTGTATTTGTTGACCCATTGATCTCACTCCAGTACATCATGAACCAAGGAAACAAAGAGGGAACAGAACATAATGGAAGAAAGAACACTTATCCAGGAGACAAGAAACTCAGCTTAACCATTTATTGGCTGTCTAAATTTGGACAAGTCACTCTCCACTGTATGTTTCCATTTTCCCACCTATAAAATGAGATGGTTGGACCTCAGCAAAGGTTTCTGACTGCCTGGTAGCCCATGCTGATTCCATGTCCACAAAATTCAATTCAGTTCTGTTCAAGTCAGTTCAATCTAACAATCTTGAGGGACAGCTATTGAAGCAGAAGTTAAAAAGAGAAAAACAAGTTTTCCTGTACTCGGCAGACTCACTCCAAGGCCAGCAATAGGCAGGGCCCTAGCAAAGTCTTGATGAGACTATCTGGAAAGTCAGAGCCCAAAGGAATGAGCTCCAGAGACTCTCCCAACAAACCCCTCCCCAGAGCAAGGATAAGAAAAACAAATTCCTTTACTATCTCCTCTTCCCCCTTACCATTACTCAATTTCTCAAATTTTGTAAGTTCCCTTCGATGCAGCTGTAAGGTCACAAGCTATGCTTAGGTTACAAAACCTGTCACAGTTTGATTAACTGCCTTTGTTCTGCTTCTGTAAGCCTGCCTGCGTGCCTCACAGGTTTCGTGCCCTCAATTTCCTGCCACTCCATTAAAACTAGCCAAGCTCCTTTCAGAAGTGTATATAAAAGTCAAGCCCTGTGTTTGTTCAGGGCTCAGCCTTTGGATGTGAATCTGCTGAGCCAGTGGCCACCTAAATAAAATCCTCCTGTTCCACCCACTGGTGTCTCTGGTCTTCTGCTTCCTACAACACTATAGCACCATATTATAACATAATACTGCCAAATGTAATATAATATAATATGAACATGATAAAAGTGTTTAAAATCAGATAAGAATTTGACTCAACTTACAATCTATGATCATAAAAACAGCCAATTCAAGGGAGGTAGAGGAATACGGTAGTATAGAAGGCTTCACTGATACTTCCCCCAACAAGGACATCAAATTAACAACTATCTGCTCAGAAAAAATACCTTTATAAGAACCAAAAATAAGGTGAGCACTCAGTACCTGGTTTTAGCTTCATATCACCAAAAGAGGCACGAAAAAGGTAGAAAAAACAGCCTTGAATTGCTGACGCCACGCCTCCTCAATCCCTGGCAGTGGAATCCTGGTGCAGAGAGTATCTCTGGGCATGGGGGGAGGGAGAACACAGCAATTGTGAAGCACTGAACTCAGTGCTGCTCTGTTAGAGTAGAAAAGAAAACCAGACCAAACTCAGCTGATGCCTGCCCACAGAGGGAGCATTCAAATCAGCCGTAGCCAGAGAGGAATTTCCAATTCCAGTGGTTCAAACTTGAGTGCCTGCAAACCTCGCCACCCAGGGCCAAAGTGCTCTTAGTCTCTAAGTAAACTTGAAAGGCAATCTAGCCCATAAGCACTGCAACTCTTAGGTCAGTTCAAGGGCTTAACTAGGCCCAGAGAGAATTGATTAGAAGGTCACATGACATACTGTGACACCAGCTTTGGCAGGCAGAATGTGCTGGCATCACCTCTCCCTTAATCCCAGGCTGCACAGCTCACAGCTCCAAAAAAGACCCTTTTCTTCCTCTTGAGGAGAGTAGAGGGAAGAGTGGGGAGGATTGTTTCTTGCATCCGAAATATCAGCTTAGCCACAGCAGGATATAGTACCGGAGTCAAGAGGCCCCCATTCCAGGCCCTATCAGCCAGACGATATTTATAGACTCACCTGGGGCCAGAAGTGAACCTATTTGAAGAAAGGGACCCAGTCCTGCTAGCATGGACTCTGAATAACCAACAGTAGTACCCAGGTGCTATGCCACATCAAGGGTTTTGGTGAGCCTCTGAGACTTGCTGGCTTCAGGTACCAATACCACCACAGGGGTGTAGAGCAGCAAGTCAAGATTGTTTACTCTTGAATGACATTTCTGGACCTGCCCTGTGACAGAGGGGAACCCACTGCCCTGAAGGATGAGTCCCAGGACAGGCAGCACTCACCACAAGCTGACTGACAAGACCTTGAGACTTGAGGGAAAATCAGTGGTAGTCTGGCGGTACTCCTTGTGGCCAGGGGTGACTCCTCTGCCTTTGGAAAAGGGAGGGGAGAGTGGGAAGGACCAAAGCAAAAATGGACAAGTGGGATCACATCAAGTTAAAAAGCTTCTGCACAAAAGTTACAATCAACAAAGTGAAGAGACAACCCACAGAATGGAAGAAAATATTTGCAAACCACCCTTCTGACAAGGAGTTAATAACCAGAATATATAAGGAGATCAAACAGCACTATAGAAAAAAAAATCGAATAATCTGATCCAAAGATGGACAAAATATTTGAATAGATATTTCTCAAAAGAAGTCATACAAATGGCAAACAGACATATGAAAATGTGCTCAACATTAGTGATCATCAGAGAAATGCAAATATAAACTACAATGAGATATCATTTCACCCCAAATGTCTTGGATATGACTTATATCCATAAAATAGGCAATAACACATGCTAGCAAGTATGTGGAGAAAAGGGAACTCTTGGACACTGTTGGTGGTAATATAAATTAGGATAGCCACTATGAAGAACATTTTGTAAATTTCTAAACCAAGTGATTTTAGAATCACAATGACCAAGAGAGCAATTTCAACTTGGAGACTCAGAGGAAGACACATATATTCTTTCAGTGATCATTTACTGAACTGCGTTGTGCTAAGCAGGGGTAAAGTGATGGATAAGAAGAAACACTTGCCTTTCTTCACAAAACCAACGAAGATATTTGTAAACATTTTTATTCATAGACTCCCTTTAAAAAGCTGATGAAAAGGCAAGACTCCATCCCTAATAATATGGGCACATAATTTTGCATTTAAGTTTAGAGAGTTCAAGAACCCTTTGGAAGTTTATTCTTACATCCCCCAGGCACATGGACTCCAGATTCAAAACTCCTAATTTAGTTGGGGAATTTATTTAAAAAGGTAGCATTTGAATAAAAGTCCTGAAAAATGGTTAGAAATTCAGACGGGAGCAAAGAACAGTGTTCTTGGACTTTGAAACTGTGATGGTTAATATTAAGTGTCAACTTGATTGTATTAAAGGCTGCAAAGTATTGGTCCTGGGTGTGTCTGTGAGGGTGGTGCCAAAGGAGATTAACATTTGAGTCAGTGGACTGCTAGAGGTAGACCCACCCTCAGTCTGGGTGGGCACCTTCTAATCAGTTGCCAACATGGCTAGGATAAAAGCAACAGTACGTGGGAAGACTAGACTAGCTATGTCTTCTGGCCTCCATCTTTCTCCTGTGCTGGATGCTTCCTGCCCTCAAACATTGGACTCCCAGGTTCTTCAGCTTTTGGGCTCTTGGACCTACACCAGTGGTTTGCCAGGGGCTCTCAGCCCTTTGGCCACAGACTGAATGCTGTACTGTTGGCTTCCCTACTTTTGAGATTTGGGACTCAGACTGGCTTCCTTGCTCCTCAGCTTGCATAATGCCTATTGTAGGACTTCACCTTATGATGGTGTGAGTCAATATTCCTTAATAAACTCCCTTTCATATATACATCTATCTTATTAGTCCTGTCCCTCTAAAGAACCCTGACTAATACAGAACCAATCTTCTCCAGTCTCCTGGGTCACACTGACCACTTGCTTTTGCGTGTTTGTTGCCTTGGGACAATGTGTCTCATTTCTTTTCTTGACATTGCCTGTGTGCTCCTTGAATTCTGGCTGCTTGCCTGTCTTCTGAATCCAGCTCTTTAGCAACCTCAGGCCTCTGTGCTATCCTAGTCTGCCACCCTCCATCTATGCATCAGTGCCTTCATATCTAGTTCCTACTTTTCATTGCTAACAAAGTCTTTGGTCTCCCATTCTAACTCCTATGTTGACTCTATGATGCACTGTCAACAAATGGCCACGTGGTACAAGTGAACATATAGGGAAGAGGTATGTGTGAGCAGAAGACCTCTCTCAGATCCAAAGCATATTCTTAAAAAGCTAGCCTGGCCTATCAGTTCTGCTTTTGCACTGCCCCAGGTGTTTATCCCTTATATCTGTATAGGACTTTATGGCTCACAGAGTAGTAGAGTAACTAGTCACAAATAAATCCCTAATCTAAGTGGGTTAGATGTTTCTGTCTAATGCAGGTAGGCAGAGAAGGGGCTCAGCTCTAAGCATCTTTTGGGTGCAAGTCTGACCACATTCCACACATGGCTCCCAAGACTGCTCTGGGAATTGACATTGAGATGGCAAACAGGGAAGAGACAGTCAGTAGCAAGGAAAGTCTGGAGGGAACTAAAACATATCCTATTTCACTGGCCAGAACATAGCTATGTGGCCTTCCTAATTGCAGTGGGGAGGCCAGGAAAGGCAGTCTAGCTATGTGCTCAAGGGGAAAGTGAAAACTTGTTAACACATATCAACTCTGCCACACATGGCCACTACCATTTTTTTGTTTGTTTTTGTTTTTTAGACAGAGTCTCACTCTGTTGCCCAGGCTGGAGTTCAGTGGTGGGATCTTGGCTCACTGCAACCTCCACCTCCCGGGCTCAAGCGATTCTTCTGCCTCAGGCTCCTGAATAGCTGGGATTACAGGCGTGCACCACCATGCCCAGCTAAGTTTTGTATTTTTAGTAGAGGTGGGGTTTCACCGTGTTTCCCAGGCTGGTCTTGAACTCCTGACCTCAAGTGACCTGCCCACCTCGGCCTCCCAAAGTGCTGGGATTATAGGCATGAGCCACGGTGCCCAGCCACAACTCTTATTTTATCCTCCTAAGAATTCTGGGAGGTACATGGCAAAATTTATATCCTCTGTTAATAGATGAGGCAACAGGATTCAATAGGTGAAGTCATTTGCCCAAAGCCACACAGCTGGCAAATGGCAGAATCTATGGTCAAATTCAGTCTGTCTGCTCTAGTACTCAAACTCCTCTTATACAACGTGACCTATAGGTTATACGAAAATAAAATGCCTGCGTGTCAGAGGAATTATATCAAAGTGAAATTTTGGGATGACTTACATGAGAAATATTTTAAGGAGTTGTAAGAATGCAGATTCCCTGGTTCCAATTTATACCTAATCACTGATTCAGCATCTGGAGGGGTCGGCTGGAGAATCTGCAGATGATTCTTATATACTTGATATAGTTTGAGACCTCTCTGCCTTAAGACTTTATATGATTTATTCACCTGTATATTTAAAAGAGAACAAATTAAAGGTGGTTATAGACAGAAGCCTTTTCACTACTTTTTAATTTGGTCTCTGATGGAAGACCTCCAAATCTGACATTGATGATAAAATATTCATTTGTATTTCAATGTTTAAAAACAAATGGATGTCTTTCTAAAACTAGCCATGTAGGGGTAGGGGAGGGCAAGGGTCTATAGCACAATCATCACTCAGGTGGAGAGATGTTTAATAAAACTAGCTATCTCCATTGGCAAAGTGACTAGAGACGTGAATCACATTCTTTGGCAATTCAAGTAAAAAAAAATCTTTCCTTCTTTTGAATTTAGAGCTTTATGTGTAATTCTGAGATAATGCTTTAAATTAAAGATAATTTTAGAATCAATTTAGGGAATAGGTTCTTTCCCCTGTCACATTGCCCAAATATTGAATACAGATTTTACTTCACACATAGCATAAATATTGTATGGTCTATGACATCAGGAGTATAAATATTTTATAATTAAGAAACAGATACAGTAATCACTCATCCAGTTTAATAAGCTTCTCAATTTGTAGCTTAGCATTCCATCCCCAAATTGTGAGACTACTGATAAGCCTCTTAATTATATTTTATAATATTTCATTTTAGTGTAAAAATTATCCATAATATTTCACTTTCATTTAGAAATCATTATTAATTTAAGGACTGTTAAGTAAGTTACCTAAGAGCTTTATAAATTATTTGGATAATCAAAATATTTGCTTTTCACACTTCAACGTGGTTTTACACATTAATTGTATTAATTCTGACTTTAGGCTTAAAATATCCTTCTAGTAATTATGACTTAGTGTGAGTTATTTAGTCTTTAGAAGAATCACACATAGAGAAATGTTGAGTCATGAAATGGTACTCATGACTTCTTGTGGTAGTGACAATCATTAATAAGTTGCCTCGAATGGTTCTATTTTCTGCCTTAGTAGATACAGGTGGGTTATTGATACAATTGAGGCCACATTGCGGGTGTGGAGGGCCCACTCTTCATCTTTCCTGAAGAGAGTGAATGATTGGACATCCCGATTTGCAGAAGAGTGAGGCCAGAGTTTATTTGTAGCACAAGCTTAAACTCCAGTTTTCTGCTTGGTCCTGCCTCTTACAAATGAGCCCTTAGCATTTCCACTTGGCTTCTAACAGCCTGATGATTTTGAAGGGGTTTTGGCCTGGCCTGGTTATTTCCGAGTCAGCGTTTGAGGATATCAGGTCTGTTTGTCCACTTCTACTCTTGCAAAGATACACCTGAATACAAATGTAAATATTTCAGTAGATTTTATAGCTGAGCTTGATTTGGTTCCAGTTTATTTGAATCTTACGTGAAGTTGGAGAGGGTACAATCTAGGAACTGTACTGTAGTAAAATGTAATAATCAACAGTAAATATTTTTAAATTAAAAAGGCTTGGGTTCAAGTCATGGTTCTGTCATTTATGAACAAGGTAACCTTGAACAATTTACTTAATCTCTCTGAGCCTCCTTTTCTTTGTGTAAATATAAGTGATGATAGAATCATAATATCTATCTAATAAAGCTATTCCTGCAATTAAGGATCTGTCTTATCTCTTAAGGAATCTATCCATATACACATAAAACATACACACACCTACAGTGCTTCACATAGTACTTGGCACACTATAAGCACTAAAGAATGAACTATGGCCGGGTGTGGTGACTCACGCCTGTAATCCCAGCACTTTGGGAGGCCGAGGTGGGCGTATTACATGAGGTTGGCAGTTCAAGACCAGGCTGGCCAACATGGTGAAACCCCATCTCTACTAAAAATACAAAAAAATGAGCTGGGTGCAGTGACGTGTGCCTGTAATCCCAGCTAATTTGGAGGCTGAGGCAGGAGAATTGCTTGAATCCAGGAGGTGGAGGTTGTAGTGAGCTGAGATCACACCACTGCACTGCTACAGAGCAAGACTTTGTTAAAAAAAAAAAAAAAATGAACTATGATTACATAGGCTAAGTGTAATCTTGTGGACCAGAAGAAGGAAGGTCCAGGACAGTAACTTGAAGTGTAACCTTGACTCAGCTTATCACTCACTAGCTCTGTGACCTATGGTAAAAATAATTAGATTATCTGAGCCTCTCTTCCTAGCTGTAAAATGGGACTAAGAACAGTATTGATTAAACAGGTACCTAAGATACTTAACATAAAGTACTTAGAATAGCACCTGACACATACCTAGGACTCATTAGGTGTTAGTACAGAGCCAAGAGAATGTGCTTTAGAAGGGAAAAATGGGCTATGGTATCAAGAGGCCCAATTGAATACGAACTGTGAAGTTTCCATTAGCTTTAGCATCAAGGATGATGTTGATGACTTCGGAGGAAACTTTTTCAGTGAAGGGGCAGGCACAGGGGGAGAATGAATGAATTGGCAGAAAGGAAGCACAAACCATCAGTATAGCAACAACAACAACTACTACTACCACTACCATATATGAGGTCTCACCATGAGTCAGACTTCCTTATGCATTCCTCAGGAATGATCTCATTCACACTATTTCTACATCTTACAGATGAGAAAACTGAGGCTCGGAAGGCTTAAGTAACATGGGCAATGTTACAGTTAGCAGGTGCCATAACTGGATTACAAACACAACTTCTTTTCACACCCCCATGCTAGCATAGTGAAATGCTAGAAAGCTTTGAGACATTTATTTAACAGCTTCCACAGATTAGGAGATACTGTGTATTTTAGTTTTCTTAGCACCAGAGCAAGGAGAAAACACATAAAAAAAGTAACCTTCTAACTCAAATAGCTGCATTTCAAGGCTGGGGCTTTGAACCCAGGGCTCTACACATATGCTGGGGTGACTAAAACTTTTCAGATTCCCACTAATGACGTGATTGAAAGACAGTGCTACTTCTTTAGCTGTGGTGCCCCAAACTGACATGTTTGAAACACTGCCAAACGTTTAGTTGGAATCACAGAGAACAGTCATGAAAAAAAAAAAAAAAAAAAAAAAAAAAAAAAAAAAAAAACTCATAGTAAAGATTTTGCAAAAATGAGGCGCAGAGTCAGGAAACAGCTGTTTTACACATTTATATGCACTCTTGCTTCCTTAATGTGGATGGATCTTTCTATTTGAACTGCCTCATGCAACTCCTTCCCAGTTGACTCTAGTCACTGTCTCCATTAGGTACCCAGTCACAGCCTTCTAGTCACAAAGGTCTACAAGGATGCAATTACAATGACAAGCAGAAAGTCACTGGGATGCCGCAGAAGGAGAGGGCAGAAGAGCTGTGGTGAACTGGGTACAGACTTCATTCCACTTTATCTACCCACTATCATGCCACACCCTAAACCTCATAATCACCCGCAATTGCCAACTTGAAGTAATAGCTTCAAACCTTCCTCTATCGCCTGTGTCAGAAAGTAGAGAGAAGCAGAGACTGAAATCAGACTGACCACAGTCCCGACCTTGCAAACACAATTTGACCATTGAGTGTCTTAGTTTCATCCCATATAAAATATTTAAAAAACAATATATACTATTAGTGTTATTTTTAGCTGTTTGCATAGAACAATGGCTGGATTATAGTGAGTACTAGCTCTTGCTACTATTGTTCTCTCTCTCCTTCAACACCTGCTTTTTATAACCCATTTGATACCTCCCTACTTTAGACTTTTCCATTTTCTCCCAAACCATCAGTTTTCTTCAGGTTTCACTCCATCTTCTATTTTAATCTAGGTACTAGATTTATCTTCTCAATTAGTTACTGTCTAAACCCTTCACCTCCTTTGATCCTTCACTGTCCTGCGTATCATATGGCAACATTATAACCCTGGATCAATCCAGCTGTTCACAATTGTCTGGCCTCCTGTTCCATGCCCTTCCTTCCTCAATCATAGTCGAAGAGGTCTTCAGTCTGAGGCAGATCCCAATTCTTATCCCTCTTCAAATAATTTAATTCACAAATGATCCCATCTTCTGTATCTTCAACATGTTTACTAATTTTCTATTTCTTTCTCATCAGCATTTCCAATGGCTTAGTTTCTCCTGCTATGGAACAAAGTGCAAAACAAACACCTTCCCCACTACGATGTGGGGAAGTCATTCCCCAAGACCACAGAGGAAGGTTTGACGCTATTATTTCAAGTTGGCAATTGCGGGTGATTATGAGGTTTAGAGTGTGATTTGATAGTGGGTAGATAAAGTGGAATGAAGTCTGTACCCAGTTCACCACAGCTCTTCTGCCCTCTCCTTCTGCAGCATCCCAGTGACTTTCTGCTTGTCATTGTAATTGCATCCTTGTAGCTATCTCTAGCTACCAACCTAGGACAGCAATACTTCTAGATTTCAAATTTCTAGATTTCTAGAATCTAAAAAGAGCAAGTTACACAATGTTGTATTCACATTCTCATTAGCGTTAGTTCCTCAGTTAACTGTAGTGTGTATTTTGCCTTTCTTTTTTACTGATGTTGTCGTGGCAAAGTCACCTGTGCCTTATGATGGTATCAAGGGTAGATCGATATGGAAAAATGTTTCATCTCCCCAATAGGGTACAGTATAACACCTGGCATGCAGTAGAAGCTTGGTAAATGCTTCTTAGTAGGAAAGAAGATGCACAGACTTACTATAACAAAAATGACTTGCAATATTTTTGTCTTGAGCCCAAGTTGGCATATGAAATCCAGGAAGAAAAAACCTCTCATTGGAAAGAATGGGGAGGCTGGAGCTGACTTTTATGACGTAGCAACAAATGGTGGCAGTTGGCATTTTAACGCTATTTTCATTATATATTCACGAGTAAAATGCTAATTTTTTAAGAAACAGAAGTATAGAGAGTGGGTTGTAATCAAGTTGAACACATTAAGAGGGATGCCCAGGAAAATTTGTAAACCAAAGCTGAAGACACACTCCTTGAAAGCTCTAAAATTTTGTGGGGGATGCGCCATCCCTTTCCCCAATTATTCCTCTCTATCTTCTCTCCCTTGCCCCCTTCTCAGATTTGCTTGCTTCCTTTGTATTCATTGACATTCATGAGTATTCATCCATCTATTCATGGAGAGGATACCTAGACTCAGATCCCCTGTGCCCGTGCCACCCCAGCTCCTGGGAATTTTGGCTGCTGGCAGCTCCCAGATGCTTTTCCAGGTTGGAAATTGCCATAGGCCTCCCAGACATGCTATGCCATGGGATACTTCCTTTTTAGGGACTGGATGACTGAGTAAATCTGAGATACAAAGGCTAGTCAACCTGATACAAAGGATGGGTATTTTTGCTTCAATTTGGAACAACTTTAAAGGGCCATCCCAGCCCTAGATCCCCCAGTGTATCAGATGACGCACTATTTGCAACCCGATTGCAGGTCAGAATCTCCCACTGCTAACCCTGCCTTCCTCACCCTTTACAGGCTTGTCTTTTTATCAGTGACATAATGCACTTGGCAATTAAGAAGATGCCTTTATTCAGGCTATTAAAATAGCAAATGTTAAAAGACAAAATTACAAAAAATATATAGTTTTGAAGACCTTAATTGACTTTAATTGTGAGTGCATAATCAGACCCTACTGAAAATGGTTCAAAATCCTCCACCCTACCACATGTGTGGGTCATATTTATACTCAGAGTAAATGAAGTGAGATACAAAAATAACCTGATTGGCTGCCCTCTGCAGTTGCTTATAAGGTCATATTTTGGCAGCTCTCAGCCTCATTGGCTGGCCATTCAGCTGCTATGATTGACTGAGACTTGGTTACTTGTTACAAGAGGGTATGTCCAGATTAGGCTACAGTCTTTTTACACATCAAGCTAGGTTACATTTCACTATACATGGTAAAACCTTTAGATCAAACTTAAAATACTATGGAGGCAGCTTTTAGGCAAATCTTAATTCAGGTTAACAAGGGACTGTGTATTAATAAAAAAGTTGTCAAAGCCAAAGAAGGTGTTTTATGGAGGTAGGAGACAAGGAAATCATCTGCATCATTCAGGAGTCCTGTAGGGGCAAGTGAAAGACAGAGGTGGGTCATGTCTTCCAATATGTAAACATGTGAGGGTAGGGTGGTCCTCAGCGGTTAGCCATTTCCAGAACAGGAAAGGGTGGTGATGGTGTCAGTAGTAGAGGTGGTGGGTGATGGTGGCTGTGGTGGTGGTGGTTGTGGTAGACTTTCTATCTTCCACTGCCATCTGAAACTCATGGCTCAGGTACAGTTCCACACTGCCACTCTCAAGAACATTCCCTAATCAACCTCCTGCAAGCAACTCTCCATCCCAGAGTCTGTTTTCAGGTAACCCACTCTAAGAACTCTCTGCCATCTGGCAGTATGAACCAGGTTTGAACTTCTCTGCTTAGAGGCCTGAACACCAGAAATCTACAGAACTTTATGTTTATGAGATAATCAGTGAGATCCTGCGTAGAGGTTGAGATTCTAGCCCAAAGCCTTCACATTTCTTTGGGTACAATGAGACTCTGGCTGGGAGCTGAGCTGCTTCACAGTCAAGTTGGGACTCTGAATTGGAATCTTTATCCCAGCAATGGCCTAGCACTCTGAAGATGATAAACCGTCTAGATGTAATATCCTTGGTTCTTGGTCTTTGGTTTGGACCTTGGGCCTTGTAAGAAGGGCCATTGATGACAGTGAAACCTCTTGCCACTGGCTTCGAGGGTGGCAACCTGGGGAAGATAAAACTGGGAAGAATGTAATGGATCTTGCTTGAGGCCTGCAACTAAAAGTCTTGTGGGGAGCCTTAGAAAAGCGCCCCAAGATATACAAATAAGACATTTTGGAAATTGTGACTTAATTGCCAGCAGTCAGGCTGATAGAGGTTTGAGTGTCCATGCTTTAGTCATGAATAGTAAATGTAATCTTTCAGGCTGATGAGGTCTGGGATGTCGGTGTTACATTATGGTATCTTTAAATAGGACTCATTAAAATAATAATGTTGTTTCTTGGCAAGTATGGTCACACTTAAGTACTATCAAAGATGAGAAGACTGTTATAAAGTACACTGTAGTTTAGTAATGTCAAATTTATTTTATTTTAAAGTTCCAGGGTAAATGTGCAGGATGTGCAAATTTGTTACACAGGCAAATTGTGTGCCATGGTGGTTTGCTGCAACTATCAGCCCATCACCTAGATATTAAGCCTAACATGTATCAGTTATTTTTTCCTAATGCCTTCTGTCCCTCCACACCCCGCCCCCATCCCCAACAGGCTCCGGTGTGTATTGTTCCCCTCGCTGCTGTGTCCATGTATTCTCATTGTTCAGCTCCCACTTATAAGTGAGAACAGGTGGTGTTTGGTTTCCTGTTTTTATTTTTGAGATGGAGTTTTGCTCTTGTCACCCAGGCTGGAGTCCAATAGTGATATCTCAGATCACTGCAACCTCCGTCACCCGGATTCAAGTGATTCTCCTGCCTCAGCCTCCTGGGTAGCTGAGATTACAGGCACCCACCACCATGCCCAGCTGATTTTTGTATTTTTAGTAGAGACAGGTTTCCCCATGTTGGCCAGAAGGGTCTCGAACTCCTGACCTCAGGTGATCTACTCGCCTCGGCCTCCCAAAGTGCTGGGATTACAGGCATGAGCCCCTGCACCTGGCCCAGTGTTTGGTTGTCTATTTCTGCATTAGTTTGCTGAGGATAATGGCTTCCAGCTCCATCCATGTCCCTGCAAAGCACATGATCTCATTCCTTTTTATGGATGCATAGTATTCCATAGTGTATATGTACCACATTTTCTTTATCCTATTATTGATGGGCATTTGGATTGAATCTATGTCTTTGCTATCATGAATAGTGTTGCAATAAACATACATGCACATATATCGTTATAATAGAATGATTTATATCCCTTTGGATATATACCTAGTAATGGGATTGCTGGGTCAAATGGTATTTCTTGTTCTAGGTGTTTGAGGAATTGCCACACTGTCTTCCACAACGGTTGAACTAATTTACATTCCTATCAGCAGTGTAAAAGTGTTTCTATTTCTCCACCACCTTGCCAGCATCTGTTGTTTCTTGACTTTTGAGAAGTGTCTGGTCATGTCTTCTTCCCACTTTTTAATGGATGATATGGTATGACTGTGTCCCCACTCAAATCTCATCTTCAGTTGTAGTTCCCATAATCCTCATGTGGCATGGAAGGAATCCAGTGGGAGGTAATTGAATCATGGGGATGGTTTCCCCTATGCTATTCTTGTGATAGTGAATAAGTTATTATGAAATCTAATGATATTACAAGTGGCTTTACCCATCGCTCGGCTCTCATTCTTCTCTCTTGTGCTACCATGTAAAGAAGGATGTGTTTACTTCCCCACTTCTGCCACAATTGTATGTTTCCTGAGGCCTCTCAGCTATGCAAAAGTGTGAGTCAGTTAAACCTCTTTTCTTTATAAATCACCCAATTTCAGATATTTCAGATATGTCTTTATTAGCAACATGAGAATAGACTAATACAATGGGGTTTTTTTCCTGTAAATTTGTTTAAGTTCCTTGTAGATTCTGAATATTAGACTTTGTTAGATGCATAGATTGCAAAAGTTTTCTCCCACTCTCTAGTTTGACTCTGATGATAGTTTATTTTGCTGTGCAGAACTCTTTCATTTAATTACATCGCATTTGTCAATTTTTGCTTTTGTTGCAATTGCTTTTGACGATTTTGTCATGAAATCTTTGCCCGTGTCTATGCCCTGAATGGTATCATCTAGATTTTCTTTTACGGTTTTCATAGTTTTGGGTTTTATATTGAAGTCTTTAATCAACCTTGAGTTAATTTTTGCATAAGGTGTAAGGAAGGGATCCGGTTTCAATTTTCTGCATATGGCTATCCAATTCTCCCAGCACCATTTATTAAATAGGGAATTATTTCCCCATTGCTTGTTTTTTGTCAGGTTTGCCAAAGATCTGATGGTTGTAGATGCACCGTTTTGAGTTTTTCTATTCTGTTCCATTAATCTATGTGTCTGTTTTTATACCAGTACCATACTGTTTTGGTTATTGTAGCCTTGTAGTATTGCTTCAAGTCAGGTAGTGTGATGCCTCCAGCTTTGTTCTTTTTGCTTAGGATTTTCTTGGGTATATGAGTTCTTTTTTGGTTTCACATGAATTTTAAAATAGCTTCTTCCAATGCTATGAAAAATGTCAATGGTAGTTTAATGGCAATAGCATTGACTCTATAAATTACTTTAGGCAGTATGGCCATTTTCATGATATTGATTCTATCCATGAGCATGGAATGTTTTTCCACTTGTTTGTGTCCTCTCTGATTTCCTTTAGTAGTGGTTTGTAGTTCTCCTGGAAGAGGTCCTTCACCTTCCTTGTTAGCTGTATTCCTAGGTATTCTATTCTCTTTGTAGTAATTGTGAATAAGAGTTCAAGATTTTGCTCTCTGATTGTCTGTTGTTGTGTATAGAAATGCTTGTGATTTTTGCACATTGATTTTGTATCCTGATATTGTGCTTCAGTAGCTTATCAGCTTAAGAAGCTTTTGGGCTGAGATGATGGGGCTTTCTAGACATAGAATCATGTCATCTGCAAAAATGGACAATTTGACTTCCTCTGTTCCTATGTGAATACGATTTATTTCTTTCTCTTGCCTGATAGCCCTGGACAGAACTTCCAATGCTAGGTTTAATAGGAGTGGTAAGAGAGGGCACCCTTGTTTTGTGCCAGTTATCATGGGGAATGCTTCCAGCTATTGCCCATTCAGTATGATATTGGCTGTGGGTTTGTCATAAATAGCTCATAATTTTGAGGTACCTCTTCAGTACCTAATTTATTGAGCGTTTTTACCATGAAGAGATGTTGAATTTGATTAAAGGCCTTTTCTGCATCTACTGAGATAATCATGTGTTTTTTGTATTTAGTTCTCTTTATGTGATGAATTATGTTTATTGATTTGTATATGTTAAACCAGCCTTACATTCCAAGGATGAAGCTGACTTAATCATGGTGGATAAGCTTTGTGACGGGCTGCTGGATTCAGTTTGCCAGTATTTTATTGAGAATTTTTGCATTGATGTTCATAATAAATATTAGCCTGAAGTTTTCTTTTATCGTTGTATCTTTGTAAGGTTTTAATGTCAGGATAATGCTGGTCTCATAAAATGAGCTAGAGAGAAACTCTTCCTTTTCAATTTTTTTGAGTAGTTTCAGAAGAAATGGTACCAGCTCATCTTTGTACCTCTGGTAGAATTCAGCTGTAAATCCATTTGGTCCGGGTGGTTTTTGTTTGTTTGTTTTGTTTTGTTTTGTTTTGTTTTTGGGTGACAGGCTATTTATTACCACCTCAATTTCAGAACTTGTACTAGTCTATTCAGGGATTTAACTTCTTCCTGGTTCAGTCTTGGGAGGGTCTAAGTGTCCATAAATGTATCAGTTTATTCTGGATTTTCTAGTTTATTTGCATAGAGGTGTTTATAGTATTCTCTGATGGTTGTACTTTTTTGTGGGGGGTGGTCAGTGGTGATACCCCCTTTAACATTTTATATTGTGTCTGTTTGATTTATCTCTCTTTTCTTCTTTAGTCTAGCTAGTGGTGTATCTATTTTTTTTTTTTTTTTTTTCAAAACAACATCTCCTGGATTCACTGAATTTTTAAAATTTTTTTTTTGTTTCTCTATCTCCTTAAGTTCTGCTCTGAGCTTGGATATTTTTTGTCTTCTGCTAGCTTTTGAATTTGTTTGCTCTTGGTTCTGTAGTTCTTTTAGATGTAATGTTAGGATGGTGATTTAATATTTTTATAGCTTTTGATGTGGGAATTTTGTGCTATAAATTTTCCTCTTAACACTGCTTTAGCTGCATCCCAGAGATTCTGGTACATTGTCTCTTTGTTCTCATTAGTTTCAAAGAACTTCTTGATTTCTGCCTCAATTTCTCTTCATCTGGGTCCCTTCCACAACTTGAGGTATCACCAGTGAAGGCTGCCAAACAGCAAAGGTGGCTGCATACTCCTTCCTGTAGGAGCTCTGTCCCAGAGGTGCAATGACCTGATGCCGGCAAGAACTCTCCTGTATGAAGTGTCTAGAGGCCCCTGTTGGGAGGTCTCACCCAGTCAGGAGGAATGGGATCAGGGACCCACTTAAATCAGCATTCTGGCTGTCCCTTGGCAGAATGGGCATGCTGTGCTGGGGTCAATCTCCCTCTTTTGGGCTGTCCTGACTCTCCATAGCTGGCAGGCAGAGTAATGTAAAATTTTAAGACAATTATTATTGTTCCTGTAAATGCTACTAGGAGGTCAACTTTGTGGTCAGGCATTTTTATTTTGGAGTCTGACAGATTTGTGTAACTTCAAACTAGATTTTCATCCAGTGGGGAAGCCAGGGAGAAGAGAACAATTTCTAGGGACTTCAGTCCTCCACATATGATGTCTCAACACCCCTATGGTCCACAATCCAACCCATCCTTAAGAATTAATGAAAACTAATTGCTTGATATGCGAATGGAACCTCAAGGCAGGTATTCTAATCCAGAGAAAATTTTATTAAAAATGTACAGGAAAATATATGCATACACTCACACAGGCAACCCAAAATTAAGACGCAAACAAACAAACAAAGAAAAATCACTGAGTAAAAACAGTAGATTTTCAGACAACTTTAGCTTCAAACTAAGAAAGTCCTTTAGCCAACTTCTATCCCCACGGCTTACTCAGTATTATGTTTCTTCTCTACTCCCCTACCCCAAACACACTTTTGCACAGGAGAGTAAAGGTCTAAACCCTTCTATATGCATATGTGGTCTCCTTAACTAGCTATAGGTAACTTCTCTATGCCCCAGTTTTCCAATCTGTGAAATGGAGAAAATAATAAACATTTAATGAGATCTTCCACATATGGTGCTTAACAGTGGGTGACCCATTGTGAGCATGCATGTATATGGAAAAATACATTATTAGAATTATATTTTTATAGGTTTTATAAAATACCTGGTAATGTACATCATTTATACTAAAATATTTGTTGCATTTTTTGTATACTTGAAGGTAGAGTGAGAGGAAAATATTTCTGTCTGTCTCTTCCTCCATGTGAGTCTGGAATTCCTTCTACCCATCTGAATCTGGAATCACTTGATTGCAAGGAACAAAAGCAGAAACTCTTCAAAAGAGCTCAAAAGAGAAGAATGGATTTATTAATAAGTAAATCTCCTGGAACCCATTTTAGGATGCATGTATTTTACCTGGATTAATTAATTTAATGGCCTAACATAATTAGTCAATATTGTTTCCATTTTAAAGATAAGTAAAATGAAACACAGAGAGGAAATATAACTTACCCTTTAAAAAGAATCATTTCCTTATTGTTGGAATTTTCAATTATTTTCATATGTTTGTTATTATTTTAAAAACTTCAGGAAATATTTATGTATTGATTTTTTATTTTGAAGTAACTTTGTGAGAATAAATCCTGAAGATATATATTATTTAGACAAAGGGTATGAGCTTTCCAACAACTCAGTATGTGTTCTGGTTTTTATTTCATGCGATATTTCCATTAACTAAGACATATCCTATTATTTTGCCAAAGTAGAAATGCTATTGGCAGCACTTACTATTACTAATTGTTTAACACTAGAATATATTGGATGATAATTATTGGTATTGAATTGTCTGTGGGCTTTTCATCTTGTGTATCTATTTACTCTTCCTTATTATCTTGCGTACCTCCTGAGTACAGTTCTTGTCCTCGCATGATTCATATGGTCAGCCCCTAAGTCAGCCATCTCCAATCTCTGGAGTCAGAGATCTGCCCTCTCATTGTGATAGATTATCTTCTGAAGTTTTCTCACAGACACTTTTAGGAAATAGATCTGACTGGAAAAAATTGAAACTTTCCACTTGCTTTCTCAGCTGGTTTTGATTAATTATAAGGTAGAATGATTAGAAGTGTAATTAGGTTATTTTGTCTCTTTGGAACAAAGGTTCAGTAGGAAGAGGAGTGCAGTAAGAAGGGAGAAATGATAGCAGCGATAACAATGATAAAGTTGGTGAATACTGGGTTGGAAGTGAGGGGTGATTACCTTTCTTTCATTTCTCTAGCTGAGCTTCATTCTGGAATCAGAATATGAATGCTTCGGGTAATCATTACACATGAGAAGCAACCATTGAGAATATACTAATTTGCCATTCATTCAACAAGTATTTATTAAGTACCTCTGTTGTACTAGGAGCGGATTGTGGGGAGGGAGGGAGTTGGGGGGGGAGAGAGAGAGAGAGAGAGAGAGAGAGAGAGCGCGATTGCTCTAGCACACACAGTATGTCCAGACTTAAAATGAAGAAAACAATATTTAACTGCTTATAGTAGTCTCTATTAGGAGGATAAAATTAAGGAATAGCAAGGTTAGATGACATGCCTAAGGTCAGACTCCTAAAAGGTATTAGAGTTGGGATTTTAAATGAAATCTATCTGACTTCCCCTTTTCCCCTAAAGGACAGTAACTCCTAGTGTCATGAGAAAAATAATATATAATTAGAGGGCTATGAGAGTTTAGCAGAGGAATTGATTAATTCTTTTCCAGGGGTCAGGAAGGGCTTGGTGGGAACATTTAAATGGAGCCCCTGATGGATGAGTAGGCTTTGATTAGCAAGGGGTAACACGTAGCTGATGGGGTGAAAAGGCTGAGGATAAAGGTTGAAAAGCAGTATGAGCAAAAACAATGAAGTTTTATTAATGTGTCTGAGGTTTTCAAAGCAAGAGGAGTGGATGGCCCTTGTGGGTGGTCCACAGTTTGGATGGGGCATAGAGGGGTGGTGATAGACAGCTTGGAGCTCCAATGTAGAGAGCCTTGGAATGCCATGCCAGAAAGTTCAGATTTCATTTTATCTATAGTAGCAAATGATTGCAAGGACAAATGTGAGTTGTAAGAGCCTGAAACATTGGCTACAGCAATGAAAACAAAAACAATTGGCAAGATTCCAAAGATAGTTTAATGGCAGAATTGGCTGAGTTCCATTATCTTTTTTTTTTAGAGAGAGGAAGAGATCGAAGATGCTGAGGTTTCAGTTTTGGTAAAGAGATTCACCAAATTTAGTTTTATTCAGTTTATCCACCATTTGCTGGTTACCCCTGTGGTATGGAACCAGAGGAAAGGGAAGTTTGTTTTTATAAAGACATTCTTAGTACTGGAAGGCTCAAGGTAAATGTTTTCACAATGTACTTCCTCTAATCAATATAACTCTATAATTTAATAAAGCACTCCACAGTTTATCTTACCAGATTTTCTGACCTTAAAAAAAAGAGTTTCTTATTTCTTATACTCCATGAAATCAAGGATTCTTTCAATGGATGTTCCCCCCCACCACACACACACATTTCACACTTTGACACCTCCATTAATCTGAAGAAATGATTGATACCAATTCAAAACCTTAGGCTGGCTGTACCTGCCTTTTAAAATACATATTTTTGGTAGTACATATTCAAAGTACGTTGTTGGGTTTTTTAATCTCTGAAAACCGTGAAGCAAAAAACTCTGGCTGAGCGGAAGAGTGGGAAGAGGCGAGGCTACTGCGATGGAGTGGAAGTTTGCTGAGCATTTTCACAAGGCCCTTGTTCAGCAATTACCTTTGTCTGTACCATTTATATATGTTTAGAATAAGCTCTACTGTATTACCAAACTCAAAGAAAGCCTTTTTTTTTTTTTTTTTTTTTTGAGACGGAGTTTCACACTTGTTGCCCAGGCTGGAGTGCAATGGTGCAATCTCAGCTCACCGCAACCTCCGCCTCCCGGGTTTAAGTGATTCTCCTGCCTCAGACACCAAGTAGCTGAGATCACAGGCATGCGCCACCATGCCCAGCTAATTTTGTATTTTTAAGAGAGATGGAGTTTCTCCATGCTGGTCAGGCTGGTCTCCAACTCCCGACCTCAGGTGATCTGCTCACCTCAGTCTCCCAAAGTGCTGGGATTACAGGCATGAGCCACCGCACCCAGCCTAAGAAAGCCTTCTGTGACACTTGGAATCATCAGCGGGAAACTATGTTAACATATTAGAAATCTGTAATGAAAGTGGACTAATATTTTGGTCTTCAGAGAATGCTAAATGAAGTGACCATCTGGTTATCATTTGTAAATTTTAGTGAATCTTGTAGGATGAAAGTTTATCCCTGGCCATGGATTACATACTTTTAACATTTATTGACTGCTTACTATATTTCAGGAACCATGATACAAGGTTTTGTTTCACATCTTATTCGATGCTCAGAACAGCTCAGTGTGGTGGTATAGTTATTCTCATCTCCGTTTTACTGATGAGAAACTGGGGCTAAAGACATGAAGTGACTTGCGCAAGGTCAGCCTGACCCTACTCTATGCCTGGCTGTGGCTTCCTGTGAGCTGATCTATTAGGCAGTAGTTGAAATCTTCACTTACCCTGAATTTCTTCTGGCTTTCCACTACTGGTAAATGACTAAGTCTGTGAATTGAGTAATGGATGAAGTCAGGAATGAGTCTATTGCATGTGCGCATTTATAGAAGAAGCTGCAGTGCCAAGACTCCTTTGGTTTTCGGTTTGCACATTGTGTATGGATGAGGCTACGCCAGTGTTCTCTATCTTTATTGCATATAAAATGCAGAGGATTTCAGGCCTGGGTGTAGACCGTCATCACTCATGTGTTGTTGTTGCTATGTTTATAGGCAACAAAGATAGGTTTAGACCAAGCTTGTCCAGCCCACAGTCGATGGGCCACATGTAGACCAGGACAGCTTTGAATGTGGCCCAACACAAATTCGTGAACTTTCTTAAAACATTATGAGATTTTCTTTTGATTATTTTTTTAAAGCTCATCAGCTATCATTAGTGTCAGTGTATTTTATGTGTGGCCCAAGACAATTCTTCTTCCAATGTGCCTCAGGGAAGCCGAAAGATTGGACAGCCCTGGTTTAGACAGTGTTATGGGTTGAATTGCGTCCACTAAAATTCATATGTTGAAGTTTTAACTCCCGGTACCTCAAAATGTCTTTATTTAGGCCTACAGCAGCTGTTCCCAACCATTTTGACACCAGGGGCTGGTTTCATGAAGACAATATTTCCACGGATGGGTGGAGGGATGGTTTCAGGATGAAACTGTTCCACCTCAGATCATCAGGCATTAGTTGGAGTCTCATCAAGAGAGCACGGTCTAGATTCCTCGCATGTGCAGTTCACAATAGAGTTCATGCTCCTGTGAGAATCTAATGCCACTGGTGATACTCGCTCACCAAACACTCACCTCCTGCTGTGTGGCCTGGTTTCTAATAGGCCACGAACTGGTCTGCTTCATGGCCTGGAGGTTGGGGACCCCTGCTTTACAGAGTTAATCATGTTAAATGAGACCCAATGTGATGGATGTCTTTATTAAAAAAAAAAAAAAAAAAAAAAAAAGGAAATTTGGGTAGAGAGGAATGCATAGAAGGAAGATGATGTGAAGACACAAGGTGAGAAGACAGACGTTTCCAAGCCATGGAGAGAGACCTAATACAGATCCTTATCTTAAAGCCAATTTATAGTCTTGTGTACACTTGTACAAACACAATAGATGAATAACATGGGCGTGGCTATTATTAATTTGTGAGGAAGTGGCAGGAAGGAGGTCCAGGGAAGACTGTCTGGAAATAATGACACCTATGCTGCAGATTTATGGAGGAACAGATGTTAACCTGGTGATTGGGATGCAGTGTGGGAGAAGGGTATCCCAGGCAGAGGAGATAACTTGCGTAATGTCAGGCGTGGGTGAGTAAGAGAGGATGGTATGCGCACAGGACTCCTTCCTGCTCTGACCTTGGGACTGGCACCTCATGTTCCTGGTTCTCTGTTGCCTCTCCTAAGCATCAGTTTCTCTTCCACTACTCATGCTAAGCACTATGCAAAGTTCAGTTTCTGGCCCAGTGATATTCTCCTACTACTGCTTTTGAAAAATTTAAAAAATGCCATTACATAAAATATCCTCCCTCCCTGGACACCCCCGTATGAAACTCCAGCTGAGTGGCAGTTCTTGTCTCCAGTATTTACATTTGCATAGCCCAGCTTCAGCTCAGGTCTGAGATGCCAAAATGACACCCTTCACCTTTCCTTCCAAATTGTTGTCTAGATTCTGTATTTTAAAAAACACTCATCATCAATAAGTGACCTGGTCCTAAAACCTGGAGTGATCTCTGACTTCTCCTGCTACCAAACACCTTGTCCGGATTCAGGGCCAGACAAACAGTGTTATTGTATACATCCTCAATTGTTCATTTTTCTTGAAATTCTAGGCAACCTTCATCTCTCCCCATTCTGTGCGCATCTCTCTCCAGTTTTACAAGCCATGTCAAAAATTACTGACAGTGACTGAAATTATACCTGTAAGATCTTTTCACACTGGGAATTTCATTAGGCTGTGTCCAAGGGCTTACATTTTTAGTAAACAGTCAGATAATCTCCTGCTACCTTTTTGTTGATCTGGGTTGGGAATTCCCCTCTTAAACTGTCTGTTCTATCCTTTCTAATTTGAAGAACGTTACCTTTCCTGAATAAAATAGGCACACAACAGAAAATTAATAGTTGGAACGTTTTCAGATAACATGTGCAGAACGTGCAGTTTTGTTACATAGGTATACACGTGCACATGGTGGTTTGCTGCACCCATCAACCCGTCATTTACATTAGGTATTTCTCCTAATGCTCTCCCTCCCCTAGCCCCCCACCCACCGACAGGCCCCGGGAACATCACACCTTCTTTTGTCCTCATTCTGTCTGTCTACAGACATTTTGGCAGTC
This sequence comes from Rhinopithecus roxellana, assembly GCF_007565055.1. Classification (NCBI taxonomy): domain Eukaryota; kingdom Metazoa; phylum Chordata; class Mammalia; order Primates; family Cercopithecidae; genus Rhinopithecus; species Rhinopithecus roxellana. Next base: position 116,640,764 of record NC_044555.1, on the reverse strand, counting down.
ATTGACACTGTGACTACCCTGTTCTTCATACGACTTTGTTCTTGTTTATGTGACACCATTGCCTCTTGGTTTTCTGTTTCTCTCTGAGGTCAATTCTATTTCAAACTCTGCTACAGGATCTACTTTCTCTGCTAACATTTTAAAAGTTTATGTTTCCTAGTCATTTGCCCTGAATCCACTTGTCATTTTTACTCTTCAGATTTTACCAGATCTTGTAATTTATTGGCAGACCTCCACTGCCACCAAACCCACACATCTGAATCTACAGATCAGATCTCTCTTCTAGAGATTCAGCTGCCACTTCAACACCCCTACTTGGATTGCCTAATAGATTCCTCAGCCTCAATCTACCAAACACTGATCTATTCACCTATTTCTTCTTTTAAGAGGGACTTATATTGTTAGTAGGATTGGGAAAACGTATAGCAAACTTTGTCTCCTGAGATGTTAAAGTGATTTGTATCTGTTCCAATTTGGTTTCTGGCCACTATATTTTAGGTAGATTAAATAATATTACCTAAAAAGTTTCAGAATAGGCAGGGAAGGAATAAAAGTGGGCACCAACAGACTTCGGTACTTATTCATTCAGTCTACAAATGTGTAGTAAGCACCAACTTTGCCCCAGGGATGACAGTCATCACTAGTGGTACATGGCTTTAAGGTATGGTCCCTTCCCTCATGGAGCTTAGATGGTGAGATATTGTGTAGACGTTCCTTAAGAAACATCACAGTCTTTCACATACTGAGATATCCTCAACTTGAGTCTTACCTGTGTGATTATCTGTAATTAACATACTGTACAATTAATGTTTGTGCCTGGACAGTTTTATGAATTATAACCCGTGTTTAGATTTATGTAACCACAACACAATCGGGATACACAACAGTTCCATCACCCCCTCACGTTTTCTCATGTTGTCTTGAGAAACTCTTTACTGTTAAACTCTCCGCATACCCCAGAACCCATGGCAGTCATGGATATGTTCTCTTTCCTATAGTTTTTGCTTTTAAAAATGTTATATAAATGGAATCCTACAGTTTTTTTTTTTTTTTGAGATTGTCTTTTTTCACTCATCATCTTTCTCTAGATAATCATTCAAGTTGCTTGTACTAGTAGTTTTAAAAATATTTAATGCTGGGTATTATTCCATTATATAGATGTACTACATTCTGGTTATCAATTCTCCAATTGAAGGCATTCATATTGCTTATAGTTGATGGTGAACTTGAATAAAGATGCTACTAAACATTCATGAACAGTTATTTTGTGAATATCATTCACTTAGGTAAATTCCTAGGGTAAATATTACAGGGGTAGGATTGCTGGTCTATAGAGTGAGTGTAAACTTAACTTCTAGAAACTGCCAAACTGTTATCAAGAGGGTGTAGCATTTTGCATCCCCATGAGCAATGCCTGAGAAACCCAGTTGTTCTGCCTCCTTACCAGCACCTGGTGTTTCCTGGTTGTTGTTATTGTTGCTCTTTTTCCATCTCAACAGAAACATTGGGGTATCACTTCATGGATTTCATTTGCATTTTCTTAATGACCTCTTTTTATATGTTCATTTACCATCCACACATCTTCTTTGTTTGTGTCTGTTCACGTATTTGCTGTCTGAATGTTTTAATTGATTTCTAGAATGTCTTTACATGTATATGCCAGGTAAAAGTTTTCTGTCAGATTGGCAAATATTTTCTTTCAGCTCATTGCTTGTCATTCAGTTTTTAAATGGTAGATTTCTCAGAGAAAGAGAGAGAGAGAGAGAGAGAGAGAGAGAGAGAGAGAGAGAGAGAGAGAGAGAGAACAAAGGGGAAGTGCTATACACTTTTCAAACAACCAGATCTTGTGAGAACTCTACTATGAGACAGCACTAGGGGGATGATGCTAAACCATTAGATACAACCTCCGTGATCCACTCACCTCCAACCAGTCCCCTCCTCCAACACTACAAATTACAATTTGACATGAGATTTGGATGGGGACACAGAATCAAACCATTTCATTTTGTACCTGGACCCTCCCAAATCCCATGTCTTTCTCACATTGTAAAATACAATCATCCCATCTCAATAGTCCCCCAAAGTCTTAACTCATTACAGCATTAACTCTAAAGTCTGAGTTCAAAGTCTCATCTGAGAGAAGGCAAGTCCCTTCCACCTATGAGCTTGTAAAATAAAAAACAAGTTAGTTACATTAAAGATACAATAGAGGTAAAGGCATTGTGTAAATACTCCCATTCCAAAAGGAAGAAATTTGTCACACAAATGGTCTACAGGCCCCATGCAAGTCCAAAACCCAGCAGGGCAGTCATTAAATCTTAAACCTTTGAAATAATCTCCTTTGACTTCTTGTCTCACATCTAGGGAACACTGATGCAAAAGGTGGGCTCCCAAGGCTTTGGGCAACTTCACCCCTATGACTTTGCATTGTACAGCCCCCATGACTGCTTTCACAGGCTGGCATTGTGCCTGTGGCTTTTCCAGGTTCACAGTGCATGCCATCAGTGGATCTAATATTCTGGAGGCTGGAGGAGATTGGCCCTTTTCTCACAGCTCCACCAGGCAGTGATCCAGTGGGGAATCTGTGTTGGGGCTCCACCCCCCACATTTCCCCTTTACATTGCCCTAGTAGAGGTTCTGCATGAGGGATCCATCCCTGCAGCATACTTCTGCCTGAATGTCTAGACATTTCCATACATCTTCTGAAATCTAGGCAGGGCCTCCTGAGCCTCAACTCTTGCCCTCTGTGCATCTGGAGGCTTAACACTATATGGGAGCCACCAAGGCTTGCAGCTTTTACTTTCTGGAGCAGCAGCCTAAGACATATCTGGGGCCCTTTTAGCCATGGCTGGAGCTGGAGCAGCTAGGACACAATGAGTAGTGTCCTGAGGTTGGGTAGGGCAACAGGGTCCTGTGCCTAGCCCATGAAACCATTCTTCCCTCCTACACCTCTGGGCCTGTAATGGGAGGGGCTGCTGTGAAGGTCTCTGAAATGCCCTGGAGGCATTTCCCCAATTGTCTTCACTATTAACACTCTGCTCCTCTTTACTTATGCAAATCTCTGGAGTTGGCTTGAATTTCTCCTCACAAAGTAGGTTTTTCTTTTCTCTCACATGGTCAGTCTGCAAATTTTTCAAGCTTTTATGCTCTGCTTTCCTTTTAAATATATATTCCAATTTCAGACCATCTTTTTGGAAATGCATATGAGCGTAAGCTGTTATAGGCAGTCGGGCCATTTCTTGAACATTTTGCTGCTTAGAAATTCTTTTCTGGCAGACGCCACAAATCATCTCTTTCAAATTCAAAGTTCCACAGATCCTTAGAGCAGAGGCCCAATGCCACCAGTCACTTTGCCAAAGCATAGCAAGAGTGACCTTTACTCCAGTTTCCAATAAGTTTCCCATCTCCATCTGAGACTACTTCAGCCTGACCTTTATTTTGCATATCACTATCAGTATTTTGGCCACAATCATTCAACAAGTCTCTAGGAAATTCCAAACTTTTCCTCATCTTCCTGTCTTCTTCTGAGCCCTCCAAACTCTTTCAACCTCTGCCCGTCACCCAGTTCCAAAACTGCTTTCACATTTTCAGTATTTTTATAGCAATGCCTCACTTGTCTGGTACCAATTTTCTATATTAGTTTGTTGTCACACTGCTATAAAGACATAGCTGAGACTGGGTAATTTATAAAGAAAAGAGGTTAAATTGACTCACAGTTCTGAAGGCTGTACAGAAAGCATGGCTTGGGAGACCTTAGGAAACTTATAATCATGGTGGAAGGTGAAAGGGAAGCAAGCACATCCTACCATGGTGGGGCAGGAGAGAGAGAGAGAAAAGTGGAGGTGTTACACACTTTTCAAACAATCAAATATCATGAGCACTGTATCATGAGATGACACTGGGGGCATGGTGCTAAACCATCAGAAACCACCCCCATGATCCAAACACCTCCTATCAGGCTCCTCTTCTAACACTAGGAATCACAATTCAACATGCAATTTGGGTGGGGACACAGAGTCAAACCACATCAGCTATGTTTACCCATTCTTTCTTTACAGGTCATACTTTGGTGTCATATCTAAGAACTCTTCACCAAGTCTTAGGTTACAAACATTTCCTCCTGTGGTTTCTTCTAAAAACCTTTATTGTTTTATGCTATACATATTAGTCCAGGTACAATTTTTAATTAATTTTATAAAATGTATGAGGTTTAGGTTAAGATGGGGTTTTCTCACTTATGAATATCCAATCATTCCAACCAAATTTGTTGAAAAAATTTAGCCTTTCTTCATTGATTTGCCTTTGCACCTTTGTCAAAAATCCATTGTCCATATATGTGTATCCATTTCTGGACTCTCTGTTGTCCTGTGTGATATTTAACTTGGCTAGTAATAGCAGTTGGTGTTTGGGTCCTACTGACTGGTTAGAAATGAACTGCCCCTATTCCACTAGAGGGCTACTTAAAGGATGGAGCTGATTCTCATTGGTTGGACAGTTTTCTCTTCTGATAGGGGGATAGGAATCTGAACTAAAGAAGGATTTAGGAGAAGTTTTGTTGGAACTGCTGGTAGTAAGCCATGAGGAACTGAATATATACCAACTTACAGTGTATAAATTGCTTGGGCTTTTTTCTTTTTCTTTCTTTCTTTCTTTTTTTTTTTTTTTTTTTTGAGCATATAGATCTATCAGGGAAAATTGACTTCCTAAATTGCTTTATGCAGAGAGGAACTTTCAAAGGAGTTGATTAAATCCATTTATCAAAAATAACTCTTTCTGCCGCCCTCTATTCCATGTGCTCCTGCTTACTTTCCACTGAACAAATGCCTTGTTCCCTCCATCTCAGCAGCCTCTCCCTCTACCTCCTGGCTCCTCATGGAGGACTAGTGTTCCCTCCCCAACATCCCACAGTGCCTTAGGGAGCTCCTTCCAGCAGGAGTCTGCTCTATCTCTGAAGCACCTGGTCCTCTGTAGTTACTCTGTGTTTATTATACTTGAGTTTCTTCCTGATTATTTTGGAAGAAAATAAGCAGGATGAAATGTTTAGAAAACATTTCGCAGAAAGAAAGGAAGACTGAATGATGCTGTAAGGGAGCTAAACTAGAAGTTGGACACCTGAGTTCAAATCCCACCTACCAGAAAGCAGCTGTGTAACTGTGAGTGATTTTTTTTTTTTTCATCTCCATCTCAGCTTCCATGTTCTTATCTGCAAAAGGAAGAAACTGGATGAAAAGCACAGTTACAATACCAAGGCCTATAGAGATCAGACAGGCAACCTAAATTAGTGCAATATGATGTATATAAGAACAGGTAGACATAGAAGCACATTGATAAATGGCAATTAGTGTTCTGCCTCTCTGAGGGATGGAAAGAAGTGGTGGGACTGGGGGTAACTCAGACTGAAGCCCACCTAAAGTGCTCACAATCACATGGCTGCAGCTGAATTTTGACCTGAAAGCTCTGTGTTGACATGTCATATGATTTTTCTGAAAAAGCCAGAAATTTAGCTTTCCATATGAAATCCCACTTTAAAAAATATCTGCCTCATGTTTTAAAAGATCGTCATTCAGGCAAAAGAAACTCTCAAGAAAACTGATCTGGGGGACCATATCTCAGATACGTCACCTCTGGAGTAAACTCTATGGCTCCTATGCTGCAAAATTCTGGGGCTCCAAGGTTCTGCTAAGAAAGTAAGAAGTTTGAATACATAATCAACTTCTACTATGGTCTGAAAGTTTCTGTCTCTCCAAAATTTACGTGGATACTTAATCCCCAATGCAAATGTTTTAAGAGGTGGGGCCTTTAGGAGATGATTAAGCCATGAGGACTCTGCCCTCCTAAATGGACTAAGTACCCTAATAAAGGGTTCTAGGGAACTAGGCAGCCCCTTGCCCTCTTTCACCATGTGGGGACTCAGTGACGAGGTGTCATCTTTCCAGCAAAGAGCCCACAACAAACACAAAATCTGCAGATCCTTTGTTCTTGGACTTCCCTGTCTCCAGAAATGTGAGAAATAAATTTCTGTTATTTATCAATAGTTGAAATAAATTTCTGTTCCTTACTTTCAGTGTAAGCTATTTTATTATAGCAGCTGGAATTGTGTAAGACACCATCTTAGCTGAGGGTACACTTAATGTGCTTTTTATGTTAGCCTCTTTGAAAGTTAAATATTTTGTTAAACTAATAATAGCAGCTTGGTGTGCTATTAAAATAACACATGATATTTCCATTAAGGAGGCTGTATGAAAGTCATTTGTTCAAACATTTGTTGCAATAATAAGATCATAACATTATTTGTTACCAGAAGCGCTTTATTCATCTTTTCGTTGCTTATTTCAGTGCAGAATCTATCTATAGCCTGGTGGCTCATAGCCAAATGTAAGAACACTGCATGATACTCCTCACTTGAAAGTGCTCCAAATGGGACACTACATGAATGGATTAGGCGCTGACCCTGTTGTTCCTTCTACTATTCCCTACTTTTGTGACTACAAGGGGAAACACCTACTCTTGAATCAGCATTTACCCGGGAGCTGTAGGTAGCCCCATCAACTGTTCAGCCCCAGGGCTGCCTCTCAGCCTAAATGGGCATCCTGTGCCTTCCTCTTTTCTTTCTGCAGGTCATAAGGGCTCTTCTCTTCTGCAGAGCTGCCCATGTCCACTCCCTCTTCCAGGTGCCTCTTCCTGCCAAGACTAGCCTCTGAATTGGATGTAGCCTCTCCCCTCCCACTTCCTTAAAAGCCCAAAATACAAGCACACAGAGCCCATATGTGTACTTGGTTTTTCTGTTAATCACTTTGGCAAAAGACAAGGGTCATAACTTTTACCAACCCTGTGTGACACGGTGTCCTGATTTCCTGATTCTTTAGCATCCTTGTCCCAGGACTCTGATTTCTTGCTGTCTTTACCTAGTGTGTTTTGACCCTCAGCCTTACTTTAAAGAAATATTTTTTTTTTTCCAGTCAGGCATAGTGGCTCATGCCTGTAATCCCAGCACTTTGGGAGGCTGAGGCGGGCAGATCACGAGGTCCAGAGATCGAGATCATCCTGGCCAACATGGTGAAACCCTGTCTCTACTAAAAATACAAAATTAGCTGAGCGTGGTGGCGCACTCCTGTAGTCACAGCTACTCAGGAGGCTGAGACAGGAGAATTGCCTGAACCCAGGAGGTGGAGGTTGCAGGGAGCTGAGATCGTGCCACTGCACTCCAGCTTGGTGACACAGTGAGACTCTATCTCAAAAAAATATATATATATGCTTTCAATAGCTTTTGGGGTATAAGTGGTTTCTCATTACATGGATGAATTATGTAGTGGTGAATTCTGTAATTTTAGTACACCAATCACCCGAGTAGTGTATATTGTACTTAATGTAGTTATTTTTATCCCTTGCCCTCCTCTGCACTTCCCCCTTTTGAGTCTCTAAAGTCCATAATATCAGTCTGTATGCCTTTGCGTACTTAGAGCTTAGCTCCCATTTATAAGTGAGAATATATGGTTCTTGGTTTTCCACTCCTGAGTTACTTCACTTAGAATAATGGCCTACAGCTATATCCAAGTTGCTGCAAAGATATTATTTCATTTTTTATGGCTGAGTAGTATTCCATGGTGTACATGTACCACATTTTCTTTATCCACACATTAGTCCATGGAAAATTAGGTTGATTCCACACCTTTGCAATTGAGAATTGTGCTGCTATAAACACACATGTGCAGGTGTCTTTTTTATATAATGACTTATTTTCCTTTGGGTAGATATCCAGTAATGGGATTGTTGTATTGAACATTAGATGTATTTTTAGTTCTTTAAGGAATCTCCATACTGGATTCCATAGAAGTTGCACAAATTCCCACCAGCAGCATATAAGCGTTTCCTATACCTCGTATCTACACCATCATCTCTTGTTTTTTGACTTTTTAATACTGCCCGTTCTTGGAGAATTAAGGTGGTATCTCATTGTGGTTTTACTCTGCATTTCCCTGCTGATTAGTAATATGGTTTGGGTCTGTGTTCCTGCCTTAATCCCCAATTTTAAAGGTGGGGCCGGGTGGGAGGTGATTTGATCATGCTGGTGGATTTCCCATTTGGTGCAGTTCTTGTGATAGAGAGTGAGTTACCATGAGATCTGGTTTAAAAGTTTGTAGCACTTTCACCCTCTCACTTACTCCTGCTCTGGCCATGTAAGATCAACCTGCTTCTCCTTTGCCTTCAGCCATGATTGAAAGTTTCCTTACCCCTCCCCCACCACCCCCAGCCATGCTTCTTTTACAGCCTGTGGAACTGCAAGCTGATTAAACTTTTTTTCTATACAAATTACCCAGTCTCAGATATTTCTTTACAGCAGTGCAAGAACAGCCTAATATAGAAAATTGGTACCAGGAGTAGGGTACTGCTATAAAGGTAACTGAAAATGTGACTTTGGAATTGAATAACAGGCATAGGTTGGAAGAGTGTGGAGGGCTTAAAAAAAGACAGGAAGATGAGGGAATGTTTGGAACTTCCCAGAAACTTGTTAAATTGTTGTGACCAAAATGCTGATGGTGATAGTAACAGTAAGGTGTAGGCTGAGAGAAGATGAGAAACTTATTGGGAACTGGAGCAGAGGCTGTTTTTGCTATGCATTAGCACAGATGTTGGAGGCATTGTGCCTCTGCCCTAGGAATCTGTGGAACTTTGAACTTGAGAGTAGTGATTTAGGGTATTTGGTGGAAAAAAATTCTAAGCAGCAAAGTGTTCAAGAATTGGCCTGGCTGCTTCTAACAGCATATGCTCATACTCATTCTCAGAGTGACGGTCTGAAATTGAAACTTATACTTAAAAGGGAAGAGAGTCTGGAAGTTTGGAAAATTTGCAGCCTGGCCACGTGAAAGAAAAGAAACATCCATTTCCTTGGGAGGAATTCATGCTGCCTGCAGAAATTTGCATGTGTAAAGATCAGCCAAATGTTGATAGCCAAGATAGTGGGGAAAATGTCTCAAATGCATTTCAGAGTCTTTCCCAGCAGCTCCTCCCATCACAGGCCTGGAGGTCTAAGAGAGAAGAATGATTTTGTGGGCCAGGCCCAGGGCACTGCTGCCTTGTGCAGCCTTGGGACATGGTGCCCTGCATCCCAGTGGCATCAGCTCCAGCCTTGATTAAAAGGGACTATGGTACAGTTCATGCTATTGCTTTAGATAGTGCAAGTCCCAAGCCTTGGTGGCTTCTGCATGGTGTTGGGCCTGCAACTGTGCAGAAGGCAAAAGTTGAGGCTTAGGAGCCTCTGCCTAGATTCCAGTGGGGCAGTGCAAAGGGGAAAGGTGGGATTGGGTCCCCCACACAGAGTCCCCACTGGGGCACTGCCTAGTGGATCTTTGAGAAGAGGGCCACTGTCATCTGGCCCACAGAATGGTAGATCCACTGACAGCTTGCACTGTGCACTCAGAAAAGCCACAGGAACTCATCACCAATCCATAAAAGCAGTCATTGGACCTGTACCCTGTAGAGCCATAGGGGTGGAGCTTTCCAAGGCCTTGGGAGCCTACCCCTTGAGTCAGTGTGGCCTGGATGTGAGACATGGAGTCAAAGGAATTATTTTGGAGATTTAAGATTTAATGATTGCCTTGCTGGGTTTCAAACTTTCATGGGGCCTGTAGCCCCTTTGTCTTGGTTGATTTATCCCTTTTGAAACAGGTGCATTTACCCAATGCCTGTACCCTCATTGTATATTGGAAGTAACTATCTTGCCCTTAATTTTACAGGCTCATTGGCAGAAGGGTCTTGACTTGTCTTATCTCAGATGAGACTTTGGACTTGGACATTTGAGTTAATGCTGGAATGAGTTAAAACTTTGGGGGACTGTTGGGATAGTACGATTGCTTTGAAATGTGAGAAGGACATGAGATTTGGGAGGGGCAAGAGGTGAAATGATATGTTTTGGCTTCGTCCTCATCCAAATTTTATGTCAAATTGTAATTCCTAGTGTTGAAAGAGGGGCCTGGTGGGAGTTAATTGGATCATGGGGGCAGATTTCCTTTTTGGTACTTTTCTTGTGATACGGAGTGAGTTACTGTGAGATATGGTTGTTTAAAAGTGTGTAGCACTTCCCTTCTCTCTGTCTTGCTCCTGCTTTGGCCATGTAAGATGTGCCTGCTTCCCCTTTACCTTCCGCCATGACTTCAAGTTTCCCGAGACTCCCCAGCCACGCCTTTTGTACAGTCTGTGAAACCATGACCCAAGTAAGCCTCTTTTCTGTATACGTTTCCTAGTCTCAGGTATTTCTTTATACCAGTGCAAGAATGGACTAATACAATTAGCGAGGTTGAGCATTTTAAAATATGTTTGTTGGCCATTTCTATATATATTTTTTGACATAAAGTCTTGCTCTGCCACCTAGGCTGGTGCGCAGTGGCATAATCTCGGGGGGTTACTGCAGCCGCTAATTCCTAGGCTCAAGTGATCCTCCAGTGTCAGCCTTCCAAGTAGTTGGGACTACAGGTACAGATACTTTAATTATAACATTCACAGCTACAGAACTAATTATATTTTATACCCCCTTTGAAGCAACTAACACACCTATATAACTTCTACATTTTTTGTTAAGATAGGGTTTCACTGTGTTGCCTAGGCAGGTATCAAACTCCTGGGCTCAAGCCATCTGCCAGCCTGGACCTCCCAAAGTGCTGAGATTACAGACATGAGCCATCATGCCTGGTACTTGTATTTCTTCTTTTGAGAAATGTCCATTCATGTCATTTTTTCACTTTTTGATGGAATTATTTGTTTATTTCTTGCTGATTTGTTTGAGTTCCTTATAGATTATATGGATACTACTCCTAGTGCAAATAGAAGAAAATATTGCAAATATTTTCTTCTATTCTGTGGGTTGGCTATTTACTGTATTATTTCCTTTGCTGTACAAACCTTTTTAGTTTAATTAGGTTCCATTTATTTATTTTTGTTTTTATTCCATTTGCTTTTTGGGTCTTAGTCATAAATTCTCTTCTACATTGATGTCTAGAATAGTTTTTTTCCATGATATATTCTAGAAATTTTATGGTTTCAAATCTTATATTTAAGGTTTTGAAACATTTTGAGTTGATTTTTGTATAAGGTGAGAGATAGGGATCCAGTTTCATCCTTCTACATGTGGCTTGCCAGCTTTCCCAGCACCATTTATTAAACAGGTTTTCCATTCCTCAACTTATGTTTTTGAATGCATTGTCAGAGATCAGTTGGATGTATGCATTTGGCTTTATTTCTGTTTCTTATTCTGTTTCAAAACTAGGTCTATGTGCCTACTTTTACATCAGTACCAAGCAATTTGGGTAACTCTAGCCTTGTAGTATAATTTGAAGTCTGGTAATGTGATGCCTCCAGATTTGCTCTTTTTGCTTAGGATTGCTTTGGCTAATCAGGCTCTTTTTTGCTTCCATGTGAATTTCAGAATTGATTTTTCTAATTTGGTAAAAATTGATGTTGGTATTTTGATGGAAATTGCATTGAATCTGTAGATTGCTTTGGGCAATATGATTATTTTCACATATTGATTTTTTCAATTCATGAGCATGGGATGGGTTTCCATTTGCTTGTGTCATATATGATTTCTTTCTGCAGTCTTTTAGTTATCTTGTGGGAATCTTTCACCTCCTTGGCTAAGTATATTTCCAGGTATTTTATTTATTTCCAGCTGTTGTTAAAGGAATTAAGTGTTTGATTTGATTCTCAGCATGGTAATTGTTTGAGAATAACGGTGCTACTGATTTGTGTACATTAATTTTATAACCTGAAATATACTTTTTTAAAATTAAATATAACATTTTTTTGGCGGCATCTTTAACATTTTCTAGACACATTTAAAATATTCTAAATTGTACCATGTTATATGATACAATCATATCATCTACAAACAGTGATAATTTGACTTCATTTTTCCCCCAATTTGTATACCTTTTATTCTTTTCTCTTTCCTGATTACTCTGGTTAGGACTTCCAGAACTATGTTGAACAGGAGTGGAAAAATGGGCATCCTTGTCTTGTTTCAGTTCTTAGGGGGAATGCTTTCAACTCCTCCCCATTCAGAATGATGTTGGCTGTGGGACTGTCATATATGGCTTTAATTATTTTGAGGTTAGTCCCTTCTGTGCTTAGTTTTTTGAGAGTGTCTGTCATAACAGGATGCTGGATTTTTTCAAATGCTTTCTCTGCACATATTGAGAGGATCATATGGCTTTTGCTTTTAATGTTGTTTATTTATCACATTTATTGATTTGCATATGTTATACTATCTCTGAATCCCTGGGATGAAATGCCCTTGATCATGTTGGGTTATCTTTCTGATGCTGATGTGCTATTAAATTCAGTTAGCTAGTATTCTACTCAGGTTTTCTGAATCTATGTTCATCAGAGTTATTGGTCTGTAGTTTTTTTGGTGTTGCTGTTATGTCCTTTGCTGATTTTGGTAACAGGGTGATACTGGCTTCATTGAATTATTTAGGGAGGATTCCCTCTTTCTCATTTTTTTTTTTTTTTTCTGTAGGATTGTTACCAATTCTCCTTTGAATGTCTGGTAGAATTAGCTGTGAATCCATCTGGTTGTAGGCTATTTTTTGTTTGTTGGCAATTTTAAAATTACTCGTTCAATATTGCTGCATGTCATTTGTCTGTTCAGGGTTTCTATTTCTTCCTGATCTAATCTAGGAGGGTTGTATGTTTCCTGAAATTAATCCATTTCCTCTAAGTTGTCTAGTTGGTGCACATGAAGGTGTTCCTAGTAGTCTCAAATGATCTTTTGTATTTCTGTGGTGTTGTAGTGTCTTCGGCTTCATTTCTAATTGAACTTACTTGAAGCTTCTCTCTTCTTTTCTTGGTTAATCTAGCTAATGGTGTATCAGTTTTATCTTTTCTAAGAACCAGCTGTTTGTTTCATTTTTCTTTTGTATTTTTGTTTGAATTTAATTCTCCTCTAATTTTGTTATTTCTTTTCTTGTACTATCTTTGGGTTTAGTTTGTTCTTGTTTCTCTAGTTTCTTCAGGTATATCATTAGACGTCAAGTTGTGCTCTTTCGGATTTTTTTTTTTTTCTTTGAAACAGAGTCTCATTCTATTGCCGAGGCTGGAGTGCAGTGGTGTGATCTCCACTCACTGCAACCTCCACCTCCTGGGTTGGAGTGATTCTCCTGCCTCAGCTGCCAGAGTAGCTGGGACTACAGGCGCATACCACCACACTGGCAAATTTTTGTATTTTTTGTACAGATGGGGTTTCACCATGTTGGCCAGGTTTGTCTCAAACTCCTGGCCTTAAGTGATCCACCTTCCTTGGCCTCCCAAAGTGTTGGGATTACAGGAATGAGCCATGGTACCCAGCCTCTTTCAGACTTTTTGATGTGGGCATTTAGTATTATAAAATTTCCTGTTAGCACAGTTTTTGCTTCATCACAGAGGTTTTGATAACTCATATCATAATTATCATTCCATTAAAATAATTAATTTCTGACCGGGCACAGTGGCTCACGCCTGTAATCCCAGCACTTTGGGAGGCTGAGGCGGGAGGATCACCTGAGGTCATAAGCTCGAGACCAGCTTGGTCAACACGGTGAAACCTTGTCTCTACTAAAAGTATAAAAAAATAGCTGTGGTGGTGGTGCATGCCTGTAATCCCAGCTACTCAGGAGGCTGAGGCAAGAGAATCACTTCAGCCCAGGAGACAAGAGCAACAAGAGCAAAACTCTGTCTCAAAAAAAAAATTAATTTCCATCTTGACTTTTTCTTTTCTTTCTTTTCTTCTTTTTTTTTTTTTTGAGATGGAGTTTCACTCTTGTTAAACAGGCTGGAGTGCAATGGCATGATCTCAGCTCACTGCAACCTCCACCTCCCAGGTTCAAGCAATTCTCCTGCCTTAGCCTCCCACGTAGCTGGGATTATGGGTACTCGTGACCACCCCCAACAAATTTTTGTGTTTTTAGTAGAGATGGGGTTTCACCATGTTGTCCAGGCTAGTCTTAAACTTCTGACCTCAGATGGTCTACCCACCTCGGCCTCCCAAAGTGCTGGGATTATAGGTGTCAGCCACCGCATCTGACCTCAATCTTAATTTCTTTGTTAACTCATAAATCATTCAAGAAAAAATTATTTAAATTCCATATATTTGTGTAGTTTTAAGGATTCCTTTTGGTGTTGGTTTCTAGTTTTACTCCATGGTGGTCTGAGTAGATACCTGATATTATTTCACTTTTTTCTTAATTGAGATTTGCTTTGGGGCCTATCATATGGTCCATCTTTGGAGAATGTTCCATGTGCTGATGAGAAGAATGTATATTCTATGATGATTGGGTAGAATTTCTGTAAATATCTATTAAGTCCATTTTTTTCTACTATGTCATTTAAGTCCATTTTTTTGTTGATTTCCTGTCTTGATAATCTGTCTAGTGCTGTAAGTGGTGTATTGAATTCTCCCACTATTATTGTGTTGCTGTCTATCTCATTGAAGAGGTGTAGCAGTAATTGTTTTATGAATCTGGGTATTACAGTGTTTGGTGCATATAAGTTTAAAATTGTGATATCTTCATGTTGGATTGATTATTTAATCATTTTATAATTACCTTCTTTGTCTTTTTTAACTGTTGTTGCTTTGAAATCTGTTTTCTCTGATACAAGAATAGCTACTTCTGCTTGCTTTTGGTTTTCATGTACATAGAATACCTTTTTCCACCCCTTTACCTTGCGTTTATATGAATCCTTGTGTTTTAGGTGCATTTCTTGTAGACAGTATATATTTGGTTTGTGATTTTTCATCCATTCTGCCATTGTGTACATTTTAAGTGGAGCATTTAGGTCATTTACATTCAACACTAATACTGAGATATGAGGTAATGTTCTCTTCATCATGTTAACTGTTAGCCAGATAGTTTTTTTTTTTTTTCATTATAGTATTGTTTAATAGGCCCTATGAGTTTTAAGCTTTCAAGCATTTGTATTTTGGCATATATTGAACTTTTGTTTCAATATTTAGAACTTCTTTTAGCATTATTTGTAGTGCTAATTTGGGAGTGACAAATTCCCTAAACATTTGTTTGTATGAAAATGACTTTATTTCTCTTTCATTTATGAAACAGCTTTACTGGATACAAAACTTATAGCTGACAATTATTCTGTTTAAAAAGGCTGAAAATTGGACCTCCATTTCTTCTGGCTTGTAAGGTTTCTGCCGAGAAGTCTGCTGTTAGTCTGTTAGGTTTTCCTTTACAGGTTACTTTATACTTTGTTTTATTGCTCTTTGAATTATTTCCTTCATGTTGAGTTTAGATAGCCTGATGACTGTGTGCCTTGTGAAGATCTATTTGTCATTAATTTCCCAGGAGTTCCTTTAGCTTCTTGTATTTGAATATCTAAATCACTAGCCAGGTCAGTGAAGTTTCCCTCAATTATTCCCTCAAATAAGATCTCCAGCCTTTTTTTTTTCTCTTCTCTCTCAGGAACACCAATTATTCTTAGGTTTAGCCTTTTTACATAATCTGATATTTCTTGGAAACTTTGTTCATTTCTTTTGATTATTTTTTCTTTATTTTTCTCTGATTGTGTTAATTTAAAAGCCTTGTCTTTGAACTCTGAAATTTTTCTTCTAATTCTTCTAGTCTGTTGTAAAAATTTCCCACTACATTATGTAATTCCCTTTGTATTTCACTTCCAGAAGTTTTCATTAGTTTACCTTTATGATATCCATCTCTCTAGAACATCACTTATTCATATCCTGAACTGTTTTTAAACTCATCTATGATTGTTTTCACCTTTCCTTGGTATCTCCTTGAATAGCTTAATAATGAGCCTTCTGAATTCTTTGTCTGATGTTTTAAAGATTTCTTCTTGATTTGAATCCATTACTGGACATCTGGTGTGATCTTTTGAAGGTGTGGTAGAACCCTATTTGGTCATATTACCAGAATTACTTTTCTGATTTTTTTCTCATTTGGGCAGAGTGTTTCTTCTAATTATTATTGAATTTATGTTGATTTGACTGTGTTTGTTTTAAAATTTTTTTTCTCTTAAGTATGCTACTTTAAAGCTTATAATTAAACATAGCCTAATTCAGTTATTGGTTCTTTCATGGGTGGAGACTTTGTAAGGTTCCTTGGTTATAGAGAGTCTTTGTATAATAGTTTTCTCATATGTTGGTTGTAGTAGCAATGTGTTCATTGTGTGAGCAAACTTACTGTCTCCTATAAGACTGGGATGATAGAGGACTCTCGAGGCTTATTTCATTTCCCCATGTTGTATACTTTTTTACATATTTATTTTTCCCCAGTATTTTCTTTAAGTCTTTTCTTGTTTAGAAAAAAATAGTGCAGCTTGCTGCCACCACATTTTACATAAACACGCTCTCTGAGGCTGAAGCAAATCTGACTGACTTTCAATGTAAAAATAAAATATAAACTCTTGGAGTTATTTCTAAACAGAACAAACATCAGAATCATCTCAGTCATCAGATTGTCTATGTCCAAAGAATCAGATTCATCAAATAAGTATTTAACCAATAACTGTTCATGGCTGATGTTAACATCATGCAAAGGAAAGCTGTATTTTCTAGGATTTGACATTTTCAGCAGTTGAGAATTACTATATTTTTTAAATGGAAATACCATTTCTATAAACAGAATGCTATAAACAGAATGATGTCTTTAGTTTCCAAAGTTGATATACTAGAGTGATGTGAAAATAATAATAAAAGTAAGATATTTCATAGCAAAGTTACTTCATAATAAATGCTTCAGCCACAAGCACCACCAATGAGTATTCTTGGGGCAAAAGGGAAGGGTTAATGATTTCATGGTTCGGGTTTCAGGCCAGTAGGGGAGGTTTCCCTGAGTAAGAATCAGTTGTGGCTAAAGCTGGTGGGTAAATGAAATACTCAGTGGTGGACGGAGGTCCCTGTCTTGACAAAGGTGGCTGGAGAAGCTTTCAGTGAATCACACTTGAGGTCTCGTCGGAGGAAGGGTTAGAGCCACCTCGACTCCCCTGGCAGGTCAGCAGGGAAGCTGTCCACTTCTCAGACACAGTGCTGTTCCTAGTGCTCCAGCTATTCAGACCACATAGGCACCTCTTTTCATCTGTAGAAATGTAGATTTTTCAAGTAGAGAGGAATTGTGACTCTGTCTTGAAAGCCTGAACCTTTAGGGTGTCCTCCTGCAGGGATGCTGTCACCCTGAAGTGTTCCAGAAAGGTCATCTATAGTTGCAGCCATGCAAAGCTCCCATGGGAGAAGCCCCAACTGTGCTCATGGTGGTGGGCAAAGGAGGAAAGTTGTTTCCTTCTCCAAGGCCCTTCACATGCACTAAGGCTGTCTGATGGTTAGATTAGAGCTGCAGACATTACTTGCTGAGCTCAGCACTACTACTGTTCCTCTGCTGAAACTGCCCACCAACAGAAGGACATGGTACTCAAGGCCTGTCATCTGTACTCTTGTTTCATGGGCTGGTCCCTTGATGTGGTGCACTCCCTCTTCCCCTAGGAGTCGAAGTCCCTGGGAGCCAGATTCCTGTGAGTATTGTTGCTCTGCTGGGTCTAGCTGCTTAGTGAAATTGCCATACTCCAGGCTGGTGCTAGGGAATGAGATCAAGGGATCCAGTGATGTGACCTGTTCTCAAGCCTCCCAGAAGTGGGTAGTAGCACCAGCTCTACTGCTGGTGGCAGGGGACTGACCTATCCTCTGTGGGATTCCTTCATTTTAGAAAGCCTTAGTGTGTTGGCTTTCTCAAATGCCACTTATCTTAGTAATAAGCTGATCATTCTGCCAGAATCAGAGTCTCTTGATTAGCCAGAGTGGTGCAGTCAGTGGTGATAGCTTAGGTCACACAGAAATTTTCTCTCCTTCCTAGACTCAGTTTTGTTCTACCAGGAGATGCTGTAATGGACTGTGTTCGTTGGCCTCCAGCCAGGAGGTGGCACTTGCCAAACAGCACCAGCTGTGGCAGTAGCAGTGAGAGTTTTGCTTGCTTTGTGCTGCCCCGAGTGGGTATTCCAGTTTATCGGGCAATGGGCGAGTCCATAAAGTTCCCAAATGTTTCTGTCCTTTGGGTTAAGTTACGAAGGCAGGTGGCAGGGCAAAGCCAGGTGTGGTCTAGGTCAGGCAGGTTTGTGAACTGAATTTCCACATGCAGGGCAAGCAGCAGTTCCTGTGGGTGTCAGGGGAAGGGGGTGGTTCTAGGCCACTGGGTTGGTGTTAGTTGGCCACTGCTTCTTGAAAAAAACGCTCCAGAGGGGAATGTTGCTGTCGCTGCTGCACAGAAGAGTTTGCACAGGGAGTGGGGAGTAGCAGACTGCAGTAAGCCCCACACTGATCCCACACACTTGGTGAGGGAGATCTCACTCCTACTGTGTTCCACTAGCAGCAGCGATCTAAGTTCCAGGCAGCCTGCCCTTAGAATTCGCAACTGCCCCAAGTTGCCTCCATGGCTTTCCCCATGGAGATAGCAACTGCATATTTCACGCCACGCCCCTCCAGGTCCATTCACAAAGCCAGGCTCCCAGCCCCTGTGCTTGTGGCTGTGGCCCGTGTTTCACCTGAACAAGTTGGCCTTGGCCAAGAGGGTTCGTCCCCCAAGGCTACATCATCAAACCCAGTTTGGGGCCTCTTTTCACCTGCGACCACTGCCTGAACTATTTGGCTGACCTCCACAGAGCCCCCTGTGAGGATCAATAAGGAATGGCTTTCCTTGCTTTGTACTGGAGACTGAAAGTGCATACAAGGGTCTTCATGCTGCTGCTCCTACTTTTGTTCCACAACCCTCCCCAAGTCAGTTTCTGTGCTGGGTAGGGTTGAGGCTTTCCCCATGGCCTGGACTTTCAGGCTCTCTGGTTAGGGTGTGAATCTGAGCAGTCTCTCCCCCTCATACTTTGGGGACTCACAGCCCTTCGCCTGACTCAGTGTGGGCTGCAGCCTGCTGCTTCCTTTGAAGGCTGTGTGGGTTCCTTCAATTTTCCTGTTCAGTTCCTGCATTGCTTCTTGAAAAAAAAGTTCGTGGTGTGAATCCCTACACAATATTTTCCAAGTAGGAGAGGTATGCTAACAATTCCTCTAGTACATCATCTTAGGAAAAAATTAAAAACCTCAGCCTCACTTTGACCCTTTGTTTACATGCAATAAGGCCTAGAGAAGCAATCAGCCCAGATGGCTGTTGCTCCCTACCCCCATCCATAGGAACAACTGGCATGTTCATGGAAGAACTGGAGCTTGGGATCAACAAGTTCACCAGGTACCTTCCCTGCCCAGAAATGAGCTTCTTTTGTGCTTTCTTTACTCACACGTTTGTGGATATGTAGGAGGGTGGGGCTATTTGCCCAGTGGTAGTTGGGTACCCCTAGCAGGTACCCCTCTGAATGATGGGTACTCCCAGGAGGATCTGTGGGAAGGACTCAAAAACTTTGATCTCTTTACCTTGTGAGTCTCTTTTATCACCTGTGAAATGGGGATGATCACAGTGCTTCCTTCACTTCGTGGAGCTATTGGGAATTTCAAGGAGATTCATGCCTTTAAAGCTCCTGGCACAAAGGGAGCCTCCATAAGTCAGCCCAATTTGCTATCATGATGACTAGGAAGAACTCAGTTTGTGCAGTGTCACAGCACTCTTGGGACAGCTTGGGAGGAAGCGGCTGCGGTGTGGAGCAGAGAGTCTAGCCCTGGTCCTTCTGGAGGGCTCTGTGGTCTTGGTGCTCATGGTCATCTCCCTTAAGCCATCCCCTAGTTCGTGAATCAAGAGGGTTCTTTGGAAACTCAGTGTGTGGTGCTCCCGAACTCAGTCCCATGCTTGTCTGAGTGCAGATGCACGTCCTATAAGCTAGGGGGACTGCAAAAATATTGAACACCTGCAATGGCATGGACCCTGACAGATCGGAAAAATGTGTACTGCAGAGAACCCACACTCTACCTCACCTACAACATTCACGTGCAAAATCCAATCTCATGACCAAGTCCTCACTTTCCCAGTGGCACATTCAGGTACACGCTAACCTTGATTGAATCAATATACAGACCTCACACCGTGTTAAGTCATAACAGACACCAAGCTATTGGCGAGTGCACACTCCCCATTGCAACTCCTGCCTGAGGAGCTCCCTTGCACTCCTCTGCCTTGAGTTTGGTTGGGAAAGGACGTACACATCTGTTTGAGTAACTGGACCTGACATGGACAGCACGTGTAGGTCACAGGCACTTCACTGGCTCTTGTTATTCACCATGGTGACTCTTCAGAGCACACCGCTGGCATTATTTCCTGAGGAAACAGGCTGAGAGTTAGTGAATGTGCCCCAAGTTACATAGGTAGCAAGTGGCCCTGCTGGGACTCGAGCCTAGTTCTGTGGACGTCAATGCATCATCCTGACTTTCCCTTTGTTACAGGTATTATGCGCCTTAACCCAGGCAATTGCTCCATTTGAACCGTACAGCACAGATATGGGGGGGATGTGAACACTTGGCTGTCTCAGGATGCCTTCTGCTTCCCCCATAATTAAGACAGCCCCTTTCTCCAATCCATAATAAAGCAAACAGTGAGTGATGATCAGGTGCGATGTTCATGATTTCTATTCCACGTGGTGGGAAGAGGTGATGCTTCATAACTTCTCTCTTCTAGTATTTGCTCTGCTTCTCAGGGGCTCTCACCACATAGTGTTTTAAATCCCAGGATTTGGAGTTAGTCAAACTTTGGTCTGGTTTCCAGCTCTTCCACTTCCTAAGTGTGCCTGGCCTGGGGCCACTCACTTTCACCTATACATCCATCAGTTGAACAAATATTGATGACTCTCTTGATTGTCAAATTGCCACATGTTATTTTATGCTAGAAATGGGGCTAAGGAGATGAGAACATGGTGGATTCTACTCACATGGAGGTCACAGTGCTGAGACAGAGACCGAGCAGTGAGCACATGAGGGTGGAGGAGTGACGTACGTGTGACATGGGCAGGGCTATGATGGTGCAGAGAGGAGTCAACCTGCCCCACACCCCCTTCCCCCGTGCTGTTGCTTCTTGAACAGCTTCCTTCTTCACCACTAAAGAAGAGCTCTCCATCCATAAAAGCCCTTCCAGATACAACTTCCTCCATAGACCCAATCTGTCTTCTGAGATCTGTCCTTCTTTGAGCCTCAAAGACATCCTATACCTTCCTTAAAATGCAGTCCCTTGGTCATGCCATATTTCATCTTATTTTCCACAGGGAATCCATGTCTGACTCATCGCAGCGTTCCTCACAGTTCAGTGGCTGGCACAGAAAGAAGTTCAGTAGATGTTTACAGGTTTCAACTGGGAATGCACTCAAATAATTCTGCCTTTCCCAAATGCTTCCTCTGGTATGGAAATTAAATGCAGGGCCTGGAAGAATGCATTCTGGTTAAAAGTGCAGCTGAATGTCCATTAATATGATACAGAAGTGTTCGTGACTCTAACTGATGACCACATGGGATGGTATTGCTATTTCTAATCCTAGTTACTTAGAAATGCACCCACATTTTTTCATACTGATAAGATTCATCTAGGCAAATATAAGCATCTTCTTATGTAATGATAAAATAAATTTAACTGCAAACACTTGCTGAAACAAAACATTATTAGTGAAAATCATATTTTACTCTATTATTGCCAGTGGCTAAGTTTCACTTGCATTGCCAAGCTTAACAAGGTGGAAACTTTGCTAATTCTAGGCCATTTTTTGGAAACCTGGAAACCTCTCTGCCTCTGTTTTTCTCCTCCTCCTAGAGTCCCCCCAGCAAGGAATGTGGTAACCACGTTCACTTCTAAGATGTCCTTCAAGCTTTTGCAGATATTAGCTTTTGGTTCCCATTGAACAGAAAGGGCTTCAGAGGCAATGTGATGACTCACAGGTGAGAGATGGATTGTGTCCTCCATGGTAGAAACAGAATGGCTGTTGGAAGTGGAGATGTGTATACGTTCATGCAACTGTACCCAGCAGCACATTGTTCTGGTGAATGTACATGTCAAAGGTATTTCCATCCCCTTTCCATCCTATATTTTCCCAGGCTAGAAATACCTGCTTTATAAAGGGTAAATGTTCTGTAAAATACAAAGCACAATACAAAAGAAGATAGCAGATGTAGGAGTAAGTAAACAGCAGGAAAGCGTTGTTTATAATGAAATGATTGAAAAGCCCATTCTAAAACAAAATTGTCAATGCATCTTAAATATTTATGTTACTGTGGTAATAATCACCTCAACAGCCTTTAACCAAGGTAAGTATGCTTTAGAAATATGTTGATATCTGCAAAGTGTGAATATTCAAATTGCCATGAGTTGGGAAAAGGAAAGTAAACCATGCTAAGTATAAGGAGCTTTTTTCCATGGAATATGAACTGCAAGGTGGTTAGAAGGGTTAGGCATGATGTGGTGAGATCATTTTTAGGCCAGTGTGTTTATTATCAGCTTTATAACACTCCCATTGGGCATTATAATTTCCTGAAATTCATCATTTAATTAAGTCTATGGGTTTTAATTAATTTTTTTAAAATGTCAAACAGCATAATGTTTATAGTGAAAAAGAAAACTGCTTGGTGGATACACATTGGTTTGCGGGACGAGGCACTTTAGGGATTCAGCATGGAGTCACCTGTGGATGGGGTTTTAGTTTCTGTCTTTGAGATGACTTTCAGGTAGTGCCTATCTGTTGAGAGTTCAGAGGATGTTGGAGAGATAATTAAGTAAAACAGCAAGATCTTCTCAGTATACATGAGGGAGTTAAATAAAAATGCAGGAGCAATTACAATTTTAGTTATTTGTAACTGTTTGCTAAGTCATAACATTGTCACAGATAACATGAAAAAATAAAATATACTAAATATTAATAGACAAAAACCAGTTTTCTTTTCTCCGTCCAAATACCTAACTACCTAGCACTAACATCCAGAACAAAATCCCCCAAATACCGTCTTTGGAATAAAATAATATTCTTTCAATTTATCAAGGCCACAAGGTAAAAACAACAACAAAAAACCACAATGCTTTCTTTTCTTACACTTTAATATGAGCAATTGAAGGTACTTCTCATTGCAAACTAATATTTCCATCCAGCATGTGACATTAAATAATTTTTCATATTAGGATGGTAAGAAAGGATAACACTCTTTGGCCCTAGGCATTTCAGGGGAAAAAAAAGATAAGGTGAGAGAGGTGGAGCAAGAAAAGCAGAATAGAAGGCCGCACAGATCAGCCCCCTCGCAAGGACACAAATTTAACAACTATCCACACAGAACGAAACACCTCCATAGGAACCCAAATCAGGGGAACTGTCATAGTACCTGGTTGTATCACTGAAAGAGGCGCTGAAGAGTCAGAAAAAACAGTCTGAAATCGCTGAGCCCACCCCTTCCCTACCCTAGGCAGTGGCAGTGTGCTGTAAAGAGCATCTCTGGAAGCTGGAAGGGCAAGAGCACAGCAGTTGTGAGACACAGAACTCAGCGCTGTCTCTTACAGGAGAAAGCAAAACCAGTCCAAACTTAGCTGACTCCCACCTGAGAAGGGAGCATTTAAACCACCTCTAGCCAGAGGGAAATTTCCCATCCCAGTAATCAGCGGGGCTGTGGAGGGGTGCACATGATCTACCGAGATACCAGCTGGGGCAGCCAAGGGAGTGCTGGCATCGCCCCACTCCAGCCCCAGACCGCACAGCTAGCAGCTCCATGAAAGAGTCCTTCCTTCCGCTTGAGGACAGGAGATGGAATAGTAAGGATCATTTTTTTTTCTTGCATCCTGAATACCAGCTCAACCACAGCAGCACAGGGCACTGGTCAGGATTGTAAAGCCCCTGCTCCAGGCACTAGCTCCTAAACAACATTTCTAGACACACCCTGGGCCAGAAAGAAACTCGCTGCCTTGAAAGAAATGACCAAGCCCTGGCAGCATTCATCACCAGCTAACTGAATAGCCCTTGGTTCCTGAATAAACAGCAGCGATACCCAGGTACTACATCGAGGACCTTGGGTGAACCTCTGAGACTTACCGGCTTCAGGTATCTGCATGGTAAGAGGGGAATAGGGTAACAAGTGGGCTACTGGGGCCTCCAATTTCAGGACTTGACCGTTTGACAGCAATTCTGGACCTGTCCGTGACCAGACAGGTGCCCACTGCCCTGAAGGGTGAGTCCCAGACCTGGCAGCATTCACCATGAGCTGACTTAAGAACCCTGGGGACTTACGGGAGCATCAGTGGTAGTGTTGCCGTACTCTCCATGGCCTGTAGTGGGGGTGGCTACAGGGTGAGGCTCCCCTGCCTTTGAAAAATGGAAGGAATGGTGGGAAAAACTGCTGCTTGTGGTTTGAGTTGTGGTTTGAGTGCCAGCTCGGCTGCAGTACAATAGAACACTAGGTAGACTTCTAAGGTCTTTAACTCTAATTCCTGACTCTGGGATGGCATCTGTGAACCCACCTGGGTGAACTCACTGCCCTGAAAGCAAGGACACAGGCATGGCTAGCATTGCCACCTGCTGATTATAGAGCCTCAGGGCTTTGAGAAAATATAGGCAGTAGATAGGGAGTGAATACAGCAGACCTTGGGCAAGGCCCATCTCTGTGCTGACCTCAGGTCTGACCCAGCACAGCCATAGTGTTGGTGGCTACAAGAGTGTCTGTGTCACTCCACCCCAAGCTTTAGGTGGCTCGGAACATGGAGAGAGAGACACACAGTTTGTCGGGGAGAAAGTAAGGGAAGAGAACAAGAGTCTCTGCCTGATAACCCAGAGATTTCTCCTGGACCTTTTCCAAGACTATCAAGGTGGTACCTCCAGAAGTATGCAAGAACGGAAGCATTACTCGGCTTGGGGTGCCCACAAAAGCAGATACAGCTTAAAACAAAACCCCCAAGTCTTTGCAAATACCTGGAAAATATTCCCCAAAAGGATGGTTACAAACAAGCCCAGACAGTGAAGACTACAATAAATACCTAAGTTTTTAAGGACCAGACACTGAAGAATATCTACTAGCATCAACACCATCCAGGAAAACATAACCTCATCAAATGAAGTAAATAAGCCACAGGGACCAATTCTGGAGAAACAGATATGTGATCTTTCAAACAGAAAATTCAGAGGAGAAATGGGTTGGGCGTGGTGGTTCACACCTGTAATCCCAAAACACTGGGAGGCTGAGAACCCAAAAAATGGGTTGGGTGTGGTGATTCATGCCTGTAATCCCAACATTTTGGGAGGCCAAGACAGGTGGATCACCTGAAGTCAGGAGTTCAAGACCAGCCTGACCAACATGGTGAAACCCCATCTCCACTAAAAATACAAAATTATCCAGGCATAGTGGCACACGCCTGTAATCCCAGCTACTGGGGAGGCTGAGGCCAGAGAATTGCTTGAACCCAGGAAACGGAGGTTGCAGGGAGCCGAGATCACACCATTGCAGTCCAACACGGGCAACAAGAGTGAAACTCTGACTCAAAAAAAAAACCAAAAACAAAAAAAACAGCTGGGTTGATAAAACTCAAAGAAATTCAGTGTAACACAGAGAAGAATTCAGATATCTATCAGATAAGTTAACAACAAGTTTCAAATAATTAAAATGAATCAAGCAGAAATTCTGGAGCTGAAAAATGCAAGCGATAGACTGCAGAATCTCTCAAACTCTGTTAATAGCAGAATCAATCAAGCAGAAGATAGAATTAGTAAGCTTGAAGACAGGTATTTGAAAATATACAGTCAGAAAAGACTAAAGAAAAACGGAGAAGAAAGCAATGAAGCATGACTACAGAATTAGAAAAGAGCTTCAGAAGGACAAATCTAAGAGTTATTGGTCTTAAGGAAGAGGCACAGAAACACATGAGTAGAAAGTGTCTTCAAAGAGA
This sequence comes from Rhinopithecus roxellana, assembly GCF_007565055.1. NCBI lineage: Eukaryota > Metazoa > Chordata > Mammalia > Primates > Cercopithecidae > Rhinopithecus > Rhinopithecus roxellana. The sequence continues at coordinate 116,614,953 of NC_044555.1, read as the reverse complement.
TCATAATAGAGAACTTCCCAAACCTAGAGAAAGACACAAATATCCAAGTACAAGAATGTTATAGAACACCAAGCAGACCTAACTCAAAGAAGGCTACTTCAAGTCATTCAATAATCAAACTCCCAAAAATCAAGGATAAAGAAGGGTTCCTAAAGCAGCAAGATAAGAGAAACAAATAACATCCAATGGAGCTCCAATATATCTGGCAGCAGACTTTTTAGTGGGAACCTTACAGGTCAGGAGAGAGTGGCATGACATATTTAAAGTGCTGAAAGAAAAAAAAAGAAACTCTTTTACCTTAGAATAATATATCTGAAAAGAAAAAAAACCCTTCAAACATGAAGGAGAAATAAAAATGGTCCCAGAGTAAGGAAAGCTGAGGGATTTCATCAACACCAGCCCTGTCCTACAAGAAATGTTACAAGGAGTATTTCAATCAGAAAGAAAAGGACGGTACTGAACAATAAGTAATGAACTGAAGGTACAAAACTCAGCGGTCATTGTAAGTACACAGAAAAACAGAGTATTATAACAAAGTAACTGTAGTATGTAAACTACTCTTATTTTAAGTAGAAAGACTAAAGGATGAACCAATCAAAAATAAAAAGCACAACTTTTCAAGACATAGTCAACACAATAAGATACGAATAGAAATAACAAAAAATTAAAAAGCGGTGGGACAAACTTAAGGTGCAGTTTTATTAGTTTTCTTCTTGTTTGCTGTTTGTTTATGCAAATAGTCCTAAATAAATACAAGATTAAAAATAATGGTTTATAAGATATTATTTGTAAGCCTCATGGTAACCTCAAACCAAAGAATATGCAATGTATACACAAAAAATAAGAGGCAAGGAACTAAATAATATACCCACAGAAAAATAATCTTCACTAAACAAAGACAGGAAGGAAAGAAAGAAAGAAGATCAGACTAAAAAAAACCATCGGAAAATAAAAATCAAAATACAGGAGTACGTTCTTACTTATCAATAATAACATTGAACATAAATGGGCCAAACTCTCCAATTAAAAGACATAGGCTGGCTGAATGTATGAAGAAACAAGATACATTGATCTGTTGCCTACTGGAAACACACTTTGCCGCTAAAGAGACACACAGACTGAAAAAAAAGGGATGGAAAAAGATACTCCATGGAATGAAAACCAAAAAAGAAGCAGGATTAGCTGTATTCATAGCAGACAAAACAGACTTCAAGACAAAAATTGTAACAAGAAAAAAAATAGTCACTATATAATAATGAAGGGATTGGTTCATCAAGAGGATATAACAACTTTACATATATGTGCACCCAACCCTGGAGCACCAAGGTATATAAAGGAAATATTATTAGAACTAATGAGAGAGATAGGTCCCAACACCATAATGGCTGGAGGCTTCAACACCCCACTTTCAGCATTGGACAGTTCTTCCAGACGTAAAATCAACAAAGAAACATCACACTTAGTGTACGTTATAGACCAAATGGATCTAATAGATATTTACAAAACACTTCTTCCAAGGACTGCAGAATACACTTTCTTTTACCCAGCACATGGATCCTTCTCAAGGATAGAATATGTTAGGTCATAAAACAACTTTTAAAACATTCAAACAAATTGAAACAATATCAAGCATCTTCTCTGACCATCAAAAAATAAAATGGGAAATTAATAACAAGCAGAATTTTGGAAATTATACAAATACATAGAAATTTTTTTTTTAAAATGCTCCTGAATGAAGAAATTAAAAAACAAATTGAAAAATTTCTCAAAATAAATGATAATGGAAACACAACACACCAAAACCTATGGGATACAGCAAAAGCAGTAATAAGAGGGAAGTTTATAGCCATAAGTGTCCACATTAATAAAGAGGAACAACTGCAAATAAATAATCTTATGATGCATCTTAAAAACCTAGAAAAATAAAATCCAACTAAACACAAAATTAGTAGAAGAAAAGAAATAACAAAAATCAGAGCAGAAATAAATGAAAGTGAAATGAAGAAAATCAAAAGACTATCAATGAAACAAAAAGTTGGTTTTTTGAAAAGGTATACGAAATTGATCAACCAGTAGCCAGACTAAGTAAGGAAAAGGAGAGAAGATCGAGATAAAAAAAATCCAAAACTAAAAGGAGACATTAGAGCTGATACTGCAGAAATTCAAAGGATCATTAGTGGTGACTAAGGTTAACTATATGTCAATAAATTAGAAAATCTCCCTGAGATGCATAAATTCTTACCCACACAACCAAGCAAGTTTGCATGAAGATATCCAAAACCTGAATAAACCAATATCATATAACGAGATAAAAGCTGTAATAAGCAGTCTCCCAGTAAAGGAAAGACTAGGACTTGATGGCTTCACTGTTAAATTTTACCATAAATTTAAAGAACTATTACCAATCGTACTCAAACTATTCCAAAAAATGGAGGAGAAGGAAATACATTCAAAGTCACTCTAAAAGGCCTGTTTTGCCCTGATACCAAAATCGGACAAAGACACATTAGAAAAAAAAAAAAAAAAAAAAAAAAAAAAAAAACAGAAAACAAACCTACGGGCCAATATGTCTGATGGATATTGATGCAGAAATCATCAACAAAATACCAGCAAATCAAATTAAACAATACATTAGAAAGATCATTCATCATGATCAAGTGGGATTTATTGCTGGGATGCAAAAAAGGTTTCAACAGGTACAAATCAGCCAATGTGATTCATCATATCAACAGAATTAAGGCTAAAAATCATATGATCACTTCACTTGATGCTGAAAAGACATTCGATAAAATTCAAAATAACTTCATGGTAAGAATCCTGAAAAAAACTAGGTATAGAATGAACATACCTCAACATAATAAAAGCCATATATGTCAGACCCACATCTAGTATCACACCGAATGGAAAAATGTGAAAGCCTTTTCTCTATGATCTGGAACATGACGAAGATGCCTACTTTCACCACTGTATACAGTGGTAGAAGTTCTAACTAGAGTAATCAAACAAGATAAATAAATAAGCAATATTCAAATTGGAATGGAAGAAGTTAAATTATCAGTGTTTGCAGATGATATGATCTTATATTTGGAAAAACCTAAGGACTCCACCAAAAAACTCTCAGAACTCATAAACAAATTATATAAAGTTGCAGGACAGAAAATCAACATACAAAAATCTGTAGCATTTCTATATGCCAACAGGGAACAACCTGAAAAATAAATTTAAAAAATCATTCCACCCACAATAGCCACACATAAAATTAAATACCTAGGAATTAACTTCACCAAAGAAGTGGACAAACTGTATAATGAAAAGTATAAAACACTGATGAAAGAAGTTGAAGATGACACCAAAAAAATGGAAATATATTCCATGTTAATGCACTGGAAGAATCAACAATTTATCATGTCCATACTACCCAAAGCAATCTACAGATTCGATTCAATCTCTATCAAAGTACCAATGAGATTCTTCACAGAGATAGAAAAACCAATCCTAAAATTTTTATGGAATCACAATAGCTCCAGAATAGCTAAAGCTACCCTAAGCAAAAAGAACAAAACTGGAGGAACCACATTACCTGACTTCAAACGATACTACAGAGCTATCTTAACCAGAACAGCATGATACTGGCATAAAAACAGGCTTATAGACCAAAGGAACACAATAGTGAACAAATCTGCATGCCTACAGAGAACTAATTTTCAACAAAAGTACCAAGAACATAACTGGTTAACAGACAGCATCTTCAATAAATGGTGCTGGGAAAACTGGATTTCCATATACAGAAGAATGAAACTAGACCCCTATCTACTGCTGTATAAGAAAATCAAATCTAAATAGATTAAAGACTTAAAACTAAGATCACAACCTGTGAAATTATTACAAGAAAACATTGCGGAAAATCTCCAGGATATTGGTCTGCACAAAAATTTCTTGAGCAATATCTTACAAGCACAGGCAACCAAATCAAACATGGAGAAATGAAATTACATCAAGTTAAAAAGCTTCTGTGAACTATTAATAAAGTGAAGAATCAACCCACAGGATGGGAGAAAGTATTTGCAAACAAACCATATGACAAGGGATTATTAACCAAAATATAGAAAGAGTTCAAGCAACTCTATGAGAAAAAAAAAAAAAAAAAAAAAAACTCTAATAATCTTATCAAAAAATGGGCAAAAAATTTGAATAAACATTTCTCAAAGGAAGACATAAAAAGAACAAACAGGACTATGAAAAGGTGCGCAACATCATTGATCATCAGGGAAATGCAAATATAAAGTACAATGAGATATCATCTCACCTCATTTAAAATGTTTTTTATTCAAAAGACAGGCAATAACAAATGCTGGCGAGGATGTTGAGAAAATACAACTCTTCTACACTGTTGGTGGGAATATAAGTTAATACAACCATAGCTTGAAGGTTCCTCAAAAACCTAAATAGAGCTACCATGTGATCCAACACACCTACTGTCGGGTATATATCAAAAAGAAAGGAATTCATTATGTTGAAAACATATCTGTACTCTCATGTTTGTTGCAGCACTGTTCACAATAGCTAAGAGTTGGAAGCAATCTAAATGTCCACCAATAGATAAATGAAGAAAAAATGGGGTACATATACACAGTGGAGTACTATTCAGCCATAAAAAGAATGAGATCCTGTCATTTGCAACCACATGGATGGGACTGGAGATCATTAGGCTTAGTGAAACAAGCCAGGCACAGAAAGACAAGCATCACATGTTGGCATTTTTGTGGGGGATCTAAATAACAAAACAATTGAGCTAATGTACATAGAGAGTAGTAGGATGGTGACCAGAAGATGCAATCTGTATTTAGGGGTTGGGGAAAAGGTGGAGAAATTTATGAGGATAAAAAATAGAAAGAGTGATTAAGACATACTATTTGATAACACGACAGAGTGACTGCAGCCAATAGTAACTTAATTGTACATTTCAAAATAACCAAAAGAATATTATTCGTTTGTTTGTAACATAAAGGATAAATTCATGTCGGGATTATTCTTTATTGCATGCATGTATCAAAACACCTCATGTACCCCATAAATACATGCACCTACTATGTACTCACAAAAATTAAAAATAAAAATTAAAAAGACAAAAAGTTAAAATGTTGAGCACTGTAGATAATTTCTGTCTACTCAAAATGTTTGATTTTCAGGAGTCAGTTTTATTTTCTGTCAGGCTGGAGATTACTTCAGAATACTTTTACAATATGCCAGATATGGAATATAGTTTTGGGTTGGCATGTAGAACAATTTTCTTCAAAGAGCACAGAATGCAGACTACGGTCTTTATATCCCTATGACTATCCCAGTGCTTGAGACAGAATATGGTCCCTCTTTAGAGTTGCTGAGAGACTTGCTGGTCTTTGCTTTGTAGCTTATTTCTGTCTAAAGAATCCTATTTCTGGGCTAATACCCCATCTTAAACCAACAGCTTTGTTCTCAGGTGCTAGTATTTTCCCAGTGGTAATAGAATCGGAAGGAAGAACCATGGTAGTTCAAGGCAGGATAGCCCCACCACACTCGTATTCTCCCAGACAGAATCAGAAGGAGGAACCACGGTAGTTCAAGGTAGTACAGGCCCACCACACATTGTTTTACACTGTGGAGTTGTAAGTCTGGTTGGCTTGAATCATAATATTGTCTAAAGTTTAAAGGAATGATAGTATCTTTAAAGGTGAGGATTACAGAATCATAGCATATTTCTTTTTAAATGACATTGGTTGTTCCAATTTACTCATTCTACAGCTGAGGGATCTGAAGCCTACGGAAGGTATGCAATTTACCCAGAGTCCCAGAAAGAATATGAGATTTAGGGCATGCTGAACTAGGTTTGAACACTGTTTTACAATTACTCAGTTACTGAGCTTCCCTGGGGCTCAATTTCCTCTCCAGTAAATCAGACCCCTGTGATGATATCTACCTCCTGGGACTGTTGTGAGTATTGCACCTTGGCTAAACATCTTCCCTCTGCTTTTCCAGATTCACTCACCACCCTTCTTCACCTGCTCTGTCCTGGGAGGCTATTTAGAAAGGATTCTCTCAATGGGCTCCTGGACTCTGATGTCCACTGGGGAAGGAGAGTCAGAGGTGGAAGGAAGGAAGGAGAGTGAGGGCTGTGGACTTATTCTCCTGGCTCTATCCCTGTGACTCACCTCAGGCTGGATAAATCTCGTTAGAGGTCACTGTTCTTCTCAAGATAGCTATTTCCTCATGACTATTGATCATTTCTGGTTCTAGTAACCACTTCCTCCCTGCTGTCATTCCTCTGGGTCTGTAGTGATGGCAGCTGCAACAAGCACTATCTCTGATGGTCTACCTGCATCCACCTGTTTGTAAATGGTTCCTTTGTAGATAAATATTTGTCAAATTACTCCATTTTGGATGCACCATCTGTCTCCTATTTGACTTTGAAACCATATGCTTAGAACAGAGCCTGGCATATAGTAGGTTCTTGGTGTATGGAATCTGTTGCTTGTAGTAATAGTAGTAGTGTAGAGGTAGTAGTAGTTGCAGTGGAGGTAATGGTGCTGCTATTTTTCAAAGCCACTCATTCAGTCACATGCAAAGCCAGTAGCAAGTTGTATCCCTCTTCCATACTCAGCTCTTTCTTGTTGATTGCTCCTCACCCATCTGTGCTCCAGAGGAAAATATATGGTTGGCCTCTAATTGCTTGCTCTTTGTGGCCACAGATTGGGGCAAATCCCAAGCAGATCCTATCCTATATCTGGTACTTTATGTGGTGTTTAAACCTGCCTTAGACAGCTAAAAAGTGTGAAAAAATTTACAAAAATGTAGCTGAGGGTTATTATTATAACTAAAGTAGTGTCAGTTTATAATATCACTTGTACAAAGGCCCAAAAACAAGAAGTAAAAGGGTGCCCAGGACTCCCCTGCTTCTTCTCCTGGTTGCATCTCTGATTTACAGTGTGACATGGGAGAGTCACTTCGAGTATGTTCCACAACCTGATATGATAAAGAAGAATACTCTTGAAAACTGAACACATCAGAAATAAAAAGTTCAATACAATGAACTCATTGTACACTGATGACTTTTACTTTTTTGTTATTCATTTTGGTTGAAAACATAATCACTAAGGTTTTCAATAGGATAAATAGGAATTATTTTATAAAGTCAGTTGTAATCTGCCAAAAGAAATATGCACTAAATGTTTTCCTAACATTTGGATTAATTTTCCTTGGATAGTGATATACTCATCAAAACATTTTTTGGTAAACAAATTCAGAAAACAATTTTAAAAGGTAATAAGGTAATTGAAAGCTATTATTTTCAGCAATTATAATCAGTTTCTGACCTACTCTGTTTGATGTGGCCTTTTGGTGTTTTGCTTTGTTTTGTTTTTTCTATAACATGACATGACAGGGTGTTATTCTCACTGTTAATTGCAGACAAGAGTACAAAAAATTGTTAGAAGTTAGCTTGTGAGCATTTAATACATGGAACAGTTGAACTCTAGAAAACATCTGAGGTTCACTAAAAAAATTATGTACGTTAATACCAATCTTCTTTTGGTTCGTTTGTGTTTAGATGACCGTCATGGAAATGCAATAAATTGGTTGTGTCTGGAGGTCAGCAGGGTATTTTGCTAGGCCTCTCTTGATTTTATGGTGTATGAAGTAAAGATATGTGGCCTTGATGAACACTGAAACAAAATTCCAGGGTCTGTTTCTCTTGTGTTTGGTTTTTTAAATTTATTTTCCATTATCAAGTTTTGTTATTTCCTATACAGGATGAGACAAGTGTCAACCTGTGGGAGGAAGCTAGGGCCATGCCTTCTGTATATTTGGCCCTCTCTCTGATTGTCTTTTAAAACATCTTTAGCTTTTAATTTTTAAACAATTATAAGTTCATAAGAAGTTTCAAGGATATGTACATGGAGTCCTTATGTACCTTTCAACCAGTCTCTCCCAATAGTACACTCTTCAGTACACTACCACACTACACTATCAAAACTAGAACACTGACATTGATACAATCCAGAGCTTTTTAAGATTCAACACTTGTCTTTTGGGTATTCTAGGCACATTACATTTCCATATGAATGTTGTAATTATCTTCTCAATTTCTATTAAAAAGCTATTTTAGAATTTTGGTTAGAATTAAGTTGAAACTATAGATGAATTTGGAAATAACTGCCATCTTACAATATTAATCATCTAACCAAAAATCAAAGAATACATTTTAATTTTTCTATGTCATTAATTTATCTTTGCAATTTTTTTGTAGTTTTCAGTGTACAAGTCACTTACATCTTTGTTCAGATTTGTCTCTGAGCCTCACTATTTTTAGTAATATTTTAAATTGCAATTGTTCTTAGTTTCAACTTTCAGTTGTTGAAATTAACTTCCAGTCCGCCCTAGGACTACCATTGGCTGAAACACTGTCTCTTCTAATATATAAATTTCTAATATATAACTTCTAATATATAAACATACAATTGATTTACATGTTGATCTCTCACTCTGCAATGTTGCTAACCTGAATTATTGTAGAAGCATTTTTTTAGATTGACTCTTCTACATATACTCTCAGGTAGTCTTTGACAAAAGACACTTTTACTTCTCCCTTCGAATCTGAATGCATTTTTTTTTTTTTTTTTTTTTTTTTTTGGCACTGGACACAATCGCCCATACAAGGCTTAACTATGCCCACACTGGTGCACATGTTGGTCTCAGATTGTAGTATCCTGCATGTAAATACTAAGAACAACTTCCAGCACTTGAATATCCACTCCTTCCCCCACCCACATACTGGCAGAATTCATGTTGGGAGACTACATTTACTATGAACATATACCCCTCATTTGAAACAAGACTAGGATACACGGGAAAGAATGTTTATTCACTAAAGTTCTGACAGACTGAAGGCCATTATTTCAGATTGTACATGGACATTGCGCAAAAGAACATGGGTTGAAATTTGCCCGGCAATAGCCTAAAAGTAAATGGTCTTCAAGGTGCATATGAAGGAACTATAGGAGGGAAATGGGATAATTAATTATTATTATTAATTAATAATTAAATGTAACTAGTAATTAATAACTAACAACTAAATGTAGCCACACTAGCTTGGAGGGATTTGCGGTGAGACATCTAAAATACTAGGGCATGGTGAGGGCTGGAAGACAAAAGAATGAATCACTTACTAGGAATGGCTGTGGGGAAGGGCTTGAAGGAACCATCCTCTCGCTTCCATGTGAGCCATGAACATTAAACATGGAGAAATGAGGAGCGGCAGCAGATGCATTTGGGATGCATCATCTTCAGGGGATGCTGAAAAAACAACAGCATTTGATTTCCTCTACACCCCTTTCCCCTCCCCCGCAAGCCCAGGGAGTGGGCTGCAGTGGTGCTTTGTGATGCCAAAGCCACCCTAGGACTGCCATTGGCTGGGACACTGCCTGTATGATCAAACAAAGCTCAAGGGCGTGGCTTTGCCTTGTCACCAGGAGGGTATATATAGGGAGGGCAAGAGCTCTGGGACATCCTCCTGGGAAGCTTCAATATAGCTGTGGAAGTCTGGACTCTACAAGAGCCTACTAGAGACATTCTACAACCAACCACAATCATGGGACAGTCAACTTCAAGCACCAACGGGGAGAAGAGAAAGCGCTCCTGTGAATCCAACAACAAAAATGATGAGGTAAGACTGTTAGGTTTTGAAGGGAAGGAGAGCGTGAAAGAAAGAGACACTGAGAGGGGGTGGCTCGAACAGCAACACAGGAATATGGCAGACACCTGTGGCAGCGGGGGGCCCGCTTAATGCCAGAGCCCACCGCTGCTTACCGGCTGGGGTGCTTGTAGGTATGGGTGGGAGGGGCCTGGGCAGTATGGCTTCCTGCCTGGCAGGATATTGATAAGATGGTTTTATGATCAGGCTGTTTGGCCCTTTTTCCAGTGGGATGTCATTGTGGTGTTTCTTGGAACTTTGCCCAGCAAGATACGATAGGAAAGTTTCTTTAGTTGGGCCTTTGTCCACCTTGTGTTACAATGAGTAGGCAAGATTTTTCTCCCGGCCTGAACCCCCATGGAATGTTTCAGTTTGACCAAGGTCTGCAAAATAGCAGGGGGCTTACTAAATGGTGGTTTGGACTCGCATTCTTGCCTTCTACTTTAGTGTAAAAGGAAGAGGGTCGTTGTTGAGTATCTGGCTGCTTCCCGCTGAATGGGGGAGCTGTAATCAGGGTTTGGGTTTTGAAGCAGTGGGTGTTGGACTTCAGAGTTGTTTTCCTGGAGGCACTGGTACTGGACTTAGCAGAGGAGAAGAATGGTATCCATGTGTTGCTGGGTGGCTGCCTGGACAAGGGAGTTTATCCTTCGGGAGATAAAGCGGGACATGAAGGTGAGTATACATGGGCCAATTGTAGTATCAGGAGGAGAAAGATTAACGGCCCTAGGAAAGGGGCCACCTGCTATCTCAGTGTTGAGTGCAGCAGAGATGTTTAATTCTGCTAACACTAGAATGAGATGTAGAGCCTGCTTAGTGTGTGTGGAGGAAGATGAGACAGAAGCTACTAAAAAAACCTGGATGGTCTGCTTGTTAGGCAAAATGTTAATGTTTAGATTAGCAAAAAAGTTGTAGGTTATGGCGGTTTAACAAAAGTTGTAGGTTATGGTGGCAAGCCATGAGAAGGTGGGGGTTGAATTCTGCACAAACCCTTTGTTTTAACTTTTATATTTTTCCAAGTTGAATAGCTGCCAGCAAGGGTAGCCCCTCTGAGGACCTGATAGGAAATGGTGCTGGTGGAGGAGGTGAAGGCTGTTTGGTTTTGGAGAGAGAGGGGGAAATGGGTTTTTGTAACTAATAGCCACTGTGGTCCCGACAGGGCAGAAGGATACAGGTTGCAGTTGAGGGAATTGTTTGTGCATGTTTTCCAGGGAGTGCCCTTGGGTTGGATACACGAAGAGTGGCTCCGGGGGAGAGGGGAGGGGTTGGTAAGAGGTGTGGGAGGGGTTAGTAAGAGGTGTTTTATGGAATCCGACTTGTATCATGTTTAGTTAAGAGGCTATGAGGCGTAGGAGGGTGACAGCCCTGTGTGTGACTGTGTGGGTGGATTTGATGGATTGGGGGGAAAGGTGTTTAGCCGAGCAAGATTATAAACAGGTTTGGGGAATGAATTGGTCAATTGGGTGAGATGCAGGTTTATTTGGGACCAGGTTTATGTGGCCAGGTTGACAGGAAGGGCTGTGAAATACTGGATTTGTTTGGACAAACAAGTTTAACAGTTGGAAGTAAAAGGGAAGTGTAAGTGATTTAACGGGCAATGTGTGAGGCTGATGAAGGGGGCGCAATTGTTAGACATTCAGGGTGGGCACTTAGAATATCCCACAGACAAAGAGGACAAAGGAGAAAGAGGAGATTTGAGTAGGAGTTGACAGCTTGGAAGGTGCCCTGCAGTCATACCTCCTGCATTAGGGTAAGAAATTGGCAGGACTATTCAGGGACATGGGGAAGGGAAACCAGGAAAGATCTGAAATAAAGTAGGAGGTAAAATATTGGAAACTGGCAACGGAGAGTGTTATGGACTAGGGCATTTTGTATTGGCAACTTCTGGAATTCTTGTTAAGTACAGTGAGGTTGGTCCTGTGAGGGAAGGAGAATAATTTGGGGGGGAACAAATTTCTACATGTGGATCTGGTGCTCTTTTTAGTTTGCAATGGTGCATTCTGTGTGGAAAAGATGTTAGCTTTGCCCCAGTCATAGTAGTTAGGATAACCTGGTGAGGACTCATCCACATAGGTTGGAGAGGGGAGGAGGAGGAATCTGTGATTCAGACCCAGTCCCCTGGTTATAGGGACAGGGAGGAGTGTTTTCAGGATGGACGTTTAGGCTGGGTCAGTAAGCATTTGCATACTGTCTTATTAGATGTTGGGTGAGGTGTAACGCCGGCCAAGCATTCCATATCGAAGGGGGAGAAAATACAGGGAGATTCTGGAGGATAAAGGGGCATTTGTACATGAGTTTAAATGGGCTTAAGCTGAGGGGCTTTTGGGAAATGACTCATAAACACATGAGGAACAGTGGGAGAAGTGAAGTCCAGGCCATTTTAACCTTAGGGAGAGTTTGGTTAGTTGTTGTTTTTAATAAAATTTTTCCTGAAGATTCCGGGTGGTAAGGAATATGCAAAGCCCATTTAATGTTTAGAGCCTTTATCGGCTGTTGGTTAAACTGTGAAACAAATTGGCCCATTGTCTGACTGGATGCAAGAGGGGAGTTTAAACTGGTGGATAATATGGGTGGAGAGAATAGAAGCGATGGTGTGTGCCTTTTGGTGGTGGTAGGAAAAACTTTTATCCATCCAGAGAATGTATCGCCTATTGTCAGAAGGTATAGGAATCATTTTATGGGGGGCATGTGAGTGATGTTGACTTGCTAGTCCTGCCCTGGTAAGTGTCCTCAGGCCTTGCGTGTTGGAAAGGAGGTGGTTTGATAGTTTCCTGAGGGGAAGTTCGAGTGCAAAGGGAACATGTCTTAGTAATATTTTTGAGATGGGTAGCTATGGTGGAAGAATGTATATAAGTTTTTAAAAGCTGGAGTAGGGGCAGTAACCAGCATGGAAATGGTTGTTCACATATAAAAGTACAGAAGGTTTTTTCAACTTGGGCAAGACACTTTTATCATTGAGATCGAACCATTTTTTCCTGAATGACACCAGCTGGGGCAAGTGGGGTTTGATCCTCCTGGGTATATACAGGGTGTATGCTGGGGAAAATGAGCAATAACGATGGGGTTTTAAAGGCTGCCTGCCAGGCTGCAGAATTTGTTGAAAGGTTTTTCTTGAGTATGGCATCTTTAGACTTTTGGCACCCCTTGCAATGGATAATGGTGGCCATCAGAGGTAGTTTATCCATCCAGCAGCTGATGTGTAAGTTTGCCATTTCTTATGGGGGTTCCTTTTGCAGTTAGGAAACCCTGTTCCTGCCAGATTAAGGCATGAGAGTGTATTTGGAATTGGTGTAAATGTTGACCCTCTTTGCCTTCGCTAGGGTGAGGGCCCTGGTTAGGGCAACTAGCTTTGCCTGTTGAGAGGTAGCATGGGGTGGGAGAGCATTGGATTCTAGGAGTTTATTTCCAGCAATGATGACATAACCAGCTGCTGGACATGGCTGCCTAAAAGAGCTTCCATTAATTAACCGTGTGTGTGTTCCCTGCAAATGGGCAGCTGAAATGTGCTGGAAGGGGGAGGAGAGGGAGTCTAAGAGGTCCAGACAGGAGAGAGAGAGCTTAGAGTCGGAAGTGTTGACAGGAAGGAGGGTGGCCGAGTTGAGAGTTTTATATCTCTGGAAGGTGATTAGACGGTTACCTATGAATAAGGCGTGTACCTGCTGAAAGCGGGATGGTGGGAGGGATAGAAGAAATTGATGGTTTATGGGGTCCTGTAGGTAATGGGAAGATGCAATAGTAATGTGTTGGTAGAGAGGGAGTTTCCGTGCCTCTAAGGCCAGCGATGTGGTCACACCCGAGACTTTTAGTCAGAGTGACCAGCCTTGGATGACAGAGTTCAGTTGTTTTGAGAGATGTGCAATGGCTTGCGTGGCGTCGCCATATGTTTGGCAGAGTAGTCCAAGAGCAAGGCCTTGGTCGGAATATACATACAAAGTACAGGGCTTGGGATTGGGCAGTCCCAGTGCCAGGACAATTAAAAGGGCATTTTTTAGTGTAGTTCAGTTTTGTTTTGTTTTTGTGGGAATTGATGGGGTAAGTTGGGTTTGGGGGTTTTAGGATGAGCCCATGACAGGCTATGTAGAGCACCTTGGCCAGCAAGTCAATGTTGGGAATTCACAGCCAGAAGTATCCCACAAGGCCCAAGAAGGAGGGGAGGTCCTTTTTTTGTGTGGGGAAGGGGCATGTCCCAAATTAGCTCCTTTCATTGGGTTGGGATGGTTCAAGAATTAGGGGTTAGGGCAAACCCATGTTTGTGCTACCTGAGATTTTGTGGGTTAGGCCCAATATCCTCAATTATGGAGGAAGTTTAAAACCTGAGTGGTGTGTTGAATGGACAGGTTAAGGAAGGGGCTACAGAGAAGGAGGTCATTGACGTATCAGAGGAGGGCACTAGGAAAAAGAGGAAGTTCAGCTAGGTCCTTGATGAGGGCCTGTCTGAATAGGTGGGGGCTATCCTGGAACCCCTGTGGGAGTATAATCCATGTTAGTTGGGTGGACATGTGAGTACTAGGATTTGACTAAGTTAAAACAAAGAGACTTTGGTAAGCTGGGTTTAAGGGAATAGTGAAATAGGCAACTTTTAGCTCCAACACAGAGGAGTGTGTGGTAGATGTAGGAATATGGGAGAGTAGAGTATATGGGTTGCAGACCACCAGATGGATTGGTACCATTGCCTGGTTAACAACTTGGAGATCCTGGACAAAGGAGTAAGTCTTGTCTGTCTTTTGGAAAGCCAGAAAAGGGGTGTTGTGGTGAGAGTTGACAGGCTTGAGAATTTGAGCTTGTAAAATTTACAGATAATAGGTTTTAGGCCCCTGAGCAAGGCTGGATTAAGGATATGTTAAGACTGATGAAGGAAAATGGAGGGGTTTGGAAGAGTTATTTTAACTGGGATGTGATGTGTGGCTATTGTGGGTTTAGAAACATTCCAAACTTCAGAATTAACAGAAGGTAACAGGGTAGACAATAAAGATGAGTAGGGGAAGAGGGAAGTATTTGGGTGTCAGAGTAAAATAAAAGGGGTTGAATTGTAGGAGCCACATTGCATGGAGACCTGGGATTGACTTAATACGTCCCACTCCCAGATACGTGTAGGGGACTGAGGGATAACCAGGAAACAGTGGGTGAAGGGGGGTGTTGAATAGGTTGTATAATAAAGGACCAGTCTGGGGGCTGGGCGTGGTGGCTCACACCTGTAATCCCAGCACTTTGGGAGGCTGAGGTGGGCAGATCATGACCTCAGGAGATAGAGACTATTCTGGCTAACACGGTGAAACCCCATCTCTACTAAAAATACAAAAAAAAAAAAAAAAAAAAAATTAGCCAGGCATGGTGGCGGGTGCCTGCAGTTCCAGCTACTTGGGAGGCTGAGGCAGGAGAATGGCGTGAACCTGGGAGGCAGAGTTAGCAGTGAGCGGAGATCGCACCACTGCACTCCAGCCTGGGCGACAGAGTGAAACTCTGTCTCAAAATAAATAAATTAATTAACTAATTAATTAATTAATTAAAGGACCAGTCTGTCTGTGCCTAGAGGCGATTCCACTGATTCTCACAATAGAGATCGAAGAACTGAAAAAGGGTCCAGAATATTCTGGTAAAACTGAGTAAGTAGTTGTCCTATTGAGTATCCAATAGGAAAGATATGGGTTTACCAGAGACTGATAGCATTACCCTGGGTTCTGTGGTGGTGATGGCAGTGGGGGCGGTGGACTCCAGGCCCCATCAGTCTTCAGGTATGGGTGGTGAAGCAGGATGAAGAGTTTCACTGAGCAGAGGCTGACTTCCAGTGTTGCTTGATACCACAGATGGGTCAAGGTTTCCAGCGTGTCCTGGGATTAGGCCAGGCTTTTTCCCAGGGTGCATGTTGGACACACTTACAACAGGCTCCTGGAGTTGACCGTTGCAAAGTTGAGGAATTCTGTATGCCTTGAGAACCCTGTTGAGTGACAGCTATCAGCATGTGGTATTTAGCCTGGTCCTTTTTTAGGTTTGGGGTTTTTAGTTCCTCCTCTCTATTCTTAAAGACCTTAAAGGCCACTTTGATTAAGTCTCTTTGGGAGGTTTGAGGGCCATCCCCCAGTTTTTAAAGTTTTTTTCAAATGTCTGGGGCTGACTGGGAGATAAATTGTAAATGGAGGTCGATTTTGCCCTTATTGTTGTTAGGGCTTAAGGTGGTATATTTAGTTGTGACCTTTGAAAGGTGGGAGAGGAAAAGAGCAGGGGTGACTTTATTTATGCCAGCTAGAAGGCATGATATCATATGGCCTGCTTTCTGTCTGTCTATGGATATTGCCTGAAAATTCCAATTGGGGTCAGTTCTGGGGACAGCTAGGGTTCCTATTGGGTTATGAGGAGCATCTTGTTGGTGGAGGGTGTTCTCATGGGCCTGGGTGCCAATAAAGATGTGTTCCCTGTCCTCCAAGGTGAGGGTAGAGGAGAAGATGACATATATGTCATGGCAGGTAAGGCCATAAGATTTAGAGAAGTACAGAAATTCCCTGTGGAAGGAAGTAGGATCCATTGAAGAGGAGCTAAGTCTCTTTTCACTATGGGAGACGTCAGCTAGAGAGAAGGGAACTTGAATTCAGATTATGCCTTCAGCCCTCGTGACCTCCTGCAAGGGAAGGACTTTGGAAGACCTTTGGACAGGTGGCCAGTTTTCGGCAAAAGAGGGTTGGGCGTGAGACCTGGTTTGAGGTGGAGAAGGAAGGGGGATGGAGGGCTACAGTAAGGGGGGTAGAGGAGCTGGATCCAAGGAGAAGGTGGAGGGAATGATAGTGGGCAGGAGGCAGAGGAAAGGGTGTGTTGGCCAAGTTGAAATTCAGAGGAGGAAGACTTGTCCAGAGGAGGAGGCATTTTGGGGGGTTTCTCCTTGAGGAGGAAGATTTGAAAAGGTGAACAAGATTGGCAGAGAGGGAGAGTGAGCTGTGAAGAGAGATAAGCAAAGCACTTCAGATTATTTACCATTGTGTTGGAGAAAGTTTTTTAGATTATGTTGAATTTGGAAGTTGAATGTTCTGTTTTATGGAAGAGGGGAGTGTATACTCTGGATGGGAGTGAATACCCCTGAGGACAGTGAGTACCCTGGAAGGCAGTGAATACCCCAGCGGGGAGCGAGTACTCCAGAGAGAAGTGAATACCCCAGAGGAAAGTAAGTACTCGATTCCACCTGGAAGAAGGGACCTGGAGAGTCGGGGCAGCCCCGTACTATTTATGCTCCCCAGAGGCCAGAGGGGCCAGAGTGGCAAACGTTCTGAGGCTGTCCCCTGAGAAGGGAGGCTGCGGTCACCTGGTGACTGGGGAGACCTCTCACCCAGCACTTGATTTTTTTTTGGAGAACTGGCAGAAATAGAGAGGAATCCAGAAAAGAGGAAGAGGGAGACTCATTCACTAATTGAAGCCCAGTGTTGGATGTGATGTCCAGCAATGGGGGTGATCCTTGTTGCAGCTTCCCAGAAAGGGGAAAGAAGGGGGAAAAAAAGGTGGAGAGTTTGATCAATATCTGGAGGTTATCCCAGGTCTGGAGAAGACTAGAGAATAAGGGGAACCGGACTAGGAACAGGGAGATCACTCAGGATCTGGAAGCAGGTCCCAGTCTGGTTTGTGCTGCTTGCTGCTTTCCCAGTTGCAAAAGAAAACTTACCCATTAGAACCCAATCACCATTCCAGGTTTTGACAACAAAATGTTAGGTTTTGAAGAGAAGGTGGAGATGAAAGAAAGACACACAGAGAGGCACATGGAGAGGGGGCAGCTCAAACAACAGCACAGGAATATTGCAGACACCTGTGGAAACGGGGGACCAGCTTCATGCCAGATCCCACCGCTGCTTACAGCCTGAGGTCCTTACAGGTATGAGTGGGAGGGATCTGGGCAGTACGGCTTGCTGCCTGGCAGGATATTGATAAGATGTTCTTATGATCAGGTGGTTTGGCCCTTTTTCTGGTGGAATATCATTGTGGTGTTCCTTAGAACTTTGCCAAGCAAGATATGATAGGGATGTTTCTTTAGCTGAGCCTTTGTCCTCCTTGTGGTCAGGTGGTTAGGCAGGATGTTTCTCCCGGCCTGAACCCCCATGGAATGTTTCACTTTGACCAAGGTCTGCAAAATAGCAGGGATCTTACAAAATGGTGCAGTTTGGACTAACCGATGACCCTACCCATGCTCCTCTTCTTCTTCTTCCCCATAGATCCCTACCCTATGATTCCACCTTGTTCTTCTCTGGCACAAACCCCTTCCTCAAACTGCATTCCTTCTCATAAAGCCCCCCTTGCTATCCAGTCTCTATCCTATTCACCCAAAATAATGTCTTTCTGGCCTCTCCCTGTTTTCTTAACAGATACAGGAGACACCAAACAGGGACTTAACCCCTGAACCGAGTTTGAAAAAGATGAAAACATCAGAATATTCAACAGTATTAGTGTTTTCCTACAGGAAGGTTACGAAAATAAATTCAAATCAACTGGAGAATGATCAGTCCCGAGAGAACTCCATCAATCCAGTCCAAGAGGAGGAGGACGAAGGCCTAGACTCATCTGAAGGATCTTCAGAGGAGGATGAAGACCTAGACTCATCTGAAGGATCTTCAGAGGAGGATGAAGACCTAGGTTTATCTGAAGGATCTGAACAAGAGGACGAAGACCTAGACTTATCTGAAAGATCTTCCGATGAGGATGAAGACCTAGACTCAGCTGAAGGATCGTCAGAGGAGGATGAAGACCTAGACTTACCTGAAGGATTTTCACAAGAGTATGAAGACCTAGGCTTATATGAAGGATATTCACAGGAGGATGAAGACCCAGACTTACATGAAGGATCGTCACAGGAGGGTGAGGAGGACTAGTCAAACATGGAGAAACCAAATTGGACAAATCCTCACCAACAATGGCAATGATTACAATAAAACCAAGTTTGAGAAGTTGATGGCTGTGTATATCTCTGCCTGTTTTCTGATGCTGGGGAGGGACGAAGGGAAGGGAAGAAGTAGGCATTTGAGAAGGGAGGGATATGAGGTCCTGTAGGGTTGGTGGACAGACCCACAGGTTGACAGTTAGCCAGACATTGTACATAAGTCCTGGGGGATAACTGATTCCTAAAGAAAATTTTCTGCTTAAAATTTTATCTAACAGAAAGTGGAGATGTGTATATGTTCATGCAACTGTGCCTGGCAGCACATTGTTCTGCTGAATGTACATATCAACGGTATTCCCATCCCCTTTCCATTTTATATTTTCCAAGGTTAGAAATATATGCTTTATAAAGAGTAAATGTTCTGTAAAATACAAAGCACAATACAAAAGAAGACAGTAGATGTAGGAGTAAATAAACAGCAGGAAAGCATTGCTTATAATGAAGTGATTGAAAAGCCCATTCTAAAACAAAATGTTCAATGCATCTGAAATATCTATGTTACTGTTTTAATGACCTCAACAGTCTTTAATCAAGATAAGTATGCTTTAGAAATGTGTTGATATCTGCAAAGTGTGAATATTCAAAATGGCCATCACTTGGGAAAAGGAAAGTAAAACACTCTAAGTATAAGGAGCTTTTTTCCATGGAATGAGAACTGCAAGGTGGTGGGAAGGGTTAGGTGTGATGTAGTGAGATCATTTTTAGGAGAATGTGTCTATTATCAGCTTTATAACACTTCCATTTTGCATTATAATTTCCTGAAATTCATCATTTAATTAAGACTATAGATTTTGATTACAATGCTTTTTAAAATGTCAAACAGTATAATATTTATAGTGAAAAAGAAAACTGCTTGGTGGATACACATCGGTTAGCAGGAAAAGAGACCACAGGCATTCAGCATGGAGTCACCTGTCGAAGGGGTTTTAGTTTCTGTCTTTGAATTGACCTTCATATACTGCCTACCTGTTGAGAGTTCAGGGGATGTTGGAGAGATAATTAGGTGAAAAAAGAAGGTCTTCTCAGGATACATGAGGGAGATAAATAAAAATGCAGGAGCAATTACAATTTTAGTTATTTGTAATTGTTGTTTACTAAGTCATAACATTGTCATTGATAACATGAAAAAGGAAAACATACTAAATATCAATAGACAAAAACCAGTTTTCTTTTCTCCAACCAAATCCCTAAATACCTAGCACTGATTTCCAGAAAAAAATACCCCAAATACCATCTTTGGAATAAAAGAATATTCTTTGAAGTCGTTGGACCACGAGGTAAAAACAAAAAATCCAAATGCTTTTTTTCTTACTCTTTGATATGTACAATTGAAAGTATTTCTCATTGAAAACTAATATTTCCATCCAGCACGAGACATTAAATAATTTTTCATATTAGGATGGTAAGAAAGGATAACACTCTTTGGCCCTAGGCATTTCAGGGGAAAAAAAAAGATAAGGTGAGAGAGGTGGAGCAAGAAAAGCAGAATAGAAGGCCGCACAGATCAGCCCCCTCGCAAGGACACAAATTTAATAACTATCCACACAGAACGAAACACCTCCATAGGAACCCAAATCAGGGGAACTGTCATAGTACCTGGTTGTATCACTGAAAGAGGCGCTGAAGAGTCAGAAAAAACAGTCTGAAATCGCTGAGCCCACCCCTTCCCTACCCTAGGCAGTGGCAGTGTGCTGTAAAGAGCATCTCTGGAAGCTGGAAGGGCAAGAGCACAGCAGTTGTGAGACACAGAACTCAGCGCTGTCTCTTACAGGAGAAAGCAAAACCAGTCCAAACTTAGCTGACTCCCACCTGAGAAGGGAGCATTTAAACCACCTCTAGCCAGAGGGAAATTTCCCATCCCAGTAATCAGCGGGGCTGTGGAAGGGTGCACATGATCTACCGAGATACCAGCTGGGGCAGCCAAGGGAGTGCTGGCATCGCCCCACTCCAGCCCCAGACCGCACAGCTAGCAGCTCCATGAAAGAGTCCTTCCTTCCGCTTGAGGACAGGAGATGGAATAGTAAGGATCATTTTTTTTTTCTTGCATCCTGAATACCAGCTCAACCACAGCAGCACAGGGCACTGGTCAGGATTGTAAAGCCCCTGCTCCAGGCACTAGCTCCTAAACAACATTTCTAGACACACCCTGGGCCAGAAAGAAACTCGCTGCCTTGAAAGAAATGACCAAGCCCTGGCAGCATTCATCACCAGCTAACTGAATAGCCCTTGGTTCCTGAATAAACAGCAGCGATACCCAGGTACTACATCGAGGACCTTGGGTGAACCTCTGAGACTTACCGGCTTCAGGTATCTGCATGGTAAGAGGGGAATAGGGTAACAAGTGGGCTACTGGGGTCCCGAGTTCTAGGACTTGACCGTTTGACAGCAATTCTGGACCTGTCCATGACCAGACAGGTGCCCACTGCCCTGAAGGGTGAGTCCCAGGCCTGGCAGCACTCACCATGAGCTGACTTAAGAACCCTGGGGACTTACGGGAGCATCAGTGGTAGTGTTGCCGTACTCTCCATGGCCTGTAGTAGGGGTGGCTACAGGGTGAGGCTCCCCTGCCTTTGAAAAATGGAAGGAATGGTGGGAAAAACTGCTGCTTGTGGTTTGAGTTGTGGTTTGAGTGCCAGCTCGGCTGCAGTACAATAGAACACTAGGTAGACTTCTAAGGTCTTTAACTCTAATTCCTGACTCTGGGATGGCATCTGTGAACCCACCTGGGTGAACTCACTGCCCTGAAAGGAAAGACACAGGCCTGGCTAGTTTTGCCACCTGTGGATTATAGAGCCTCAGGGCTTTGAGCAAATAAAGGCAGCAGCCAGGGAGTGGTTACAGCAGGCCTTGGGCAAGACCCAGAGCTGTGCTTGCTTCAGGTCTGACCCAGCACAGTCATAGTCTTGGTGGCCAGAGGAGTGCCTGTGTCACTCCACCCCCAGCTTTAGATGGCTCAGAACATGGAGAGAGAGAGAGATACAGTTTGTCTGGGAGAAAGTAAGGGGAGAGAACAAGAGTCTCTGCCTGATAACCCAGAGACTTCCCCTGGCTCTTGTCCAAGACCATCAAGGTGGTACCTCCACAAGTATGCAAGAATTGCAGCATTATTGGGCTTGGGTGCCCCCAAAAGCAGATACAGATGAAAACAAAACACTCAAGTATTTGCAGATATCTGGAAAACATTCTCAAGAAGAATGGCTACAAACAAACTCAGACAGTGAAGACTACAATAAATACCTAAATCTTCAATGACCAGATACCGAAGAATATCTACTAGCATCAACACCATCCAGGAAAACATAACCTCATCAAATGAAGTAAATAAACCACACGGACCAATTCTGGAGAAATAGATATGTGACCTTTCAAACAGAAAATTCAAAAGAGCTGTATTGATCAAACTCAAAGAAATTCAGTATAACACAGAGAAGATTAGAAGATTTCAGAATTCTATCAGAAAGGTTAACAATGAGTTTGAAACAACTGAATCAAGCAGAAATTCTGGAGCTGAAAAATGCAAGTGATGGGTTGCAGAATCTATCAAATTCTCTTAATAGCAGAATCAATCAAGGAGAAGAAAGAATTAGTAAGCATGAAGACAGGCTATTTAAAAATCTACAGTCAGGAAAGACAAAATTAAAAAATAGCAGACAGCAATGAAGCATGCATATAGAGTCAAAACAATAGCTTCAAAAGGACAAATCTAAGAGATATTGGCCTTAAAGAGGAGGTAGAGAAAACCATATGGGTGGAAAGTTTCTTCAAATGGATAATAATAGAGAACTTTCCAAACCTAGAGAGAGGTATCAATATCCAAGTATAAGAATATTATAGAGTACCAAGCAGATTTAACTCAAAGAAGTCTACCTCAAGTAATTTAATAATCAAACTCCTGAAAACTAAGGATAAAGAAGGGTTCTTAGAGCAAGAAGGGTTCTTGGAGCAAGATAAGAGCTCCAGTATGTCTGGCAGCAGACTTTTCAGTGGAAACCTTACAGGCCAGGAGAGAGAGGCATGACATATTTAAAGTGCTGAAAGATAAAAATCTTTTACCTTAGAAAAATATATCTGAAAAAGAATATCTTTCAAACATGAAAGAGAAATAAAGATGGTCCCAGAGAAACAAGAGCCGAGGGATTTAATCAACACAAGCCCTGTCCTACAAGAAATGCTAAAAGGAGTATTTCAGTTAGAAAGAAAAGGATGTTAATTACAAATATGTAATCATCTAAAAGCACAAAACTCAATGGTAATTGAAGTACACAGAAAAAATAGAATATTACAACAATGTAACTGTAGTGTGTAAACGTCTCTTATTCTAAGGAGAAAGACTAAAGGATAAGCCAATCAAAAATAATAACTACAACTTTTCAAGACAGAGTCAATACAATAAGATATGAATAAAAACAATGAAAAGTCAAAAAGCAGCTAGATGAAGTTAAGATGCAGTTTTTATTAGTTTTCTTTTTGCTTGCTTCTTTGTTTATGCAAATAGTCTTAAGTAGTTATCAGATTAAAATAATGGGTTATAAGATAGTATTTGCAAGGCTCATGGTAACCTCAAACCAAAAAACATACAATGGATACACAAAAAATAAAAGGCAAGAAACTAAATCATATACCCTCAGAAAAATCATCTTCACTGAAGGAAGACAGGAAGGAAAGAAAGAAAAAGGAGAAGAAACACAAAACCATCAGAAAATAAATAACAAACGACAGGAGTAAGTTTTCACTTATCAATAATAACATTGACTGTAAATGGGCTAACCTTTCCAATTAAAAGACATAGAGTGGCTAAATGTATGAAAAAACAAGACACGTTGATCTGCTGCCTACCAGAAACACACTTCATCTATAAAGAAACACATACACTGAAAATAGAGGGATGGAAAAATATACTCCATGCCAATGGAAACCAAAAAAGTAGCAGAATTAGCTATATTCATAGCAGACAAAATAGACTTCAAGACAAAAAGAGAAGAAAAAAAAAGGTCACTATATAATAATAAAGGAATCGGTTCAGCAAGAGGATATAACAATTTTACATATATATGCACCCAACACTGGAGCACCAAGATATATAAAAGAAATAGTATTAGAACTAATGAGAGAGAGAGAGAGGTCCCAACACAATAATAGCTGGAGAATTCAATACACCACTTTCAGGATTGGACACATCTTCCAGAAATAAAATCAAGAAAGAAACATCAGACTTAATCTGCATTATAGAACAAGTGGGTCTAATAAACATTTACAAAATGCTTTTTCCAAGGGCTGCAGAATACACCTTCTTTTACTCAGCACATGGATCATTCTCAAGGATAGAATATATGTTAGGTCATATACTAAGTTTCAAAACATTTAAACAAATTGAAATAATATCAAGCATCTTCTCTGACCACCAAAAAACAAAACTGGAAATTAATAACAAAAGTAATTCTGGAAACTATACAAATACATAGAAATTAAATAATATGCTCCTGAATTACCAGTGGGTCAATGAAGAAATTAAGAGGTAAATTGAAGTTTCTTAAATGATAACAGAAACACAACATACTAAAACCATGGGATGCAGCAAAAGCAGTATTAAGCAGGAAGTGCCTACATTAAAAAAGAGGAAAAACTCCAAATAAATAATTTTATGATGCATCTTTTAAAAACTAGAAAAATGAGATCAAACTGAACCCAAAATTCATAGAAGAAAATAAATAATAAAGATCAGAGCAGAAATAAATGAAACTAAAATGAAGAATATCAATAGAGAATATCAACAAAAAGTTGGTTTTTTGAAAAGCTACACGAAATGACAAAACTTTAGCCAGAGTAAGTAAGAAAAAGCAGAGAAGATCCAAATAAATAAAAGCAGAGATTCAAAGGAGACATTACAACAGATACTGCAGAAATTCAAAGGAAAATTAGTGGCGACCATGAGAAATTGTATATCAATAAATTGGAAAATCTCCAAGAAATGTATAAACTCTTACCCATACAACTTACCAAGTTTGCATGAAGATATCCAAAACCCAAATAAACCAAAGAGATGTAACAAGATAAAAGCTGTAATAAGCAGTCTCCCAGTAAAGGAAAGCCGAGGACTTGATGGCTTCACTGTTGAATTCTACCAAACATTTAAAGAAGAGCTAATACCAGTTTTACTCAGACTGTTCCAAATATAGAGGAGAAGGGAATACTTTCAAAATCATTCTAAAATGCCTGTTTTACCCTGATAACGAAAACCGGACAAAGACACATAAAAAAGGAAAAACCAAAACTATAGGCCAAAATGTCTGATGGATATTAATATGAAAATCCTCAATGAAATACTAGTAAATCATATTAAACAACACATTTGAAAGATGATTCATCATGATCAAGTGGAATTTATCACTGGGATGCAAAAAGGTTTCAACATGCACAAATCAGTCAATGTAATACATCATATCAACAGAATGAAAGCTAAAAACCATGGGATCATTTCAATTGATGCTGAAAAGACATTTGACAAAATTCAGTATACTTTCATGTTAAGAACCCTGAAAAACACTGCATATAGAATGAACATATCTCAACATAATAAAAGCCATATATGTCAGACCCACATCTAGTATCATACTGAATGGAAAAAAAAGTGAAAGTCTTTTCTCTATGATCTGGAACATGACAAGGATGCCCACTTTCACCATTGTTATATAGTGCTGGAAGTTCTAGCTAGAATAATCAAACGAGAAAGAAATAAAGGGCATTTAAATTGGAATGGAAGAAGTCAAATTATCTGTGTTTGCAGATGATACTGTCTTCTATTTGGAAAAACCTAAAGACTCTACCAAAAAACTCTCAGAACTCATAAACAAATTATTTGAAGTTGCAGGATTCAAAATCAACATATAAAAATCTGTAGCATTTCTATATGCCAATAGTGAACAACCTGAAAAATAAATTTTAAAAATTATTTTATTTACAATAGTCACACATAAAATGAAATACCCAGGATTTAACTTCACCAAAGAAGTGAACAATCTGTATAATGAAAACTATAAAACACCAATGAAAGAAATTAAAGAGGACACCAATAAATGGAAATATATTCCATTTTAATGGATTGAAAGGATTAATAACTTTAACATATCCGTACTACCCAAAGCAATCTACAGATTCAGTTCAATCTCTATCAAAGTACCAATGAGATTCTTCACAGAAATAGAAAAAACAATCCTAAAATTTATATGGAGCCACAATAGATCCAGAATAGCTAACACCATCCTGCACAAAAAGAACAAAACTGAAGGAATCATATTAACTGGCTTGAAACTATACTACAGAGCTATAGTAACCAAAACAGCATGGTACTGTTATAAAAACAGACTTGTAGACCAATGGAACAGCATAGAGAACATATTTACACATCTACAGTGAACTAATTTTCAACAAAAGTACCAAGAACATACACTGGGACATAGACAGTGTCTTCAATAAATGGTGCTGGGGAAACTGGATATCCATATACAGAAGAATGAAACTAGACCCCTATCTCTCTACATATACATAAATCAAACCTAAATAGAATAAAAACTTTAAGACCACAAACTGTGAAATTGCTACAAGAAAACATTGTGGAAAATCTCCAGGACATTTGTCTGCACAAGAATTCCTTGGGCAATATCTTATATCTTACAAGTGCTGGCAACCTAAGAAAACATGGAGAAATGAGATTACATCAAGTTAAAAAGCTTCTGTGAATAATTAATAAAGTGAAGAGACAACTCACAGGATGGGAGAAAATATTTGCAAACAAGCTGTGTCACAAGGGATTAATAAACAGGATATATAAAAAGCTCAAGCAACACGATGAGAAACAAATATAATAATCTGATCAAAAATGGGCAAAATATTTGAATAGACATTTCTCAAAGGAAGACGTACAAATGGCAAACAGGCATATGAAAAGGTGCTTGGCCTCATAGCGTATTTAAAAAATGACATTTGTTGTTCCAATTTACTCATTCTACCTCTGCCTACAGAAGGTATGCAGTTTACCCAGAGTACCAGAAAGAATATGAGATTTAGGGCAGCTTGAACTAGGCTTGAACACTGTTTCACAATTATTGAGTTATTGAGCTTCTCTGGGCCTCAATTTCCTTATCAGTAAATCAGACCCCCGTGATGATATCTACCTCCTGGGACTGCTGTGAGTATTGCATTTCTGCTGAACATCTTCCCTCTGCCTTTCCAGATCCACTCACCACCATTTTTCACCTGTGCTGTTCTAAGAGGCTATTTAGGAAGGATTCTTTCAATGGGCTCCTGGACTCTCTGGTGTCCACTGGGTTTGGCTAATGAAAAGCCCCAAGGAGAGTTGGAGGTACGAGGGAGAAAGGAAGGAGAGTGAGGACTGTGGACCTATTCTCCTGGCTCCATCCCTGTAAGTCACCTCGAGCTGGATGAGTCTCTTGGTGGAGGTCACTGTACTTCTGAAGATAGCAATTTTCTCATGATTTATTGATTTTTCCAGATTCTAGTAACCACTTCCTCCGTGTTCTCATTCCTTTGGGTTTGGAGTGATGGCAGCTGCTACTAGCACAATCTCTGATGTTCCCCCTGCATCTACCTGTATAATGGTCCCTTTGAAGACATATATTTGTCAAATATTCCATTTTGGATGTACCATCTGTTTGACCTAGATACTACATGCTTAGAACAGAGCCTGACATATATTATATTCTTGGTGTATAGAATCTATTGCTAATTGTAGTATTAATATTAGTGTAGAGATAGTAGTTGTTGCAGTGGAGGCAATGGTGCTGGTATTTTTCAAAGCCACTCATTCAGTCACATGCAAAGCCAGTAGTAGGATATATTCCTCTTTCATACTCAACTCTTTCTCAATGATTGCTTTTCAACTGTCTGTGCTCCAAAGGGAAATATACGGTTGGCTTCTAACTCCTTGCTCTTTGTGGCCACGGGGTGCTGTAAATCCCAGGCAGATCCTATCCTATATCTGGTACTTTGTGTGGTGTTTAAACCTACCTTAGACAGATAAAAATTGTAACAAAAATCGTTAAGAATGTAGCTGAGGGTTATTATTATAACTAAACTAATGTCAGTCTATAATATCACTTGTACAAAGGTCCAAAAACAAAAGGTGAAAAGGTTTCAAGAAGTCCCTGGTTCTAGCCCTGGGTCCATCTCTGACTTACAGCATGACATGGGAGAGTCACTTTGAGTAGTTCCTCAACCTGATATGAAGAAGAAGAATATTCTTGAAAAGTGAACGCATCAGAAATTAAAAAAAAAATCAATATGATAAACTCATTGTACACTGATGATCTTTAATTTTTGATTATTCATTTTGGTGGAAAATATAACATAATCATTAAGTTTTTTAATAGGAGTTATTTTGTAAAGTAAGTTGTAATCTTTCAATAGAAGTATGCACTGAATGTGTTCCTAACATTTTGATGAATTTTCATTGGATAGTGATATACTCATCAAAATATTTTGTGTAAACAAATTTAGAAAACAATTATAAAAGGTACTAAGATAATCGAAAGCTGTTATTTTCAGCAATTTTAATTAGTTTTTGACGTACCCTATTTGATGTGGCATGCCTGTTGGTTCTTGCTTGTTTTTTGTTTGTTTGTTTGTTTTTTATAACATGACATGACAGGGTGATGTTCTCACTGCTAATTGCAGGCAAAAGTCCAAAAGAAATAAATATTTAGATGTTAGTTTGTAATAATTTACTAAATGGAGTTGTTAATCTCTAGATAACATCTGGAGTTCACTAAAAAAGAAAAGTATACATTAATAACAGTGTTCTCTTGGTTTGTTACTGTTTAGATGGTAGTAATGGAAGTGCTATGAATTATGTGTTTCTGGAGGTCAGCAGAGTATTTTTCTAGACTTTTTATTGATTTTATGGTATATGAAATAAAGATATATGAACCTGACGAACACTGGAACAAAAATCCAGGGTCTACTTCGCTTTTGTTCTATTTTTATTTTTATTTTTTTTCCATTATTGTGTTTTGTGACTTTCTATAGAGAATGGGACAAGTGTCAAACTATGGGAGGAATCTAGGGCCATGCCTTCTTTATCTTTGGCTCTCTCTCTTGTTCTCTTTTAAAACATTTTCAGCTTTTTATTTTGAAACAATTATGAGTTTACAAGAAATTTCAAAGATATGTACATGGAGGCCTTATGTACCCTTCAACCAGTCTCTCCCAATTAGTAAAATCTTCAATATACTACCACATTACACTATCAAAACTAGAACATTGACATTGGTATAATCCAGAGCTTTTTAAGATTCAACACTTTCCTTTTGGCTATTCTAGTCACTTTATATTTCCATATGGATATTATAATTATCTTGTCAATTTCTATTAAAAATCCTTTTTAGAATTTTGATTAGAATTGAATTGAACCTACAGATGAATTTGGAAATAACTGCCATTTTACAACATTGAATCTTCCAACCGAAAATCAAAATACACATCTTGATTTTTTCATGTCATTAATTCATCACTGCAATTTTTTCTAGTTTGAAGTGTACAAGTCATTTACATCTTTGTTCAGATATATCCCTAAGACTTTAATAATTTTAGTGATATTTTAAATTGCACTGTTCTTATTTTCAACTTTCGGTTGTTGAAATTAACTTCCAGTCCACCCTAGGACCACCATTAGTTGAAACATTGCCTCTTCTAATATATAAACTTCTAATATATAAACATACAATTGATTTGTGTATTGTTCTCTTACTCTGCAATCTTGCTAATCTCAATTATTGTAGAAGCATTTTTTTAGATTGACTTTTCTACATACACTCTCATGTAGTCTTTGACAAAAGACACTTACTTCTCCCCTTCCAAACTGAATCCATTTTTTTTCTTTTTGCACTGGACACAATCTCCAGTACAAAGCTTAACTATGCCCACACTGGTGCACATGTTGGTCTTAGATTGTAGTATCCTGCATGTAAACACTGAGAACAACTTCCAGCACTTGAATATCCACTCCTTCCCCTACCCACATACTGGCTGAATTCATGTTGGGAGACTACATTTACTATGAACATATACCCCTCATTTGAAACAAGACTAGGATACATGGTAAAGAATGCTTATTCACTAAAATTTTGACAGACTCAAGGCCATTATTTCAGATTGGAAAGAGGAAATTTAAAAGAACTACATGGACATTGAGTAAAAGAACATGGATTGAAATTTGCCTGGCAGTAGCCTAAAAGTAAATGGTCTTCAAGGTGCATATGCAAGAACTGTAGGAAGGAAATGGGATAATTCACATCTCCACCAATAATTAAATGTAGCCACACTAGCTTGGAGGGATTTGAGGTGAGACATTTAAAATACTAGGTCATGGTGGGTGCTGGAAGACAAAAGAATGAATCACTTACTAGGAATGACTGTGGGGAAGGGCTTGAAGGAACCATCCCCTCGCTTCCATGTGAGCCATGAACATTAAACATGGAGAAATGAGGAGAGGCGGCAGATCCGTTTGGGATGCATTATCTTAAGGGGATGCTGAAAAAACAACAGCATTTGGTTTCCTCTATACCCCTTTCCCCTCCCCGGCAAGCCCAGGGAGTGGGCAGCAGTGGTGCTTTGTGATGCCAAAGCCACGCTGGGACTGCCATTGGCTGGGACGCTGCCTGTATGATCAAACAAAGCTCAAGGGCGTGGCTTTGCCTTGTCACCAGGAGGGTATATATAGGGAGGGCAAGAGCTCTGGGACATCCTCCTGGGAAGCTTCAATATAGCTGTGGAAGTCTGGACTCTACAAGAGCCTACTAGAGACATTCTACAACCAACCCCAATCATGGAACAGCCAACTTCAAGCACCAGCGGGGAGAAGATGAAGAGCCCCTATGAATCCAACAAAAAAAATGATGAGGTAAGACTGTTAGGTTTTGAAGGGAAGGCGAGGGTGAAAGAAAGACACACTGAGAGGGGGTGGCTCGAACAGCAACACAGGAATATGGCAGACACCTGTGGCAGTGGGGGGCCCGCTTAATGCCAGAGCCCACCGCTGCTTACCGGCTGGGGTGCTTGTAGGTATGGGTGGGAGGGGCCTGGGCAGTATGGCTTCCTGCCTGGCAGGATATTGATAAGATGGTTTTATGATCAGGCTGTTTGGCCCTTTTTCCAGTGGGATGTCATTGTGGTGTTTCTTGGAACTTTGCCCAGCAAGATACGATAGGAAAGTTTCTTTAGTTGGGCCTTTGTCCACCTTGTGTTACAATGAGTAGGCAAGATTTTTCTCCCGGCCCGAACCCCCATGGAATGTTTCACTTTGACCAAGGTCTGCAAAATAGCAGGGGGCTTACTAAATGGTGGTTTGGACTCGCATTCTTGCCTTCTACTTTAGTGTAAAAGGAAGAGGGTCGTTGTCGAGTATCTGGCTGCTTCCCGCTGAATGGGGGAGCTGTAATCAGGGTTTGGGTTTTGAAGCAGTGGGTGTTGGACTTCAGAGTTGTTTTCCTGGAGGCACTGGTACTGGATTGGCAGAGGAGAAGGATGGTTTCAATGTGTTGCAGGACGAGGGAGTTTAGCCTTCGGGAGATAAAGCGGGACATGAAGGTGAGTATACATGGGCCAATTGTAGTATTAGGAGGAGGAAGATTAACGGCCCTAAGAAAGGGGCCACCTGCTATCTCAGTGTTGAGTGCAGCAGAGATGTTTAGTTCTGCTAACACTAGAATGAGATGTAGAGCCTGCTTAGTGTGTGTGGAGGAAGATGAGACAGAAGCTACTAAAGGAACCTGGATGGTCTGCTTGTTAGGCAAAATGTTAACGTCTAGACTGAAACACCAGGGTACATGTTCCTGACCAATTGGCCAGTAGACAAAGATAAGAGTTTGTGCCATAAAGGAAGAAGACGCTGGGGGTGGACAGACAAAAGTTGTAGGTTATGGTAGCAAGCCATGAGAAGGTGGGGGTTGAATTCTGCACAAACCCTTTGTTTTAACTTTTATATTTTTCCAAGTTGAATAGCTGCCAGCAAGGGTAGCCCGTCTGAGGGCCTGATAGGAAATGGTGGTGGGGGAGGAGGTGAAGGCTGGTTTTGGAAAGAGAGAGATAAGTGGGTTTTTGTAACCAATAGCCACTATGGTCCTGACAGGGCAGAAGGGTACAGGTTGCAGTTGATGAAATTGTGCATTTTTTCCAGGGAGTGCCCTTGAGTTGGATACATGGAGAGTGGTGCCGTCAGAGAGGGGAGGGGTTGGTAAGAGGTGTGGGAGGGGTTAGTAAGAGGTGTTTTATGGAATCCGACTTGTATCATGCTTAGTTAAGAGGCTATGAGGCGAAGGAGGGTGATAGCCCTGTGTGTGACTGTGTGGGTGGATTTGATGGATTAGGGGGAAAGGTGATTAGCCGAGCAAGATTATAAACAGGTTTGGGGAATGAATTGGTCAACTAGGTGAGATGCAGGTTTATTTTGGACTGAGTTCATGTGGCCAGGTTGACAGGAAGGGTTGTGAATTGCTGGATTTGTGTGGACAAACAAATTTAACAGTTGGAAGGAAGAGGGGAGTGTGACTGATTTACAAGGCAATGTGTGAGGCTGATGAAGGGTGCTCAACTGTTAGAGGCTAGGGGTCGGAACTTCGAATATCCCACAGACAAAGAGGACAAAAGAAGAAAGAGGAGATTTGAGTAGGAGTGAAATTTTGGAAGGTGCCCTGCAGTCATACCTCCTGGATTAGTGTGAGAAATTGGTAGGACTATTCAGGGACATGGGGAAGGGAAACCAGGAAAGGTCTGAAATCAAGTAGGAGAAAAAAGATTGGAAATTGGAGACGGAGAGTGTTATGGACTAAGGGTTGGCAACTTCTGGAATTCTTGTTAAGTACAGTGAGGTTGGTCCTGTGAGGGAAGGAGAATAATTTGGGGGGGAACAAATTTCTACATGTGGATCTGGTGCTCTTTTTAGTTTGCAATGGTGCATTCTGTGTGGAAAAGATGTTAGCTTTGCCCCAGTCATAGTAGTTAGGATAACCTGGTGAGGACTTATCCACTTATGTTGGAGAGTGGAGGAGGAGGAATCTGTGATTCAGACCCAGTCCCCTGGTTATAGGGACAGGGAGGAGTGTTTTCAGGATGGACTTTTAGGCTTAGTCAAGTAAGCATTTACATACTGTCTTATTAGATGTTGGGTGAGGTGTAACGCTGCTCAAGTATTCCATATAGAAGGGGGAGAAAATACAGGGAGATTCTGGAGGATAAAGGGGCATTGGTACATGAGCTTAAATGGGCGTAAACTGAGGGGCTTTTGGGAAATGACTCATAAATGCATGAGGAACAGTGGGAGAAGTGAAGTCCAGGCCATTTTATCCTTTAGGGAAGGTTGGTTAGTTGCTGCTTTCTAAAAAAAATTTCCTGAAGATTCTGGGTGGTAAGGAATATGCAAAGCCCATTTAATGTTTAGAGCCTTTACCAGCTGTTGGTTAAACTGTGAAACAAATTGGCCCATTGTCTGACTGGATGCAAAAGGAGAGTTTAAACCGGTGGATAATATGGGTGGAGAGAATAGAAGCGATAGTGTGTGCCTTTTGGTGGTGGTAGGAAAAGCTTTTATCCATCCAGAGAATGTATCGCCTATTGTCAGAAGGTATAGGAATCATTTTATGGGGGGCATGTGGTTGATGTTGATTTGCTAGTCCTGCCCTGGTAAGTGTCCTCAGGCCTTGTGTGTTGGAAAGGAGGTGGTTTGATAGCTTCCTGAGGGGAAGTTCGAGTGCAAAGGGAACATGCCTTAGTAATAGTTTTCAGATTGGCAGCCATGGTGGAAGAATGTATATAAGTTTTTAAAAACTGGAGTAGGGGCAGTGACCGGCGTGGAAACGGTTGTGCACATGTAAAAGTACAGAAGGTTTTTTCAACTTGGGCAAGACACTTTTATCGTTGAGGTAGAACCATTTTTTCCTGAATGGCGCCAGCCCGGGCAAGTGGGGTTTGTTCCTCCTGGGTATATACAGGGTGTATGCTGGGGAAAATGAGCAATAACGATGGGGTTGTAAGGGCTGCCTGCCAGGCTGCAGAATTTGTTGAAAGGTTTTTTTTGAGTATGGCATCTTTAGACTTTCGGCGCCCCTTGCAATGGATAATGGTGGCCATCAGAGGTAGTTTATCCACCCCCAGAAGCTTATGTATAAGTTTGCCATTTCTTATGGAGGTTCCTTTTGCAGTTAGGAAACTCTGTTCCTGCCAGATTAAGGCATGAGAGTGTAGTTCATGGTATGCATATTTGGAATTGGTGTAAATGTTGACCCTCTTTGCCTTCGCTAGGGTGAGGGCCCTGGTTAGGGCAACTAGCTTTGCCTGTTGAGAGGTAGCATGGGGTGGGAGAGCATTGGATTCTAGGAGTTTATTTTCAGCAATGATGACATAACCAGCTGCTGGACATGGCTGCCTAAAAGAGCTTCCATTAATTAACCGTGTGTGTGTTCCCTGCAAATGGGCAGCTGAAATGTGTTAAAAGGAGAAGGAGAGGGAGTCTAAGAGGTCCAGGCGCGAGTGAGAGAGCTTAGAGTCGGAAGTGTTCACATGGATGAGGGTGGCTGAGTTGAGAGTTTTATATCTCTGGAAGGTGATTGGACGGTTACCTATGAATAAAGCGTGTACCTGCTGAAAGCGGGATGGTGGGAGGGATAGAAGAAATTGATGGTTTATGGGGTCCTGTAGGTAATGGGAAGATGCAATAGTAATGTGTTGGTTGAGAGGGAGTTTCTGTGCCTCTAAGGCCAGCGATGTGGCCACACCCGAGATTTTTAGTCAGAGTGACCAGCCTTGGATGACAGAGTCCAGTTGTTTTGAGAGATGTGCAATGGCTCGTGGGGCATCGCCGTATGTTTGGCAGAGTAGTCCAAGAGCAAGGCCTTGGTCGGAATATACATACAAAGTACAGGGCTTGGGATTGGGCAGTCCCAGTGCCAGGGCAATTAAAAGGGCATTTTTTAGTTTTGAAATGGGATTTGTTGGGGCAAGCTGGGTTTAGGGGTTTTAGGATGGGCCCATGTGAGGCCACGTAGAGTGGCTTGGCCAGCAAGTCAAAGTTGGGAATTCACAGCCAGAAGTATCCCACAAGGCCCAAGAAGGAGGGGAGGTACTTTTTTTCTGTGGGTAAGTGGCATGTCACAAATTAGCTCCTTTCATTGGGTTGGGATGGCTCGAGAATTAGGGGTTAGGACAAATCCAAGGTAAGTAACTTTGGTTTGGGCTACCTGAGATTTTGTGGGTTAGGCCCAATATACTCGATTATGAAGGAAGTTTAAAACCTGAGTGGTGTGTTGAATGGACAGGTTAAGGAATGGGCTACAGAGAAGGAGGTCCTTGACATATTGGAGGAGGGTACTAGGAGCAAGGGGAAGTTCAGCTAGGTACTTGATGAGGGCCCGTCTGAACAGGTGAGGCCTATCCCGGAACCCCTCTAAGAGTACAGTCTATGTGTAAGTCCATGTGTAAGTCCTGTAAGAGTACAGGACATGTGAGTATTAGGATTTGACCAAGTTAAAGCAAAAAGACTTTGGTAAGCCGGATTTAAGGGAATAGTGAAATAGTCGTCTTTTAGTTCCAATACAGAGGACCCACAAAGATGTGTTCCTTGTCCTCCAGGGTGAGGGTAGAGGAGAGGATGACATATATATCATGCCAGGTAAGGTTGTAAGATTTAGGGAAGTACAGAAATTCCTTGCAGAAAGAGGTAGGATCCATTGAAAAGGAGCCAAGTCTCTTTTTAATATGGGAGAAGTCAGCTAGGGAACTTGAATTCAGAATATGCTTTCAGCCCTCATGACCTCCTGCAAGGGAAGACTTTGGAAGGCCTTTGGGCATGTGCCTGGTTTCTGGAGATAGGGAGTTAGGCGTGAGACCTGATTTGATGTGGAGAAGGAAGGGGGAATGGAGGGCGACAGTAAGGGGGTGAAGGAGTCAGATCCGAAGGAGAAGGTGGAGGGAATGGTGGTGGGCAGGAGACTGAAGAACGGGTGTGTTGGCCAGGTTGAAATTCAGAGGAGGAAGCCTTGTCTGTAGGAGGAGGCATTTTGGGGGGGTTTCTCCTTGTGCAGGAAGATTTGAAATGGTGAACAAAATTGGTAGAAAGAGAGAGTGAGGCATGAAGCAAAGCACTTCAGATCATTTACCATTGTGTTGGAGAAAGTTTTTTAGATTATGTTGAATTTGGAAGTTTTGTTTTTTGGAAGAGGGGAGTGAATACTCTGGATGGGAGCGAATACCCCTGAGGAAAGTGAGTACCCAGGAAGGGAGTGAATATGCCAGTGGAGAGCGAGTACTCCAGAGAGAAGTGAATACCCCAGAGGAAAGTGAGTACTCGATTCTGCCTGGGAGAAGGGACCTGGAGAGTCAGGGTAGCCCTGTAGCTATTCATGTTCCCCAGAGGCCAGACTAGCCAGAGTGGCAAGCGTTCTGAGGCTGTCCCCTGAGAAGGGAGGCTGCGGTCACCTGGTGACTGGGGAGAACTCTCACCCAGCACTGGAATTTTTTTGGAGAACTGGCAGAAATAGAGAGGAATCCACAATGGAGGAAGAGGGAGACTCATTCACTAATTGAAGCCCAGTGTTGGATGTGATGTCCAGCAATGGGGGTGATACTTGTTGCAGCCGCCTGGAAAGGGGAAGGAAGGAAAAATAAGAGGGAGAGTTTGATCAATATCTGGAGGTTAGCCCAGCACTGGAGAATATGAGAGAATAGGGGGAACAGGACTCAGAACAGGGAGTCCACTCAGGATCTGGAAATAGGCCCCAGTCTAGTTTGTGCTGCTTGCTGTTTGCTGCTTTCTGCTTTCTAGGTTGCAAGAGAAAACTTACCCATCAGAACCCAATCACCGTTCTGGGTTTTGGCACCAAAATGTTAGGTTTTGAAGGGAAGACAAGGGTGAAAGAAAGACACACAGAGAGGGGACATCTCAAACAACACAGGAATATTGCAGACACCTGTGGAAGTGGGGGACCAGCTTCATTCCAGAGCCCACCACTGCTTACAGTCTGGGGTACTTACAGGTATGGGTGGGAGGGATCTGGGCAGTACGGCTTGCTGCCCAGGAGGATATTGATAAGATGCTCTTATCGTCAGGTGGTTTGGCCCTTTTTCCAGTGGAATATCATTGTGGTATTCCTTTGCAGCTGCCTGGAAAGGGGAAGGAAGGAAAAATAAGATGCAGAGTTCGATCAATATCTGGAGGTTAGCCTAGGGCTGGAGGATACGAGAGAATAAGGGGAACAGGACTTAAGATAGGGATGTTTCTTTAGTTGAGCCTTTGTCCTCCTCGTGGTCAGGTGGTTTCTCCTGGCCCAAACCCCCATGGAATGTTTCACTTTGACCAAGTTCTGCAAAATAGCAGGGATCTTACAAAATGGTGCAGTTTGGACTAACCGATGACCCTACCCATGCTCCTCTTCTTCTTCCCCATAGATCCCTACCCTATGATTCCACCTTGTTCTTCTCTGGCACAAACCCCTTCCTCAAACTGCATTCCTTCTCATAAAGCCCCCCTTGCTATCCAGTCTCTATCCTATTCACCCAAAATAATGTCTTTCTGGCCCCTCCCTGTTTTCTCACCAGATGCAGGAGGCACCAAACAGAGTCTTAGCCCCTGAACAGAGTTTGAAAAAGACAAAAACATCAGAATATCCAATAATATTTGTGTATTACCACAAGAAGGGTAAGAAAATAAGTTCAAGTCAACTGGAGAATGACCAGTCCCAAGAGAACTCCATCGATCCAATCCAAAAGGAAGAGGATGAAGGCGTAGACTTATCTGAAGGATCTTCAAAGGAGGATGAAGACTTAGACTCATCTGAAGGACCTTCCAAAGAGGACAAAGACCTAGACTCATCTGAAGGATCCCCACAGGAGGATGAAGACCTAGGCTTATTTGAAGGATCTTCACAGGACAGTGGGAAGGATTAGTCACACATGGAGAAACCAAATTGGACAAATCATCACTACTGATGGCGATGATTACAATAAAATCAAGTTTGAGGAGTTGATGACTGTGTATATCTCTGCCTATTTTCTGGTGGTTAGAGGGAAGGGAAGGGAAGAAGTAGGCATTTGAGTAGGGAGGGATATGAGGTCCTGTAGGGTTGGCAGACAGACCCACAGGTTGACAGCCAGACACTGTAAATAAGGACTGGGGGAGGACTGACTCCTCAGACAAATTTTCTTCTTAAAATTTTGTCTCACTGGAGAGGAAGAAAAGGACTTGGTGTTTCTTGGAGCATGTGATTGTGTAGAAGAGCATATAAAAAGATCTATATTGGCCAGGCATGGTGGTTCATGCCTATAATTCCAGCACTTTGGGAGGCTGAGACTGGCAGTCATCTGAGGTCAGGAGTTTGAGACCAGCCTGGCCAACATGGTGAACCCCTGTCTCTACTAAAAAATATACAAAAATTAGCCAGGCATGGTATCAGGCACCTGTAATCCTAGCTACTTGGAGACTGAGGCAGGAGAATCGCTTGAACCCAGGAGGCGTAAGTTGCAGTGAGGTGAGATCATGCCACTGCACTCCAGCCTGGGGGATAGAGCAAGGCTCTGTTTCCAAAATAACAAAAATAAAATAAAATAAAATAATAAAATAATCTGTATTGTATATAGGTGACAGTGACACTCTTTCCAAAATGAAGACATCAAAATCACCACCTCCAGGCCACATACATCATAGTGGCATGGGTTATAACTCACCCAATGCTGTGAGCAACTGAAGCCCCTCAAATGGATCAAAAACCTCACCCTACATAAAGTAAGACATCATGTCACATACACTAAAATAATGGTGCTTGGAGGCCATGATCCCAATACTAGGGCATTTCTTTGTTAAGAAACTTTAGGTGGAACAGTAGCCTACCAAGTGTGGGACACTGGGAGTGGCCATTGTCTACTGCAGGCAATAAAGGAAAGCAGAGTCTACAGAGAATTTGAATACAATGATACAAATAAAAGTTGTTATTTTTATTACCACTTCCATACATCAGCATTTCTATAGAATGTCAATGATTAAGAATTCTTCCCTTGAAAAAAATATTGTTTTGATTGAAGGGAATACACTAGAGTGGTTTTGGCATCAAGTTTAGAGGGTTGAGTTACATTCTTTGAGTTAATTGCCAAGACCCTCTCCTGTTTGTTTACTCATTCACTCTCCTTTATTTCCATGACCCAGTTTTATTTCTCTTGTCTACATTGGCAATCATTGTAATGCGTTTGGTGTGTATCCTTTTCTCTGTATGAGTGTCAATACATGTTTTTTTTTTATTTTTTATTGTTTATGGACATTTGTTTTCAATTTATGGAGCCATTGTCAGTATTTAATGTTTCACTCAGGCCTGTTTTTTTTTTTTTTTTTTTTTTTTTTTTTTTTTGAGACGGAGTCTGGCTCTGTCGCCCAAGCTGGAGTGCGGTGGCCGGATCTCAGCTCACTGCAAGCTCCGCCTCCCAGGTTCACGCCATTCTCCTGCCTCAGCCTCCCAAGTAGCTGGGACTACAGGCGCCCGCCTCGTCGCCCGGCTAGTTTTTTGTATTCTTTAGTAGAGACGGGGTTTCACCGTATTAGCCAGGATGGTCTCGATCTCCTGACCTTGTGATCCGCCCGTCTCGGCCTCCCAAAGTGCTGGGATTACAGGCTTGAGCCACTGCGCCCGGCCACAGGCCTGTTTTTAAGATGCCTCTGTTTATATATAATCTGTTCTTCCCTTGTAAATGAATATATCAGGTACATTTTTGTATTTTGTGAATTTTAGAAAGATATTTTGATTTGTAATATTTGTACCCACCTTCTGGTCCATGTTTTGTTTAATTTATATCTTAGTGTTACATTTTCTTTCAAATGACTGTAAATAGTATCATGTGCTTAATTTTGATTTCCACATATTCAATGTCAGCATATAGAAGTGTGATGGATTTTTTATTTCTATTTTAAAGAAATTTTATTGTGTATACTTGAGGTTTACCACATGATATTATGGGATACATAAAGTAAAATAGTTACTATGGTGAAGCAGATTAGCATACCTCTCTTCTTAGTTTTTAAGTGTGCGACAATAGCAGCTAAAATCTACTCATTTAACAAAAATTCATGACAATTTCATCAGGTTTAGTCTCCCTGTACATTAGATCTCCATACTTGTTCATCCTACACACCTGCTATTTTGTGTCCTTTGACCTACTTCTTCCCATTTCTTCTCCTACCCCCAATGTTTCATTCTCTACCTCTGTCTCCTTGAGCCCCTTATTTATATGGTGCACATATGAGATCATCAAATCTTTTTCTTTCTGTCTGGATTATTTAACTTACTGTGATGTCCTCTAGGTTCATCCATGTTGTGGCAAATGCTAAGACCTCTTTATTTTAAGGCTGAATAATATTTAGTTCTGTATAACTATATATAACTACACACACACACACACACACACACACACACACACACACACACACACACGCACACACAGAGAGAGAGAGAGACCAGATTTTAAAATCCAATTATCCATTGATGGGCATTTAAGTTGTTTCCATATCTTGGCTATTGGGAATAATGCTACAATGAACGTGAGAGTGCATGTATCTATATGAGGCTGTGATTTCATCTCATTTGGGTATATACCCGGAAGAAGGATTGCTGGGCCATATGGTAGTTACTTGTTAATTTTTTTAGATACTTCCATGGTGTTTTACTTTACGGTTATACCAATCTACGTTTCCACCAACAGTGTACTAGGGTTCTTTTTTCTCCACACCCTCATCAACATTTGTTATTTATTGTCTTTTTGATAATAGCCATCTTAACAAGCATGAAGTGATAGAGTGGTTTTAATAGGCATTTCTCTTATGATTAATGATGTTGAATGCCTTTTAATATACCTGTTAGCATGCCATTGTGAGAAATAATATGAAGAGATACCAGTGTATCTTTTACTCAGTTTCCTCCCATGATAAGACCTTGCAAATGCGCAGTACAACATCCCAACCAGAAACCTGACATCAATACACTCCATCTATTCAGATTTCACCAGGTTTACATGTGCTCGTCTGTGTGTGTGCTCAGTTATATTCAGTTTTATCATATGCCTAGATTCAAGGAACAACGCCCATAATAAGAACACAGAAGAGTTTTATCAACACGAAAGATCTCTCATGTTGTCCTTGAATAGCCACCACCAACCTTCCTCTCAAGTTCATAACCCCTAGTCATGACTATTCTCCACCTATATAATTTTGTCATTTTCAGAGTGTTATGTGAATCTTTCAGTATGTAACCTTATGGAATTGGTGTGTTAGTCTGTTCTTGCCTTGCTATAAAGAAATACCTGAAGTTGAGTAACGTATAAAGAAAAGAGGTTTAATTGGCTCACAATTCTGTAGGCTGTACAGGAATTGTTGCCAGCATCTGCTTCTGGTTATGGTCTCAGGAAGCTTACAATTATCGCAGGTGAAGGGAAAGCAGACACATCACATGGTGAGAGCAAAACCAAGAGAGGGAGGAGGTGCCACACACTTTTAAAAACCAGATCACATGTGAACTCAGAGCAAGAACTCACTCATCACAAAGGGGATGGTGCTAAGCCATTTATAAGAGATTCACCCCCGTAATCTAATCACCTACCACCAGACCCACCTCCAACACTGGGAATTACATTTCAAAATAAAATTTGGAGGGGACAAACATCCAAACCATATCATTTATTTTGTCACTCACCGTAAGTCTCTGAGGATTCATTCATGTTGTTGCAATATATCAATAGTTTATTCTTTTATATTCCTGAGTGTGATATTCCATTGAATAAATGTACCATAGTTTGCTTAATCTTTCTACCTGTTGAAGGACATCTGGGCTGTTTCTAGTTTTTGGCTATTACAAATAAAGCTGTTATAATCACTCATATGCAGGATTTTGTATGAATGTAAGATTTCATTTCTCTGTAATAATTACCCAGATTATGGATACTAGGGTAGTTGCCCTATTTGGTTGTATAAGGAAATTCCAACCTTTCTAATGTGGCTGTGTCATTTACATTCCCACCAGCAATGCATACATGATCCAGTTTCTTTGCATCTACACTAGCATTTGGTTTTGTCACTTTTAAAAAGCTTGGCCTTTCTGGAAGGTGTGTCCTAATATCTGATTGTGGTCTTAATTGGCATTTTCCTGATGGCTAATGATATTAAATATCTTTTTATGTACTTATTTGTCATCCATATATTCTCAGCCCTCTCTCTTTGACAGATTTATGACAACGGGTTAGAACAAAGATGTTGACAATATATGTATTAAGTCTGAAAAAGACACAAAGATTAGAAGATTTTTCTAATAACAAGATTTAAATGCAGTAAGAGTTTAAACAGGCTAGACTGTGGACCACTTGAACTATGATTGTAATCAGACAAGAGAAATTTACTAGAGAACATTGGCATGCTGTGATCTTGGAATCCCAAAACTATTATCTTGTGAATAGAATGAGAGACATTTGGTTTAACAGTAGTATCAAAAAAGCAACTGAGAGGTTTTCAATTGACAGTCAATAGATTGTGAACCAAGCATGTGAAAAGGCTGTTCAGAAACTACTAGTATCTTTGAGTAACTTCCATTGAAATGTAACTAAAACAAGAGGTGACTTTCTCTTCCTGTCCTGTGTTGATCAGACTACACTTGAAAGGAGTAGTTCCAGTTGTGGACCTTTAAGAGGAAGAGAGACAAATTAAATAGCCACCTGAGGAAGGAAGAAATCTGATGATGTTGAGACCTGAAATGGTGTCGTGGGACAAATGATGAAAATAACTGTATCAGGTATCATTCTGATGGGAAACAGACTGTACACTCGAATAGGAAAATTAGAGGAGGGTTTAATAAATGTCTAACACTTAGTGATTACAGAGGAATGGGACAGTATAGGGAAACCAGAAGAAATAACTTGGAGTTGGAAACAGGAGGGCAACTGCTACTAACCCTAAGTTTGACAGGGAGAAGGAGGAGACTATTACTGGAACCTGGAGAATTAGGGAGCTGTGTGTAGAGAACTGTCAGACAAAAAGTGATCATCTAGGTTAAGAAATGAAACAGAAATTTCAGAAATTACAGAAATTCTGCAAGGAACAAGCCAGATAAAGAAATACTCTGACTTCATTTTCCTCCTTCTCCAATCATCTGCAGGGACCTACCATTCACTAAAACTAACCCGAGGCCAGAGAACAAGACAGCCTGTTGTCAGGCCTCTGAGCCCAAGCCAAGCCATCATATCCCCTGTGACCTGCAGGTATACATCCAGATGGCCTGAAGGAAGTGAAGAATCACAAAAGAAGTGAAAATGGCCCTTTCCTGCCTTAACTGATGACATTACCTTGTGAAATTCCTTTTCCTGGCTCAGAAGCTCCCCCACTGAGCACCTTGTGACCCTCGCCCCTGCCTCCAGAGAACAACCCCCTTTGACTGTAATTGTCCATTACCTACCCAAATCCTATAAAACGGCCCCACCCCTATCTCTCTTCACTGACTCTCTCTTTTTGGACTCAGCCGGCCTGCACCCAGGTGATTAAAAAGCTTTATCCTTCACACAAAGCCTGTTTGGTGGTATCTTCACCTGAACAGGCGTGACATTTATTAATACAGTCCATGGTTTATATGAGTCA
Organism: Rhinopithecus roxellana; assembly: GCF_007565055.1. Classification (NCBI taxonomy): domain Eukaryota; kingdom Metazoa; phylum Chordata; class Mammalia; order Primates; family Cercopithecidae; genus Rhinopithecus; species Rhinopithecus roxellana. The sequence continues at coordinate 116,571,666 of NC_044555.1, read as the reverse complement.
GATTTTTAGGAGCACAAAGCAGAGTGAAGAAGAGTGGAGAATGGATCTGGTAAAGCAAATGGATGGTATATTAAGAACACTGAACTCAGAGAAGCAAAAGTCTCAGGAGAGATTAGTGTCTTTCTTCAACTCTCTCTCATAGGCATCATGTGGAATCAGGTCAGACTTACACTTTTTGAGTGTCATGCCTATGATTAGTAGGGCCACAGCAGGGAACTTGGGGGAAAGTGGCATAAACTCCCTTAGGCAGTTGATGTGGATGAGTTTGTCCTGGAAAAGCTGTTTACAAAATGATCAACTGCAATTTTGCTCTTTTGGAGCTTGGAAAACAATACCCCAAAATGAAGACCTCAGGAGCAAAAAGTCTTTCTTTAATCTTCTCCTACCCTCCTGTCTCTCAGTCTCATTCTCCCCCAAGGCTAGCCATAGAAACTAGAATCCTTCTTCCCTAAGGTGTGTCATAGAAACCAAAACATATTTTCCCCAAAGGCAGCAACGAAACCTAAAAATATTACTCTAATTTTCACTCCACCTTTCTGTGTCAAAATTGGCCATAAAGAAATGGTCTGATCTACCTTATTTGAATCTCCCAATTCACAGGGAGTCCTGCCACACATCCAGAAGGAAGAATGTTGCTCGAAGAAGCCAAGAATAATCTAGACATACAGGCCTTTCTGTGTTTCCCCATTCAGTTCATTAGTATTAGTTTATACCCTTTTTGTCCAATCCTATTTCTGCACCTCTGTCCAAACTTCCTTAAACCTAGGCATAAAATGCACAATTTCCCCTGTATCTTTGGGTCTTCATTCTGCAGGCTCCCATGTACAACCATTAAATAAATCTGTATACCTCTTCTGCTATCAATCTGACTTTTCTCAGTGATTTTTAGTGAGCCCTCAGAGGGCCTTGCCCCCTACAGCTCTTCCCTGTGGGTGCGAATATCTCACCATGCCTGTCACTCTTTACATCAAAATGTCTAATATTTGCTACTATATTTCCCTGGCATAAAGCAGAAAGTTGTTGTGTTTTTGAAACTTGACGTCACTTGGAAAATAATAGTTGTATTATTTAAAAACTTGAACAGTGGCAAGGATGTGTGGTAGCTTGACTGCTAATTTCCTGGAAGTTCAGACTTGACCTTGTTTGCTGTGGTACCATCCGGAAATAGCATGGAGCCTGACACACAATAGGCAATTAGTAAATATTTGCTGAATGATGGCACAAGTGTGGAAAGTAAAGTGTAGCATTGTCATGAAAAAAAAAGACTGATAGTGACTCATAAAATGTTCTAGCCCCAGCTGTGGTTATAACTAAAAATATAATCTAGTTAAAGAAACACCCTTTAAAGGTGATGTCCAATCATCTAATTCCATGAATTTAGATTTAATCACTAAATGTTTGGGTCCATGTATCACATTAATCTAGTGCAAATATATCCAAAGTATCCAAGATAATGGAATGAATCTCCCTAGCTGAGATTTTAATAGAATGTTGAGGCTGATATCTACTCTAAAAAAAAATGAGGCTGATATCTATTAAAAAATAAACTTTTCTATGCATAGACAGTAGATATAATGATCTTAATTATATTATTATTTTCATTTTACACAACCTTAATTTTTTTCTGGAGTTTTATTTTAGATACGGGGGTACACATGCAGGTTTGTTGCATGAATATATTGCATTTAGTTAGTGATTCTAGTACCCAATAGGTAGTTTTTTCACACATGCTCTCTTCCCTCCCTCCCCCATCTTGTAGTTTAGTATCTATTGCTTCTACATTTATGTCCATTTGTGCTCAATATTTAGCTACTGTTAATAAATGAGAACATCTGATATTTGGTTTTCTGTTTCTACATTAATTCATTTAAGATTATGGGCTCCAACTCCATTCATGTTGTTGCAAAGGACATAATCCCATTGTTTTTTATGGCTACATAGAATTCTGTGGTGTATATGTACCACATTTTATTTATCCAATCCACCTATTGATGGGCACCTAGATTGATTCCATGCATTTGCTATTGTGAATAGTGTGGTGGTGAGCACACGAGTGCATGTGTCTTTTGATATAATGATCTATTTTCCTTTGAGTATATATCCCATAAGGGGATTACTGGGCCAAATGGTAGCTCTATTTTAAGTTCTTTGAGCAACAGCTTAATTTTTAAAAGATATCCAAAGATAATTTTACTTTAGTAAACTTTAAATCAGTGCACATTTGGGTGGGCGCAGTGGCTCACACCTATAATTCCAAAACTTTGGGTGACTGGGGTGGGCATATTGGTGAGGTCAGGAGTTCGAGAGTAGCCTGGGCAACATGGCAAAACTCAATCTCTACCCAAAATACAAAAAAGAAAAAAAAATAGCCAGGCATGGTGTTGTGTGCCTGTGGTCTCAGCTACCTGGGAGGCTAAGGCAGGAAAATTGAGCCCAAAGGCCAGAGGTTGGAGTGAGGCAAGATTGTGCCACTGCACTCCAGCCTGGGTAACAGAGTGAGACCCTGTCTCAAAAAAAATAAATAAAATAATGTACATTTAAATGAAGAGTATTCCTTTTCATTGAAATGCTTCACTAAATGTGAATAACACTATTAATAATATTAATAATATTGAACATTTTCAAATAATTATGTCTAACATTTATTTAGCATTCACTAAATATCAAGCACTTCATATGCATAAGGTAATTTAACCTTCACAAGCAGCTTATGATTCTGGGAGTTTGGCTATCAGCATCCTTAGGGAATGAGGAATGGAGACCACATAGCAAGCAGTGAAAGAGAGATTCAAACCCAGGCAGTCTTGAATAAAGAGTCTGAATATATATCCACTCACTATAAATATTATCTCTTGACTTTTCCTCAGAAAGCTCATGGTAAATGCACGTTTTCTGTTACATAAATTCAAAGATACCATGACTACATATTAACATGGTTTGGTTCTGTGTCCCCACCCAAATCTCATCTTGAATTGTAATCCAAATTATAATACCCACATGTTGGGAGAGGGACCTCATGGGAGTTAATTGGATCATGGGGGACATTTCCCCATGTTTTTCTTGTGATAGCGAGTGAGTTATCACAAGATCTGATAGTTCTATAAGGGACTCTTCCCTCTTTCCTCATTCTTCTCTCTCCTGTAACCATGTGAAGAATGTCATTGCTTCCTCTTCACCTTCTGCCATAATTGTTAAGTTTCCTTAAGACTCCCCAGTCATGTGGAACTGTGAGTCAATTAGACATCCTTTCTTTACAAATTACCCAGTTTCAGGTATTTCTTTACAGCAGTGTGAGAATGAACTAATACAGTAAATTGGTACTGCAGAGAGTGGGGCACTGCTATAAAGATACCCAAAAATGTGGACGTGACTTTGGAACAGGCAGAGGTTGGAGTAGTTTGAAGGACTCAGAAGAAGACAGGAAGATGTGGAAAAGTTTGGAACTTCCTAGACACTTGTCGAATTGTTTTGACCAAAATACTGATAGTGACATGGATAATGAAGTCCAGGCTGAGGTGGTCTCAGATACAGATGAAAAACTTATTGGGAACTGGAGCAAAGGTCACTCTTGCTATGCTTTAGCAAAGAGACTGGCAACACTTTGCCCCTGCCCTACAGACCTGTGGAACTTTGAACTTGAGACAGATAATCTGAAATTGAAACTTATGTTTAAAAGGGAAGCAGAGAATAAAACTTTGAAAATTTGCGGCCAGATGATGCAATGGAAAAGAAAAACACATTTTCTGGGGAGAAATTCAAGCCAGTTGCAAAAATTTGCATAAATAACAAGGAGCTGAAATTTAATCTCCAAAGCAATGGGGAAAAGATCTCCAGGGCATGTCAGAGGTTTTCATGGTAGCCCCTCCCATCACAGGGCTGGAAGCCTAGGGAAAAAAAAAAATGGTTTCCTGGGCCGGGCCTACGGCCTTGGTGCTTGGTGCAGTCTCAAGACTTAGTGCCTTGCATTCTAGCTGTGACAAGAAAGGGGCCAATATACAGCTCAGGCTGTTGCTTCAGAGGATGCAAGTCCCAAGCCTTGGCAGTTTCCATGTAGTGTTGGTCCTTCCAGTGCACAGAAGTCAATAATTGAGGCTTGGAAACCTCTACCTTGATTTCAGAGGAGGTATGGAAACTCCTGAATGTCCAGGCAGAAGTCTGCTGCAGGGGTGGAGTCCTCATGGAGAACCTCTGCTAGGGAAGTACAGAAAAGAAAAGAGGGGTTGGAATCTGCACACAGAGTCTGCACTGGGGCACTTCCTAGTAGAGCTGTGAGATGAAGGCCACCATCCTCCAGAATTCAGAAAGGTGGATCCATCAACAGCTTGCACCCTGTGCCTGGAAAAGCTGCAGGCGCTCAATACCAACCTATGATAGCTGCTGGGAGGAGGCTCTACCCTGCAAAGCTACATGAATGGAGCTGCCCAAGACTGTGGGAGCCCACCTCTTGCATCAGCTTGCCTAGGATGTGAGACATGGACTCAAAGGAGATCATTTCAGAGCTTTAAGATTTAATGATTGCCTCGCTGGATTTTGGACTTTCATGGGGCCTGTAGCCCCTTTGTTTTGGTCAATTTCTCCCATTTGAACAGGTGCATTTATCCAGTGCCTGTACCCTCATTATATCTTGGAAGTAAGTAACTTGCTTTTGATTTTACAAGTTTATAGGTGGAAGAGACTTGCTTCATCTCAGATGAGACTATGGACTTGGACTTTTGGGTTAATGCTGAAATAAGTTAAGACTTTGTGGGGATATTGGGAAGGCATAATTGTGTTTTGAAATGTGAGCAGGATGAGATATGGGAGGGCCCAGGGACAGAATAATATGATCTGGCTCTGCATAACCACCAAAATCTTGTGTTGAATTATAATCTAAATTGTAATTCCCACATGTTAAGGGAGAGACCTGGTGGGAGGTGATTGAATCATGGAGGTGGTTCCCTCATGCTGTTCTGGTGATAGTAAGTTCTCATGAGATCTGATAATTTTATAAGGGTCTCTTCCCCCTTTTCTCATTCATCTCTCTCCTGCCACCATGTGAAGACTGTCCTTGATTCCCCTTCACCTTCAGGCATGATTGTTAAGTTTTCTGAGCCCTCTCCAGTCATATGGAACTGTGAGTCAATTAAATCTCTTCTGTTTATAAATTACCCAGTCTTGGGTATTACTTTATAGCAGTATGAGAATGGACTAATACAAATACTTTAGTTTTAGGGCCTGCATTGCAGCAATTTACCTTTTACTGCACTGACATCTAATGATACTTTAATGCATTTCTGATATTGCCTAGAAGAATGTACATGCATCTGAAAAATTCTATTGTAGAATGTAGCAGCTGGATTGAGAACAGTTACCACAAACAGATAGACATGACTATAAACTAATATAGCACTACTTCTGTCAATTAACAATGTGCACCTGGGTCAATTTGTGGCATGCTCTCCAACTTCTGACATAGTACACAGGGCAAGCTTTAGTCATCACAAGGGTTGTATGTCTTCCAGTTTGTGTGCTCTCATATGTGGGATTAATTTGCTTTTGATCATTTCTCTGAAAAAGATATTTTTAAATTTAGGAATATTATTTATTTCCTGTATACTTTTTGGTGTTTTGTTTGTTATTTGGTGTTTAGTTGGAAAACCAAATGCTTTTTTATTGGTGTTTGGGAAAGTGAAATATTTCTTTTAAGTTTTTTAGGATAAACAAGATGGTTAATTCAGTTAGCACTCAACAATTGAAGAGCTAGTATTAAATCAAGTATTTTAAAAATTTATATCAATAATAATGGTATTAAATTTTAATTGTCTGTTCCTAATGACCTGTGATAACATTTTAGGGCCCCAATGTATTACTTCTAGATAAATTTAATTGGAAACACAAGGAAGACCAAATTAGACATAGAGGCTATTTAGCCTTTGGATCTCAAACCCTACACAGGAAAAGATGCTGAAAAATCTAAACGTTTTCTTCTCCCTTCAGTTTCTTTCTTTTCAGTAATATTCTCTATTTAAGTAAAAATATATTTCACATAGTATATCATAGTACAATATTTACCAACTAAACCTATTGAGTCTGGAACACTTGGGATCACATCTTTGAGCAAATGTCTGAGAGTTGATTTTCTTATCTGTATAAATTAGGCTACTAGTTCTAATTGTTTTTCCCTCTGAGGATTAAATGAAAAAAAAAAAAAACTTCTTATCCATTTCTTAATTACTAATAGAAGCAATAGCTAGAAATTCCTTCTTACATGTCAATTGTGCAAAAAAGAATGGGAATTGTTTCATTTCTCATTAAAAAATTATCACGGGCAAAGGATATCTTATGGAGTTATAGCTGAAAGATTCAGGTGTACCTGCAAAGTAGCTGTATGACTACTACAGATATACAGACCCCCAAATGTATTCATGCCTAGAGAGTAGGTACTCCCTTTTCCTAGTCATCTTTCTCACATAATGAAGAGTTTAATACCAGCTAGAGCTACTCACCCAGAAAATCAAAAAGGAAAGAAAAAATAGCAATGATATTATGCATCTCGAGATAAAGATGAAGTGACATCAGCAAAGATTGCAGAGTAGGCAAATTAAGAACACCATTTCTCATCCCCTCACCCTAAAAAGCAACCAATAACTGGCAAAAACTTAAGTCAGAATCAATCGTATTGAACTCTGGAATCCAGTTAAAAATTACAAGCAGGGGGAAATTTGGTGAAGAAAGAAGCTGCTGCTTTGTAGTGAGAAAGTGCTGTGGTATTTTAAATTGCCTGTCTACCATCACCCACACTACAGCTCTGCAGTAGTAGTAAGAACAGCAATGTGCACTTCACTCCTAGGGTAGATTGCTGGTGCCAGAGGAAGTAATAGAGATTTTATTCTCAAACAATGTGGTTGTCAGTTGCAGGCTGTCTGGAAGTTTCTGTAAAGACTTGCATGATAGTTTTCTTTTATTTTGTCTAAGTTTGACCATTTCCAGGTCTGAGACAGCTTACTGAGTTGCTTTTCCTAAAAGCAGTTAAAAACATACTGATTCTTGAAGCCTAGGAAAAGTGACACTAGGTATCAACATAGACCAAAATTCTGGGAGAGAAGAGATGAGAAAGGAGATGCATGTGAGAATAAAGGGCTTTTAAAGCTTCCATGTCTATGGAATAAAAGAGAAAGCTACATTCATGTCAAAGGTGAGACAAATGCTCAAAAAGGCCTGAGAAGACCCTATGCATTTACCTTTGCCTAGCTCCAGTCTCTGCAGAAGTAAGAAGTGAAGGCTAAGGTAGAGTTGTAAACACCTTGGGAAATTGCTGAAAGAATGGCACAACAAAAAGCCAATTTGCAAAGACTGGGAGAATATATATATATATATATATATTTTTTTTGCTTTTTATTTCTGTTGATTCCAGGCACTTAAGGGAACAATGGAAAACTCTGTCAAAGCTGACTACTAAGATAACAGAACACAGAGTTGAGTGGCCCACATTAAAAAGGCCACACTTTATAAAAAGAGTTTAGAAAAGTTAGTGGACAAGCAAACAATAGTAATTCGAAACAGGTATTATAAATCCCACAGATGGAGAAGAATCATTGTCATAGTCGACACATTATAATATTAAAAACGTCTAGTTTTCAACAAAAATATGAGACATTCAAAAATAATAAGAAAGTATGGTTCTTTCACAAAGAAAGAAAATACAAAATGTTTATGAGGAAGTTCAGATATCTGACTTTTAGACAAAGATTTTACACCAACTGTCTTAAATATGCTCCAGTTGTTACATTAAAAACACATAAGAAACTTCAAGAAACTAGGAGAAACATGTCTCAAAATATACATTAGTAAAGAGATACAAATTACAGAAATCAACTCAGTATTAATTCTGGTGATAAAAGTACAAAAACTGAAATAAAAATTTATTAGAGGGGTTCAACAGCAGATATAAGCAAGCAGAATAAAGAAAAGTCAGTGAACCTGAAATTATATTAATTGTGAATATTCAGGATGAGGATAAGCAAAAGAAAATAATAAAAACATGAAGAGAGCCTAAGAGACCCATGGAACTCTATCAAACATATTGCATAATGAAAATTTCAGAAGAAGAGAAAGAAAACAGAAAAAAATATTTGAATATCCACAAATTTGATGAAAGACATGAATCTCTAATTCCAAGAAGCTTAATAAACTTGAAGCAGGATGAACTCAAAGATATCCACAATGAGAGAAATTACAGTCAAATTGTCCAAAGCCAATAGCAAGGAGACAATCTTTAAAACAGCAAAAAAAGAGCAACTTGTCAAGTCCAAGAGATGTTCAATAAGATTACTATCTGATTTCTTTTCAGAAATCACAGGATTCAGAAGGTATTAGGATGATATGTTTAAAGTGCTGAGAGAAAAAATAATTTGTCAATGAAGAATTCCATATGGGTCCAAACCATCCTTCAAAAATGAAATAGAAATAAAGATATTTCCAGATAAACAAAAACTAAGGGGGTTCATTACTTGCAGACCTACCCTACAAAAAAAATGTGAAAAAGAGTCTTCCAGACTGAAATGAAAAGTCACTAGACCATAACTAAAAGCCATATGAGTAAATAAAAAACAGGTAATGATAAAGGTTAACTATGTATGTAAACATAAAAATTAGCAGTATTGTGTAGTTGGTTGGTAACTCATCTCATCTTCCTTTTTATATGATTTAAAAGACAAATGCATAAAATAATTATAAACCTATGCTAGTGGGCACACAGTATAAAGATATAATTCATGACCATAAGAACATAAGCAGGGATGGAGCTGTATAAGAGCTGAAATTTTTGCATACTATGGCAGGTACATTGCTATAATTCACCTTTATTATAAAATTTAAAATGTTAATTGTAATCCTTATGGTAACCACTAAGTAAGAAATTCTAAAATATTATGTCAAAGAATAAAAAGAAAGGAATAAACATTCTATGCTAGGACAAAATCAATTAATCATAAAAAGACAGAAAACAATTAGCAAAATGGCAAAAGTAAGACCTTTCTTATCAATGATTGCATCACATGTAAATGGATTAACCTCTTGATTTAAAAGGCAGAGACTGGCAGGATAAATTTTTAAAAATGATCCAAGTATATGCTGTTTACAAAAGATTTAACTTAGATTCGAAGACACAAACAGGTTGAAATACAAAGGGTAGAAAAATGTATCTCATGCAAACAGTAACCAATAGAGAGTTGTGGGTTCTTATACTAATATTAGACAAAATAGACTTCAAGATAAAAATACTTACAGGGAATTAAATATTGATGAAAGTGTCAAATCATGAAGAATTTTATATGTGTGTGTGTATGTGTGTGTGTGTGTGTGTGTGTGTGTGTATCTGTTTTTAATGCCAGTACCATGCTGATTTGGTTACTATACCTTCGTAATAAATTTTGAAGTCAGGCAGTGTGATGGCTCCTGCTTTTTTTTTTTTTCTTTTTGGTCAATACTACTTTGTCTAGTCAGGGTTTTTTGTGACCTCATATAAATTTTAGGATTTTGTTTTCTTTTTCTGTGAAGAATGTCATTGTTATTTCGATAAGAATTACATTGAATCTGTAAACTGCTTTTGGTAGTAATGTCATTTTAACAGTAGTCATTTTCCAATCCATGAACAGGGATTATATTTCCATTTTTTGGTGTCCTCTTTAATTTAATGTTATTAGTATTTTATAGTATTGCTTGTATAGATCTTTTCACTTCTTTGGTTAAATATAAAAGGTATTTTATATATATTGTAGCTATTGTTAGTAGGATTGCTTTCTTCTTTATTCTTTTTTTTTAGATTATTCACTGTTGGTATATATAAAATGCTACTGATTTTTGTATGTTGATTTTCTGTTCTGCATCATGGCCAGCTTATAAGAAAAATCGCAATGCACACTAAAAGGCAAAAAGTGCAAGAAGAGAGAAAGCAAAAATCAGAACCAGAATCAGATAAGACAAAAATGCTAGAATTATCAGACCATCAACTTAAAATAACTATGATTAATACTAAGAATTCTAATTGAAAATAGACAACTTGCAAGAACAAGTGGGTAATGTAAAGCAGAGAGGCATAAATTTTAAGAAAGAATAAAAAATAAATATTAGAGATTGAAAACAATGTAATGGAAATAAAGAATGCTTTTAATGAGCTCATTAGTAGACTGGACTTGGCTGAGGAATGAATCAGTAAACTTGAGGTTATATTAATATAAGCTTTCAAAACTGAAAAATGAAGAAAAAAAAGGAAAGCAAAAGCCAGAACAGAATATCCAATAACTGTGGGACCCTACAAAATGTGTAGCATATGGATAATGGGAATAGCAGAAGGAAAAGAAAGAGAAAAGGGAAGAAAATGAATATTTGAAGAAATAATGACTGATAATTTTTCTCAAGTTAATGTCAGAAACCAAACCACTGATCCAGGAAGCTCACAAAACACCAAGGAGGATAAATGCTCCCCAAAACCCTACATTTATGGTTATCATATTGTGCAGAATATCAAGATGATGAAAAAAATCTGCAAATAAACCAGAGGGAAAGGGGGACAGCCTCCCTACAGCAGAGCAAAAATAAGAATTACTTGGGACTACTCCTCAGAGACCATGAAAGCAAGAAAAGAGTGAAGCGAAATATTTTGTGCTGAGAGAGAATAAACACTGATCTCAATATTGTATCCTGTAAAATTATCTTTCAAAAGTGGATGAGAAATAGACTTTCTCAGACAAACAAGAATTGAAGGAATTTGTTCCGAGAACCCCATGGATATAAAAATTCACACACACTCAAGTCATGTAGTCAGCCCTGTGGAACCTGCAGATACAAAATGTTGGTCCTCTATATATAGAGATTTTGTGTGCTGTATTTTCATTCTACATTTGCTTGCAGATGCAGTAGCTGTTGATATGGAGAACCTACTACATTTATTAAAAAATATCTGGGTGTAAGTGGACCCAAGCAGTTCAAACCTGTGTTGTTCATGACTCAACTGTAATTAATAGGCTAAGCGACGAGACAAAACAGAATTATGTTCAACTAAAGCCACAGGAAGCAAAAAATAGTAGAAAACAAAAATAGAAACAAATAATAAGGGCAATGAAGAAAAAAGTAACATAACTGTTAGGTATTATTCCAACTATGTCAATACTCAGCTTAAATGTCAATCATCTAAATACACCAATTAGAGGCAAAGACTATCATATTAAAAACAAGACTCAATTATATGTTGTCTACTATAAAGCCACTTTAAATACAAAAATATATACAGATTAAAAGTAAAGGGGCAGAGAAAGATATGCCATGCTAACACTATCAAAAGAAAGCTGGAACTGCTGTATTAATTACAAAATAGACTTTACAGTAAGGGAAATGATCAGGAATAAAGAGGGGTATTATGATATAGTGATAAAGTGGCCAATCCTCCAAGAAAACATAACAATCCAAAATAGCTAATTTCATAAAAGCAAAAGCAGATTAGTGGTTTCCAGGAGTTGGGGGAAAAGGGCAAAAGGGAATGCAGAGTGGCTGCTTAATTTCTACAGAGTTTCCTTTTGGGGTGATGACATGTCTTGGAACTAGATAGAAGTCATGGATGAACAGCGGAAGTATACTTAATTCTACTGAATGTGTACTTTAACAAAATTTGTAGTTCATTGCATGACATGTGAATTTTTCCTCGATTAAAAAACATGAGGAGACAACAAAAATATTCGTTTTCAGAATATCACTTACTGAATAATTACTACTAAACTAGTAACTGCCTGACATTAGTTCTTTCTCACCCCATCTCTTGTCCAAGGCAGACAATAATTGGCTGATTGTAGAATGTTTCCTCTTCCAATCACTGACTTGGCCTCGTAATCCTTCTCAGTACAGGACTCCAAGAAGTCACTATCAAGAGAAACAAAAATAAACAATCTGAATCTGTGCTAATATGACTTTTCCCAATATTCACCTTCAATACTACTTCATTTGCTGGCTAATACCTGCAATTCCACAATCAAGGCTTTACTCTTTTTGCTATGACCTTTGACCTTTTCTAAATATTCTACTGAGATTTCTTGAAGGCTGGTCTTGCAGGAGAGACATATCCTACGACAAAGATTTGTGTGGGGGAGGTCTACTTTGGAATGACACTTTTAAGGAAGACAGAGAAGCAGGGCTGGGCAGAGGATGATGTTAAACTGCCGTGCAGTAGAAGAGGATCCTGCAGCTGAGATCATAGAAAGCCCTTGAGCTGGGAAGACACCTTTGAGGTATCTTCAAATGAGGCAGTGAGCTTGCATTCCCACATGAAACAGTCACAATATTTGGGCTGCCCTCATCGAAAAGGTGTGACCTTGGAAAGAGAAGGGTAATTCACATGGAGGGACTCAGTTCTGGGCTGTCAGGAGCCAACAGTCTAGCAGTCAGAGAAAATACGTATATTGATCCTGAAAGGGGAATCTGGGTGTCATACCATAGCAGAGGTGCACCAGTTTAAGTTATTAGCCAAATTTATACATAAGTATAAATTGATTGAATCTCATTATGGAGGCGGGGAAAGAAAGTAAGCCCATCATAGGCCCAGGATTGTATGAGGGATTATGGAGAGAGACTATGTTGAGGAGAAGACAAACATTCTTATATTATGAAGTAACAACGTCCTCCAAACCGACTTTCTATTATTTTGTCCTTAATAGAAAACATGTGTATAATACCACTTTGGGAATAAGCATGGTAGTGGGCCTTCAGATCACTATTTGGAGGAGAATCTGAACCTAATTTTATATTTGTGGGGCTTTGTTTGCCTGTTAATTTCACAAATTTTCCCCACTGGATAGTCATCTTCCCATGAGTCTCGAAGGTCAATTGTCAGTATCTTCAGGCAATCTACAGCCAGCTTGTGTGTTATTTGTTTAAAAAAAAAAAAAAAAAAAAAAAAAAAAAAAAAAAAAAAAAAAAAAAACACCTCCCAAAAGGCAGCTTATACCTAAAAGGGGATAATCAAGGAATTGAAGAGTTCTTCACTACAAGTTACTTTAAATTTCTGTTTTATTTACTATGTATGTATTACAAATTACTGCAAAACTGAGTAGTGGAAACACAGTTGTTTATGATGTTAACATTATCTGGTTCAGGTAGTCAGGCAGAGCACAGCGGGTACAGCTTGTCTTTGCTGAATGACTTCTGGTGCTTCAGCTGGAAGTTTCAAACAGCTCAAAAGTGGAATCATCTGAAAGCTTGCTCACTCACATGTTTGACCATTGATGCTGTATGTAGGCTTACACCTTAGCAGGAGTTGTTACCACCATTCTTACATTTGATTTGTTCATGTAGCCCAGCATTTCTTATAATGTTGTGGCTGTGTTCCAAGGGCATGTGTCTCCAGAGATAAAAGCCAAGTAGAAGCTTCATGCATATTATACCTAGTGTTAGAAGTTAGAGCATCATTCCTGCCATAGTCTATTTTGGGGGGCAGTCACAAGCTTCCACTCAGATACAAGGAAAAGGCGGAGTATCATTCACATTGTAAGAAGGACACGCAGTATGAAATACATATATTGGTGTTGCTGTCTTTGGAAAATACAGTCTGCCACTCTTCCTTTCTCCTATAAGCTCTTTCTTTCAATTTTCAAAGACAAAGATATTTGGTCAAATATTCATTTCCAGATAAATATAATTTCAGAGTGCAACTTCTGGGATAATAAGAAGGTAAGATACTTATGATAGTTCTGATGACGATTTAATCATTTATCTTTCATTTTTGACAGCTGCTCTATAAAATGAATGTTCTACATACTGATGAAAAAATTACTTCCCCTTCATATATATTATGAGTTTCAAAATCACTGACCCCAAGTAAGACCACATAAAAAGTTGGAATATGCTTCTTAATGCTTTCTCAGTAGTTAGAAAGATCAACAGAAAAAAGAGTACCTAAAATGGATTTAATGCATTATAGGTTTTCCAATCCAGATGGCCTAGATACAATACTTGCCTATTTGTACAGGATATACATGTTTATTGCAAGTACCACATTGAAGATGTTTTTAAAGTATGACTCAATATCATACATTCTTCATCATTTCTGTAAAATTTAGCTGCTGAAGGGTAAGACTATATGTGGTGTTTAATTTGACTGTATAGACTATAAAAAACGCAAAATTATTTATACCTTCCTTACCTATAAAACGAAAGCTAACATCTCTGTAATTTGTTGTTAACTATTTTATTTCGCATGCCTGGTGTCATCAATTCTTTTTTCTACCACAAGTTTAACTTCTTTTTTTCTACATTTTAATTATTCACTGTCCTATTTTCAGTATGTTGACTCGTGAAAGATAAATTCAATCCATTTAGGATTAAGTGGCAGTATCAGTCTTGATAACTGTATAGTTGCTCTGATGTATTTCAGCAATGGTGTGAAAAATGTTAATACTAGCATTTATTGGGAACCTACTATAATCTAGGCACCATTCGAAGTAATTCATATTATCTCATTTAATCTTCACAACAACCCTATGAGGTCTGTCATATCCCTGTCTCCATTTCACAGGTAAGAAAGGTGAAGTTGAGGAAAGGCAAGAAGCTTGTCCTGGTGAAGCTGTTTGAACCCAGGTGGAATCCAGAGCTTTCACTTTTTTTTTACTGCCATACTGATACGGTTTGGGTATTTGTCCCCACCCAAATCTCATATTGACATGTAATCCCTAGTGTTGGAAGTGGGTCCTGGTGGTAGGTGTTTGGGTCATGAGGGCAGATCCCTCATGGCTCGGTGCTGTTCTCGCAATAATGAATGAGTTCTCTTGAGATCTGGTCATTTAAAAGTGTGTGGTAACTCCCATTCCCCTCTTGCTTCAGCTCTGCTGCATGAGATGTCTGATCCTGCTTTGCCTTCCTCCAGGTGTAAATATGAGCCAATTAAACTTCTTCTTTTCATAATTACCCAGTTTCAGGTATTTCCTTATAGCAATGCAAGATTGGTCTAGTACACACACTATAGATGGAATAAGGAACTTTGGTTTTGAACTCATATAATGGCCACAAAGTTTCTATTTGTTTTGTGAGGCGCTTTTGATGGTGGGAAATGGCAGTGCCATATCATTTTGAAATTGATCTTAATTATATGAGACATGACTATGTCATAACTTTTCTTTGGGTACTTTTGTTACTCTGCTGACATAGTTTCAAGGAAATTGAATTAATTGAAAAAAATATCTGACGGCTTTTATATAAAGTGCATGCTTTTATTCAGTAGCAAGGTAAGCAAGTGCATTGTCTTTCCAAAATAATAATGACATGAAAATTTGTAATTGTATGTCTTATCAAACTTCCAGAGCAGCTGACATGCATACTAATGATACGCTGAGTGTTTTAGGATAACCAAGGCTTATAATCTGGTTGGCACTGCTAAAGCAAGGAAATTGCTATGCAAGTTGTATCACATCGTTGGCAACACTTGTCTTGGAATTTATTCCAGAGGCATAGGAACTTACAAGGATATGTGAAGGGAGTCACAGGAAATAGAGGCCTGGGAATTTTTGAAGGGCAAAGGGATTGTGAATGAATGGCTGAGCAGAGGTTAGGTTTTTTGCAGACCAGACTTTGGGGAGAGAAAAAGCTGAGGGAAATGGATACCTAAGCATGGAGACTGTATTACTCCATTTTTCAGGGGATTAAAGTAGGGCTTAGATGTGTGCAGAGATACTAAGAGGCAAAGAAATAATGTTTTGGAATGGTCTAGTGTGCTGCAGTATGGATGAAGTTATCTTATGCCTGGTGAGGGAAGCTGTGTAGACATTAACCAGTGGTCTGTAGAAGGGAATCGAGACCATGCATCAGCGTGCAGCCACAACGTGTGGAGGGTTTGGCTAGGGGAGGGACAAAGGAGCCAGGTCTTTCCAGCTTATTCAGCATCTCTAAAGCCCAGTAGCAGCAATGAAGCTTTAGAGATAGGAGGCAGAAATGTGATTAGAAAAATAAAAAGCTGATAAATTCAAATTCCTTGCAGGATTTGATTCTACTTCATTATTTCATTGTCACAGCAACTGCTAATGAGAATCAATGGGAATAAATGTATCTACATTCCCATTACCCAGATCAGTTGTTTCCATTTTTTTCTGTGTCCATTACTCTTGTTGACAATATGTGTGCATATTTTACACTGTTAAAACATTTCCCAGATATGCCTTTGCATAGTGTTTTTGTCATTGAACACTGCAACACAATTATTTTTTCATGCTGCTAAAGTCTCCAAGATAACATTTTTAAATTATTTTATCATAATTCCATGAATAGATCAATTGCTTAACTATTTCTCTATTAGTGAGCAAAGATAATCATTTCCTGTCATAAATAAGCCAATTCTAAATAACTTTTGTTTTCAGAAGGTGTGTGTGCCCAGAGCAGAGTGGGAGAAAAGCAATGTGGTCAGTAAAATTTCACTTAATAAGATATTTCATGGTGCTTGCAAAAACTGCAGATTATCTTTTTAAAGATTGTACCACAACTTTACACTGTCATAATCAGAATCTGAATGTACTTTTGACATCATTTTTGAATATGATCACTATGTTTTAAATGCAGTTGGTTGCATATTGCTTTCACAAGAAAGCATTGCTTGGAGTAATTTTGAGGCTTCATTTAGGTATTCTCAGAAAAGTTTGGGACTTTACTATTATATTATAAAACTAGATGAAAATTTTCATCTTCCACAACGCATTGAGGTTGTGGTTGATGGAAAGGCCTGTGATGAAGACTCAACTCTGCAAGCTTATAGAAACTGGCAAATTCAAATCAAGGCCTCCAGATCTTAGGTACTTAAAAATGATTAGGAAACTTAGGAAAATCAGGCCTTATGATTGTTTGAAGTGTTTTCCATTTTAAAGCAGATGTCTTGAATGCACTAGAGTAATTTAGGCCATTTAAAGTATTTACATAGCTGACAAAGTGAGAGCATGACTGCCTGATGTGCAAACAGCTAGTCAGTTCAGTTACAAATCACGTTTTTTCCAGTCTTCACTGTACTGACTTGATATTCCAGTATTAGTTGGTAAGAAACTGAAATAAATTTATAGATGTAAGCAACAATTTTGAATATTTATTGAGTGTAAAATATATGCTAAGCATGAATCTAAGCATTTTATACCCATTTAGCTTAATTCTCACAATAGCCACCATTTCCTACTATATAGATTAAGCATAAAGATGATGATCTGTATTTTCATGATGAAAATTTTACCATTAGCTGTTATTATTGAGTGTTTATTTTTTCCAGACATTATTTTTGTGCAATCCTTGTATCAAATTCATGAGATAGATAAGTGTTCTTATTTTAGAGATGAGGTATCTGAGGTTAAGTGACTTTTCCAGTTCACACAGGTAAGAAGTGGGGAAGTTGGAATTCACTCTAATTGAACATAGCTGGAGGTCTATGTACACCAGAGCTCATGCTACCTTAACCAAGATGATCCCTACTGTTTGAAAGACCACACAAACTTGAAGCTTTGATCTGAACATATGTTTTCTATTTTCATACATTCTTTTAATAATTATGTTGATTATATTGACACTGCAATTATTCAACCATGAACATTCTATTTGTACTGAGTCCAGAGATTTGCATGGAGAAACAAAATTAACCTCTTGTATAGGCTGAATGAATTATCTGTCAAATAGAAAATATTAGATCCTGAAGTTAAAAGGTCAAGATCTATCTCTGAAGATTTATTACAGTGATGAACACTGAAGGTTTATACTAAGTGGGTTGGAACCATCCTTTATTCTATTTCTAGACTGTATTTAGGATCCTAGGTTGCCAGAGATAGAAAGATATTAGGGGGCAACCAGTTCTGGTTTCTTATTTTACAAATTAAAAAGCAAACAAACATGCAAACCAACTATGACTCTATGTTTTTTTTTTTTTTAATATTCTTCTAAAATTTTTAGGAATCTTCTAATTTAAATAAATAAGTTTAAGATTGAGCCAATTTAGGCAAAATATATTATTTATATGCATAAAATTGGACTCTGAAGGACTACTTTTGGTTCTACAAAGATAGAATAGCCTTACTATTCTATAACTAAAAAGGTTTACATGTAACACAACAAATAAGCATAGGACGACTCTGAGAGGTGAAAAGAAGACGCCAGACTTCATAGGGACTTTAGGACTTGGGGAACAACAGGATGATGAGTTCCCAGGGCTTCCTTATTATCTCCCATACCCCCTGGTGAGAGTGCTGCAGTGACCTTGAACTCAGTACTGACAATAGATATGGTCTATTCTGTCAAGCGGTTTTATTTATAATTGCCAAAATCTTTCAAGCAACCAAGAGATCCTTCTGTGGGTTAATGGATAAGTAAACTGTGGCACACTCCAACAATGAATTCAGTGCTAAAAGGAAGTGAACTGTCAAGCCATCTAAAGATCTGGAGGAACCTTAAATGCATATCGCTAAATGAAAGAAGACAATCTGAAAAGGATATGTTTATTGTACAATTCTGATTCTATGACATTTTGTAAAAGACAAAACCATATAAACAGTAAAAAAAATATCAGTAGTTGCCAGAGGTTAGAGGGAGGAAGAAATAAATAGGCAGAGCATAGAGAATTTCTAGGGCAGTGAGATTACTCTGTATAATTTTATAATTGTGGAGACGTTTCATACATTTGTCTAAGTCCATAGAATGTGCAACACTAAAAGTGAACCCTAATGTAAACTAGGGACTTTTGTGATTATAATAGTATCAATGTAGGTTAATGAATTTTAACAAATGTATCACTGTGATGGGGAAGGTTATGCATGTGTGGGGACTGAGAGTATATGAAAACTCTATACTGAGCTCCATTTGCTGTGAACCTAATACTGCTCTAAATAATCAAATGCATTGATTAAAAACAAACAAAAAGCCCAGAAATAATCTAATTTGAAAATAGGCAAACTATATAAAAAGATTTCATCAAACAGAATACATAAATGGCAAATCAGCACATGAAAAGATACAGGTCCTCTCTTGCCTCCATGACCACTTCTGCTTGTGGTACACAGAGAAAGCACACAGAACTGTGCCTGCCACTGAGCCAACACCACCACCAGTGTGACCACATGTACATTCACCAGCAGGGGCCCCCCAAATCCTACTCCAAGCTACATTGCTTCTGCCACTGCAGTGAATGGCTGCAGGGTGGCATACACCCTGGCACCCACTAGCAACCTGACAAGTGTGCACCACACCATGCTGTCATTACCACTGCTGCTGGCACATGCAAATGAGGACAGATTCTGCTTTTACTGCACTACAAAATGCTTTGGCTGACACCACCCATCAAAGTATAGTGTCCAGTGGTCCAAGAGTACCTCAGCCCGCTTTCCAGTGCAGTGGATTCGTAACCTCAAGAAGCCACAAAACAAAGTTGGGGCCCAATACAAGTTCCCCAAAGTGAGAGCACTCAGTCCAGGAGTTGGGCGCTGAGCCTTGGTCCCTTGGAATCTTCCAGAAACAAAGCCAGTTGGCTGAGTCTACCTTATACTACAATCAAACACCCAAGGTCATCAAATAGGATTAAAACATTAAATCCAAAGGTCAGCAACCTCAAAGATTAACGGAACATAAGTCCATAAGATGAGAAAGAACCAGCACAAGAACCCTGACAACTCAAGAAGTCAGAGTGCCTTCTTTCCTCCAAATGACTACATCGCCTGTACAGCAAAGGTTTAGAAGCAGGCTGAGATGACTGAAATGACAGAAATAGACTTCAGACTATCAGTAGGAACAATAACAACTGAACTAGAAGAGTATATTATAACCCAATCCAAAGAAGCTAAAAATTATGATAAAACAATGCAGGAGCTGACAGACAAGACAGTCAATATAGAAAAAGAACATAACTGATCTAATAGAGCTGAAACGCACATTACAAAAACTTCATAATGCAATCACAAATACAAATGGCAGAGTAGACCAAGTGAAGGGAAGAATCTCAGACAATGAATACTGCCTTTCTGAAATAAGACACTCAGACAAGAATAGAGAAAAAATAAAAAATAAAAAGGAATGAGCAAAACCTCCGAGAAATGTGGGATTATGTAAAGATAACAAATCTATGACTCATTAGTGTCCCTGAAAGAGATAGGGAGAATGGAACCAACTTGGAAAGGATATTTTAGGATATCATTCATGAGAACACTCCCAACCTAGATAGAGAGGCCAACATTTAAACTCGGGAAATGCAGAGAATCCCAGTAAGATACTTCACAAGAATGTCATCCTCAAGACATCATCATCATCAGATTTTCCAAGGTTGAAATGAAAGAATAAATGTTAAGGGCAGCTAGAGAGAAAGGCAGGTCACCTACAAGGGAAGCCATTAGACTAAGAGCAAACTTCTCAGCATAAACTTTACAAGTCAGAAGAGATTGGGGACCAATATTCAATACTCTTTAAAAAATTCCAACCCAGAATTTCATATGTGGCCAAACTAAGCTTTATAAGTGAAGGAGAAGTAGGATTTTTTTCAGACCAGCAAATGCCAAGGAAATTCATTACCACCAGACCTACCTTATAAGAGCACCTAAAGGAAGCACTAAATATGGAAAGAAAGGCCATTACCAGCCAGTGCAAAAACACACTGAAGTACACAGACCAATGACAGTAGAAAGCAACCACATAAACAAGCCTGCAAAATAACCAGCTAACAGATGACAGAATCAAATCCACACATGTTAATATTAACCTTAAATGTGAATGAGCTAAATGTCACAATTAAAAGACACAGAGTGGCAAGCTGGATAAAGAACCAAGACACATTGGCATGCTTTCTTCAAGAGACCCATCTCACATGCAATGACACACGTAGGCTCAAATTAAACGGATGGATAAAAATCTAACAAGCAAATGTGAAACAGAAAATAGCAAGGGTCACAAGCCTAGTTCTAGACAAAACAGACTTTAAATGAGCAAAGATCAAAAAAGACAAAAAAGGCATTGCATTATGGTAAAGGGTTCAATTCAACAAGATGACCAAACTGTTCTAAATATATATGAACCCAACACAGGAACACCCAGATTGATAAATTAACTTCTTGGGGATGTTCAAAGAAACTTAGACTCCCACACGATAATAATGGGAGGGTTTAACTCCTCACCAACAACATCAGACAGATCAGTGAGACAGAATATTAATTAACATATTCAGGATCTCAACTCAGCACTGGATCACATGGATCTGGTAGACATCAACAAAATTCTCGACCCCAAACAACAGAATACACATTCTTCTCATTGCCACATGGCGCACACTCTAAAATTGATTATATAATCAGAAATAAAATACTCCTCAGCAAATGCAGAGGAACTGAGATAGTAACAAACAGTATCCCAGACCACAGCACAAATTACAAATAAAGACTAAGAAATTCACTCAAAACCACATAATTATACTGAAGTTGAATAACATGCCCCAGAATGACATTTTGTGTAAATAATAAAATTAAGGGAGAAATTAAGAAGTTATTTGAAACTAATGAGACTAAAGATACAACATACCAGAATCTCTGAGACACAACTAAGACAGTGTTAAGAAGGAAAATTATAGCACTAAAATGCCCACATAAAACATAGAAAGACTGCAATTTGACACCTTAAAATCACAACCAGAGGAACTAGAGAACTAAGAACAAACCAACTCCAAAGCTAGCATAAGACGAGAAATAAAGAAAATCAGATCTGAACTGACGGGGATTGTGATGGTTAATACTGAGTATCAACTTGATAGGATTGAAGGATACAAAGTATCCTGGGCGTGCCTGTGAGGGTGTTGCCAAAATAGATTTAACATTTGAGTCCATGGGCTGGGGAAGGCAGATCCACCCTTAATCTGGTGGGTACAATCTAATCAGCTGCCAGCAAATATAAAGCAGGCAAAAAATGTGAAAAGGAGATAGTGGCGTAGCCTCCCAGCCAAATCTTTCTTCTGTGCTAGATGCTTCCTGCCCTCAAACATTGGACTCCAAGTTCTTCAGTTTTGGGACTCGGGGTGGCTCCTTTTGCTCTTCAGTTTGCAGATAACCTATTGTGGGACCTTGTGATTGTGTAAGTTAATACTTAATAAACTCCTCTTTTTATACATATATATCTATTCTATTAGTTCTATCCCTCTAGAGAACCCTGACTAATACAGGCATTGACATACACACACACACACACACACACACACACACACAAAATCATTGAAAAGACCACTGAATCCAGGAGCTGCTTTTTGGAAACAATTAATAAAATAGATAGACTGAAAGCTAGACTAATAAAGAAGAAAGTAGAGAAGATACAAAGAATCACAATCAGAAATGACAAAGGGGATATTACTACTGAACCCACAGAAATACAAATAACCATCAGAGGATATTATGAACACCTCTACACCTCTATGCACATAAAACAGAAAATCTACAAGGAATGAATAAATTCCTGGACACATATACACTCCCAAGACTGAACCAGGAAGAAATCCACCTAAATGCCGATCAGTGAGAGATGAGATAAAGAAAATGTGGTGCATATACAACACAGAATACACATAGCCCTAAAAAATAGCAAAATTACAACCTTTGAAGGAACATGGATGGAGCTGGAGGCCATTATCCTTAGCAAAGTAATGCCGGAACACAAAACCAAATACTGCATGTTCTCACTTATAAGTGGGAACAAAATAATGAGAGCACATAGACACACAGAGCAGAGCAATAGAGTGGTCTATCAGAGGGTGGAGGTTGGGATGAGGGAGACAACCAGAATAACTAACTAATGGATACTAAGCTTAATGCTTGGGTGAGGAAATAATCTGTATGACAAACCCCCATGACACATGTTTACCTATATAACACTATATAACAAACCTACATATTACTCCTGAACTTCAAATAAAAGTTAAAGGAAAAAAAGTAATGACAATACCAAATGCTGGCAAGAATCTAGAGTAACTGAACCACTTAGTTATAACCGATTAAAATATTAAAAGGTAAAGCCACTCTAGAAAGCAGTTTGGCATTTAAAAAAAAACAATAAAAAGTAACAACAAAAGCTATACATGCAACCGTGCATTTGTACCAGAGAAATAGAAACATATGTTCACATAGATTTCAGAATATTACTCAGCAATAAAATAGAATAAAACATTGACACATAAAACAACCTGCATAGACTCCAAAATATTATCCGGAGTGAAAAAAATCCCAAATGTTACATAGTATATACTCTTATTTATGAAATGTTCTTGAAATAAAGAAATTATAGAAAATACGAGTTTCATGGTTATTGGGGTTACTGAGGGAATGGTAGCAGTAGACAGGTGTGTGTGCCTATGAAAGGGCAATGTGAGGTTTTACTGTGGTGATGAACTAATCTGTATCTTGACTGTACCAATGTCAATATCCTGGAGGTGATATTGTAGCATAGTTTTAAAGAAGCTACCACTGGGGGGAAAGCAGGTAAAGAGTACAGGGGAATTCGTTTGTATTATGTACTACAAGTGCATGTGAATTAAATGTTATTTTAAAATGAAAAAAAAAATGATATAGTTTAGATATTTGTCCCTGCCCAAATCTCAGGTTGAATTATAATTCTCAATGCCTGGTTGGAGGTGTATGGATCAAGGGGATGGATCATTTACGGCTTGGTGCTATCTTTGTGGTAGTCCTCATGAGATCTGATCATTTAAAAGTGTGTGGCAACTCCCTCCCACTCTCTCTTCTCCTGCTTTCACTATATGATTTGCTTGCTCCCCCTTCACCTTCCATCGTGAATAAAAAGTCCCTGAGGCCTCCCCAGAAGCCAAATTATGTCCGCACCATGTTTGTACAGCCTGCAGAACTACCAGCCAATTAAACTTCTTTTCTTATAAATTAACCAATTTTAGGTATTTCTGTATAGCAACATAAGAATAACCTAATGCAGTTAATTTAAAAATACTGTAGACAATAGCATTATTAAAAATTACCAAAACGTAGAAGCAACTCCAATTCACATCAACTGATGAACAGGTAAATGAAATGTGGTATATGTTTCAATGAAACATTATTCAGGCATAAAAGGAATGAAGTACTGATATATAGTATGAATGAATCTTGAAAAAATTAAGTGAAATAAACTAGTCATGAAAAATACTATATGATTACATTTATATATATATAAAATAATATTTTACATAAATATGTTACTGTCCAAAATAGGCAAATACATAAAGACAGAAGGCAGATTAGCGGTTGCCAGGGCCGGGGAGAATGGGGAGTGATTAAGTGATACATTAGTTTCGGAATTTCCTTTGTAGTGATGAAAAGGTACTGTAACTAGATGGTATTGATGGTTGCACAACATTGTGAATATAATCAGTACCACTTAGTTGTACACTTTACATTGGTTAATTTGGTGAATTTCATGTGTATTTTAAAACACAATAAAAAGAAAAAATAAAATAGAAAATGAGACATCAATATATTAAAATATTCATTTCTGGGTAAGTGGGTCATATACTTTTTTTATTTTCTGTTTTAAACACTTGTACTTTCTGAATATTTTAAATGAGTATATATTAATGTTATCATCATAAAAACTTAAAGAAAAATGGCAATGCATATGCACTAATACTAAACAAGCATTTAAGGAAAGTTGAAGTTAGTGAAGTGAAAAGAGGAAAAGCTATTTAAAACATACTTTTTATTATGGAAAATGACAAACACAAACAAAACCTAGAATAATGTATTTAGCTTCCATTTATCAATTGCCCAGCTTAAATATTCATCAACTCATGAGCTATATTATTTGTTTTCATCCCCACCGAGAAAGCATTAATAAGTGTTGTTGTGCTGTGGGTGGAGAGAACATGGACCTAAAGGTAGACATATTTGTATTTTAATCTCAATTCTGTCATTTATTATCTGACTTGGGAGTCCAGACACTTAGAATAAACGCTACTTCTCTTTACTGATCTGTGAGAGTTTTTGACTGGTTGCATAAACTATTTCCTCCTCTGTCAAAAATGATAATGTTTGTGTGTTATAAGTAAAATGACATGGGGAAAAAGAAACAAAAATATATATGTATTAGTCTCTTCTTATACTGCCAATAAAGACATACTCGAGATTAGGTAATTTATAAAGGAAAGAGGTTTAATGGAATCACAGTTTCACATGGCTGGGGAGGCCTCACAATCATGGCAGAAGACAAATGAAGAGCAAAGTCATGTCTTACATGGCAGCAGAGAAGAGAGTTTGTGCAGGGGAACTTCCTTTTATAAAACCATCAGATCTCATGAGACTTATTCACTATCATGAGAAGAGCACAGGAAAGACCTGTCCCCATGATTCAATTACCTCCCACTGGGTCTCTCCTATGATGTGTGGGAATTATGGGAGCTATAATTCAAGATGAGATTTAAGTGAAGACAGTGCCAAACCATATCATTCTGTCCCTAGCCCTTCCCAAATTTTATGTCCTCAGATTTCAAAACCAATCATGCCTTCCCAACAGCCCTCCAAAGTCTTAACTCATTTCAGCATTAACTCAGAAGTCCACAGTCCAAAGTCTCATCTGAGACAAGGCAAGTCCCTTTCACCTATGAGCCTGTAAAATGAAAAGCAAGTTAGTTCCTTCCAAGATACAAGGGAGCACAGGCATTTGGCAAATACACCCATTCCAAATGGGAAAAATTGGCCAAAAAGCTGGCTGCAGGCTCCATTAAAGTCTAAAATCTAATAGGGCAGTGAAATCTTAAAGCTCCAAAATGATCTCCTTTGACTCCATGTCTCACATCCAGGTCACACCAATGTAAGAGGTGGGGTCTCATGGCCTTGAGCAACTCTGTGGCTTTCATGGTACAGTACCCCTAGTGGCTGCTTTCATGGGCTGATGTTGAGTGTCTGTGTCTTTTCCAGGACCATGGTGCAAGCTGTTGGTGGATCTACCATTCTGGGGTCTGGAGGACAGTGGCCCTCTTCTCACAGCTCCACTAGGTAGTGCCCCAGTGGGAACTCTGTGGGGGCTCTGACCCCACATTTCCCTTCTGCACTGCCCTAACAGAGGTTCTCCATGAGGCCTCTGCCCCTGCAGCACACATCTGCCTGGATTTATGTTTCCATAAATCCTCTGAAATCTAGGCAGATGTTCCTAAGCCTCAATTCTTGACTTCTGCGCAACCACAGCCTCAACACCACATGGAAGCTGCCAATGCTTGAAGCTTGCATCCTCTGAAGCCATGACCGAAGCTGTACCTTGGCCACTTTTAGCCACAGCTGCAGTGGCTGGGATGCAGGGCACAAAGTCCCTGGGCTGCACACAGCAGGGGGACATCTAGGGCTCAGCCCAAGAAAACATTTTTTCTTCCTAGGCCTTCAGGCCTGTGATGGGAGGCACTGCCACAAAGGTCTCTGACATGCCCTGGAGACATTTTTCCCATTGTCTTGGTGATTAACATTAGGCTTCTTATTACTATTGCAAATTTCTGCAGCAGGCTTAAATTTCTCATCAGAAAATGAGATTTTCTTTTCTAAAGCATAGACAGGCTGCAAAGTTTTTGAACTTTTATGTTCTGCTTCCTCTTGAATGTTTTGTCAGTCAGAATTTCCTTCTGCCAGATCCCCTAAATTATTTATCTCAAGTTCAAAGTTCCACAGATTTCTAGGGCTGTGGCAAAATGCCTCCAGTGATTTTGTATAGCAAGAGTGACCTTTATTCCAGTTCCCAACAAGTTCCTCATCTCTATCTGAGACCACCTCAGCCTGGAATTTATTGTCCATATCACTATCAGCATTTTGGCCAAAGTCATTCAACAAGTCTCTAGGAAGTTGCAAACTTTTCCACATTTTCTTGTCTTTTTCTGAGTCCTCCAAACTATTCCAACCTCTCTGCCTGTTACTGAGTTTTAAAGTCGCTTCCATATTTTCAGGTATCTTTACATCAGCATCCCACTCTACTGGTACCAATTTACTGTGTTAATTTGTTCTCTTGCTGCTAATAAAGACATACCTGAGACTGAGTAATTACAAAGGAAAGAGGCTTAATTGACTCACAGTTCCACGTGGCTGGAGAGGCCTCACAATCATTGCAGAAGACAAACAACGAGCAAAGTCATGTATTACATGGCAACAGGCAAGAGAGCTTCTGTAGGGGAACTCCCCTTTATAAAACCATCAAATCTGAAGAGACTTATTCACTATGATGAGAACAGCATAGGAAATACCTGCTCCCATGATTTAATTACCTCCAACCAGGTACCTCACACAACACATGGGAATTATGGGAGCTATGACTCAACATGGGATTTGGGTGGGGACACAGCCAAACGATGACAATATACAATACAGGTCATCAGATTGATTGTATTGACTACCTATCTTTTTATAACCTGAATGAAAGTTAACTAGGAATCTGGATGTTTTTAAACCAAATTTAACTATGTAAAAGTTGATTAATATACATTTGGGTAGAGGAACATTGTCTCAGATGGCCTGAGGCAGTCTATTTGTTCCTGCGATCAGTCGAAAGTATTGTCACAGCCCTCTTTACCTCTCAATGATTCCCAGTTTAAATGATGCATTTTAAGAGTACCCTATATTTAGAAAATGTAATTTTAGGAAAATAACATTCAGGAGGTTTTTAAAATGCAGTACAATATTTAAAAAATGAGTATTGAGTATTATGTGCTTTTTAAAAGCACGAACTTTTCAATATTGATGAATAATTTTTAAAATAAGCATTTTTATATGTTAACTGAATTTATCTGATATTCAGCCATCATTTCATTTATATTTTAGAATAGAGTTTATGATTCTGGGTCATTCCCAAATGACTATAGTTCGGCATAAATATAAAGCTCTATAGGACTTAACTCTTTTTAGAGTGCTGTGATTGCATCCGTAATGCCCCTGTCTTCCTATTTGCAAAGGCAAGCAGGTTAATTCCCTCATAAAAGAAGGACCCTTAAAGCCACATGAAGGAGCGCTTGTGGACAAATCAGATTGCGGAACTAACCATAGTACTAATGGCTACTCCATTCAAATAAAAACCTAGCTGCTATCAAACATGGCCCTAGTGCCCGAAAACTGTAAAGAGTTTTACAATCACCTTTGACAAGCCTGCCTCACATGAACCCAGGGGGCACAAGTTGAAATAGCTAGTTTTTTTTTTTTTTTTCTAATATGAAAACATATTCATTCAACATTTATTGAGTATATTACCCATCCCACTTCTATACAAGGCATTAAAGATACAAAGATGCATAAGGCAGTGTCCAGAGCTAGATGAGGAGCTCAGTGTGAACTCACAGATTCTGGCCATTCAAAATTTATTTCACCAGCTACAAGTATAAATTACAATGTATCATTAGTTTTTCTAGAATCTGCCATTGTGTTCTTCTATTTCTGCAAGAAATACTGAGTACTCACACTGTTCCAGGCGTTATTCTGGGTACTATACATACATGAAGGTCCTGTTCTCATGAAGCTAACAGCTTAGAGCGGGGACACGGAACATTTAAAGAAACAAATATACAACATGTCAGGTGGTAATAAGTGTTATGAAAAGAAACTAACTCAGAGTAAAATGAGATAGAGCTTGATGAGAGTGAGGAGTGGGTTATTCCAGGTGCTTGAGCTCTAAAGCTGAAAAAATACAGTTGTTGTCATGGGGGTGCTTCCAGTGTGGAAGATGGCCACATAAGCAGACCGTGTTGATATATTGTGAATAGTGCTAAAAGAGTCACATGCAAAATTTACCAGGGGAACATGTGCCTTCTGTTATGTGGCTTTCCTATTAAACCCTTACAGGCAAGTGATCGGAGTGAATAAATCTTTTGTGTTAGTATACTGCAGTGACGGATTGCTGCAAAAGATGTACTGAATGACAGTCTAGGTTTTATTCCCTAAGAGGTCAGTTAAATATAAGCCAAGTTTCTTGGGAGATATTTTTCAGACTAGGCAAGGTTTTGTTATAATCAGGAAAGAGATTGGTATTCATACTCTTTTACTTTGTATTCAAGCTAGAATTATACATTGAGAAAAAGTACTAAAATATATATTGGTATAACTATATGGAAGCACCAGACTAGCATCCTTTATCTAAAGCAATCATGGTACCCTAAGGACACTTTACAGAGGATGTGAGAATGGACCAGCAGAATTAGCAATACACACAGCTTCCAAGGTAAGCTGCTTATTTGCTTAGGTAACTTGACTATTTCGGTTCGGTTCACTCAAATGATCAATTCAGTTATAAAATAATCATTTGCTTGTCTTTTATTTGCCCATAGATAAAAGGACAACATGATTGACTTAGTGGATTTGTTTGATAAAATAATCCTTTGCTTGGCCTTCAGGTCACAGTGCATACTCTTTAGTGTGACAGAGCTTTTCATCAGAGAGCTGAGTAGAGGATTTCAAATAACATACTCTAGAGTCATGCTGCCTTGTCTTGAATCCTGGTTTCATTGTTCACTAATCGAGTGACCTTGGAAAAAATTACATGATTTCTCTATCCATTACTTTCTTCATCTGTAAAATGGGGGTAATAATAAAACATGACTCAGAGGGTTATTGTGTGTAGTAAATCTGCTACTTACATGCATTGTACTTAACAAGTCATTTGGGGCATAGTAGTGCAATCTAAGTGTTTGCTATTATCATCTGGCTCAAATCCACTGGTCTGGACTCACCAGCTGTCACTTACAAACATCCAGCATCCCTCCAGCCAATCAAAGCTGCTTAAACAGAAGAACAGAGAGAGAACAGCCAGGAGGCTGTTTCACTGATCCAAGCAAGAGTTGATGGTGCCAGTGAAGATGGAGAGAAGTAGATTGATTTGGATTATATTTTGAAAGTTGAGCTGACAATATTTTCTAATGAATTGCATGTGTAGTGTAAGAGCATGAGAAGTAAAACAAACCAACAGATGAAACAATTCCTAGCGTTTGGGCTGGACTAATTATATGGAAGTCTGGGAGAGGAGCAGGAATTCTACTTGGAACATGTTATAGATTTTGACTATTTCCAAGAAGAGATGTCAAGTAGCCAATTGGATAACACATCTGGAGTTCAGGGGAGAAGTCAGTGCTGCAGACATAAATTTGGGAATCGTCAGTATATAGATACTATTTAAAATACAAAGCCATAGGAATAGCTGAGGTTATGTAGGGGCTGGTATAGCTGATGACTGTCATGAAGATTATATGAGTAAGCTAATGTGACATATTTGGCAAAATTACTGCACATAGTAAGTATGCAATAGATAATTATTGTTATGATTGTGATTATTATTAAGGATAATTAATTGCAATGACAGAAATTATGGAAAACCTCCATTGTTATTTAGAGATGTATTTCCACACTTTTCTTCTATCCTGACACACATAGAAAATGATAACATTTGCACAACTACTGGGGTGAACATCACTGTTTGAAGTACCTGCCTCAGGTCTTGCCCACCTTCCCCCATTTATGTGAATGTAAGCATCTTTGGCTGTAGTATTCCATTCTTACTACAGCACTGTATCAAACTAATTGAAAACCTCGAGTCTAGAGCCTTGATACTTAAAGTATGGTGCACAGACTAGCAGTGTGGGTTCTGTTTTTTTCATGCATAATCTTGGGCCCAGTAAATCTGAATCTGAATTTCTACAAGATGCCTGGGTGATTCCTGTGTACGTACCTTAAAGTTTCAGAAGCTGATTTATGGGACTACTGTGCAAATCATAAGTAATTTACATTCACTGAAACTGATATATGGAATGCCAAACTTGAAATGATTATTTCTTCTTTTCTTCTTCCTTTCCACACAGAGGAAGGCTATATATTGTATCGATTATGTGCTGGGCACATGGAGACATTTGCATCAGGGTTGTTTTTGCATGGCTGGACTTATTTGTAATGTGCAATAACTGTGGGGTTCACTGTTTGTTTAATTAAGTAATTTCCATTTTACAAGGGCACTTTATACCCACCTTGTGGCCATGCTTATATGTGATGAATAACCTGGGACTATCTTTTAATCTTGCAACTATGACAGTTGATATCAGGGATAGAGTTCAGGGTGGGAAACCTAACACCTCACTTTCGGCCACATTAATGTTTGCTGCTGAAATGAGTAAATTCCATTTGGCCTGGGATAGTGACTCTGAGGCACATTGATGAAATAAGGCTATCAGCTAAATTTGATGTAGATAGAAGGGGAATATGGTTAATTCAAGCCTCCACCCAACCTAATTTCTTCCCTAATCAAGGTTTTATTTTTTTGATTACCCACTTAATTTTATTATTCAAATTTTAATTTGTTCCATATAGATAATGCCAAAGGCTAGGTTAACTTGTGTGAAAATGACCCACTTATATTTTTAATATGTAAAACACTTTTAAAAATTAAGCTAATAAATAGGTTTAAATTATTATTAATATTTTTATTTACTTTGGGAACATCCAAACTTGCTACTGTAGCAAGTGGGATCCTGGAGTTCTCACCCATTCTTGAGTGGGTGTGGCCTGACTCACTTCACAACAGCGGGTATCGAGCCAAAGAAATTCCTCCATTAGACATTCCAAAGAAAAAGGACCGGTTCAAGAACCAAAGAGAGTTCAAATGAAACATTATCCCAGAAGGAGAGATGGAAGCTCCATAGAAGGTTCCTGGTGTGTAACTGAAAATAGCCCAAGGGGCAAGAAGGAAAGATATCTGTTAGAGAATATGTCTATGTGAGTTGAAGCAGAACTTGGAGACACACCTTATGCTTTCAATCTTAAGATCAACTAGACCACTGTAATACCCACAGCCTTACCCATATATGGCCAATGGGTTTTCAGAGGGCAGAGAAGGTATTAATTTAAGACAGAACTAGCTCATCTTTGAGCTTAGTCACTCCAGGGTTTAATCTGTGATATGATTTGGCTGTGTCCCTACGCAAATCTCATCTCAAATTGTGGTTCCCATAATCCGCATGTGTTGTGGGGGGACTTGGTAAGAGGTAATTTAATCATGGAGGCAGTTTCCCTCATGCTATTCTTGTGATATTAAATTCTCATTAGATCCGATGGTTTTATAAGTGCCTGGCATTTCCCCTGCTTTCACTCATTCTCTCTCCTGCCACCCTGTGAAGGGATGCCTTCCACCATGATTATACATTTCCTGAGACCTCCCCAGCTATGCTGAACTGTGAGTCAATTGAAGCAATTTTCTTTATAAATTACCCAGCCTCAGGTATATCTTCACAGCAGAGTGAGAATGGACTAATACAGTAAATTGGTGCCACAGAAAGTGGGGTGCTACTATAAGGATACCCAAAAATGTGGAAGTGACTTTGGAACCTGGTAACAGGCAGAGGTTGGAACAGTTTGGAGGGCTCAGAAAAAGGCAGGAAGATGTGGGAAAGTTTGAAACTTCCTAGAGACTTGTTGAATGGCTTTCACCAAAATACTGATAGTGATCTGGACGATGAAGTCCAGGCTGAGGTGGCCTCAGATGAAGATGAGCAACTTGTTGGGAACTGGAGTAGAGGTCATTCTTGCTATGCTTTAGCAATGGGACTGGTGGCTTTTTGCCCCTGCCTTGGAGGACTGTGGAACTTTGAACTTAAGAGAGATGATTTAGGTATCTGGCAGAAGAAATTTCTAAGCAGCAAAGCATACAAGAGGTGACAGAGCATAAAAGTTTGGAAAATTTGCAGCCTGAAAATGCAATAGAAAAGAAAAATCCACTTTCTGGGAAAAAAATTCAATCCTGCTGAAGACATTTTCATAAGTAAGGAGGAGCCAAATGCTACTTGCCAAGACAATGGGGAACATGCCTCCAGGGCATGTCAGAGACATTCGTGGCAGCCCCTCCCATCACAGGCCTGGAGACCTAGGAGAGAAAAATGGTTTTCTGGGCTAGGTTTGGGCTTCCCTGCTGTGTGTAACCTAGGATTTGGTACCCTATATCCCAGCTACTCCAGCCATGGCTACAAGGGACCAAGGTACAGCTTAGGCTATTGCTTCAGAGGATGCAAGCCCTAAACATTCACAGCTTCTAAGTTGTATTGGGCCTATGAGTGCACAGAAGCCAAGAATTGAGATTTGGGAACCTCCATCTAGATATCAGAGGATGTATGGAAATGCTGGATGTTCAGGCAGAAGTTTGCTGCAGCAGCAGGGCCCTCGTGGAGAACCTTTGCTAGGGCAATGCAGATCGAAAATGCAGGGTCAAAGCCCCTACACAGAGTTCCCACTGGAGTACTGCCTAGTGGAGCTGTGAGAAGAGGGCTACCATCCTCCAGACCCCAGAACACTAGATCCACTGACAGCTTGCACTATGAGCCTGAAAAAGATGCAGATACTCAATGCCAGCTGTGAAAGCAGTTGGGTGAGGGGCTGTACTCTGTAAAGCCACATGAGTGGAGCTGCCTAAGGCTGTGGGAACCCACCTCTTGCATCAGCGTGACCTGGATGTGAGATATAGAGTCAAAGGAGATTATTTTGGAACTTTTAAGATTTAATGATTACCCTATTGGATTTTGGACTTGCATGTGGCCTTTGGTCCTTTCTTTTGGCCAATTTATCCCACTTGGAATGGGTGTATTCACCCAATGCCTGTACCACCATTGTATCTAGAAAGTAACTAACTTGCTTTTGATTTTACAGGCTCATAGGTGGAAAGAACTTGCCTTGTCTCAGATGACACTTTGGACTTGAATGTTGAGTTAATGCTGGAATGAGTTAAGACCTTGGGGGACTGTTGGAAGGGCATGATTGTGTCTTAAAATGTGAGGACATGAGATTTGGGTGGGGCCAGAGGTACAATTGTATGGTTTGGCTCTGTCTTCACCAATATCTCATTTTGAATTGTAGTTCCCATAATTCACATGTGTGATGGGAGGAACCTGGTGGGAGGTAATTGAATTATGGGGGCAGTTTTTCTCGTGCTATTCTTGTGACAGTGAGTAAGTTCTCACAAGACCTGATGGTTTTATAAGGGGCTTCCCCCTTCCTTTGGCTCTCATCCTTCTCCTTCCTGCCACCCTGTGAAGAAGAACATGTTTGCTTCCTCTTCTTCCATGATTGTCAGTTTTCTGAGGCCTCCATGGCCATGCTGAAGTGTGAGTCAATTAAACCTCTTTCCTTTATAAATTTCCAGTCTCAGGTATATTCTTATAGCAGTGTGAGAACAGACTAATACAATCTGTATGTTCCATGCAGTCTTATGGCTATCTGCCATATAATGTTTGTGGCAATATATTGGAGGGTTTAAAGGATCACAGGTTGCATGTGAAAGGAATTGAGAATCATATATCTGGTTCTTGTCAGGCTGATACATGATATATTCAGGTGAGTTTGCATGAGCAAAACTTCCCATTCCCAATATTGATGAAGGAGGGTTACTGAGCAAAGGAAAGTAAGCAAGAGAGGGCTCTGGACAAAAGAAAAGTCAGCCACCAGCTCACTATGTGACTGTGGATCAGGTCCTTCTTCTCTTAAGCCTCACTTAGCCTATTTGTAAAAAACAGTGTGGACTAAATGAATTCAAGTGGCCCTACTGGTTTAGACATTCTATAATCCTAGGCAAGCTGGCAACGTTAACCTGAATTTTAGGAAGTGTCAAGTCAAAAAATTTTAAAAATTGTTATACAACCTGATATGGTTTGGCTGTGTCCCTACCCAGAATCTCATCTTGAACTGTAATCCCCATAATCCCCACATGTCAAGGGTGAGACCAAGTGGAGGTAATTATATCATGGGGACAGTTCTCCCATGCTGTTCTTATGATTAAGAGTGAGTCTTATGAGATCTGATGGTTTTATAAGTGTCTGGCATTTCCCCTGCTTGCACTCTCTCTCTCCTGCCGCCCTGTGAAGAAGGTGCCTGCTTCTCCTTTGCCTTTCATCATGACTGTAAGTCTCCTGAGGCCTCCCCAGCCATGCAGAACTGCGAATCAATAAACCTCTTTCCTTTATAAATTATCCAGTCTTGGCTCTTTCTTCATAGCAGTGTGAGAACAGACTAATACACAACCAAAATCTCAACCAATATTATTCTTAAAAAATTTTTTTGAAGCATTCACTGAAGGAAAAGAGATGCAGGGTATCAGAGTAATAGAATTCTGAATTGGGAGACTTTGAGAAGAAGAAATCAAATAAAGTCCTGGGTCTGGTGCTCCATCCCCCTGAGGCACTCCAGGATGAAACCTAGAGAATGTGAGGGGAAAATTATGAGAGATGGTTCTTCATGTTTACTTTACAGTGCTCTGCAGACAACCTTCTGTTACCATGACCAATTAGAAACAAACAGTAATCAGCATTATTGAGAGGTGAAAAAAATATTTCCATGTTGAAAATATACACAATCAAATAAAAACAAGGCATTTTAAATTACCTGTAGGAATTTCAAGAGAGTGGTTGTCATGCTCTTTAATTGGCTATTTTGTTCACTGTGCATGGTCAGGGAATACAATGACATGGCAGTAATTTCCATTTCTGTGAAAAGATTGTTGTTTTTATTTCAGGACATAGAGCCCCAATTAAATTTTTTCCCTCCAAATACTTAAAAAACATGCATTTAAATCACTGAGTAAATTTCCCATTTTAATTAATATTCATACAAGTGAGAAATCATAAAACTATAATGTGAAATTGAATAACAATAAAATGACTAAGATCTAGTAAAATGAAATGTAAATATTGAACATACTTCAGTTTTTCATATCCAGTAGTTAAAGATAACATTAACTCATAATTATGGTATGAACTACAGAAACCTATCAGCTAAAACACTGGGTAAGACTTGAAATAAATAACATCTGTTTACATAATCTCAGTTTCAGAAAGGTGTTGGAATTCCAGGAAAAACTGCACCATCAGCATTTTTATATTGGCCTTCTAAAAGTTCTTTACTCCTAGATGGGCAATATAAATAGGCCAATTTTTGGCCTGAAATTGGAAGATCTGTTTGAATTTCTGCTCCACCACTGATCCTGGCTGTGTGACCTCTGAAAGATCACTTAGCATTTCAGATTTTTCATTTCCTCAGCTATGAAAGTTGGGATAATACATATTTCATGGGGCAGTTATTTATTAAGATATATTAAAAGGTGTTTCTATAGAGTAAAACATAAGAAAACCATTGAGTAGTGAATCTGTTATCTAATACTGCGTAACAGGCCACACTAAGTCTTAGTGGTTTAAAACAAAAATGATTTTACTCTTCCTCACTGTTTCTGAGCATCCAGAATTTGGGAAGGGCTGAGGTAGGCAATTCTGGCTTATGATTTATCATGTAGTCTTAGCATTTCTCCATGTGTTATCTTCATATGGGCTAGTTTGGACTTTCTAAAAGTATGCCAGCCTCAGAGAAGTTCCATTGTTTACATGGTTGCTAGCATCACCCATATTAGGCAGAACTGTATGGCATTTTTATAGCTTAGTTTTGGAAGCCGCATAACATCTCTAGTGGTCAAGGCAGTCACAAAAACCCAAATTCAAGGGAAGGGGCCATATACCATATATTTACTTTCAAAGAGTGTTAAAGTCATTTAGTAAGAAGAGCATGTGCTGCTGTGATCATTCTTGGAAAATACAACCTGTCACATATGATATTGAACCACAATTTTGTATCATTATTGCTAGTCTGATTTATAAGATACTTTTTTCTTTGAGACAGACTCTCACTCTGTTGCCCAGGCTGGAGTGCAATGGCATGATCACAGCTCACTGCAGCTTGGAACTTTGGGCTCAAGCAATCCTCCCATCTCAGCCTCCCAAAGTGTTGGGATTGCAAGTATGAGTCACCATGCCTGACCGGATTTATAAGATACTTTGACTACTCATTCTCCAATGAAACCACTCCCTCAAGGTCATTATTTCATTGATTAATTTAGAATAAAATTAATATATGGCAGCATCCTTTCAGGAAGCAAAGAATAATATTTAATACCATATAGGATATTGGTTCTTCATCAGACAATATTCCAGGTGTGTTATGTATGCTATTTGAATCCTTAATTTGATTTTGTAAAGTAGGAAATATTTTCATTTTATTAAGGAGTATGAGATTCAGAGAGATTCACTTGCTCAGGTCACGGAAGTCAAATTTGGATCTGTTACTCTTATTACTACAGTGGTCACGGAAGTCAAATTTGGATCTGTTACTCTTATTACTACAGTGGTCACGGAAGTCAAATTTGGATCTGTTACTCTTATTACTACAGTGGTCACGGAAGTCAAATTTGGATCTGTTACTCTTATTACTACAGTGGTCACGGCAGTCAAATTTGGGTCTGTTACTCTTATTACTACAGTGGTCACGGAAGTCAAATTTGGATCTGTTACTCTTATTACTACAGTGGTCACGGAAGTCAAATTTGGATCTGTTACTCTTATTACTACAGTGGTCACGGAAGTCAAATTTGGATCTGTTACTCTTATTACTACAGTGGTCACGGAAGTCAAATTTGGATCTGTTACTCTTATTACTACAGTGCATGGCCTCTCTATTAGCAAATACTTAAATAATGCTTGACATGTTCCAGGCACTCTGACACACACAAACACAGAAACACACACACACACACACACACACTTAATCTTCACTCAACTTTATACAGACTAATATTATCTCCATTCTGTATATGAGAAAACTGAAGTACAGAGAGATTGCATAACTTATCAAAAGCCAGATTGCTAGTAAATAGTGGAGCCTGATTTCACAGTAAGACCTATGTGACTCCAAAATTGTTCTGGAATCATTCATATATTAACAATTTAGCATCAGTTGGCTTCTCAATTTATTTCTCTTTTTTGCATGGAGAGATGGGCATTTGGCAGGAGAGGAGAGCATAAGGAGTTTAATGGGACTCTTTTGCCTTTTGCCTGAGGGTGATCACTGTGTTGGCAGTGGCATGGGAGGACAGGCAAAGCACAATAGCCAAAATCTGCCTACTCCCCAACTTTCCCAGGGTGGACCTTAATAAGACGTTGACTATAAAACTCATCTTAAATTAGTGTATCAGCAAGACACATTTTCTGTGGTAAAATGGAAAAATACAGATCTCAGTCAAACATGGTGTGCTTCCGCTACTTTCTGTCAGATGGTAGCCAGACATATGCATTTACTGTCATTATGCAGGTATTTATAAATCAAGTTCCAAATCTTTTTGCTTTATTTGAACAAAAACAATATCACACAGCAGGTCCTTGTCCTTTATTGCTTGTAATGCAGGGTAAGGAAAAAGTCAGTATTTGTATACTTTTATTAA
Organism: Rhinopithecus roxellana; assembly: GCF_007565055.1. Taxonomy (NCBI): domain Eukaryota; kingdom Metazoa; phylum Chordata; class Mammalia; order Primates; family Cercopithecidae; genus Rhinopithecus; species Rhinopithecus roxellana. The sequence goes on along the minus strand of NC_044555.1, from coordinate 116,533,425 downwards.
TGAAAGAAACCTAAAATTCAACTAGAAAGTAAGCAACACACTGGATGTTGTATTATTCTGCATATTCGCAGTAACTTTTTTCAGGATGTGTGACACTGCAACTGTACTAGTTTCTTTTAGAAACATCTTTCAACAAGGGAATTACACTTATGAGCTGTGTAATGTCAGACAAAACCCATAATTGTCTGAATTTCAATTTACTCAACTGCAAAATAGGGTTAATAAAGCCATAGGAGGCCAGGCACAGGGGTTCATGCCTGTAATCCCAACACTTTGGGAGGCCGAGGCGGGCGGATCACCTGAGGTCAGGAGTTCGAGACCAGCCTGGCCAACATGGTGAAACCCTGTCTCAACTAAAAATACAAAAAGTAGCTGGGCGTGGTGGTATGTGCCTATAATCCCAGCTACTAGGGAGCTGAGGGAGGAAAATCGCTTGAACCTGGGAGGTGGAGCCAAGATCACACCACTGAACTCCAGCCTGGGTGACAGAGTAAGAGTCCGTCTTAAAAAAAAAAAAGCCATAGGAGTTGTATAAAAAGAAAGCGTCAGCAATAAGGTGCATATGGCTTGCAAGCAAGCTTTGTTATTATATTAATTTCTATTAGAAGATTTATCTTCATTTGGTAAGTATACACAGATATTACTATTGATTCCAAAGAACATTTATTGTTGCCTACTATGTGCCAACTGTAGTTCTAGGTGCCCAAGATAAACAATGAGCAAAACACAACAGTTCTATTCTCAATGAGTTTCTATTTCAGTGAGGAAGGTAGAATGTAAGTTAACAAGCATATCAGATGTTGGTGATGGGTAGCAGAAGGAAAATACAGGATAAGGAGAGTATGAAGATAGTTGTGGTGATGAAGTTATATCTGTGGACTGGATGAGGGAGGGGTACTTGTTTATATAATAATAATTACTGAAGACCTCTATGGTAAGAAACCACTGGAAATAAAGAAAATCTGAGAATTTTTTTTTTTTTATCGTGGTCTTAAGATGATCCCAAGTAATGGAAACAATACTTATCATAAATTATTATTATAAAGGTATGCAGTATTGGTTCAAAAAAAAGAATTTCATCCAAAGAATGGTCACTAGTTTTACATTGGGCTTCTTTAAATAGTAAGAATTTTTCTTAATCAATAATTTTTTTTTTCTCTTTTGCTGATTTAGAACAGGCATGGTGTTTTCTTTTCCCTTAATAATGAAATGGGAAAAGTTCCCTTATCCCCCTCACAGGGTGTGCGACAGGGGGAGTGGCTCACTTCTTTGGTGCCCTGCAGCTCAAACCACTAGGGAGAGCATGCAGATGGGCAGGGGGTGGGGAGCCTGGGCTCTGACCCCACAGCAGCATCTAGGGTTGAGTGTTTATGGCTCCCGCAGCCCCAGTGGGCGTGTGTTACACTGTTCTCTTTCAGCTTAGCCACTTGCAGGTAGCTTGTGTTAATTCAGTTAGACCCTCTGCCCTATCTCAGCAAGGACAGAGGGCTTTCTGTATCCCAGGTTCTTGAGTTGGTGTACCAGAAAAATTGGATCACACATGTGGTTGGAGGATGGGTGCAAGGTTTTATAAGTTTTATAAGTGGAGGTAGCTCTCAGTGAGGTGAATGGAGAGGCCAGAAGAGGAATGGAGAGGGAAGGCGATCTTCCCCTGGAGTTGGGACACCCAGTGGCTGGACTCTCCTCTGACTCAATTCCCATCAGCGTCCCCGTTGTTCTGCCCTCAATGGCCTGCTGGCAGCTGGCAGCGTGCTCTTCTGCTGGTGTGTTCACTTTGACATCCAGCTGTTTGTGTCTGTGCCCGCTAGGGTCTTGGGGTTTTTATAGGCACAGGATGAGGGCGTGGTGGGCCAGAATGGTCTTGGAAAACGCAACATTTGGCCATAAAAAGAGGAGTGTCCGTCCTCACTTAGGTCCCTGGTCACAGGCCCGAGAGTGGAGCCTTCACCAGGAACCCTGCCCTTTTTTACCCAGCACTTCCCTACCACACTCCCGTATCAATAGTTATGATTTGCTTAGTATCTTCCATGTACCTTACATTTTACATGTATTATCTCTTGAACCAACAATAACCTTGAAGGATAGGCATCGTTATATTCAGTATACATGTTTCCAAAAACTATGTTTAATTATCAAGTTTCATCCTTACAACAACCTGGGACTGAAATATCTCTCAATTAATTTTAAACAAGAGAAAATACTTGTAGCAATCATGTGCCCCAAGGTTGCACACCCAGTAGGTGGCAGAACCTAAATGTGAAGATAGCTTTTTCTGACTCTAACATTGCTGTGCCTTTCCTCTACATCATGCTGCCTCTCATCCCTAGCTAATTAAAATGAAATACTTATCTATTGAAGTATGTTACATCAGTTCCGATATCCAGCCAGTTTTTCACTCCCTGTTTTGTGGCTTCTGAAATAGGTTTAACAAGAATTGAGACCTAGCCATGGATAATTAAACCATAATGGTTAATGAAGGGGAACTTAGGGCTTTCCGCGTTCCAACCAGAATCTTTGTACATGACATCAATTAAAGAAACTACTAGAGCTTCTTCAATATCATATTTCTTATTTCTCTTTGATCAGTACAGAATGTCCTTTCTGATCTTTGCAAAATGCAGGAGGCTTTCTCTTGATGATGATGTGAGTCTGTAAAGTCATATGAACACACACATATATGCACACACACATATACATATACATGTTATTTTTATAATATACAACATTCTTCCTCATGTTAAAAAATGTGTTCAATGACATTTGTTAAAGATGACAAAGGCAGACTTTAATCAAGTGGGGGTTTGGGAGCGGTATAGGGACTACAGCAATGTGATCTTGCATTGGGGAAGGAAGATTAGATTCAACTTCTGATCCGACAAGTTCAAGTGGGGATTTATAACCAAGAAGCAGAGTAGAAGTCAATGGATGGAACATTATTAAGAGGAAACATTAGAGGTGAGACAGATTCTTGCCAGAACAATTCAATAGAATTCTTGCTTAAGGCAGGTCAGGTTGATACAATAACAAGAGTTGTCAGATACCAAGGGTGGGGGATTTTCTCCAAAGTGCTTTTGCAGAGTTCTTACTCAAACTGGATTTGTTAAAGACAGAAAGAGAAGCCCAAGATTGGGCTTAGTCAAGCAGAGAACTCAGAGGAGAGGAGCCTGATTCAAGTTTTGGGTGAAAGAGATAGTCTTTAGCAATTACTATCATCCCCCATATTTAATCATTAAGTCCTGCCAATTCTGCCTCTAAAATACTATTTCATTTTCCACAATCACCACCTTAGTTTAAACCATCACCGTATTTTCTTGGCTATTGCAGTAATCTTCTTCCTAGCTGACCTTCCAGTTTCCCCACACATCCTTTTCAGTTCATCTTTTACACAGCAGCCAGAATGATCTCTTGAAAACACAAATCTAAAGACGAAGACTTTAATGTCACTTATGAAGCTCTGGGTGCTCTGAACCCTGCTAACCTGTTAGCACCCTATGCAGACATTTTGCATTGAGGTGGCTATTTTTATTCACCATTGCATTCCCATTGCCTAGCTTAAGTCTTGACACAGAGCACATACTCAAAGCACATATTTTTTAAACAATTCTTAAATGATTTTTTTTAAAACAATTTAGGCATTCACCATGTCTGTCAATCTGGTGGTCATGTTGGAATAAAAGATGGGCTCTGTCTCCCTGATTACTAGGAAAAATATGGGGAAGAGCAACTTTAACACACAAAGCCATAAGGCAAGTGAAAATAATAAGTCAAGACATCTTTAAAACCCCAATTTTGCATATTAATTAATTTAAAACATTTTCTAGGTAGCACTCTACTCCACATTTAAAAAGAACTGGCTTTTCCAGGCACAGTGGCTCATGTCCATTATCCCAGCACTTTGGGAGGCCAAGGTGGGTGGATCACGAGGTCAGGAGATCGAGACCATCCTGGCTAACACGGTGAAACCCCGTCTCTACTAAAAAATACAAAAAATTAGCTGGGCATGGTGGCGGGTGCCTGTAGTCTCAGCTACTGGGGAGGCTGAACAGGAGAATGGTGTGAACCCGGGAGACAGAGCTTGCAGTGAGCAGAGATCATGCCACTGCACTCCAGCCTGTGCGACAGAGCAAGACTCTGTCTCAAAAATAAAAAAAAAAAAAAAACCCAACTAAAATAAAATAAAATAAAAAATAAAAAGAACTGGCTTAAGTCAGGTTGGGTCTAGAGGGGCATTTTTATGTGGATCAAACTATATTTGTGAGAATGCAGCCAGACATTATTGAAACCCAGTCATTATCTTTCTCTACCCTGGACACTTTAACCAGTACAACACATCTATTTCCAGCAACATTACCTCCAGTATTTGCCCAGGGCACTGTCCTCTGTCACTCACGACTTGCTGTCTCTTGCTCTAATCTTCCTAGGAAATCTGAAACCTCTGGTTCCGTAATGTAGCTCTGAGTTGAACTTGTGGCCTTTTAGGTTCTCACTACCGTTAGAGATGTACTCCTCTGGGGGTAGACTGGGAAGGGTCTTCAGAAGCCTGTGTGGTCATTGTCCTCTAGCTCCATACATGACAGCTCTGGGCAATACTCTGGCCTGCTGTTTTACCCTGAGAAAGTGACTGATAGGCAGCTATAGCATCTAGATAGCATTTACAGCTTCACCTAATTTTATTCATGATTATAAAGATAAAAGCAGCCTTGATTGAACAGTGCATCTGATGAAAAAAATCACCAAATCCTAATGAGCAACCCAGTAGCTAATGTAATGTTAATTAATAAAATATTTCACACTCTTCAATTTATTTGGAAATTAACTTATATTAGACAGAAATAAGAAGTGTAACTGAATTTCCTTTCAATTTGACTTGCAAAATCACTAAGTTTTCCAAGAAAGTGGCTCCAAGGGTGGCTCTGGCTTAAGTATCCTATTTAATATTCAAAATATATAATTTTTTCTATCTTCATGGAATCCAGGTAAATAGAGCTCGAGCTCCTTTTTCACCAAGTCCTAGATTATTCTCCGAGGAGCTCTCATAGTCCCGAATCCAGCTGTGTGCACCTACTCCTGAAATGGCCTACTTTCAACCTTTGCATTTGTGATCCCTTAGGGAGAGATTCCTCAGGTCAGAAAGACACTAGTGAATCTACTGGAAAGTAACTCATATCTAAGACTTCTACTTATTGCTGCCATTTTGGATCTTAAGATGATTTTCTTAGCAATCTGAGAGATATTCTGACAGAAAACCTGTGATACAACATTTCCTTTTCATGTTTTGGCATCCATCACCAGTCTTTTCAGAACACAAATTGGAATTTTCCTTCAGGCATCAGCCTCCTCTTCTCACTGTTCATGTGGACAGGTCAGCTTAGAAATATTCAGAATACTGGAGTCCCCGGGTATTGATTTTGATTCAAGGATGGGTACATAACTCAGGCCAAGCAAATAAAATACACTCTTCGGACTTTTGCTTCTCCCAGTGAGAGAAACATGCTCACATTTCTTTTGGGTTTGGATATGTGAAGTATATAAACAGTGTGGTGTGGAGAGCCCGGCAACTAGGAAAGCAAAGGCTGAATAAGAACAGAGCTGATGCAACAGAAGAAGCCACAGCCAGGAGATAGAGTGAGTCTCTGTGCAGCTAACCTGAATAGAGCCAAGTCTCAAGCTAGGTTGATCCCTAGAGTTTTCAGTTATGGAAAGAAAGGTAGTCCCTTTATTTGCTTAAGCCAGTCTGGGGTGAGTATTTTTCACCTGGAATTGCAAGAATCCTTACTAACTCAAAACTATTTTATCTCTTTGAATCCCTCCAATGCATTTTGGAACAGGGTATTCTCTGCTTAAGAGTCCATATCAGGTTATCTGCCTGGACTGTGAATACCACCATTTATCCATGCATACACCAGACTTACTATGAGGCATCTATCTCTAATTTTGTTCACTTACTAGCTACATAAAGTTGCTGTAATGCTCAAATGCTCAACATTTTATTATGAAAAATTTCAAACACAGAAGAGTTGAAAGCCTTTAGTGAACGATCATAAACTCACCATCTAGATCCTATGATTAATATTTTACTGCACTTGATTGATCTCATATCTATCCCTGTATCTATCCCTCAATTCATGTCATTTTTTGATGTATTTCAAACTAAATTGCAGACATTACTATACTTTTCACTAAATAGCTTGCATACATCTCAGTGCTTAACTCAAGGAAACATTTGGCAAGGCACCTTCCCTGTGCCTGGGTTTTGCATATGAAAAAAATGCAGGTGTTGTTTTAGACGACCTCCTAGTGCCCTTCTTTAGGGCTGTGACATTATGTAGTTCTATGATATTTACCTTTTTAATTGATTGACATGTTTGTATAAAAATGCCTTCTTGTTCGATACAAAAAGGATTAACACGGAAAATATACTTTGCTTACCTATGGGATATTTACCCAACCGAAGTCTGTTTGCTTTACAAAAACCCCATTAACCAATCCTTGGTGATTCTGAGTCAAACAGATGTTTTCAGGGGTAGAATGGAGAAGAAAAGTACCAGATGGATATTTTCAAAATTAGGGGAAGACTGGAGTCTTATCCAGAAAACAAGAGAAACAACATGCCGTTGAAAATGACTTCTAAAGAAAGTTAAACTCTGCCAGTTCTGCGGGAGGGAGATCAAAAGTGTGAGGACTAGACAGCAGAAAAGTAGAAGTCAGAGGTCTGAAGCAGCTGAACCTGATACCATTATCCCTTGTTTAATTCATGTTAGGCCATTTCTGCCAGATAGCCTTTTACACTGATGGTCTTGATGGACGAAGAAAATGGCTTGAAACAAACGAAAAAAGTGCATAAAAGCCTGTCTGACAGAGAAGAGGCTACTTCCAGGAACAAGGAGCAAAAGGAAGAACACTCAAACGTGGTTTATTGTGGGAAGCAACAAAACCAAATAGAGACTGCAACCCTCACTCACTGTGGACAGCCTGCTCTGCTAGGCTATGTTGTATTGAAGCAGTTTCAACTTTCCATTCCCTTGGGGAGCCCTAAAATGGCCCCTTCATCAGGGATGCAACTAAGTCACAGTGGCTCCGAGGAGTGGGGGGCTTTTGCCATCTTCTGTAAGCCTAATTACCACTGAAGCAACCTTAGACTGAGCCTCCTCCCCAGATCCTACTCTTTTGACTCTAAAGATTGCTCTGGATTATTTTAAATAATTCTGGCCAAAATGAGAATATAAGGGAAATTCTTCATAACTGTAATCAGCTTCCATAAAAAGGCCTCTTTCACACAACTTTCAACATTTACCTACAAGTGTGAAATAGAAGGACCATAGAGCTTTCTTGGGATGACCTTTATGCACACCAGGTGGCCAGTACCATTAAATGCTGAACAGAATGGAAATTCTTTTTTTTTTTTTTTTTTTTTTTTTGAGACGGAGTCTCGCTCTGTCGCCCAGGCTGGAGTGCAGTGGCCAGATCTCAGCTCACTGCAAGCTCCGCCTCCCAGGTTTACGCCATTCTCCTGCCTCAGCCTCCCGAGTAGCTGGGACTACAGGCGCCTGCCACCTCGCCCGGCTAGTTTTTTTTTTTTTTTTTTGTATTTTTTAGTAGAGACGGGGTTTCACCGGGTTAGCCAGGATGGTCTCGATCTCCTGACCTCGTGATCCGCCCGTCTCGGCCTCCCAAAGTGCTGGGATTACAGGCTTGAGCCACCGCACCCAGCCCAGAATGGAAATTCTTATGTGCGTTTGGGATGAAAGAATCTGGATTAAGATGTGATGTCTGGTTATTTGGTCACAGTTCATCAGTTTCAGCTCTAAACTAGGAAGAAGTAGTTATTCACATGCCATTTGGATGAGGGAAATAATACTGTGGAAAACCTAAAAATATTGAAGAAAACTGCGTCTCAAATAGTATTTTTCCTTTTCGATTCCAACACTCTATTGCTTGTGATGATGGCTCATTAAACATTTTAGAACCTAATTCTCAAGCTTATTTGAAAATGGCTATTCTAATTTGGCATTAAAATACCCAGTTACTAGAGGCATGCCTACATTTGTTAACCTTGTATAGACTTGGATCAGGCAATTGTCGTTTTTTTATAATCCATATTGGTCCAATGCTGTGCCTGTGAATATACTCCATTTTTGCCTTAACAATATTTCTGGGAAGTGGAGATAGAAATTGAGGATTGTGTGAATCCACCATGATATAGGATTTCAGAATAGAATTATGTTCTAGAATTGCAGCCAGAACATGCAGTATAGATTATGGAAATTAGCAGCTGTGTGGTCTCTTCATTTGATTATTTATTATTAGCAACATTCTTGATTAGCCCTATACCCTTTTAAATGGAATTACAAAATAATTATATGTTCTGCCTCCAAAGCTCTTTATTGAGAATGACAATAAACTGCCCAATGTTCAAATCAGTGTATAATACATTTATATGATTATTAAATGCTTGTAAATTGCCATTTAACACTGCATGTGTTTACTACCTAGTAAAACAAGTGTTAACCCATCTATTTAAACAACCGGAGAGCATTCATCTTTGCTGAAGTCATTGTTTTATCTTGGGAAAACTCTGCTAACATACCAGTCAGCCAGTCAGCCAGCCAGCCAGCATATCATCTTTCGTCTGCATTTATTAACGGCTTAGAATGTCCATCTGTTGTCCTTAGTAAATGGAACACTACGAAAAAAAAATTCATTGAGTGTATCTATATATAACTGTTCCCTTTATGGAGAAAAGCTCCTTGGAATGTTCTTCATAAGCTAAAAACTTGGGACAAGTGGTGGTCAGAGAGAAATCATCAAAGTTGGCAGACTTTCAAATGACAGGCAACAGATTCCTCTCGTTTTCGGAGAAGACAAATATATTTGCTTTAGATCAAGAGAATGTTTTCTCAAAATGTGTCAGATCACATTTCTTTAGACTTTGGTGATGGTTTGGTGAGTGATATAGAATACAAGAGTAGAAAAGCTAACAAGTCTTTCACATGTATTTGCGTTCAAATAGCCTCATGTACTGATTTTATCTTGTTTGTGGTTGGGGTTAGAAGTGGAATTCAGGAAACCTACAAGGATATCAGGGAACTACAGTAGTACTTCCAAGAACTTTAGCAGAATTGTTTGTGATCTTGCCAAGGTAAAATTGCAGTTAAAGTGCGACCATCTGATGACATTCCAGTGAAGAGAACAGAGGGAAAGTATGAAGGCTCCAAGCACATATAAATAATTCAGATGGAAGTGCTCATAGTTTAACCTTGGATGAAAATAATATAACACATTCAGTAGGAAATATAACTTTTACTGGTGCTAAAACAACTCTATGTTAAATTAGGGCCAGGGATTAGGGTTAATAGAAATGTGTAGTTTTACTATCTCTTCTTGAACATATTGTTTTGATATAGTGTACATAGGAAGAAGAAAACTATAAAAGTTATTGCTTGGAAGCCATAATTACATCACCTCAGTCTGATGCCATGGAGTCTAACGGCAATATAATTTGTATAATCATTTTGATCATGGTGGTGATATTAAGGGCTACATTTCTGGGAATGTAAACTGTTGACATGCAACACAATATATCAATGTAAGAATAACATCTAGTCATATATCATATGGAAAAAGATAGGTTGGATAAAAATACATCATTTCTAGTAGAAAAGAGGCAAATTTGATTTGGAGACATTAGTTGCAAATTTACCATAATAAGATTCTCAATTCATGCTACATACAATAATTCAGACTGAAGTATCCTTGACAAATTAGTAATGCCTCTTTCTGGTTGCTTATTTGACTTGGAAAGATAACGTGATAAGTATTAATTTTAATATAAATTATCAAGGATTTATGTCTGCAACTTGCCTACAAGTTGTCTTCTGTGTTTCATTTCTTTCAATTTCTACCTCCATTCATCTCTTCCTCTGGGTGGTTAAACAAAGGGAAAACTAAGTCATGATAAAGAAGATATTTTATTTTACTTTGTCAGCTTTGCAACATCTTCCAGTTTTAGATAGACTTTTTTTTTTTTTTTTCCTGATAATGGCTTTACAATTGATAGTAAATAACGATGGAAATGCAAATCAAGATTCATCTTCCTTTGGTAAAGGCTTGAAGGCTCTCTATTTACGTATAATTTGAGGACATTTAAATCTCAATACTGGTAAATATTTACACTTCTGTAATCATTGTGAACCCTCATCTTCACTGCACTACATATCACTGTGCCTGTGGAGAGAATAAATGACTTAATTTAATTTGCCCTAATCTCGCATCTTCCCCACAGGATACATTCATTACCACTGGCAGACTTAGATAACATAGAAGAAAACGGAACTAAGTATATGTGTCAACTCACGGTAGTAATCTTTTAATGAATGTCTATAGACATCTTATCCATACTACGGAGCTGCATCTTTAGTGAACAATAAATAATGGGAATAATGGAATGAATTTGTGTTCTCATTTTATCTTGGTTCATCTTGTTCTCATTCACTTTGCTAGTGAAATATATACATACATACATCTTAGCCACAGCACGGCAGGTTCTGTGGCCTCCTGAGAGAAGAAATTGATTACCCAACCAATGTACTGAAACTGGTTTTGTCCTCTGAAATTGACTTTTTAGGGCGACAAGAAGCATCTTGTGTTAGTTTTTCATATATTCCATTTCACTGAGCAGCTCTAATTTTCCCTTAGCAAATACCTAATGAATTTAAATTTAATATAGGAATCCAAGTTTTTAAACCAGCTTCTTCTTCTGTGTTTTTTACCTCAATCCAGATACAACCAGAAACCTAAGTCAGTTATCCTTCACTGCTTTACCCCATCCTTTGTATCTCAACCAATCACCAAGCTCTACTGGTTCGGATCCTTAAACATTTCTGGAAACTGCTCTCTCCATTCCATCTCGACTACTGAATATCTTAGTTCAGGCCTCACCTCACCTTCTCTTATATCTAGTACTGCCACAGTCTCCTAAATGGTCTTTCTATCTCTGATCTTGTCTCTCTCCAATTTATCCTCATGGTACCAGGATGATCTACTTAAAAAAAATGCTTCTGCCACTCCCTGGTTTAGACATTTAAGGATCTGTTCAATACCTGCAGCAAGAGGAGCAACATAAATTGTCTATAATGTCTGGGCAGGCAATAGAACATTTGGCCCCAGGTGGATCATGGCAAGCATGAGAATCCATGGCCTTTCTAAAGGAGGCAACCAGCACTCAGCTTCAGTTAAATTTTGGCAAGTAATTTATTTCTTTAATCCTTTGGGGTAGGGAAAATAAGGTAGATCCACAGGTTACTGGAATTATGGACTACCAGTTTGCAACTTCTATTCTCTAGGATAAATTCTAAGTCTTTTAATGTGTTATACAAAATCCTTTGTTAGCACCTTCAGGCCTACACCTTGAGCCTCATTTCTCAAAGCTCCTGTCAGTTTGACCTACAAAAATATCTCTCAACATCCTTGCATTTTTCTCTGTCCCCGGTGCCAGCCCTCAATTTCAGGCCATCACAATTGCTTCCCTGGATGACTGCAATAGCTTCTTCACTGGTCTCTCTGTCTCGAATCTCTTCTTACTCAAAACAATTTTTTCAAACTGTGATCTTTAAAAATGTAGCAGTGTGATTTATTGAAAATTTCATATCAGAGTGTGACCTGCTGAGAAATTACCTAGTGCTTTATTTTCTTATTCTGCAATTCATTGGGAAGGGATAAAAGGCATTTTTCCACCTCCTAGAAAGAGAAGCTAGGACTATGTTTTCCAAAGAGACATGAAACAGGACAGTTCTCAGTGGAATGCCTCTGCTGGCATGGCTAGGAAGCTGGGCTAGAGGACACCCTATGCCTCCAGGGGACTAACTTTATGGAACACTATGAGGAACGACCAGTTGGGAGTCAGTGCCTGCAGAGCAGGAAGTTGCACATCTGTGAACTCTATTCAGCTGGTGTCTGTTTTATAATTACCTCTGTACCTCAATTCAAGTACGGTGCTTAGTATTTCATATAGACTCAGTGGATATTATGGAGCTTCATGAGGGATTAAGCCAAAAACCTTTCATTGCTCTTTGGAAAACTATGGATCCCCTCCTTAGATATTTTAACATAGTTTTGGAACATTCATGACAATACCTCCAAAATAATCTATAGACCTGTCACAAGCTTAGCTTTCATCCAGGAAGCTAGTTATTAAACCTTACAAATCCCTGTATGTTAACTTAGGGTTCTCCAGAGGGGCTCACAGTCACAATGCAAAGTCCCACCATAAGCTGTCTGCAAGCTGGGGAAGAAAGCAGTTAGTAGTGGCTCAGTCCAAGTTTGAAAGCCTCAAAATCACAAAAGCCTACAGTGCAGCCTTCAATCTGCCGAAGGCCTAAGAGTCCCTGGCAAACCACTGGTATAAGTCCAAGAGTCCAAAGGCTGAAGAATCTGGAGTCTGATGTTCAAGGGCAGGGGGAGCAGAAGGAAGCATCCAGCATGGGAAAAATCAAGAAAGCCAGGAGACCCAGCAAGCAAAGTTATCCCACCTTCTTTCGTTGATTTATGTTTGTTCATGCTGGCAGCTGATTGGATGGTGACCACCCAATTCGAGGGTGGGTCTTCCTTTCCCAGTCCCCTAACTCAAATGTCAATCTCTTTTGGCACTCTCATGGGCACATCCAGAAACAGTACCTTACCAGCCATCTAGGCAGCCTTCAGTTCAATCAAGTTGACACCTAATATTAACCATCATACTGTGCAAAAGTAGCAGCATGTACTTATTGATGACAGTGATTTTTTTTAATGTCCAAAAGGGACAAAAACTAGAGAGAGATCAAAGTAATCAAACAAAAAGGATTCTGTTTTGTGCAAGATAACAAGCACCTAAGAGCAAATATTGTTTAAAAGAAAAAATCAAACTTACTTTCTCATTTCGAAGAGGTCATTTCAGTTCTCTCACCATAAGTTGTAAATTAAGTACAAGTTTTCTTAGTACTTTATAACTTAGAACACCGTAGCTTAGAAACATGTACCTTGCTTATGTCAACTTTCAAATTTTTCTCAGAGATAAGCAAATAGTTTCATTTCACATGCTAACTCTAAAGAGAGCCCTGTATTTCCTACTTGAGGGACTATCTCTTGAAGAATTTTGAGCATAAGCTCAGATTCAGTAGGAAAAATTTCATGATCACAGTATAATGCTGGCCATGGATATAGGACTGCAGATTGGCTGATGATACTTGGCCCACATATCTCATTAGGGCCACACATTAAGATTTCCCTCAGACCACATATTCCTCTTGGCCAAATATCCTTTCATGAGCCACATACCTCCTTTGGTCTATATAGGATACATGTATTCCTTGGACTTCATATTCCCCATGCTACCTTGATTAAGAATTCCTTGCCTCTTTAGTTTATTTACTCCACAGATGTTTGGGAATAAATTATCATTTTATTTGATCCCTAGTAAACCTTTTGGCATCAATTTATAGATAAAAACAAAGACCTTCTTGAGACGTGAGGGACTTGCTGCTTACCCAAGACTTGTAAATCACCAGCCATTTCAAAGATGAATCTACTCATCATTTCTACCTAAGCCTAAGACTGTGGAGTCTAGTAGTTAATTCATGGGTTCTGGAATCTGATAGAGTATGGTTTAGGTTTAACTGTCACTTACCGATAGAGTGACTTTTGGCTAAATTACTCTTCTCCAACCCTCCTTCTTATGTGGAGAGTAGAGATAGTAATTCATACCTTAAAAAGTTGTTTTGATAATTAAATTGCATAATAAACAGAGTTCTTAGACAAATACATAGCATGCAGTAAGTACTCTAATAATGAAAATAGTAATAATAACTATTTTACAATCATTTTACAGGTATAGAAGAAACAGAATAATTTGGACTGCTCTAAGAAGATTACCAAATTATCAAGCAAGTCAGAGATCATTAGATTAACAGACTCAATGCTGTATTACTTTCCAAAGTGAATGTAAAACATGAATTTATAATATAAAAACATATTTTATCTATTGTTCTCTTAATTTTTCATATAGATTCTGGGCTAAATAAGATCTGCTCTCATTTTATTATGAAATTATTATATTCAACATTTATCTTAAGAAGTCAGCAGATCTTAAATTAAAAAACATAGAGGCACTTACAATTATTATTATTATTATTATTATTATTTTGAGATAGAGTCTCACTCTGTCACCCAGGCTGGAGTACAGTGGTGCAATCTTGGCCCACTGCAACCTCCGCCTCCTGGGCTCAAGTGATTCTCCTGGCTCAGCCTCCCGAGTAGCTGGGATTATAGGCATCCTCTACCACGCCCAGCTAATTTTTGTATTTTTAGTAGAGACGAGGTTTCACCATGTTGGCCAGGCTGGTCTTGAACTCCTGACCTCAGGTGATCCACCCACCTCGGCCTCCCAAAGTGTTGGAATTACAGGTGTGAGGTACCATGCCCAGCCCAATTATTTTTTTAAATGTGTCAAGATAAGACCTTTAGGTAGATCATTTCGGATGAATTGGTTGCTCCTTCATTGAAATTAGTGACTTTGCTTTCTTGTTTTTTTCACTTACAGGATTCATGAACTTGAGATGTTTCCTAATTTATACTTAAAACTACCATGAGAGGTCAATGTGAGCAGGCTTATTTACAGCTGAAGAAAGGAGGTCTGTCCCTGGTTTTACATTCTCTCCTTTATATCTTCAAGGTAACTCTGTAAACAACAAACTCAGCAAATACATTAGTGCTGAATGAGGGAGTGAGTGAGCTAGAGCTTTGAGAATGCAGGTGACTGATGGTCTACAGATGGGGACTGTAAGTCTGCCAAAGAGGACATTTCATCCATACCCTAGTCTTTGGTTAGGGCCATACTTTAATCTGCCCCTACTGAGAAAACTCTTCTGATTTGGGAGACTTCAAGAGAAAGCTTTTATTTATTTATTTATTTATTTATTTATTTATTTATTTTTCAGTTTCACTTAATAATGCTCCCAATAATGAAATGGCTTTTAAAGATAAGAACAGCTACTATTGTAAGAAGAGAGGAAAAGAACAATTTTTCTATATAAAACAAGAATAAAAATGAATTTACTATTAGTAATGGGAAGTGTCCAGTCACCTGTTTTGAAGCCAAAGCATCAGTTTCTCATCTGTACGTTGAAGGTAACGGTCATCCGTGCCTTGCAATCTGGATGAGACTGAATAATGTACATAAAAGGCACCTAGTGTCTAGTTATTTGTAACATGGCAGGGGTTCAATACATGTTAGTATACCTTCCTTGACATCTCATTGGGCAAAATCAAAATGGCAAAATGATCCTTAGGGGGAAAAGTCAAAGAGAAAAGTCTCATTCAGTTATGGGAAAAAAATTAAAGCTGTAAACATTTTCTAAGTAGTTTAACTTGAAAACCTACAGAGGCAAGAGAGCAGAAAATAAAAATGGAACAGCCAAACGATATGTATTTCAAACAAAATAACATCCTTAATAAACAGTATCTGTTACTCGCAGTTGGGAGGGCTTTCAAAAGTATCACTAGTCTCAATTCTTTGATAGAATTGATCAGTATTAATTGCACAAATGTGGGCACACACAGACACACACATCCAGCTGATAGGAAACTATTTCATTAACTCAAATAGACTGTAAATATTTTATTTGAAGTTCCAGTCTTTCCCATGGATCTCCTCCACGATCACACTGTACAGTACAAGGGTTTTCATGATACCCAGTCATTTGAGGTAGCAGCTACTCCCAGTCTTTAGAGGTTGCTGGATCCCTGGTAGTATAAGAAGAGCTCTGGCCTGATATACAAGAAATACAAGGTATTCATTATACTAGAGGTTAATATTCACGGCCAGGAGGCTTTACATGAAATGTACACACAGAATCTATGTTTTGTCTTTAGACTAAACAATTTTTTTTTTCTGCCCTGTGTTGCAAAACTGCCATAACTACATGGACAGCTACATAAACCAACATGCAAAACTAAAACAGAAAAATCAATTAAATACATTTCATAAACAACATTCAAAATGAGTCTAATCTAATTAAAATGTTCTACTAATTGACTTAGATATCTACATGGAGACATTGATTGAGAGAGATTTCCTTCCTGTGCTACTTTAGTTGAAAGAGAGAGGTCTTGCTTTAGAGAAATCTGCTATAACAATTCCAACTTATAGCTTAGAAAATGGAGTGTTCATATTTTAAATATTTTTTATCACTATGGAAATCTGCTGTAAAGAATCTAGAAGGTTGGGCCAGGTACGGTGGCTCACGACTGTAATCTTAGCACTTTGGGAGGCTGAAGCAGGTGGATTGCCTGATCTCAGGGGTTTGAAACCAGCCTGGGTAACAAGATGAAACCCCGACTCTACTAAAATACAAAAAATTAGCTGGGTGTGTTGGCATCTGCCTGTAGTCCCAGCTACTCGGGAGGCTGAGGCAGGAGAATTGCTTGAACCTGGGAGGCGGAGGTTGCAGTGAGTCGAGATCGTGCCTCTGCACTCCAGCCTGGGCAACAGAGCGAGACTCTGTCTCAAAAAAAAAAAAAAAAAAAAAAAAAAAAAGAACATAGAAGGTGGTTCTTAATATTCTGTAAGTATTTTAGAGTTTCCAGCGTGCTTTCTCTGACATAACATCACTGGATTATTACAGGAATCACATGAGAAAGTAAAGCTAGATTTAATATCCTTTCAATATATGAGGCTTCAGAGGTCTCTGGGTCATTGATTTCATAAATGGTTAAGCCAGGACAAGGGGAGCTCCAACAGCTTACTCCCAGTTAAGGCTCATCTTTATTGGACAGTACATTTGGCAAGAATTCAGTTGAATAAATGCAAAACCAATGGACTTTACCAGGAACACCTTTGGCATCAAGTCAAGTATGCCTGAATTGTCTATGCTTTACCAGCCCTTAAAAGATAGAGCGGGACCAGGAAGAGTTATTTTATTCATTTGGTATGGAAGGAACTGAACATGAGACCTGTGAGCTTTGCATGAGATTGTGGAAATGGTTCACACCTAAAAACAAAATTAGCTCCAGAGTAGGGGGGGTGAAGCCCCAAAACGTAAAAATGAATAAATGTCTGATTGACTCCTCAACATGACATCTAGTCTCATGCATCTGAAGTCTACCACTGTACATAGATATTAAGAGATTAATTTGGATAAATTTAAGTATGTATGGTACAACATGGGATGAAACTTCCAAAAGTTCCCATGTCTAGTGCATATTAGGTTCTAAAGTTGTCTAGTTGAAAGGGTTGGGGGTTGGAGTAGAGTCAATGGTGACTGAAAGGGTATCTTGGGAAAAGTTTATTTCATTTTTCTTCTTTTTTTGCCTGGAGTATATCAGGGGTTGTCTTTTTACATGTGTCTTAGCAGCTTGATATACAGCAGGTCAGGCTACTCAAGGGATGGGAATGAAGGTGGGAGCATTAAATGTTATTTGATTATCAACCCACATTCTCTTGAGGCTAAAAGTTACCAGATTTAGCAAATAAGAATGTAGAACACACAGTTAAATTTGAATAACCGATGAGTAGTGATTTATCATTGGTACTTCAGCATAAGTACACATTTTTTGGTATACGTATATCCAATGCAATATTTGGGACACATTTATGCGAAACTATGTGTTGTTTATTAGAATTTCAAATTTAACTAAATGTCTTGTATTTTATCTGACAACCCTACTTCAGGCTTTTTAATCTGATTTACTTCATAAGAACACTTATGATTTGAGAGCCCTAGAGTCACGGCCAGCTTAGATTCGTCACTTAGTTTCTGGCAGATTTTTAATAAGTAGATGCTTAAAGATGGCTCGGTTTAAGAGGAATATTGCCCAAAGTGTTAATTTGCTGTCTTAACTACCCTTCCCTTGTCCCTATACACTGCTTACTCAAGCCTAAGAAACTCTAACTCCTCAAATCTGTGAGGAAGGTACACGCATCAATAATGTGCAGATGACAGCAAAAGAAACTATGAGCAGAGGGAACAGATAACCTAAAAACTGGGAGAAATTTTTTGCAATCTATCCATCTGACAAAGGTCTAACATCCAGAGTCTACAAGGAACTTAAACAAAGTTACACGATAAAAACAAACAACCACATTAAAAAGTGGGCAAAGGACATCAACAGACACTTTTCAAAAGAAAACATTAATGTGGCCACCAAACATATGAAAAAAAAGCTCAACATCACTGATCATTAGAAAAATGCCAATTAAAACTACAATGAGATACTATCATATGCCAGACAGATGGCGATTATTAAAAAGTTAAGAACCAACAGGTGCTGGTAAGGTTGTGGAGAAAAAGAAGACTTTAACACTGCTGGTGGGAATGTAAATTAGTTCAGCCATTGTGGAAGATAGTGTGGTGATTTGTCACAAATTTAGGAGCAGAAATACCAGTTGACCCAGCAATCTTATTTCTGGGTATATACCAAAAGGAGTATAAATCATTCTATTATAAAGATACATGCACACATATGTCCACTGCAACATTATTCACAATAGCAAAGACATGGAATCAACCCAAATGTCCATCAGTCATAGACTGGATAAAGAAAATGTGGTACATATACACCATGGAATACTACGCAGACAAAAAAAGGAATGATATTATGTCCTTGGCAGGGACATGCATAGAACTGGAAGTTGTTATCCTCGGCAAACTAACGCAGGAACAGAAAACCAAACACTGCATGTTCTCACTTAGAAGTGGGAGCTGAACAATGAAAACACATGGACACATAGGGGGAACAACACACACTGCGGCCTGTTGTTGGGGGCGGGGGGAGAGAGAGCATCAGGAACAATAGCTAATTGGTGCTTGGCTTAATATCTAGGTGATGGGTTGAGCTGTGCAGCAAACCACCATGGCACACGTTTACCTATGTAATAAACCTGCACATCCTGCACATGTACACTGGAACTTAAAATAAAAGTTGAAGAAAAAACAAAGAAAATGAGAAAATGTGACATTTATATATACACAATAGAATATTCTTCTGCCATCAAAAAAGAATAAAATCCTGTCATGTGCAGTAACATGAATGGAGCTAGAGGTCATTATATTAAGTGAAATAAGCCAAGCACAGAAAGACAAATGCTGTATGCTTTCACTCACATGCGGGAGCTAAAAATGTGGATCTCATACAGACAAGAGTAGATTGGTGGTTACTTGAGTCCAGGAAGAGCTGGGTGAGGGGGAATGAAGATAAATTGATTAATGGGTACAAATATATGGTTTGACAAAAGAAATAACACCTGGTGTTACATAGATCAGTAGGGTGACTATAGTTTAAAATAATCTATTGCATATTTCAAAATAGCAAGAAAAATGCAGATAGTTGTAGCATAAAGAAAATACAAATATTTAAGGTGACAGCCCAGATATGCTGCTTTGATCTTTACCAATTATACGAATATGTTCAATTATCACATGTACCCCAAAACTATATACATCTATTATATATCAATTAAAAACAGTGCTTTGTAAAAAAAAAAAAAAAAATGTGCAGGTGAGTTTGACTTGGAATAGGGAGTCTGGCCATTTTTTCAAATTGTGTTGCTGGTGGTTTGACTGAGAGAGGCCTGGTTATCTTTAGTACATAAAGGACTCCTGGTTGTCCTTCTTTTTTTTTTTTTTTTTTTCCTTTTTTTTTTTTTTTTTTTTTTGACAGATCTCGTTCTGTTGCCCAGGCTGGAGTGCAATGGTGTGATCTCAGCTCACTGCAACCTCCGCCTCCCAGGTTGAAGCAATTCTCCTACCTCAGCCTCCTGAGCAGGTGGGATTACAGGCGCCTGCACCATGCCTGGCTAATTTTTTTGTACTTTTAGTAGAGATGGGTTTTCACCATGTTGGCCAGACTGGTCTTGAACTCCTGACCTCAGATGACCCACCCACCTTGGCCTCCCAAAGTGCTGGGATTACTGGCGTGAGCCACCGTGCTCGGCCTATAATTATATTCTGGACTAGTATTTGTAAGGCCAAGACAATTTCTAATTTATCTCTATACAGTCAAACCATTATACTGTTTCCAGACTTAGGACAATATGTGCTGTGAAGTCACACACACATGGATTTAAATTCTGATTTCTATTTCCTACTTGCATGACCTTTGTAAGATGTTTTTATGTAACTACATGTTTTTATGTGTAAAATAAAAATATGAATACCTAAAAGCATGCAGAATTTTGTCACGGTTAATTCAAACGGATATATGTGTAGCTTCCGATAAATTGCAGTTAGTCAATATGTAGCTGTGACCTAATGGGAGCATTCATTAAGGCTATAATGGACTGTTTTCTTCCTTTAACTATTTATTGGCAAAGCTAGCATGACGGTAAATGTAACAGAGAAATAGTCATTAAATTTCTTAATACCTCACCCATTATATTTCACTTGTGGAGACTTGTTCAACTGAATTTTAAGAAATTTGATTCATGTATCCTTTGCACATGAGAAGCAGCATTAGAAATAGGAATAATAGTTGCCTGCCTGTGAAAATATGGCCATATTCTCCAGGCTTTAAGTACAAGGGCCATCCAGTCTTGAGTTTGCTTCTGTAACGAAGAGATTAGGAGAATTTGGAAAACTGCAAGATGCTATCTTTATGCTTTTTTTCTTTTACTGATGGTGAGGCTCCAAGAATGTAGGCCATTTTCACTACACAGACAAGCTACATACAGAGGAATTAGACACTATTTCATGCCAACTGTCCAGGATCAGTCATTCAAAATACATTCACTTGGCTAAGAAAGAGAGTAGAGGTGTGGCTGGCAAGATGGCTGAATAGAAGCAGCTCCAGTCTGTAGCTCCCAGCAAGATCAACGCAGAAGGTGGGTGATTTCTGCATTTCCAACTGAGGTACCCGCTAGTCTCACTGGGACGGGTTAGACAGTGGGTGCAGTCCACAGAGGGTGAGCCGAAGCAGGGTGGGGCATTTCCTCACATGGGAAGTGCGAGGGGTCTAGGAACACCCTCCCCTAGCCAAGGGAAGCCATGAGGGATTGTGCCGTGAGGAGTGGTGCATTCTGGCCCAGATCCTATGCTATTCCCACGGTCTTCACAAACTGCAAACCAGGAGATTCCCTCGGGTGCCTCTACCACCAGGGCCCTGGGTTTCAAGCGCAAAACTAGGTGGTCATTTGGGTAGACATTGAGCTAGCTGCAGGAGGTTTTTTTCATACCCCAGTGGCACCTGGAACACCAGCCAGACAAAACTGTTCACTCCCAGGAAAAGGGGCTGAAGCCTGGGAGCCACGTGGTCTAGCTCAGTGGATCCCACCTCCACGGAGCCCAGCAAGCTAAGATCTACTGGCTTGAAATTCTTGGTGCCAGCACAGCAGTCTGAAGTCCACCTGGGACTTGGTGCCCCACCATCAGTAAGCTCCAGCTTGGTTGGGGGAAGGACGTCTGCCATTACAGAGGCTTGAGTAGGTGGTTTTCCCCTCACAGCGTAAACTAAGCCACTGGAAAGTTCAAACTGGGCAGAGCCCACTGCAGTTTGACAAAGCAGCTGTAGCCAGACTGCCTCTCTAGATTCCTCCTCTCTGGGCAGGGCATCCCTGAAAGAAAGGCAGCAGCCCCAGTTAGGGGCTTATAGATAAAACTCCCAACTCCCTGGGACAGAGCACCTGGGGGAAGGGGCGGCTGTGGGCGCAGCTTCAGCAGACTTAACATTTCTGTCTGCTGGCTCTGAAGGGAGCAGTGGATCTCCCAGCACAGCGCTCGAGCTCTCCTAGGGCACAAACTGCCTTCTCAAGTGGGTCCCTGACTCCCACACCTCCTGACTGGGAGACACCTCCCAGCAGGGATGACAGACACCTCATACAGGAGAGCACCAGCTGGCATCTGGTGGGTACTCCTCTGGGACAAAGCTTCCAGAGGAAGGAACAGGGAGCAATCTATGCTGTTCTGCAGCCTCTGCTGGTGATACGCAGGCAAACAGGGTCTGGAGTGGACCTCCAGCAAACTCCAGCAGACCTGCAGCAGAGGGGCCTGACTGCTAGAAGGAAAACTAACAAACAGAAAGGAGGAATAGCATCAACATCAACAAAAAGGACATCCACACAAAAACCTTATCCAAGGTAACCAACATCAAAGACCAAAGGTAGATAAATCCATGAAGATGAGGAAAAACAAGAGCAAAAAGGCTGAAAATTCCAAAAACCAGAATACTTCTTCTCCTCCAAAGGATCACAACTCCTCCCCAGCAAGAGAGCAAAACTGGATGGAGAATGAGTTTGATGAATTGACAGAAATAGGCTTCAGAAGGTGGGTAATAACAAACTCCTCTGAGCTAAAAAAGCATGTTCTAACCCAATGTAAGGAAGCTAAGAACCTTGAAAAAAGGTTAGAGGAATTGCTAACTAGAATAACCAGTTTAGAGAAGAACATAAAGGACCTGATGGACCTGAAAAACACAGCACAGGAACTTCGTGAAGCAGATACAAGTATCAATATCTGAATTGATCAAGCAGAAGAAAGGATATCAAAGATTGAAGATAAACTAATGAAACAAAACTTAAAGACAAGATTAGAGAAAAAAGAACGAAAAGGAAAGAACAAAGCCTCCAAGAAATATGGGACTATATGAAGAGACCAAACCTACATTTGATTGGTGTACCTGATAATGACAGGGAGAACAGAACCAAGCTGGAAAACACTCTTCAGGATATTACGCAGGAGAGCCTCCCCAACCTAGCAAGACAGGCCAACATTCAAATTCAGGAAATACAGAGAACACCACAAAGATACTCCTGGAGAAGAGCAACCCCAAGACACATAATTGTCAGATTCACCAAGGCGTAAAGAAGGAAAAAATGTTAAGGGCAGCTAAATAGAAAGGTCGGGTTACCCACAAAGGGAAGCCCATGAGACTAACAGCAGATCTCTCTGCAGAAACCCTACATGCCAGAAGAGAGTGGGGGCCAATATTCAATATTCTTAAAGAATTTTCAACCCAGAATTTCATATCCAGCCAAACTAAGCTTCATAAGTGAAGGAGAAATAAAATCCTTTACAGACAAGCAAATGCTGAGAGATTTTATCACCACCAGGCCTGCCTTACAAGATCTCCTGAAGGAAGCACAAAATATGGAAAGGAAAAACTGATACCAGCCACTATAAATACATACCAAGTTGTAAAGACCATTGACACTATGAAGAAACTGCATCAACTAATGGGCAAAATAACGAGCTAGCATCATAATGACAGGATCAAATTCACATGTAACAATATAAACTTTAAATGTAAATGGGATGAATGCCCCAATTAAAAGGCACAGACTGGCAAATTGGATAAAGAGTCAAGACTTATCAGTGCGATATATTCAGGAGACCCATCTCACGTGCAAAGACACACATAGGCTCAATATAAAGGGATGGAGGAATATTTACCAAGCAAATTGAAAGCAAATAAAAGCAGGAGTTACAATCCTAGTCTCTGACAAAACAGATTTTAAACCAACAAAGATAAAGAAAGACAAAGAAGGGTATTACATATTGGTAAAGGGATCAATGCAACAAGAAGAACTAACTATCCTAAATATTTAGTTTATTATTCAATATTAGATGCCCAAATACAAGAACATCCAGATTCATAAAGCAAGTTCTTAGAGACCTACAAAGAGACTTAGACTCCCACACAATAATAGTGGGAGACTTTAACACCTCACTGTCAAGATCAACGAGACAGAAATTTAACAAGGACATTCAGAACTTGAACTCAGCTCTGTACCAAGTGGACCTAATAGACATCTACAGAACTCTCCACCCAAAATCAACAGAATACCATTCTTCTCAGCACCACATTGCACTTATTCCAAAATTGACCACATAATTGGAAGTAAAACACTCCTCAGCAAATGCAAAAAAACAGAAATCATAACAAACAGTCTCTCAGACCACAGTGCAATCAAATTAGAACTCAGGACTAAGAAACTCACTGAAAACCACGCAACTACATGGAAACTGAACAGCCTGCTCCTGAACGACTACTGGGTAAATAACGAAATTAAGGCAGAAGTAAATAAGTTCTTTGAAACCAATGAGAACAAAGACACAGCATACCAGAATCTCTGGGACACAGCTAAAGCAGTGCTTAGAGGGAAATTTATAGCACTAAATGCCTGCAGGAGAAAGTGGGAAAGATCTAAAATTGACAACATCACGATTAAAAGAACTAGAGAAGCAAGAGCAAACAAATTCAAAAGCTAGCAGAAGACAAGAAATAACTAAGATGAGAGCAAAACTGAAGGAGATAGAGACACGAAAAACTCTTCAAAAAAATCAGTGAATCCAAGAGCAAGTTTTTTGAAAAGGTCAACAAAATGGATCACTAGCAAGAGTATAAAGAAGAAAAGAGAGAAAAATCAAATAGATTCAATAAAAAATGATAATGGGGATATCACCACCAATCCCACAGAAATACAAACTACCAGAGTGGAAGCTTTCATGGCATTTCTGAAGTTGTGTTATTCTAAACATGGTTTCGAATAACAGTAATTGGGAAGGGACATAATGTTGAACGCATTTCCCTTGGTGCTAATAGACTATTCTTTCTATTTCACATCTTCTGAAAAAAAAAAAAGAAAGAAAAGAGAAAAGGAAACTAATATTTATCGATGACCAGTCATTTCGTTAGGAAATTTCAAATTTATATTTGCACGGAAAGCAATCCTAACAGGTAGATACTATGATTATTTGCCTTTTATGCATATGTTAAATTGCTTAATCAAATCTTTCTACACTGTATATGTAGAACAAAACATCACATTGTACCCTGTACATATATACAATTATTATTAGTCAATTAAAAATAAAAAAGGAAGGACAGAAGGAAGCATGGAAGGAAGGAGAAAGAGAGAGAGAGAGCAGAAAGAAAGAAAGAAAGAAAGAAAGAAAGAAAGAAAGAAAGAAAGAAAGAAAGAAAGAAAGAAAGAAAGAAAGAAAAAGAAAGAAAGAAAGAAAGAAAGAAAGAAAAGAAAGAAAGAAAGAAAGAAACTGAAGACTGATAACCTTATATTGGGACGTTCTTTAGTAAAGATTCAGAATCCTGATTTAAAAATTCAAAATAAATCTCAAAACATCTATGGCTTGTATTTCTTAAGAAGTCCTCAATACCTTAAACAATGCAGATTGGCACTCATAGGCTTTCTTCCAGTGGTGTGCTAGAATTTGTTCCAACTGGCCCAGGAGACCTGCTTGTTAAATTTTCAGAAATTTTTCTAGCTGGTTGTTGAACCTTTGGCAGCTTGAAATCTACTATGGTGAGAGTATTTATACCTACAAAAAAAAAAAAAAAAAAAAAAACACACACACACACATTTACAAAATACCCACTCTTCAACCTCTTCACTGATATGTCACTGCTTTCTGTACACCCATTTGTAAGGAAGATTGTCCTGAGAGTCTTCCTCCTTAGAAGATTGTTTTCATAAATTTATCAGAAAAAAAACTCATCTCATTATTTCAACTGGGAAGGAGAATGAGCCAGGTTAAGAAGAAATAGAAGAGAAGTAATTGTGTTACAACTTCTACACAGGAAGCTTCAGAGTACACAGTTTGTTGATGGATCCTAAAATTACTATTAGTACTCATAATAATTACTGACACTTTTTGAGTTCTTACTATGTGCCAGGTGCTGTCTGAAGCAGTATGCAGTATGCAGAATAACATGCTATCCTCACAACAATCACATGAGAGAATGATTTGATTTCCATTTTATAGTTAAGAGTAAATGAGATTCAGAGAAGTTGGGGACTCGTAGATGGTCACATAGGAAGAAGCAGAGTTGAGATTTGAATGTGGGTCTCTCTGTCTCTACCAGGTCTGTGTTTTTCTGACTGTGCGAGGCATTGTTATGCCTGTCATTGCCCAGTGCAATGCCTTGTACATTGTAGAATCTCAATAAATATTTGTAGAATCAAATCATAACTTGTATATATTTTAACCTCACACCTAATTTGGGTACTGCGAGATTCTAATAACAGTGTTTTGTCTTATTTCTGTATCCTCAACCCCTAGCAAAATCCTACACACAAAATTCTGGTGCATTAAAAGCATTTGTTGGATGGAAATAAATTAGTCCACTTCCATAGCAGGTAGTCAGACTTAGGAGAAGAACAGGAGCTGGTCTCTGGAATAAGCTTAGCCAGAGTGGAAGCTTTCATGGCATTTCTGAAGTTGTGTTATTCTAAACATGGTTTCGAATAACAGTAATTGGGAAGGGACAACGTTGAACGCATTTCCCTTGGTGCTAATAGACTATTATTCTTTCTATTTCACATCTTCTGGAAAAAAAAAAAAAAAAAGAAAGAAAGAAAGAAAAGAGAAAAGGAAACTAATATTTATCGATGACCAGTCATTTCGTTAGGAAATTTCAAATTTATATTTGCACGGAAAGCAATCCTAACAGGTAGATACTATGATTATTTGCCTTTTATGCATAAGGAAACTGAGATTCAACATAGTAAACACAGTTGGAATTGAAAGCAGATTTGGGAGCCAAAACCAAGATTCCTCAATTTGGACTCTGATAATAGCGATACCAACCGCCTTTGCTATTTATAAAAATTCTCCCTAACTCCTGTTTTGAATTAACCAAGAATATAGTTCTCTCAGGTCTGAATGTTCTATCTCTGACAACTACCATACCCTTTAACTCAAGAGGTTGAGTGAGGGGTTTGTGCTACGTAATGAAAAAGTCTCCATCTAGTGGTTACAAATCAAATAGCGTTCATATGCCCCGAAGGTGCTTCTGGAGTCCATATTGCCTACAGTGCACACTACTCGGGCAACGGGTGAACCAAAATCTCGGAAATCATCACTAAAGAGCTTATCCATGTAACCAAAAACCACCTGTCCCCACAAAACTATTGAAATAAATACAAAAAACCCCACAGGTTTATATTGACTGGTGCAGGACCAAGACTGGGGTAGGGTGAGTGAGGGGCAATTGCTTTCGTTGCAGAATTCAACGATAGCCAAAAAACTCAGTAATAATGATAAGCAATATTTTAATCCAATGTTTTCTAAACATCAAAATTAATGCATGAGATATACAATGAATAAAATATCAAAATTTTAAATAAAGACAGTATCACTATTACTGACTTTTCCTTTTCCCTCTGGCTTCATTATAGCTCTACACACCACTAGACTAGTGTGAACAATATAAAATGTCCGTACACATTTTCTTGGCATGTAACCACATCGAGGTCAAACCTCAATGTCCTGGCTTAAACATCCAGGTCATAATATCAGAAAACAGCAATCACATGCCTGGAAAGAAAATCTCCTTTTCACAAGATTTTAGACATTACTGAAAATGAAGATGGATGGCAACTAAAGGGTGCCTTACTTATTCAATGACTTAACTGTTCCTAGGCAAAATGACTAACTCACTTGCACAGGAAGGTGCAACTTTAAGATGACCATTTGACCCAACTCTTCTGGTGCCATAAAAACATTTTTAAAAAAGTCTATTCCATTATGTTCAATTCAACCGAATATTGTAGTTTACCAATTATTATAAAATTGAAAGTATTTTAGTACAAATATGTCAATAGCAAATAACTCAATAAAGGTTGTTCAATCAGCATTTGAAAATTTTAATTCAATTTGAACTAGCTGTGTTTTAATAGACTCTAAATGGTTATTAGCACAACAAAGTATATTTTTAAAGAAGTAAAAACTGTTTTTGCTGGAACTTAATAGGTTCTGAGTTCCAAAATTGGTAAACATCTATGAAAATAATCTGTACATGCTGCCAAACATCAGGAAGAAAAGCAGAAAACTTCAGTCAGTCATTTAGATGTTTCTTTTCCTCAGCTGTCATCTATCCTATTTGGAAAGAGCCGGTGTCTAGGCCCTAAATACTTTCTGACAGTGTCAGAGTACTACTAAATGGCACTGTCTGTACATCAAGCGTGGCTTTTAGCCAATTTAAAAATAATGCAAACTCACAACCTTCTTCTCTGAAATTTCAAAAATTTAAATGAACTTTGTCAACACTGGCACCTATTTACTCCGTCTGAACAATGAGTAATTTGATTTATTTTAGGGACATAATCAGGCAGTTGATCATTTGCAGCTAATGCTTTACTATTAATGAGTTTGTCTAATTGTGTATTCCACAGAGTGAACTGACCCCGGTAACACCACTGCAGACTTAACTGAAACCTGGAGATGTTCTCACAGATGAACTGCAGGGGAGGGTTGTCATGGAAACAGGCAGGCCCAGGCATCTTTATGTAGACTTTAAAGTAGAAGAGATGTGGGGTAAGAAGAAACTGCAGCAGCTTGGTAAAGGTTGGGTTTCCATTCGGATTGAGTTTGAAGGAAGAAAAAGTAGAGAAGAGTTTTGCTGCTACTTGAGACTGGGCAAAGGATCTTTATACTGAACATCTCTGAAAGCCAATATTAGGGGCAATTTTCCTTGAAGACTGATGACAAGAGAAACTCTATGGAATAAATAGTGTACCTGAGACCATTAAATCCTTGTAGAATTAAGAATACAAGGGAATAGTCTTTCCTATGACTGAATTGCAAGAAATATATTAGTGGATAAGTGTGTAACTGAATTACCTTAGCAGGTTTCATTATTTCCCCTTAGTTTTAGTAATATAAATAAAATGACATGCAGCAAATACACACACATGCAAACACACACGCATACACACACACACACAAGTGTCACCCATTGCTACCCAATATTTACACAGAAGCAGGCTACACACACATGAGATGCTTCCACCTCACCTGGTTGTGAACAATTAAAGGACAAACATAATATCTTCTTTCACCTTCTCTTACAGACCCCTGCAGAGTGAGTACTCAACACTGTTAACCGAAGGAAAGATACAGTCCTGTAAACACTGCTTTTATCTCCTCTCTGCTACTTACACAGTTTGATAGTTTCCTTTTGAAAAGTCCCAGAGGAGACTAAAATGCTTCCTTCTTGAAGTTGAATGGTCCTGTTTAATAGGTTCATAATTATTAACATTTATTGTTACTTTTTATTTTGTTATGTTAAACCGAATTTGGTGGCAAGGTTTAACTACCTTGCAGTTCACAGGCTAATAAAGAAAATGTCTTTTTGGTGTTTGGTGAGTGGGTGAGGTAAGAGCACCCAGTCATGTAGGTAATGTTGTAGTATTTATATTCATATTGAGGAGTATAGATATGGTTGCTGTTAATATTAGGTAAATTAGTAGACTTAAGATTGTAATGACATGATTATAAGTTAAAATTGCAATAATTCAAAATGTATTGGTCATTGACGTATATGTTAAAATTTTTCAGAGCTGTGTTTGATTGAGTCCCCCTTAGTCTCCTACTTAGATGGATAGTGCTACAATTGTTAATATTGTGTTTCAGTCCACTGAGGGAAAGATTTGGAATATGATAGAAATTGGTGCTAGTATCTGTCATTAGGAATAATTATACCTGATATTATTGAGATTTCTTATGTTACTACCAGAACTCAAAAGGGAAAGGGGGATATTTCCAGTTTCTGTACTAGAACAACAATAATGATCAGGAATGCTGTTTAGTTCAGCAGGGTTGAAATTGTTCATTGCCCAGAATATATTATATTGATAATAATGGCTGTTATTAGACTTATGGATGTGGTTGCTTGTATTTGGAAGGAGGTATTTGGTGGCTGCTTCTGTGGAGCAGAGTTTAGCCTTCTTGAATAAAATAAAGATGATGGCCAGCATGTTTATTTCTAACCCTATTCAAATTAAGAGTCAGTGTGCACCGATTATTGTGATTAGAGTTCCTGTAAAAATAGTGAAAAGGATGATGAGGTAGATTAAGGGTTGATTAATACAGGAGACACATAAACCAACATTTTCAGGGTATGAGCCCAATAGATTATATGTTAGTATGATCTCACACTGCTAATAAAGACATACCTGAGACTGGGCAATTAAAAGAAAAAGGTTTATTTGACTCGCATTTCTACATGGCTGGGGAGTCCTCACAATCACGGCAGAAGGCAAATGAGGAGCAAAGTCATGTCTTACATGGTAGCAGGCAAAAGAGCTTCTATGGGGGAACTCCCCTTTATCAAACCATCATATTTTGTGAGACTTACTCACTATCATGAGAACAATATGAGCAAGACCCATCTCCATGATTTAATTAACTCCCACTGGGTCCCTCCCATGACATGTGGGAATTATGGGAGCTATAATTCAAGATGAGATGTGGGTAGGAACACAGCCAAACCATATCAGCTTTTCTAGCTGGCCTTACTGTAGGATATGGTATATTAGGTAGCACAAAGAATTTTGAATTCTCAGGGGTAGATTCAATTCCCGTAATTCTAGAAATAAGAGGGCTTAAACCTTTATGATTTACTCTATCAAAATAACTATTTTATCAGACATATTTCTTATGTTTATGGCAGGATACTAGATATTATGATGTGCACTGAAGGGTGTCACACACATAACGCTAGTGTAAGAGGTAGAAATTTTTTTCATGAGAGTTGGATAAGTTGGTCCTATTGGAATCATGGGTGTGATGCTTGAATTCATAGGAAGAGGGATGTTAATAGAACAGTTTTAGTAATGAAACTAATTGTATAAAATTCTGGTATGAAGATATCATGTAATGCTCCTAGAAAAATGACAGTGGTTAGGTGTTTATTATAATAATATTAGTGTATTCTGCTATGAAGAATAAAGGAAATGGGCCTGCAGTGTATTCGATGTTAAGCCTGAGACTAGCTCTCATTCACCTTCAGTTAAATCAAATGGACTTCGCTGGTTTCTGCTAGGGTTGAGATTAGTCATATCATGGACAGGGATCATGACAAACTCTAGTGTAATAATAAGAGTTGACCAGGTGAATTACCTACTCTGCAAAAGGACTTATAAGATAGTCATGGCCAGGGTAACTTCGTACAAAATTGTTAGCGCTACAGCTTGCAATGTGCCAATCAAGGCATATTTTGAATTGGATGGTCATTCTTATGATGGGATTGAGTAGACGACTAGGCTTGATGTGGTCTAGATAAGTAATACTCCTATATTTACATTAACTAAGGGGTAAGATATGGGGAGGGGGATCTATATGATGAGCACAAGGGTTGGAGCAATAATGTAAAGGGGAATAGATGATGTTAGTTGTTGTAATGGTTCTTTAGTGAACAGTTTAATTGCACCTGCAAAGGGTTGGAGTAGGCCATATGGGCCTACAATATTGGAACCTTTACGAAGTTGTACGTAACCTAAAATTTTTACTTCAATCAATGTTAAGAATTCTATGTTGAGGATGGCAGGGATAATAAGTAGAAGAAGGTTGATTACAAACATGTTAATAAAAAGAGGGATTGAACCTCTGATTATGCAGTTTTAAGTTTTATGCAACTCCTGGGCTCTGCAATCTTAACCTTTTACCTTGGGCAGAGTATAGTAATAGTGTATTAGATTAAGATAATATCAGCTATTAAATTGAGGGCCCTTTTTGCAGCAGACCTTATTTCTCTTGTCCTTTTGTACTGGGAGAAATATTGAATAGATAGAAACCAACCTGTATTACTCTGGTCTAAACTCAGATTACATAGGACTTTAATAAAACAAATGAACCATCAATAGCAGTTACACCATTAGGAGGTCCTCATCCAACATCGAGATTTTAAGCCCTATAGTCAATATGGACTCTAGAATAGGACTGTGTTGTTATCCCTAGGGTAACTTGCTCAGTTGGTCAAACTATTTGTGTCAATGTATGATATGTTACTTTGACTAGTGCAGTCTTAATTAAAGTCATGTTGGAGCTTGTGCTATCATCCAAGGTCACCCCAATCAAAATATTTCTTTCATTAGATAAAATATTAAGACTTGTAAGTTTTATTTTTGGTAAGCTTATTTCTCCTAATAAATTGAAGCTCCATAGAGTCTTCTCATCTCATTTAAGTATTTCTGCCTGTTTTTTGTTTGTTTGTTTTTGACAAAAAACAAAAAAAAGAGTGAAACTTGTTTTTGCCATTACAAAACCGCAATTACTTTTGCACCGACCTAACAGATTGGTTCAATATAGTGTCAGGAGTTAGATGTATTATTTAAAATTAGGGTTTTTAAATTTTGAGCTTAAATGCTATCTTAGTTGGTTGCTGCTTTTAGGCCAACGAAGGGACTTTAGTATCTTACTTTTGTGCAAGTTTATTTCCTATGTCTGAAGAGCTGTCCCCCTTTAAACTAACAATTAAACTTACAATAGGATTCCGTGGTTCTGTAGGTAAATTTAAAGTTGAATTTAAATTATATCTTGGACAAGCAGCTATCACCAGGCTTGGTAGGCCTTTCATCTCTACCTATATATTGTCTCATTATTTTTATACATAGATGAACGTGTTCTTTTGACTATCCATGGGTAGCTCATCTCGTTTCAGGAATTTTAGTTGAAGTTCTTTTTGTAAAACTATGCTAGTTGATTCATTATGCAAAAGGTACAACTGATTAGCTTTGCCTTTTTGTATTTGGAATAATTCTTTCATCTTTCCCTTACGGTACTTTATCTATAGTGCCTAAATAAGTTAATTTCTACCGCCTATGCTTCTGTCTTGGGTAAACGTTTTGGTTTAGAAGGCGTTTGTAATACAGCTTCCTGAGGCAAGGGATAGCATTAGTCCAAAGAGATCAGGTCATATGAAATCTTCTGGGTGTAAGCCAGATGCTTTGAGTTGAGCTATATTTTGGTTATTCCAAGTGCATTTTCCAGTACACTTATCTTGTTACAACTTATCTCCTCTAAATATGTATGAGTTTATGTTATTTAGATGGTTGGTAGAAATATTTGAGGAGGGTGATGGGCAGTGTGTGAGTGCTTCATGTTTTTATTCGATCAAGATCTCCATTCTTGATTTACTACTAAATCCTCCTTTGACCTTTAAGTTTCATAAGGGTTGTCATAGGTGTTCTAGATTTAGAAAATGTGGCCCATTTCTTTCCATCTCATGGGCTACACCTTGATCTAACATTTTAATGTAAATACTTGTGCTTACTTTAAGACCTTTTCAGATTTTGCTGAAGATGATGATATATAGGGTATGTGGCAAGAGATGGAAGGGAATATCAGGGTTTATCAATTATAGAACAAGGTCCTCTAGAAGGATGTAAAGCACTGCCATGTCCCTTGAGTTTTAAGCTATTGCTTGTCATACTCTGGTGAATAATTTCGTTTGTTAAATTATTTGTTTATGGCTAAGCATAGTGGGATATCTAATCCCAGTTTGGGCCTTAGCTATCATGTCCTCAGGGCATTAAAGTTACTTTCATAGTTTATTTTTATTTGAACTGCAGCTTTTTATGACTTAGTTTAAGTTTAACTATATTATGAGGGTTATCTTAAATACACTTTTAACCAGGTTTTATTAGCTTGGGTAAATTGTATGACCACAGTGGCTAGCATGAAATTTACCAACCCTAGAAGCTTAGTATCGCTTAGTCAAACTTTCATTTATTGTTTAGTTTTTATCACTGCTGTTTCTTGTTGAGGTGTGGTTGAGCAAGGTATTATGAGCTGCGGTTGTGCGTGCTTGATGCATGCTCCTTTTGATACTGGATGATCTAGAGGGCATTATCACTGGAATGTTTATACTTGAACGTGTAATCTTACGAGAAACCAATAAAAAGGCCAGGGTCAAGCTTTTATATTCAAGGGGTAATGTGGACTCATTCAGGCATTTTCAGTCCCTTGCTTTGACCTATTAAGCTACATTAACTCGGATCTAGAGAATTCTCTTCTGACTCAAAAATGAAGGGTTGAAGTGCTACGCTAGTGTTGGGGCAATATTTAGTAACCTTATAAATAAATAAGTGCCCTTTCTAGCTCAGAAAACCTAGTTTTATTAAAAATTATACATTTTTGAAATTAAGTTAATTGAGAGTTGGACTAAAATTTGTTTGTAGTTGAGATCATAATTGGGTTTGGGTTGTGGACCCTGGCTGTAATTAATGATGTAGATTTCTTGTTTTGGGGGTTTGGCAAAAATAATAGCTTATATCTAATAAAATTAGATTAGTCCAGGAATAGGTGGCTCGAAGGGCGGTTGTGGAGTTAATCATATACATGTTTAGAGAAAAACATGTGTGAATGTGCATGAATGTGTGTGAACTCACATAAATATACATCTTATTATCATGTTTTTCATGCATGAATGAATTCACACTTTGTGGTTGTCAATGCTGTCTCTTAATATTCAATGTAAGTCTAGCTACAATGCAGTTGGCTGGGTTCAGATTCCTGCCATGCTGAATCATGACATTCCCACATTTTAAAAATGCCAAATGCATGACAGAGCTCCTGGGAGTGTTCATCAGGTAATTAGTCACTAATCCATCGAGATGTTTTATCTAAGGGGAATGAGTGGAAGGAATAAGTCCCAAAATGTTAGAGTGAAAGGGAGTTTAGACACTGATTTCTACATGGACCACATTTTACAGATAAGGAGGACGAGGCTCAGAGATGTTTTGAAAGATTCCCAGATAGAGTTCTTTCTGGCTCTGGCCTCATGGGAGTTTGCCCAGTCTACTGTGAGAGCATAATTCAGTTTCAGCAGCACAACCCTGGCTGACGTTAATATCAAATACCAGCATCCTTTTATATTTGTTAATGTAAATTGTGAATCATGAGGGTGAAAAGAATGGACTATGCTGAGAGAAAAACTTGGGTTTTAGTCCCAGCTCTGTTATTTACAAGGTACATGATTTTGACTGAGTTAACAAACTCTCTCAACTTGAATTTTCTCATGTGTATAGGAATAATGATATTATCTGCCTTACAAAGGTATTAAGAAATTTAAATGAGATTGTCCATATAAAGTTTTCCTTCCTTCCTTCCATCCTTCCTTCTGTTTTTTTTTTTTTTTTTTTCTTTAGCAAGAATTTACCAAGAACCTACTGCATATCGGGTGCTATTCTAGATGCTGGAGATGCAGCAGTGGACAGAATGATGCCTATAAATTCATGCAGCTTACCTTCTAGTGAAGAAGACAACACTAAACAAACAACACACAATTAAAATATGTAGTGTGTCCGAAGGTGATGTACTGTATGTAAATCAGGGAAGAGGTGTAGGTCAAAAGTGCTACATGAGATGATAGGGTGTTCTATTTATGTGAAGGGGTCAGGAAAGGCTGCTTTGATACTATGATAACTGGATACACACCTTAAAGAAAATGAGGAAACAAGCCATGTGTTGAACTGGGTAGAGCATATCAGGATGAGGAAACAGCAAATGTAAAGACCATAAAGACCTTAAAACAAGAATATCCTTAAGGTTTTCAGAAAGTTCAAGGACCACCATGGCTGTAGTCAACTGTTCTTCGTGGAGGGAGGAAAAGGGAGGAAAAGCAGGCGATTAGGTGAAAGAAGGTAATGGGATCTGGTCATAAAGCGTCTCAAAGTCGGCTGTTAAAACTTTGGTTTTGACTCTGACTGAGGTGGAAAGTCATTAAGGCGTTTTGAAGAAGATGAACAATATAATCTGACACTCTTTAAGACATGTTACAGAATCACCCTTAATACTTATTGAGAATAGACTGTTCCATGGCAATGGTGAATGCAAGAAGACTAGTTAGAAGGCGATTGCAGTAGTCTAGTTATGAAACTACTCAATAAATAGTAGATAAAGATGATAATGTTTCTCACTATATGGCAGCTATTTTCACACAGTAATAATAGAGATTTGTAAGACATTGGCTACAGTGAATTATATTTTATGGAAAAAAGCCTAAATTTAAACACGGTATATAAAAGAATAAGAATTAATTTGTGTTATAAAAATATGCATGATAATACAATGCAGCTCTCTCATCTTTGGGTGTATAATAGCTATGTCTGCATGGTACCAAAATAGCTGGTGGAAAAGTTAAATTTTAGTCATCAGATAAAAAAATAACATAATAGAATGCATTTATTCCACCATTTGTGGCTTTGAATTGATGTCAAACTGAATTTATTGTCAACCTGAAGCAAAGAAGAAGGAAGAGGCAAAGGAGAGAAAAAGGAAGAGAAGGAGTTGTATCATTTATTTATTTTTTATTTGATTCATAGAAAAGAAAGAAGTCTTTCAAAGGCTTATTGAAAATTGATATTTAAATGACATTGCTTTTTTC
The DNA here is from genome assembly GCF_007565055.1 of Rhinopithecus roxellana. Lineage (NCBI taxonomy): Eukaryota > Metazoa > Chordata > Mammalia > Primates > Cercopithecidae > Rhinopithecus > Rhinopithecus roxellana. Next base: position 116,497,278 of record NC_044555.1, on the reverse strand, counting down.
TATTCTGTAGTAAGACATACTCATTACAGAAAAATTGTAAATAAGAAACATTATAATATTTGGAGGAAAAAATATCATCCGTAGTCTATTGCCAAAAGCAAACTAGGTTTACATGGTATATTTTTTTCGTGGTTTATTATTATTATTATTTAAACATTTTCTATTTCATGCTCACAAAGCATACAGATGTATTTTTCATTTTCACATAACATCAAATAAATTGTATTGTTCCTATGCTCTTAAATTCTTTATAGATATTACCAAACTAGGCACACAGTATTTTCAGTACATGTGTCATGAGCTACTTTACTAATTTTCTATTCTTAGACAATTTTAAATATTGTTTTATATTTCAAATAGTGTTGTAATGACTATGTGCATAAAGCTTTCATTCCCTATTTACAAGCATTGTTTTAAAATAAATAACTAAGATTGAGATGATTAAAATATTTTAAGACTTTTATGAAGAATTCACAACCATAGGAATAAACATACCCATGACTAAAGGAATAAAATGACAGAACCATCACAGGTGACACCAACAAGATGTACAAATAGAGTTACTGGTGCTCATCCCCCCAACAGAAAGAAACCAAAACAATGAATAAACAATTACTTTCAACTATAGTGACTGAAGAAGTATGCCAGAGAGCACAAGAGCAATGATAAAATCCCATCTAGAGCATAGAATGCAGGGGAGCATCATAGAAAGAGGAGCAAGGCATTCTGCCTCTGCCACGCTGTCTCCCTTGCTGGGGTTGGCTCAGAGTAAGGAGACCTTCTCCCTATGGCGAAAAGGTAAGCTTCCCAGAAGCCCTCACTACTGCCACAAACATGAGCATTCCTTGCTATAGGAGAGTATCCTAGTCTCCACAGACTCCAAATCCAGTCTGAAGAGTAGCCAGGAGTTTGTGCAAATGCATTGCCTCAGAATAGGAGTGTAACTTATGCATCCCTATCCCTGAGACCTTAGCTGCTACAGTTTGGTGCCATTATGAAATCAGACTCACTACTAGAGTGTGCCCTGCCCTGGGGGCTAGTAGCAATTGACCTTCTCCATTCCTGAGGCTCCACCATCATTTTACCACATTTACATGGGTGACTTCGCCAACATAACCCTGGCTGTCCAGAGTCTAAGACAAATGAAATGACAGGTTGACACCGAAACTCACATGGCACACCTTTCCTCCAATGAACAGATCAACCTGTATAGTGGGGAAGCAGCCAAACTTCTGGCCATCTCTCTTGTCCATATGTGCCCTTGCTGCACTGCCAGCTGGCCTGCTGAGCCTATATGTGGCCATGTTCCGCCTGATAGTCCTGCAGTGGCCCAGCCACCATGAAAGATTGCCACAAAGTTTCTCATTCCCAACACACCAATGTGAGCTCACATCCAGCCTGGCCTGACAACTGGTCTGGTGGTGGCCCCACCCATCTGGCCAGCTGCACCTATGCACACTTGATCCTGGCATTAGCAAACTCTTCCCTGGAAAGCCCAACAGACAGCCTGTTGTTTCTTCAAAGGCCATCAGGCACCCAGCCCAACAATTAGCTGGGTGCCCCCACCCCCAACAAAGTCACACCACCATCAGCACAAACTCCCACAGTCTAAGTCACTGATACAATCATAGATATTGCTGATGAGGATTACAGCTGAAGAAACTGCAAGAAGACAATGCTACTGAGTCCACACATAACCAAAGCCAATGCACCACACTCAACTGTGACACACTTGGCCCCATCTACACAAAAAGTATCTGCCTAAAAAGCTACCTCATAAAATTGGAAAAAGTGACTATATTAGTAGATGTGCAGATATCAATGCAGGGACTTAAGTAACATGAAAAATAATGGAAACATTATTTTTCCCCAAAAGGAACACAAGCTTCTGGTAACAAACCTCTAAGGAAAGGACATTTACAAAATGTCCAAAAAAGAATTCAAAATAATGATCTTAAGGAAATGCAGGGATATGCAAGAGAACACAGACAAACAATTGAATGAACTCATGAAAACCATTTATGATCTGAATAAAAAGTTCAAAGAGATAGATATACAAAACAACAAGCAAATGGATATCTTGTAGCTGAAAAATTCAGTGAATGAAATAAATAAAACAATGGAGAGCTTCTACAATAGATCAGATCAAGCAGAATAAAATATTTCTGAAATTGAAAATCAGTATTTTGTAATAGCTCAGTCAGAAGAAAACACAAGAAATAAGAACAAAAAGTGAAGAAAGTGCACCTGATGTATGGGGCACCAGGAGGCAAACACATATTCACATTATATGTGTACCAGAGAGAGAAGAGATGGAAAAATACACAGAAAACAGCTAAAATTTTCTCAAGTATTGGGAGAGATATGGACGTCTAGATGCAGGAAGATCAAAAGCTTTTAATTAGATTCAACCAAAAAAGATCCTGTTTGAGGCACATTATAATCAAACTGTCAAAAGTCAAAGACAAAGACAATTCTAAAAGCTGTGAGAGAATAGCAAGTTACATATAAGGGAATCCCTAGTAGACTATCAGCAGATTTCTCAGCAGAAACTTTGCAGTCCAGGAGAGAGTGGGATAATATATTCAAAGTGATAAAAGAAAAAAATATATATAACCAAGAAGCAGCAACAATCTCTCCCAGAAATGAAGGAGAAATAAAGACCTTCCTGGCCGGGTGCGGTGGCTCATGCCTGTAACTCCACCACATGGGAGGCTGAGGTGGGCAGATCACCTGAGGTCAGGAGTTCAAAACCAGTCTGGCTAACATGGCGAAATCCCGTGTCTACTAAAAATACAAAAATTAGCCGCATGTGGTAGTGGGTGCCTGTAATCCCAGCTACTCAGGAGGCTGAGGCAGGAGAATCACTTGAACCCCGTGAAGTGGAGGTTGCAGTGAGCCGAGATCATGGATCATGCCATAGCACTCCAGCCTGGGCAACAGAGCGGGACTCCGTCTCAAACAAACAAACAAACAAACAAACAAACAAAAACTACCTTCCTAGAAAATCCACAGTGGAAGAAATTTATCACCACCAGACCCACCTTAAAAGAAATATTTAAGGAGTGCTACAGTTGGAAAGAAAAGAATCATAATTGATGTAATAAAATATGCAAATGCATCAAACTCAGCAGTAGAGGTAAATTCATAAAACAAACTTAGAACATCCCAGTGATGCAGTGGTGCTATGTTAATGTCTCAACCCTCAAGTATGAAGATTTAAACAAAATGATATAAACACAATCACAGCTACAATAAGTGACAAATAAACTCATAATAGAAATGTAAATTGTAAAGAAACAAAAGTATAAATTGTTGATGGGGAGGAAAAACTCTAGAGTATTTTTATGTAACCAAAAGCAAGTTACTATAAGTTTACAATAGTCTATTATAACCAAAAGACACGTTATATCAGACTCATGACAACTGTTACCAAGCAAAAAGGCTTACTACCTGATGTGCTAGAATCCATACTGTTACACTGGATTTTTGAGAAAAGTAAGACTTTTATTGTGAGCCGACCAATAAGAAGGCAGGAGTTCCACTTAAATTGATCTCCTTGTGCTGGCTTCAAGGCATATATATTTTTTTTTTTTCCAGAAAAGGTTTAAGGGGTGGATTCTGGGATTGGCAGGTAACTGGTGGAAGAAAAGAAGAGGTCTGGAAACCCCTTGGGCATTCAGTTATCTGTTCATATCTCACATGTCACATGTGCCACTTCAGGGGAGTTAGTATAGAACAAGCAGTGGAAATTCGGATGTGATCTTAGCAAGCTCATTCTGCATATACTCCAGTTGGGCCACATTGACTCCAACCAATTTCAGCCATATTCAGAGGGAAGGCACGATTAGTGGACAGAGGGAAAATACAGAAGCTGAGCTGAATGTTTTTATCAGGCTACAAATTTTCCAAACTTTTATGCTCTGCTTCCCTTTTAAAGATAAGTTCCAATTTCAGATCATCTCTCTCAAGTTCAAAGTTCTACAGAACTCTAGGGCAGGGGCAAAATGCCACCAATCTTTTTGCTAAAGCATAGCAAGAGTGACCTTTGCTTCAGTTCCCAACAAGTTCCTCATCTCCATCTGTGACTACCTCAGCCCGGACTTTATTGTCCACATCAGTATCAGTATTTTGGTCAAAACCATTCAGCAAGTCTCCAGGAAAATTCATACTTTCCCACATCTTCCTGTTTTCTTTTGAGCCCTCCAAACTGTTCTAACCTCTGCCCGTTACCAAGTTCCAAAGTCACTTCCACATTTTCAGGTATCTTTATAGTGGTACCCCACTCTCTGTGCTACCAACTGACTGCATCAGTCCATTTCACACTGCTATAAAGAACTACTGAAGACGGAGTAATTTATAAAGGAAAGCAGTTTAATTGATTCACAGCTCTGCATGGCTAGGGAGTCCTCAGTAAACTTACAATCATGGTGGAAGCAGAAGTAGGCATGTCTTACATTGCAGCAGGTGAGAGAGAGCATGTGAAGGAAGTGAAGCAGGAAGAGCCCCTTATAAAACCATCAGATCTCATGAGAAGTCAACTATTATGAGAACAGAATGGGGGAAGCTACCCGCCATAATTCAAGCACCTCCCAAAAGATCTCTCTTTCAACACCTAGGGATTACAATTCAAGATGAGATTTGGGTCAGGAAACAAAGCCTAACCATATTGTATATCCAAAGGAATATCAATTCTTCTATTATGGAGATATTTTCACATATATTCACTATACAACTTTGATAAGTGAAACTGAAGGGATGTATCAGTCCATTTTCACACTGCTGATAAAGACATACCTGAGACTGAGCAATTTACAAAAGATACGTTTAATGGACTTACAGTTCCACATGGCAGGGGAGGCCTCACAATCATGGCAGAAGGTAAGGAGGAGCAAGTCACATTAGCAAAGCATAGCTAAGACATGTTTGCTATTGCTTCACAATAGCTAAGACATGAAATCATGCTAAATGCCCATCAATGGTAGACTGGATAAAGAAAATGTGGTACAAACACACCACTGGATACTATGCATCTATAAAAAAGAATGAGATTATATCCTTTGCAGGAACATGAATACAGCTGGAGGTCATTATCCTTGTCAAAATAATCTAGGAACAGAAAATCAAATACCGTAAGTTTCCACTTACAAGTAGTAGCTAAATTATGAGAACACATGGACACACAGAGGGAAACAACACACATGGGTGCCTATTGGAGGGTGGAGGGTTAGAGGAGGTAGAGGATTGGGAAAAATAACTAATGGGTACTAGGCTTAATACTTGGGTGATTAAATAATCTGTATAACAAACACCTGTGACACAAATTTACCTATTTAACAAACCTACACATTTACTCCTGAATTTAAAAGTTAAATTAAAAAGATCATAGTAATTGTCTATTAATTACCACAATAGTATAAAACTATAAATTAATAATAAAAATCTTTGAAAATTTAACATATACATGTAAATGAATCAATATGTTCCTGAACAACAAATGAGTCAATGAAGTAATTTAAAGCGAAATTAAAAATTTATTTGCAACAAAAAAGAAAATAAGCACATCATACTAAAACCTATGGGACACAACAAAAGCAGTTCTAAAATAAAAGTTTATGACAACAAATGCCTGCATTAAAAAACGAAGAGAAATTTCTGCATTAGTCCATTTTTGCACTGCTATAAAGAAATACCGAAGACTGGGTAATCTATAAAGAAAGAAGTTTAATTGACTCATAGTTCCACATGGCTGGGGAGACCTCAGGAAACTTACAATCATGGCAGAAGGGGAAGCAGGCAGAAAGGACCTTTGTCACAAGGTGGCAGGGGCAGAAACTTTCAAACCCTTATAAAACCATCAGATCTCATGAAAATTCACTCACTATCACAAGATCAGAATGGGAGAAACTGCTCCCACGATCCAATCACCTCCCAACAGGTTCCTTCCTCAACATCTGGGGATTACAATTCAACATGAGATTTGGGTGGGAACACAAAGCCTATCCATATTAATTTCTACACAAAGCCTATCCATATTAATTTCTAATCAACAACCCCAAGTAACTAGGAAAACAAAAGCAAACTACACCCAAAATTGATAACAGGAAGGAAATTAGAAAACTCAGAGAAAAAATACATTAAAGACTAAAAATATAATTCAAAGATCAATGAAATAAAGAGTTGGGTCTTTCAAAAATTAGCAAAATTAACAAGCATTTAGCTTGACTAAGAAAAAAAGAATATTTAAATAAATGAAATCAGAAAGATGAGAATGAAGACACTACAATTGATACTGCAGATATACAAAAGGTCATAAAAAAAGTATTATGAACAACTATATGTCAATAAGTTTGATGAGATAGAAGAAATGGATAAATTTCTGCACACATAGAAGCTATCAAGATTAAATTCTCAAGAAGTAGATTGTCAGAACAGACCAATAATGAGTGAGAAAAATGAATCAGGAATAAAATGCATTTCATTAAAGAAAAGCTCAAAACCTGATGGCCTCTATGATGAATTCTACCAAATATTTAAAGAAGAAACAATACCAATTTTCCTCAAACTATTCTAGAATATTCAATGGGATGGAATACTTTTGAACTCATTTTATGAGGCTAGAATTACCCTGAATCCCAAACTGGACAAAGACACAACTGAAAAAGAAAAGTACAGGTCAATTTCCCTGATGAACATACATGAAAAAGTATCATCAAAATAGTAGCAAACCAAACCCAACAGCACATTAAAAAGTTCGTTCACTATGATCAAGTGAATGATCCAGGGAGGCAAGGATGATTTAACATACAAAAATTGATGAATGTGATTAAACTATAGCAATGGAAAAACAAAATCTATATGATCATTTCCATAGACACAGAAAAAAGCAGTTGACAAAATTTAACATACCTTAATGAAAAAAACTCTGATCAAATTAAGTATAGAAGGTCCTCAGACACAGTAAAGACCATATATGACAAACTCATAGCTAACATCATACTGAATGAGGAAAAGCTGAAAACTTTTTTTCTAAGATCAGGAAAAAGACAAGGCTGCCCTCTTTTACCACATCTACTCAACGTAGTACTAGATGACCTAGCCAGAGCAATTATGCAAGAGAAAGAAAGAAAAGGCATCCAAATGAAAAAGGAGTAAGTCAAGTTGACCTTTTTTATGGACCACATGATTTTATATAAAGAAAACCTTTAAAACTCCATGAAAAAAAAACTGGTAGAACGAATAAACCAATTCAGTAAAGTTGAAGAATACAAAATCAACAAAAGATATCAGTAGCATTTTGTAAGCTAATAGTGAACTATCTGAAAAGGAAGTCAAGAAAATAATTGCACTTACAATGGCTACAAAATATAACATAAATAGTAATAAAGTTAACCAAAGATGTGAAAGTGTTCTATAGTGGAAACTATACAACTTTGATAAGTGAAACTGAAGGGATGTATCAGTCCATTTTCACACTGCTGATAAAGACATACCTGAGACTGAGCAATTTACAAAAGAGAAGTTTAATGGACTGACAGTTCCACATGGCACGGGAGGCCTCACAATCACGGCAGAAGGTAAGGAGGAGTGAGTCACATCTTACATGGATTGCGGCAGGCAAAGACAGAGCTTGTGCAGGGAAACTCCCCCTTATAAAGCCATCAGATCTCGTGAGACTTACTCACTATCATGAGAGCAGCATGGCAAAAACCTGCCCCCATGATTCAGTCACCTCCCAGTGAGTCTCTCCCACAACACATGGGAATTCAAGATGAGCTTTGGGTGGAGACACAGCCAAACCATATCAAGGGGACACAAAAAAAGGGAAAATATCCTATGTTGATGGGTTGTAAAAATTAATATTGTTAAAATGGTCACACTACCCAGAGTGATTACAGATTTAATGCAGTTTCTATTAAAATAACGACAATCTTCACAAATATATAAAAAATCTAAAATTCATATGGAATCACAAAGAAGCCCAAATTGTCAAAGCAGTTATAAGCAAAAAGAACAAAGCTTGAAGTATCATACTACTTTACTTCAAAATATAATACAAAGCTTCCTGCTACTGGCAAAAACATAGACACATAAACCAATGGAACAGAATAGAACACTCAGAAATAAATTCGGACACCTGGGGTCAACTTCTTTTTTACAGAGCTAACAACAACACACCTTCAGGAAAAGATAACTTCTTCAATGAATTGTGCTGAAGAAGTCGAATATCCACATACAGAAGAATAAGGTTAGATTTCTACCTCTCACCATATAAAAAAATCAACTGATAATTGAATTAAATATTTAAACATAAGATCTGAAACCATAAAACTGTTAGAAGAAAACATGGGGAAATATTTTGAAACATTGGTTTGGGCAGAGATTTTTAAATCAAGACCTCAAAAGTACAAACAACAACACCACCAAAAATAGACAAATAGGATTACATCAAACTAAAATACTTTTGCACAGCAAAGGAAACTATTAAAAAGAAAGCCTACAGGATATCAGAAAATATGTGCAAATTATACAGGTGACAAAGGGTAACTATCCAGAATATATAAGGTACTATACGAGTAAACAAAAACAAAAAAAAATCCTGATTAAAAATGGGTGAAAGGGCTGGGCATGCTGGTTCATGCCTATAATCCCAGCACTTTGGGAGGCCGAGGCAGGTGGATCACTTGAGGCAGGAGTTCAAGACCAGCCTGGGCAACATGGAGAAACCCTGTCTCTACTAAAAATACAAAACTTAGCTGGCTGTGGTGGTGCACACCTATATTTCCAGCTACTCGAGAGGCTGGTGCACGAGAATTGCCTAAATAATCTGGAGACGGAGGATGCAGTGAGCAAAGATCATGCCACTGCACTCCAGCCTGGACAACAAAGCAAGACCCTGTCTTAAAAAAAAATCCCTTTCATCATTCTCAACAAACTAACACAGAAACAGAAAACCAAACACCACATGTTCTCACTCATAAGTGGGAGCTGAACAATGAGAATGCATGGACACAGGTAAGGAACAACACACACCAGGGCCTGCTGGGGGTGGGGGCAAAGGAAGGGAGAGCACTAGGACAAATACCCAATGCATGTGGGGCTTAAAACCTAGAGGACGAGTTGATAGGTGCAGCAAACAACCAAGGCACATCTATACCTATGTAACAAACCTGCACATTCTGCACATGTATTCTGGAACTTAAAGTAAAATACAAATTTAAAAAATGGGCAAAAGACCTAAATAGACAGTTATCAAAAGACATACAAATGATCAAATACATATAAAAAAGCTCAACATCACTGTCATAAGGGAAATGTAAATGAAAACCACAATGAGATAACACTTCGCTCCATTGAGAATGACCAAACTCAAACTCAAAACTTTTGAGACAGATCTCAACCAACTTAGAGGTTTATTTTGCCAATGTTGAGAATGTGCCTGGGAAAAAGAAACACAAGTTACACTAGGATCTGTGGCTTGTGCTTTTTCCAAAAAGAGTTTTGACGACTTCAATATTTAAAGAGAAAAGAGTGGGCAGGAGGGGAAGGAGAAAAAGTTAAAACAAAGATAATTATGCATTCATCTTGTGCATGCTAGATCTGCATTTAACATAAAATAAAGTAAGCATGGAGTAGAGAAAGAAGTCAAATATATATTTGTCTTGGGGTAGGCTGAGGCATGATTTCTAGTCTTGTCCTTTTTTGGTACCTGTGAAGTTAAGCTGTTAATTTACACTGTCAGGATGAGATTAAACAGAACTCTGATTCAGGATTAATTTGTAGGGGGATACGTATTGTGAAAGATTTTGGGATCCTCAAGGAATTTCCTCGTGAGCAATTTGTGAGAGAGGCCGCCTGGGGAGATAGGGTGGCCTTCCATATTGCAGTTATCTGTTTGGAAACATAAAGGATGGCAGTTGTTTTGTTTTGCCTTGTTTTGTTTGTGTGACTCAATTCCCAAGCTGAATTATTCATTTGGTTTAGTGAATTTGGGGTCCTGAGATATTATTTTCCTTTCACATTCCCCCTCCATTCTTCAAAATATTTCACAGAAAGCAATGTAGAAGAAAATAAGTCTCTGGTTATGGGTTTCATCTGATCCCTTGTCACTGAGGTTTATTCCTAGAAGGTTAGATCCCACGTTGTAAGAAAAACTCATTATAGGAGGTCATGAAGTCTGGTGTCCCACAGAGAGAAATAGAGGGAGGAAGTAAGAAGAAAAATAAAAAGGAAGGAGAAAAAAAAGACCAAAGCCACATTATAGCAACAAAAGGAAAGTCAATTCTGGAAAATTGATTTAAGCTGTATTACTGAGACGTCCATCTATCAGCAGGGAGACAAACACACACACACACACACACACACACACACACGCACACAGTTGCTATTATTTCTCTCAAAGTTTAAGTTGTCTAGCATAAGCTTGCAGGACTTTAAGAAAAACACAACAGTTTTAATTTTCAGTGATTCTAAGTCAGAAGAATAAGAGAGAAAAAAAATTGAAAATATTGGTTTGGAGGCCTGTAGGCAGGAAAGAATTCAGGCTCTAGGCCAGGAAAATTGTAGACAAATAATAAAAATGGAAAACAATGCACAAGGCTATAATTTAATAACAGGTATACTATAGTTTCTTCAGAAACCTATTTTTCCTCTCTCCAGCCCCTCATTTTTACTACAGACAAATCATAGTGGGACCAATTTATTTGCAAAATACGTTTTAGTCTTATTATTCTTGGTCTGATTATTTGCATGAAGTGAAGCTAGAATATTTGCCCTATAGGCTTTTTTTTTTTTAAATTGGTGAGGATGAGGAGAAAAGGATCACTTACACACTGCTGCTGGGATTGTACACTAGTACAGTCATAATGAAAAACACTATGGAGTTTGTTTTTAAAAAATTAAACATAGAAATACTACATGACTCAGCAATCCCACTACTGCACATATATCTAAAAGGAAAATATATCAGTATGTCAACACGATACCTGCACTTCTATGTTTATTACAGCATTATTTACAATAGTGAATATATAAAATCAACCTATGTATCCAACAATGGATAAATTGATAAAGAAAATATGGTATACATACACAACGGAATGCTATTCTTCCATAAAACAAAATGAAATTCTAGCATTTGTGACCAAATAGATGAACCTGGAGGACATGATGCTAACTGAAATATACCAGACACAGAAGGACAAACACTGCCTGATTTCACTCATATGTGGAATCTGAAAAAAAGGAAAAAAAAAATGATGTCGTAGAAGCAGAGAAGAACAGTAGTTACCAGAGATGGTGAAAAGGAGGGGGTAGGAGGTTTGGAAGATGACGGGTAATGGGTACAAAGTTACAATTATGTAGGAGGAATAAATTTTGGTTTTTTATTGCAGGTGCAATAGATGGTTAACAGTAAAATAATGCATATTATAAAACAGCTAGAAGAGATACTTTTGAATGCCCTTAAAACAAATAAATGATCAATGCAGGAGGTGACAGATACACTAAATACTCAGACTGAATGATTATATAGCAAAGATATATATTGAAGCATCAAATATTACCCCATAAATATCTACAATAACAATATATCAACTTTAAAACATAATAATTAAAAAAGGAAATGGCAGAAGTGCTAAGAAATCAATATGGTAAGAAAAATAAAACTATTTAAGATGGACTCTTGTTTTTTTTTTGAGACCGAGTCTCGCTCTGCTGCCCAGGCTGGAGTGCAGGAGTGCAGTGGCATGATCTTGGCTCACTGCAACCTCTGTCTCCTGGGTTCAAGCAATTCTCCTGTCTCAGCCTCCCAAGTAGCTGGGACTACAGGCGCCCGCCACCACGCCGGGCTAATTTTTTGTATTTTTAGTAGAGACGGGGTTTCACCGTGTTAGCCAGGATGGTCTCAATCTCCTGACCTTGTGATCCACCCACCTTGGCCTCCCAAAGAGCTGGGATTACAGGCGTGAGCCACCATGCCCGGCATAAAATAGATTTGTATTAGCCCTAAGTTAAGGACTTTACAAAGAAGAAATGTAGAGATTATTAAATTAAATGTTAAGAAAGTAAATAATACAAATCCCAAGGTCATTAGAAGTCATCCTTCCAAGTTCCAAATCTTAAGATCATAGATCATTTGATATTATGGCAGAATGGATTGTTTTTAACTGATGAATTCACTGAGATCAGATAATTACAGAGTCTACATTAAACTTGAATATACTAAGTTGTCAATAAGCATCATGCATGATGCTTATTAATCATTTTAAAATTCCTATATTTTGTAATTAAATTAGTTCTATGAATCAATGTGAATTAAATAATGTATCAGCATGTTAAGTGTTCCCTATTGTCTCAGAAATTTGGCTGAAGCCCCAAACTTAGAAGAATGTACAATAGTGTCTGCATATTCCAAAGCAAGGTGCTAGATGTATCTATCCACAATTTGGTAAAATAAAGAATAAATCCAACCATCACTGTCACTTCTAACTTTTCTCAGAAAAAAAGAAAGAAATTCAAAAGAAATTGTTGGAAGGGAATGAATAAAAATAGATTAAGCTTTGACTTTTATCTTTTTCCTTTCGAACTAGGTAAGATAGTCCCTAGGGTTGAGGGTACATGTAAGAAAGACAGCTCACCCTTCTCCCCATCTGAATGCTGGGTGGGCAGCCGAAAATCTGTAGGTTCTTCCTGCCTCCTAGGTGACAAATGGTGAAAAATAAACTTACTAGGCGAGCATAATCAATGTTTCCTAGATTTTGAGGACTTGTGCATATGTACAGAGTCAGGTGCCAGTTTTCAATATAGAAGATCCCATATGGCAGTGAGGGCAGCTAACTTGTTCACCATCCTGGCATGGCACTAATGATTTAGTTTTACTTTGTTCAAGTGGATGTTATAGAAGTAGCTGGATTTGTGCCACCTTAAAGAGATCCCAATATCTGAATATTGGACAGTTGTTATAAGTGACCGGTGAGTTATTGCATCTGAAAAAGATGTCACTAAAATATTGGTAAGCAGATTGACCAGAGTTGAGATAGGAGTATTCCAGGCAATTCAATAAACTGGTTATTACACTATGATAACTTACAAAATGAAAGTAATGACAAATAACTTTTACATATGGGGACATTTTGAAACCCTCTAACAATAAAATCTTCTAGTTACAGTTGGCAGATAAAACACAAGATGCCCAGCCACAGTCTGCCCAGTTGGCAGGCTGGTAGGGCATGGTCTGAAAGCTTCAATTGCTGTCTCCATCGGGAAGGCTTAACTCTTGATCCCTTGCAGACATTCCCTAGCATCAGCCTGGAATGTGGCAGCCCTACTCTGCAGCTAGACACAGAGGAACAGCAGCATTAACAGTAGTCTGGCCCTCAGGGACTTCTACTCCTAGGAAAAGGAAGAGTGTACCATATTAAGAGAATGCTCCATGGGACAGCATAATCCAGATGATAGACCTTGAGTCCCAGAACTTTCTGCTGGTGGGAAGTTTCTTTCAGCAGAGGCGCAGGTGCTATGCTGGGTTAAATGGGGAAAGTCGGCAGCTATTACCCAACAGTCAGGCAGCTGTGGTACTTGTGAATAGTCTTGGAGAAGGGGATTCATTTCCTCCCCTCCGCCAGTATTGCAGACACAGCTGAGGCTTCTCCCATGAAAGCTCAATGTAGGCACAACTATAGACAGCCTTTCTGGGACACTTCAGAATGACTGCATCCTACAGAAGGAGTGACCTCCAGGTTCAGTCTTGCACAAGGGCTAGAGTCACAATTCCTCTCTACTTGGAAAAGCAACATTCCTGCTGATAAAAGAGATGCCTGTCTGATTTGAATAGCCAGAACAATGGGTCAGGAGTGTGTCTGCAAGTTGCATTGCTTTTCTGCTGGCTTGGCAGGGGAGCTGAGGTGGTCCCCACTTTTCCCGTGATAAGACCTCAGTGTGTTTCACTGAGAGCTCACTCAGCCACCTCTGTCGAAGCTGGGACCTTTGCTTATCACTGAGTATTACGTTCATCCAACTGCTTTAGTCGCAACTGTTTTCTACCAAGAGACATGTCTCCTGCTGGCCTGAAGCAGGAACTAGTCAAACCAGTAAATAAGATATTGGGAGAAAAATAAATAAATAAATAAACATTTGCATACCATAAGGAAATGAGAGAAGCTTTAAGAGATCTCTGGCGTTCCAACCCCGTAGGAGACTGAACTTGCTCACACAGTGAGCACATTATTACTACAGCCAGCATCTGCAAAAGCCATCATACAAAGGCTCTCTATAACCAAGAATCGATATGAAGTCTTCACCTCTAAAAGAACCAAGAGCCAAATTAGGCTACAATGAATTATACACATTAAGTTACAATCTTAAGAGAGAAAATAATAATAATAAAATAGTCTAATGGAAAATAAATTCGAGAACAATTAGAATAGTCCACCCAAATAAAAGGGAACAAGAAAAATAATTATGGTAATAATAAGAAGGAATCAAAAGAAATAGACGAAGTCTCCAATAAATATGGGATTATGTAAAATTGCCAAATATAAGAATAATTGGTGTACCTCAGGGAGAAGATAAAGCAAAAAGTTTGGGAAATTTATTTGAGGGAATAATTGAGCAAAATATCCCTGGCCTTACTACAGACTCAGATGTCAATATACAAATGCTCAAAAAATTCCAGAGAGATTAATTGAAAAAAGGTAATCAGCAAGGCATAACATCATCAGGCTATCTACAGTAAACAAGAAGGATAGAATTCTAAGAGCATTGAGACAGAAACATCAAGTAACATATTAAAGAAAACTTATCAGATTAACAGCAGACTTCTCAGAAGCAACCATGCAAGCTAGAAAGGACTGGGGTCCTATCCTTAGCTTCCTTAAACAGAATAAGCATAAGTCAAGAATTGTGTATCCAGGAAAACTAAGTTTTATGAATGAAAAAGAAATAAAGCCATTTTCAGACAAGAAAATGTGGAGGGCATTTGTTAATACCAGAACAGACCTGCAATGAATAATAAAACGAGCAGCAAGTCTTGAAACAAAAGATCAATATGCACCAGAATAAAACCTCTTGAAAGCATAAAACTCACAAGGTCTATGAAAGAATAACACAATGAAGAAAACAAGGTATTTAGGTAACAATTAACATGATGACTGGAAGAGTACCTCACATCTCAATATTAGCATTGGACATAAATGGCCTACATTCTCCATTGCAAAGACACAGATTGACAGAATGAACAAAAAGTAACAAACCAAATAGCTGTTGTCTTCAAGAGACTCACCTAACGTATAAGGATTCTTATAAACTCAAGGTAAAGGAGTTGAAAAAGATATTCCATGCAAATGAAAACCCAAAGTGAGCAAGATCAGCCATTTTTGTATTAGACTACACAAACTTTAAAGCAACAATAGTGGAAAAAGAAACAGAAGGACATTATATAATAAAATGATCAATCCGACAAGAAGATATCACAATCCAAAATTTATATGCACCTAACTTTGGAGCTCCCAGATTTCTAAAACGATTACTACAAAATCTAAGAATTAAGGCAGAGAGCAACACAATAATAGTGGGAGAATTCAATACTCCACTGACAGCACTATACAGATCATTAAGACAGAAAGTTAACAACAAAAAAAAACCCAATGGTTATTAACTATACTCTAAAACAAATGAATCTAACAGACACTTACAGAACATTCTACCTAACAACTGCAGAATATACATTCCTCTCATCAGCACATGAAACATTCTCGAAGATAGACCATATCATGGGCCACAAAGCAAGTTTCAACAAATTTCAAAGATCAAACTCATAACAAGTGTCTTCTCAGACAACAGTGGAAAAAAAACCTAAAAATCAACTCAAAAAGGAACCCTCAAAATTATACAAATGTATAGAAATTAAACAGTCTTCTCCTTAGTGATTTTTGGATTAACAATGAAATCAGATGAAAATTAAAAACAAATTTTGAAATGAATAATAATAGTGACACAAGTTGTCAAAACTTCTGGGATACAGCCAAAGCAGTGCTAAGAGGAAAGTGTATAGTGCTAAATGCCGACATCCAAAAGGCTGAAAGATCACAACTTGACAACCTAATGTCACACCTCAAGAACTAGAGAAACAAGAACAAACTAAACCCTAAGCTAGCAGAAGAAATTAAATAACAAAGGTCAGAGTAGAACAAAATGAATTTAAAACAGAAAATAAAATACAAAATATCAATGAAACAAAAACCTGGTTCTGTGAAAAGATACACAAAATTGAAAATTGATAGATAATTAGATTGAGCAAGAAAGAAAAGATTCAAATAAACTCAATTGGAAATGGAACTGGAGATATTACAACTGATGCCACAGAAATACAAAAAAAAAAAATTTGTTTGAGACTATTATAAACACCTCTATGCACACTAACTAGAAAACCTAGAGAAAATGGGTGAATTCCTGGAAATATACCATTTTCTTAGATTAAATCAGAAAGAAATAGACACTCTGAGTAGACCAATAACAAGCAGTAAAATTGAATCAGTAACTTAAAAATTGTCCCCCAAAACCCCAGGACATAATGGATTCATAGCTGAACTCTACCAGACATTCAAAGAAGAAATAGTACCAGTAATACTGAAACTATTCCAAAAGATTAAAAAGAGGGAATCCTCCTTAAATCACTTATGAACTCAGTATTACCCTGTTACCAAAACCAGGAAGAGACATAGCAACAGCAACAAAACTACAGACCAATATCCCTGATGAACATAGATGCAGAAATCCTCAATAAAATACTAGCTAACTAAATCCAACATCACTTCAAAAAGATAATACATCCTGATCAAGTGGGTTTTAGTCCAGCGACGCAGGATGGTTTAACATAAGCAAGTCAATAAATATGATACATCACATTTACAGAACTGAAAACAAAAACCATATAATCATTTCAATAAATGCAGAAAACACATTTAATGAAAGCTGGCATCCCTTTATTGTAGAAACCCTCAACAAACAAGGCATAGAAGGGACATACCTCAAAATAATAAAAGCCATATATGATACACCTACAGCCAATATCATACTAAATAAAGAAAAGTTGAAAGCATTCCTCATGAGAACTGGAACAAGACAAGGAGCCCACATTCACTACTTCAATTTAACATAGTACTGGAAGTCTTAGCTGGAGCAATCAGGGTAACAGAAAGAAAGAAAAGGAATTCAAATGGGAATATAGAAAGCCGAACTATTGCTGTTCTCGGATGACATGATTATAGTACTAGAAAACTTTAAAACCTCCTCCGAAAGACTCCTACATTTGATGAATAAATTCAGTAAAGTCTCAGGTTACAAAATAAATGTATGCAAATCAGTAGCACTTTTGCATACCAATAATGACCACACCGAGAATCAAATCATAAACTCAGTAACTTTTACAACAGCTGCAAAAAAAATAAAATATCTAGAAACATACTTAACCAAGGAGGTGAAAGATCTCTATAAGGGGAACTACTAAACACTGCTGAAGGAAATCATAGATGACACAAACAAAACATATCTCATGTTCGTGGACTGGAAATGTCAGTATTGTGAAAATGACCATACTGCCAAAAGCAATCCACAGATTCAATGCAATTCCTATCAAAATACTAACATCAGTTTGTTCGTAATTAGAAGTAGCAATCCTAAAATTCATATGGAACGAAAACATAACCTGAATAGTCAAAACAATCTCAAGCAAAAAGAACAAATCTGAAGGCATCAAATTACTGGATATCAAATTATTCTACAAGGCTATAGTTACCAAAATGCATGGTACTGGTATATAAGTATGCATATAGACCAGTGGAACAGAATAAAGAACTCAAGAATAAAGCTAAATACTTAGAGCCAACTGATCTTAAACAAAGCATACAAAAACATAAATTGGGGAATGGTTGCCCTATTTAATAAATGGTGCTGGCAAAACTGGATAGCCACATAGATTAGAAGGAAACTGGATCCATATCTCTTATATGAAAATAAACTTAAGATAGGTCAAAGACTCAAATCTAAGTCCTGAAACTATAAAAATTCTATAGGATAATCTAGGAAAAATTCTTCTTGACATTAGCCTAGGCAAAGAATTTATGACTAAATCTCAAAAAGCATATGCAACAAAAACAAAAATCAATTAATGAGACAGAATTAAACTAAAAAAACTTCTGTACAACAACAAAAATAATTGCCAGAGTAACCAGACACTCCTCAGAATGGTAGAAAATATTTGCTAACTATGTATTTGACAAAGGACTAATATCCAGAATCTATGAAGAATTCAAACAACTCAGCAAGACAAAACACAAAATCTCATAAAAAAATGGACCAATGACATACATCAACCTTTCTGAAAAGAAGATACATACATGGCCAACAAACATATGAAAACATGTTCAACATCATTAATCATCAGAGGAATACAAATTAAATCCACAATGAGATACCACCTTACTCCTGCAAGAACTGGGCATTATTAAGAAGTCAAACAAACAAAATGTTTGTGTGGATGTGGTGAAAAGGGGATGCTTATATACTGCTGGTAGGAATGTGAAGTCGTATAACCTCTATGGAAAACAGTATAGGAATTTCTTAAATAACTAAAAGTAGATCTACCCTTTTATCCAGTAATATCACTTCTGTCTGTCTACTCAAAAGAAAGAATGAGTGAATATAGAAAATGTGGCATATATACACCACAGAATACTAATCAGCCATAAAAAGGAAAGAAATAATATCTTTTGCAGCAACTTGGATGGATCTGGAGGCCGTTATTCTCTGTGAAGCACCTCAGGAATAGAAAACCAAATACTGCATGCTCTCACTTATAAGTTGGAGCTAAACTATGGGTATGCAAAGTCACACAGAGTGATAAAATGAACTTTAGAGATTCAGAAGGGGTTGGCTGGGAGGTGAGTGGGGGATAAAAACCTACATATTGAGTACATTGCACACTACTTGGGTTATGGGTGCCCTAAAATCTCAGACTTCACCACTATGTGATTCACCCATTTAACAAAAAACTACGAGTACTCCAAAAGCTATTGAAATATAATATATATAAGACACCCAATGATTTTTTACATGAATCTCAAATTCATCTGGGCATCCTGTAGTTTTATTTGTTAAATCTAGGATCTGATGAATCCTAGTCCAACATTTGTTACATTTGTTACATTTATGCCTGTCTTCCTCCATTTGTGTGGATTATAGCACAGTATCCCTATAAAGGTATACTTGACACTGAGTAATTTATAAAGAAAATAGATTTAACTCATGTTTATGCAGGATGTAAGAAGCATAGCGCCAGCATCGGCTTCTCAGGAGGACCTCAGGCTGTTTCCAGACATGGTGGAAGGATAACAGGAGCTGGCCTGTGTAGAGATTACATGGCAAGAAAGGAATCAAGAGAGAGTAGAAGAGGTGCTAGGCTCTTTTCAACGGCCAGTTCTCATGACCACTAAGAGTAAGAACTTACTCCTGCTAGAATGGCACTGTCATCCATGATGGGTCTGTCCCCATGATCCAGAAACCTCCCACTGAGCCCCACCTTCAACATTGGGGATTTAATTTCAATATGAGATTTGGTGGGGCAAAATAAACCATATCCAAACCATAGCAATGTCCAGGTGTATGTATATTATACATTTGTTGTTTAGACATAAGCAAAAAATGTTACTTAATTTTACATTTTTGTATTTGCAAATATCATATTATATAATTATATAATGCATGTGTAAATGTATTTATAATGTGTTTATATACATTTATTGTTTCTGCTTAACATGCATGACTTCCTTTAATCTTCACAGCCACTGTATTGTATATCTTCTTTATAGAGGAAGAAATCATGGTTTAGAAAGGTAAAGAAACTTGATCGAGATCACCCAGCAAAGAAGGAGCCAAATGATGCCTAAATCGAGGCCCATCTAGCTGAGAGGTCTGGACTTTTAACCACTTGTGCTTTAATTGACTCGTTACGAAATGTGAGCCAGAAAGAAAAGTAAATTGCTTCATTAAAATGTCCCCATAAGGAGGTTTTAAGTAAGAAACAAGGGAAAAGAAGGCACTCCAAGTCTTGAAAACTATAATCTCAAATTGATTTTAATCTGTGACAGACACTTCATCTTTTTCATATTGAAATGAAAATAGAGTTATGGCTCCAAGCGCCTAATTTTTGAAAGCCATATTTGTATAGACATGTTTAAACTTCTTTTCTAAACAGAATCTCAAAAACAGTGCCCCAGGTGAAAGCTTCCTTTGAAAATGGAGTCTCCGATACTCACGTCCAACATAAAGGGGTTGGTATTTTCTATCTTAACTTACATTGTTTGTGTCTTTCAAAAAATTAATTGAGACATTTGCTGTTTCTTCACAAACAGATGCAGTTGATTGTGCTTGAATAAAAGGGACCACACATGAGAGCTGCTATTTTTATGAAAGCATTCCCATTCTTTATTTCTCTGCTAAATAGGGTGGTATAATTTGTCCTTAATGGATATGAAATGAATATGGATTGTGAACAGTCAATTGAAATTGCCTTTATAATCATCAAATTATTCAGTCCCCAAAGAGGTTATTTTTGTTACCCTCAAATAATTGAATGAAATGAATGAAAACTCCCCTTCTCTTTCATCTCTAATTCGCCAATCAAATAATACATTAGTCTCTATCTTCTAGTGCAAATGGAAATAATTCTCTCAAGAAATGTTAACATTAAATGTACACCTTTGGGGATTATTTTCTCTTCATCATTTGTTATTTTTAAAGTTTCAAAATAATGACATCAGTTCTTTTGTGTTCTTTTTGACATTATGCATTATTTTTCAAATTTTGCAATTCTGCTGCTGTACATTATTGTAACACGTATCAACATTTTAAAAACCTGTCATTAACCAAATTATTCCTGGAATTATCTCCATTATTCTGAATAGCTTTTCCTGCTATTTATACCAGCTTGTATTTAAAAAGTAGTTTCAACTGGGTTTCTGCCAAGCCCAGGACAAGTCTGTTGTCTCGATGACATATATGAACATGTAGTTTCTATCATGCAAAACAATAAAAGAAAGAAAAAGAAAAGAAAAAACAAAACCGAGCAGACTCTCCATTGTTTCATTGATAAATAAAGCAATCAGTAATGTGAAAGTTCTATTCTGCCTACATCAGTATAGCTTTCTGGCAGCTGTGTTTGTTTTTCCCTGCTCCCCCTTCCCTGGATTTTTCATTTATTTCCGTTTGACCCTGCCAATCTGGAGTATATGTTTCAATTTCCGTAAGTTTCAAAATACACTCATGTCAGTTTCAACTGTTCTTTATATATATGAATAATTGATTGGGATAATAAAAGTAATTTGTCAAGAGAAAGATATTACCCTCTAATAAATGCCAGCTATGTGTCAGGTGTTATAATTGGTATCACATATACAGTACTTCATCTAATCATGGCTTCAGCTTTGTGAAACATATGATATCAACACGTGAAGAAACATGCCCAGAGAGGGCAACCACTAGCTGAAGGTGACACAGTTGCTAAGAAGCATAATCAGGAGTTGATACTTGACTTCTCTCAGAAAACCTATTGAGTTATATCTACTAAATAAGGCTGACTCTCAGTCATTCAAGCTGTCTATGAAACTTCAATTGACTGACTACTGACCTTTTGTTCAAGGGCATACTGCAGTAAAAACATTCCAAGCTATTCTATACGAGAAATAAAAATTAGGTTCACCTAATTTATATACAAAATAACCAGTTGACTGAATTTCTATTTAAAAAATCTTTACACATTGTGCAGATGCAGCCCATGTGTGTATAGTTCCAGAGAACACTATGAAAATTGACAAAGGTGATTTACAAATTTTCTTAGTCTATCTATACGAAAGAGACACTAAACATGCTACATTGAATCTGTGCATATTACCTCTCACCAATGTGCCTGTTTATTGCTAGTAAGGGTTGGCGATTATGATAACTGTAATCCCTTGCCAGAAATATTACTTGCTTAACATTTTATTTTGCTTGCATGTATATATTTTTGATATCGGGTGGACATTTTTAGCAAATGATATCTAAGTCTGATCCTTTATATCAGGGGTCAGCAGATGTCTTTTGTAAAGAGCCAGATTGTAATTATTTTAGGGGTTGTGAACCATATAGTCACTGTCAAACTCCTCAACTTTGCTGTTGCATTGCAAAAGCAGTCATAGATCATACATATATGAATGAGCATGGTTGTATTTTAATAAGACTTTATTTACAAAAACAAGTGATGATCTGGATTTGGCCAAAGAGCTATAATTTGCCAAGTTTTGCTTTATAGTGTGATCTGATTAGGTGCGCATTCTCACACAACACACACATACACCATATTTATTTTTAAAGAAAACGAATCATTACCAAGATGCCTTTTTGAACAGCTTAATATGACCCAAATCTTATATGAAATTGCTAACATGCAAGTGAAGATGATTTAATTCTTCCCTAATGTTAGCACTATTTTTCTGAATAAGCTACAAAATAATTAAAATGAAAGTTGGCTGTGTTGTATTTGAGAAAGAAATGATAGGCAATAGATTACAGATCTCTTTAGTTTCCATTGAAAACTGAGTTAAATTAGCTCTGCACTGGCATGATTCTATAAAGGAATTCGTTAGAAGCATTTGTGAAACAATACAGTCTAAGGGCATTTTTCTGTGTATACTATTGCCATAATTAAGAGTCTGTCCACATTTTCAAGGGTTATTTTAAGGCTTTTCCAATTTAGCCTTATATAGTCTAGAGATTAAAACCTGGTAAATTAATTGACCCTGGGTTGTGGTACAGATGGGAGGGGGACTTTAGAAGATTGTTTTCTAAACTAATTAGTCTGCTGGGCCATTATAAATAGATGCTTATTTTGTTTAATGGTTAAGACTTCTAAATATTAAGAACTATTAAGTAAGTTTAGCAAAAGTCCACATGTTCAATGGTTGACTTACATTTAAGTATTTCAAGCTTTCATCCCAAAGATGTGGCTTCAAAATTTCAAAATGTTTTTTTAAGGGAATTCTAAGGGATATTTTGATAGTATGCTTGGATTTGAAACAATAGACTGAAGGTGATGCACAGAATACATCTAGAACATAGAATTCCAAGAGGCAGAATGCACATCATGCCTTAATAAAATATGATAAACTTTTGAATAAAATGAGTGGTAATTCATTTGGGAGTGTATATATGTTATGCCTTTCTCAAATTGAGTATGTGCCAATTATATGATATAAAATGAGATCATTAATGAACCATTTCCTAATCAAGTGTAATAAAATGTTTGGATTATTGGAAAAAAGAGTTTTATAGTGCTTACTAATGTCCATCAACCTATGCAGGAAATATGGACAATTGCCTATATTTCTATTACCTTTTCTTTAGATATGTTTATGAAATTATGCAATTCAAAACATAATTGAATCATACGTCTCATATAAACTTTGCCTAACATGCTAGCTCAAAATATTTGAATAAAGCTCAACTTCCATAGCATGGGGCTCAAGGCCCTCACAATCTAACCCCAGCCTTATTCATTGCTCATTCCTTCCCTCTACTCTACCCTTTATTTCAGCCAAATAAGACTGACTGCCTTTTCATGAATACACCTTGTATTTGCTGGCCCCTTACTTTTACTCACCTTGGAAGAGAAATTTAGAAAATATAAATTACAGTACTCTTAAAAATCAATGGAAACTTTTAACTGCAGAGTCAAATACCAATCATATGATATTTTAGCAATATAGTCTCAAAACCTCATCTTTGCTTACTTGCTTGTCACACATCGTAAGTGTGAAATGCTTCAGCTACCACTACATAGTTCCCTTTTTATCTATCAGTCCATAAAATATTTTATTCCTCATGCAATGTTACCAAGTCTGCCATCTTGGCACATAAATGATTTTCATATTTAAGGGATTTATTTGTTAAAATATGGGAGATCGTGAATTTTGAGCCTCTTGAATGGAAACTTGTGTGGGTACGGATGCATACGTGTATTAAGAACCAGCATAGGCTGGGCGCGGTGGCTCACGCCTGTAATCCCAGCACTTTGGGAGGCCGAGGCAGGTGGATCACAAGGTCAGGAATTCAAGACCAGCCTGACCAACATGGTGAAACCCCATCTCTACTAAAAATAAAAAAAATTAGCTGGGCATGGTGGTGTGTGCCTGTAATCCCAGCTACTCAGGAGGCTGAGGCAGGAGAATCGCTTGAACCCAGTAGACAGAGGTTGTGGTGAGCCAAGATGGCACCACTGCACTCCAGCCTGGGCGACAGAGTGAGACTCTGAAAACAAAAACAAAAACAAAAACAAAAACAAAAAAACAGCATAATCCCATAGCCTGCCTGACTTGTTCCTCTGTTTTATTCTCTCTGTCTATAGGATGAAGTATGTTTATTCTGATGACAATTGAGAATAAAACGTAAGAAAGCTGAGGAGAGTATCTCAGCCTAGGGTTAACTAGCCACCTTAAACCTCTAGGGAAACCTCAAGATTTTCTCTGCTTCAACCTCTACCAGTAGTACAAAGGAAAGAAAATATGATTGGTGCAAGGGAATCTGGTGGGAGGAGAAAGGGGATTATCAATAATTAATAATAATAATGTATATTTATTGATCATTTACTATTTGTAAGGTACAATGTTTAGTATTCTACTCACATAACCTCATTTGATGCTCAAGACAACCCTATGAGGTAGCTGCAGTTAGTTCATACCACTTTAGGGATAGAGAATCTGAAACTCAGAAGAGAGGTGATATACTTATTGAGCTCTTACTAAGCACCAGACACTGTTCTAAGTCATCTTTGTCTATTATTTAATTTAATCTTTATAATAATTCTATGAACTAGATGCTATTATCTTCATTTTGCAGAAGAGAAAATGATGGAAATCCAGGCCTTCTGATTTGTGAGCTTGCAGTCTTAATCCCTACACTCTCTAGTAGCTTCTTTTTGTGTTTTCTTCTATTGGAATTGCCTTTTTCTGTCTGTATTACTTAGCACTGTTTGGTTTATATGCATGTCTATATGCATCCAATTTGTCTCTTGGCCCTCTTGATAGGTATTTCCTACCAGATTCTCCATGTCCAGGACTACCAAGTAGAATCAGGATGAGAGAACTAAAGCAAAGATCCCTTAAAAATGGCCTCTTTTGGGCTGGGCATGGTGGCTCCCGCCTGTAATGGTAGCACTTCGGGAGGCTGAGGTGGGCGGATCACGAGGTCAGGAGGTCAAAATCAGCGCGGCCAATATGGTGAAACCCCATCTCTACTAAAAATACAAAAATTAGCCAGGCATGGTGGTGCGTGCCTGTGGTCCCAGCTACTCAGGAGGCTGAGGCAGAAGAATTTCTTGAACCCGGGAGGCAGAGGTTGCAGTGAGCTGAGATCATACTACTGCTCCAGTCTGGGCAAGAGGGCGAGAGGGCGAGACGGTGAGAGAGCAGGACTCCACCTCCAAAACAAAAAACAGAGACTTCTCTCAACTTTATGTACATTTTTGAGAAAGGAGTTCTTACAGTTCCGTAACTTGCTATTCCAGGATGTCTCTCTCAATCAGAGTGGTAAGATCCAGAAACTGTATAAGGAGAAGAATTGGCCATATTTCTCTATTTGAAATGAAACTTGAACTTGGAGTCACTTCTCCTGGACACTTCTGTCTTAGTCTCAGAAGCTGTCTACCATGTACCTCTTTTATAGTACGTGCATCTGCTAAAAGTTAAATTTTGGATGGAGTGATCTTTCTTAAACAAAAATGAATTAGAAAAAAACAAGAGTTTCTAACAAATGTTATGGAATATGATATGAGTTAAATCAACTAGTATATGTGTCTTCTGATATTAAGAAGCTGATTTCTCAGGCAAAGTTGTTTTCAAGTAGTGTAGTTGGGAACTTTTTCATCAATTTTACTCTGATGGACCGTCTGTTGGCTGTCACAGGTTTTCACCTTCAATAAATCCTGTGAATTTGATAAACTTTGCATTACTTTTATTTGTAGTTATTGTATAAATGATGTTGAAGACTTGAATGGAACTTCCTTGTAACTGTACCTAAGGTTCCAATTTTTCTGATTTTAAATTAAGGTAATCTGGTAGCTCAAATATAAAGTACGTTGGGAATTCTTTATTCTCCTTATGTCTATTCGTTTGTAGAAAACAATGACTGAGTATCAAACTATTTCCCCAAAAATGTTTTCTGTGGTTTTCAGCTTATAAAACACTAATTTCTGTTTTTAGTCAGCACAAGTGGTATTTAGGCTATAATATCTAAAAAGTAAAGTCTTTTACTGTTTTCAAACTTTGGGACTTCATTTCTGAAGGATCTCGAAAATTATTCTAACCACAAGCTATTTCTATGTAAACACATATTAGAAACCAGGAAAAATAAACATGACTTTTTTCGTGAATGTCATGATCCTCAAAGCCCTGCTTTTGTACTTCAAGTATAATATATCTGTTAGGTGTCTGGATGGCAAGAAATGGAAACTGACTCTTGTCAAATTAAAAAAATAAAAAGAAACCTATTGGAAGGACCTCAAGGGATCATAGAACCAAAAAATATATATATGGGAGGACCAGACTTGGGAAATGTAAGATAGCAAGGCATTTCTGGAAGAGCCAAGAAGCAGAAAGCGTATCTATTGTCTTTCCCCCCACTGCAGCCTTGTTCCATTATTGCCACTGCCAATGAAACACTATGCCATTTACCATGAAAGGACCTGAACTGAACTTTTATCTTTGTGTCACTTATTCAAGATTCAAAGTCAAAGGTGGAAGCGTCTCATTGGCCCTTCCTTAACATGTACCCAAAGCCTCTATTAGAAAATGCAAAGAATGGCATTGCCCCACTTTTGTTTTCAAATGATAAGGCCCGGCAAGTACTGCATAATACAAGGACTACATATATTGGAGGATTTACCCCCAAAAGGAAAGGAGTTGGATGCTAGATAGATTAAAAAAAAAAAAAAAGGTCAAATATTCACTACACACAGGTCAATGAGTAGTACTCCATCTCGTTTAGTCTTATGTAAAACTATGACACTATTCTTCTAAAATAAGTCAGATTTTGATTTCAATATGCAGTTTTTGGAGTTCTAAAGGAGGTTATCTTAATTTCTAATTTATGTCTGTTTATCTATATGCCCTAACAAAAAATGGGATCTATTTAAAAGGGCTCAGTAGGGCGAACTTGAAAAAGCTTAACATTAGCAGTCAGACAAGACTAAGTTCATTAATCTTCGCCAGCTGTGTGATCTTAAATAAGTTCTTTAATACCCTCCTGGGCCTTAATTTTCTTGTCTGTTAAATGGGAATATGGCCTCCTGGGCTATATTTATTATGAGAAGCACATGACATAATGAAAAATTGTGCTAAGTACCTAGTCTTCAGCGTATAGTAGTATTTGTCCCCATACAGTAAATGTAAGTTGCTAAGTGTGCACATGTGAAGTCACAGATTAATTTGATGCTATGTGAGTTTTTGATAGCGAAATTTTTTTAAAATGTGGGTATTTTATTCAACCTGACCATATAACTGATTGAATTTTTCACTTCGTCTAACTTTTCATATAAAGTTTTATTGCCTAAACTGAATGTTGTATGGGCTTAAGTGAAGTTGAGAAATAGCATCATAATGTTGAATTACTGCTGATTTACCTCATGAGCAGTCTATCTTAATAAACTCCCAAAGTACAAAACCAAGCCATGTCTTTTGGTTTTCTGGAAGCAATTTATTTCAGATGCAATTCTTAGCATTCACAGGATTTAGGCACTCTTGTATCCTGTGTGACTTTTCTTATCTTCTTTATAGAGTTTTTATCCTCAGATTTGATTAACCTTTTGATTTTTAGCTTTATTAAAAATCACTTCATGGACCTTAATCATCTATGTCAACTTAGAGTTGACTAAGAATTTGGGAAATTATTTCAGGTTTAAAACATTTAAATCTTCACTGGCTTCTTTGATAAGTTGCTTCAGTATTTCGATGACTCAAGAGTTCAGATATTTCTAAAGACTCCACTATTCCTGTTTGTTATATACCCCATCTATGCCTAGGCTTATCTCATCCCCAATCTTAGACAACTAATTAGCAGTGGAAAAAATATTGGCTGATGTTAAACAGTTTTTGTTTGTTCTTGCTTTATCTTGCTGTCTGCTGAGATTCCTATTTTTACTTTTTTTCTGAATTGTTACTGATATTTAGAAAGTCTCTTTGCTGCAGCCTTCCTATAGGCAGTTCTGCAATTCGAGCACAAATGATATGGTAACACGCACTTTACTTACTATTGTGATAGTCACGCTGTGCTCTGAGCAATACCAAATGTAGAATATTACCACTCAGATCACATTTACATCAGCTAAATATTTGTACAATACAGATATCAGAGTATATTATGTTGAAGATGAAAAGAGCAGTTAGAATGTTGCAGAAGACCGTAAATTAACTTCCTTCTATACACAGACACTTACCTCTTTGATCTAGGGCATTGGAGATCCCTAGGAAACATGTTGCGAAGCTAACTCTAAATTGGTAAATGTCGAATATCTAGTGGATTTCAATACACCATTTCCTCACAAATGTTTAAAGTTAAGGATAGATAATGTGCTTGTAAATGTCTAACAGCTAGCTTAGGGTTTGGGTGGGGAAATATAATTCATAGCATTTGCTGATCTTCATACTATATATATGTATTCTCAACATGGCCAGTTTCAAGCTACCAATAGGAATGTAGAGTTAGGAAAAATACAAACATGTCTCATGAAGAATTAAGAACTGGCTCCTGCACAGCACTGTATATGTGTCTATCTACAAACACACACACACATAGAAAGCATTCCATTTCACAGGAAACAAAACCATCATACAGTATGGTATGACAAAATGATCTTCTACAGTCAATATAAAGTATTAAAAATTAGTGACAGCTCTTTTATTTAAAAGCAAAAGCAAGCTCTTCTATCACCCAGCCCACAGTTCAAAAATCGTTCAAAGGAGTGAAACAAACGAACAAGCAAGAAATGCTACTTTTTAAAGTACAGTCTATGGAAAAGCCATTTTATACGCTAATTAGTACACTATTATTGTGGTCACAAGTCAGATGCTTTTTTAAAAAATAAGAAACAGTCAGTGGGCAAATGACGCCACTTGATTGAATCCTTTACTTAAGACAAGGCAAAACTAGGATGTTCTTAGAAGGACTTTCTAAAGAGTGACCTCTCATGTCATGAAAACAAAAACAAACACACTTGGCATGGATGCTCAATCTGCTTAACATGCTTTGTTAAGTGAATGAAGAGAACAAACATCACAAAGCTTATGAATGTCCTTTTCATATTCAGCGAACTGAAACTATTTGGGCCACTGAGGGACAGTGTAGCATAAAGCAATATATTAAGTTTGTAGGAGAACAGGAACCCCATGACCTACACATTTTACACTCATTTGTATGGCAGGCACTGTCATGCTGGCCATTTGCATTGAGACAGCAATTTTTTTGCATGACCAGTCTTCTCTTAGTGATAAATATAAATCTCCGTTGTCAGAGACTCATAAAACGGCAGGAATGGAGGGGGTTTTGATTGGAGAGGAGCTGGATATTATCACAATCCTGCAGAGAACATAATTAGAGGGGAGAGTAATATGGTCAGATGCTGAAAAAACGAAAACGTTTCTCCTGAAGTCCAATAGTCCGTATACCTCATTCAATATTCCCTTTGTCCCACCCCTTGCCACTACAGGAAGATCATCCACATTGTTGAATATACTACTACTGGGCTGGGCACGGTGGCTCATGCCTGTAATCCCAACACTTTGGGAGGCCGAGGCAGGTGGATCACCTGAGGTCAGGAGTTCAAAACCAGCCTGGCCGACATGGTGAAACTCCGTCTCTACTAAAAATACAAAAATTAGCCGAGTGTGGTGGCACATGCCTGTAATCTCAGCTATTGGGGGGCTGAGGCAGGATAATTGCTTGAACCCGGGAGGGGGAGGTTGCAGTGAGCTGAGATCGCACCACTGTATTCCAGCCTGGGTGACAAGAACAAGACTCCATCTCAAATAAATAAATAAATAAATAAATAAACAAACTACTACTCAACCTACATTGAAACTTCTCTCTAGTCTTTGAGTTGCTGAATCTGTGGCTGACTTACGTCAGCCAGTTGGTTCTGAGGAGCTTAGCATCACCGTAATGCATTGACACAAATACAGCAACATTCAAAGAAAGTGCTCGTCTGCTTCAGGCTCATTTGCTTCACCGATTAATAATAATAATTTAATTGTGGGTGCTTTCTAGTGTTATCTATTTTATAAATGGTTTACAATGTTAGATGTTTTCTTTTAATCCTCACCACAGTGCCATACATAGGTATTATTATCCAAATTTTACACAGAGAAAATTGAGACTTAGTGAGGTACAGCTGACAGGTGAAGGAACCAAATATAAATTCATTTTATCCGGCTCCAAAGCATATAATTCAACTCTTTGAGCCACTTAAAACCTTAATTATACTACACAGTATCCAGCAGTGAATAGCTTCAGAAAGGATAAATGGTTGCAGGAAACAATTTGTTTCTTACAATTCTGTTGGCCCGTCTCTAATTTTGAAAATAAATAATTCCAACTTTTTGAGGGCAAACAGTAGTTAATCAGGTGCCTTTAAATAAATGTATGGAGGCAAAATTGAACTCTCTTTAAATGAATGAATGAACACATGAGTGCTCTAGAGGTCAAGGTAAACGTCTTCTCTGGAAGAATGTCTATTTTCTGGGGCATATTTGCTATGTGACTTCTTTATTTTGAGCCATCCTACACAGCCACAGAGTTTATTTTAATTTCTTGAGGCCAGTAGCTGAGGAAATCTCTGATGCATTCAAAAGCCATAGCACTACAAATGTTCTTAGGTGACTTTAGCCTTTGAAATATGTGTAACAATGGTAAATACATGGATGTGATAGTATCTACCATTTCCCTGGCTCCTTCATGTTAGCTAAGATGCAGTAATTCGCTGTTCATTCCATACTCATTTGAAAAAATAATATATCATTTTAATATTTTATTACTTTCGAAAATAATACAGATGATGGAGAAATGGGAGGAATTAGTATACACTTTTTGAAGTTCTCTTAAAGGCTAATATTACAAGAAAATGTAATATTATTTTTCTGAAGACAGTTGCAGAATGTGGGAGGGAGTGTACCTTTTTATACGATTGGATCTTGAACCACTTAATGGGTGTCCTAAATAGACACCACCACTTAATAACATAAAATTAAACTTTAGTAAATACAAATATTCCTGCCTGCAAGACCGGATTATTTAAACCCCAAAATTTAAACTTATGCTGGGCACTGTCCCGTTTTCTGTTGTGTAACCAAATTATTTTGTGTATGAAGCAAAGAGTTGCCAAGGGCTGAGGATATGACAGCAGAAATGTGATCTGCATATGTTTGAAAAGCCCCCATAATGTGACTAAATGTTTTGAATTAGATACTGCAGCCTGACAACACGCAAAGCGCTTTGCATGGGCACATGGTAGATGTCATGAAAGGTTTGAGTGTTGGAGTAAATAAATAAACCACTTAGTCTGGGTACCCATAATATTTTTCCATCCTCATAAAATGTCCTGATACATCTTTGTCTTTCTAGTAAGATACCAAAAGGGAGCTTCAAGAATGTTGACTCGCATTGCAAGACATACAATGATCATAAAGCATTGATTAGATCCACATTCTTAATCCCTCCTTTTCCTGATCTTCAAGAGAGAGTGTAAAAACTAATTGTTTCATAGAGCTGAACCAATGTGAGGCACCATCAAAGACACTTTACAAACATGATCTCAGTTAATCTTCATAATGACACCAAGAGGTAAGTATCATCTACTTTCTACAGGTGATTAAACCTAGCTTCAGAATGTTTAGCATGTCCCAGATCACACAGCCAGTAACTGAACAGCTGAGATTTGAGTTGGGTTTTAGCTGACTCCTCAGTTAGACACAAAGATTATGAGGACCATAAAATGTACTATATATTAACTGCATTCAGTGTGACGTATCATTTGCAATCTTCCAAAAAGTACTTAAAAGTATGTTTTACTATCTCATTTCACAGATGATACAAAAGTGAGGCTGTGAGAGATCATATAACCTTCCTGAGGCCACACGGCTAATATACAGGACAGTGGACATATGAGTCCAGATATGTCTGTCTTCAAAACCTCTGCTGTTTACCGTATAACACCTCTGGTCTCCAAGTACAGCTATATAGTAGAATTCCTATAAAAACTCAAACCCCCACCCCTAACACAACACATGCACACTCTGCCCCACCCGTCCCCCCACACACGAGAACATAGTGGTTATTATAAAAAAGGACAGTTTATCATCAGATATCCTGGAATGAAAAACAATATCATCATCCTTCTAGCTGTTGGACAATAATACAAAAATTAGTTCCATCTTAATCACAATAATATTTCTTTCCATTTGAAAGTAATCTTTTTTGCCCTGAGAAAGAAAAAATGATATAAAATGTTAATTCTGTTTTGCATCATTTATAGACAGAGATTCCTGTAGTTTGAGAGAAATCACGTAAAATAATGATATAACAAGCTTCAAAGTTAATACGATTTTAAGAAAATATTCTGCATAGAAAGAATATCAAGAAAATGAAAAATGCTAGGTTTTTACAATAATTTCCATTGAGAGCTGTTATTAAAGAAAAAAAAAAATCCTAGTTCAGGAATAACAAAAGCAGTTGCCAGCAAAATGCACTTTCTTAATTGAGATCAATGGCTCTTGATTAGAAAAAAAAATAATGGAAGGAAAAAAAGCCTGTGCACAACTCATTTTCTAAACATTAATATTCTACAAGAATTATCTATTTTGTTTTCAAATGTAAAGAATTATGTCAGTGTAGAGAAGACTCACATTTCTTAATTTTTTTTGTTTAATAGATCAGAGGAGTTATTGGAATGATAAATGCAAAACCCAAAGAAACAAACGAAAAACTCCCTAATCTTTGTAATGTAATGAATGAATGAAAACACAATAATATTTCACCAAACCAGAAATTTCAATGGTGTGGACCATAGCCAAGGACTCATAAATAAGGGAAAATCACTTAGGAGTGACCAAAGAGAGGTTGTGATAGCTAATAAAGTTGATGAACTTGACTAATAGTAGATGTTCCCTTGTCCATACTAAGTATCTTTAAATCTTATTTCAACTACAATACTAATGAATGGGGGTTATCATGTTTCAAAACCCAATCTGCATTGGAAACAGCAAATTAGGAATGAATGAAATTTCTAAAGGTTGAGATGCTGGCTGAAGTAATAGTGATAGTTGATGGAGAACAGAATGTAGGAAATACATAAAAATATACCTCAAAACTATCTAGGACAAATAATCCTGTATAAGCATCAATAGTCTGAGGAACCCAAATTATATTGTAACAACTGGTATCCATATTCAATACCTTAAGGCAATAGGAAATGATTAACTTTCCTTAAAACTTCTCATTTTATGAATGCAAGGATGAGTACAATCTATTTTAGAAATATTTATATGTTAAATGATTCAAATGTTTATTTATTTACTTTGTTTTTGAGATGGAGTTTCGCTCTTGTTGTCCAGGCTGGAGTGCAATGGTGCGATCTCGGCTCATTGCAACCTCTGCCTCCTGGGTTTAAGCAGTTTTCCTGCCTCAGCATCCCAAGTAGCTGGGACTACAGGCATGCACCACCACACCTGACTAATTTTGTATTTTTAGTAGAGACAGGGTTTCACTATGTTGGTCAGGCTGGTCTCAAAATCCTGACCTCAGGTGATCCACTAACCTTGGCCTCCCAAAGTACTGGGATTACAGGCATGAGCCACTGCACCTGGCCACATACTTATTTTTTAAGTAATATGCCTTCAGTTATCCAGAAAACCTTGTAGTTTAGAATACCGAGTCTCCAAGACTATGAAATACTGGCATTCATTGATGAACTCATACTTCATTAAAATACTCTCTTCTAATATCAGAAAAGCGTGTTTGTCATTATTACAGAAGCAATACACACAAAGAATTTGGATGACGTGGTGTGGGTAAAATTTCACTTATTTAGCAAAAGATGGCACTTTTCAATAGTCACTGTGCAGCTATGGTATTTCTTTGTATCCAAAGAATGGCTTTGCAGAGAATGAGAAGGGGTTTGGATTTGGAGAAACAAATGGGAGACAATTGAAGAACACTGTCATTTAGGTCCTACAAATTGCAACTGACTGCTGGGTGTTAATTTGAAGGTATTTAGCTGTCTCTGCCTTTCAGGCCGTCTGAAGTGACAACAGTTCTCCCAGGTGCTCTTGAACTCATTCTCCTTCTCTGGGAATGAATCCACCAAGGGCTGCTGTACACTGGCTTTCACCGGCTGGCTCTCAGCTCATGCCACAATCTTGTTGCTTTCCCACAAAAACATCGCACCATCCTCAGTTTTTCTCCACTAATTTGGGATTTGCTATAATTTGTCAACTTGAGGAGCTGCTGTTCTTTTTATGTGTTTTAAATGGGACATGTTTTGTTCTGTATAGTCAAACTATGCTTTTCATGTTCAGAAGAGGGAAAAGGGCAAAGTTCCTCAGAGAAGCAGTGTGGCTGTGGCTGCAAGTCCAGTTATAAATTGCTAATTAACTTTTGGACAGATTGGTTTAAATAAGAGCAACAATAAAAATGCACAAGTTGCTGCAGGTAGCTATGTGGAGCCATGAACGAAAATGGTCTTTTCGCGACAGAAGAATATCAGGAGATAGTAGGGTCGAAAAGGGCAAAATGAGAGACAGAAAAGGGAAAGAAATTGTTACTGTCAGCTTGTATTTATGCCATGGGGAGTGGAATACAGAGATGACATTTTGCCAATTTAAAATAAAAAACTGGATGATATATATTATTGTTCTGATAATCCACAGGGATCAGGAATAGCTACTAGGTTTTATTATCAAATAATTCTAGTTGTACACTCCATTGCTATTTCCTTGATAAAGTGGCCAGCCTCCAGGGAAGTTTCTGTCTCCTTTCTGCCTGAAGGAAAAACAACTATTTCCTGTAGGTACCCTTAAACAGACAACTGTATAGCAGGCTTTGAACTAAACCTGTTATGTTTTTGTTGTTTTTTTCCACCTATGGATATACCAAGGAGTTACAGAGTCTCATTGTAGACTGTGAATATACTAGCCTTAAAGTTAGCTAAGTATTAATTTATAGCTCTTGAAAG
This sequence comes from Rhinopithecus roxellana, assembly GCF_007565055.1. Taxonomy (NCBI): domain Eukaryota; kingdom Metazoa; phylum Chordata; class Mammalia; order Primates; family Cercopithecidae; genus Rhinopithecus; species Rhinopithecus roxellana. The sequence goes on along the minus strand of NC_044555.1, from coordinate 116,461,973 downwards.
AGAGGCAATTTAAGCTGAGTTAAGTGTAGCTAATCATGTAGTCTAGTTCTAAATGTAAGACCTGCTCTAAATATAAGAGGAGAAAACTGTCTCTTTGGGCTACAAAAGCACAACAATCATTTTAGAAAATGTTTGAGCTGATGTTATTTAAATAAGAAAAAAGTTAGCTTAGTAATCGGGCAGAAGAGGTGGTACTTAGATTGTTTAAGAGACCAGATTGCTTCCAGTATTCTTGGACACTCTCAAAGTAGCTCCTTGCATAAAGTCATCCATCAAAAAATTATTATATATAATCTTATATGTTCCCCAAGGGACCTATACAAGGAAATACTTTTTCTAATTTGAGTTATGGTATAAACTTGAAAATATTTTACTAATTTTTAAAAGCATAACTTAGAGATCTTATTTTTAAGATATGTTCTACAGGTCCCCAGGGGTTCCACTGAACCCTATTAAGGCAGTGGATATGGAAAGTGACTTAGAAAAGTGATGACTATAAGGAATAAAATGTAATCATTTGCCTCTGATCCAGGGTTTGTTAACTGCTATTCAAATGTGTTATTTATTGTGGAATGATTTGTTAGTCACAAATTGTTTCCTAGCAGGTAATAAAATAATGCATGTAATGAACATTATTAGGAATAAAAGACTTGAAACCATAACCATCTTATCTTTTATAAGGCTAAGCTTTCTTACTTAGGCAAATTCACAGAGCATATTTTAAAAACCTGAGTTAAAACCACAGAACCATTTTCTGTGGTTCCCATTAAAAACAGAATATACATTCTTCTCATCTGCACATGGAACATATTCCAAGATCAACACCATGTTCATCCATAAAACAAGTTTTAATAAATTCAAAAAAATCAAAATTATACCAACAATACTCTCAGACAATAGTGAAATAAGGATAGAAATTAATACCAAGAAGATCTCTCAAAACCACACAATTACAGGAAAATTAAGCAACTTGTTCCTGGATGACTTTTAAGTAAACAATGAAATCAAGGCATACATTTTTAAAAATTGAAATAAAAACAGAGACACAGCACAACAAAATCTCTGGGATGCAGCAAAAGTGGTGTGAAGAGGAAAGTTTGTAGTATTAAACACCTACCTCAAAAAGTTATTGAGATCTCAAATTAATAATCTAATGCCACACCTCGTTTTTCTCAATATATTCATAGCTGAATTCCAAAAGACATTCAAAAAAGAATTGATAATAGTTGTATGAAAACTATTCCAAAAGACTGAAACGAGAGAATCCTCCCTGAGTCATTCTGTGAAGCCAGTACCACCCTGACACCAAAACCAGGAAGGGACGTAACAACAACAACAAACCCGAAAAACTGCAGACCAGTATTCCTAATGAACATAGATGCAAAAATCTTCATCAAAGTACTAGCTAACTGAATCCAACAGCACACCAAGAAGAGAATGCATCATGATCATGTGGGTTTCATTTCAGAGAGGCAAGGATGGTTTAACATATACAAGTCAATAGATGTGATACACCACATAAACAGAATTGAAAACAAAAAAATGTGGTCATCTCAACGGATACAAAATAAGCATTCAATAAAATCCAGCATCCCTTTATGATAAAAACCCTCAACAAACTAGGCATAGAAGGGACGTACTTCAGAATAATAAAAGCCATATAGACGAACCTATAGTCAACACTATGCAGATTGGGAAAACATTGAAAGCATTCCCCCGAGAACTGGAATAAGACAAGGATGGCCACTTTTGCCACTTCTAGTCAACACAGTACGGGAAGTCGTAGCCAAAACAATTATGCAAAAGAAAGAAACTAAGGGCATCCAAACTGGAAAATAGAAAGTTAAACTATTACTGTTCTTTGATGATATAATTATACACCCAGAAAATCCTAAAGATTCCTCCAAAACACTTCTAGATTTGATGAACAAATTCAGTAAAGTTAGTTTACAAAATCAATGTACAGAAATCAGTACCACTGCTATATACCAATGACAAAGCTGGGAATCAAATCAACAACTCAATCCATTTTAAAACAGCTGCAGGAAAATAAAATACCTAGAAATACACTTAACAAAGGAGGTGAAAGATGTCTACAAGGAAAACTACAAAATATTGCTGAAATAAATCACAGATTACACAAACGAATGGAAACCCACCAAATGCTCATGGATTGAAAGAATCAATATTGTGAAAATGACCATAAAGCCCAAAGCAATCTACAGATTCAGTGCAATTCCCATCAAAATACCAACACCATTTTTCACAAAAATAGGAAAAAAACTATCGTAAAATTCATAAGGAATAAAAAAAGAGCCCAAGTAGCCAAAGCAATCCTGAATAAAAAGAACAAATCTGAAGGTATCGCATTACCAGATTTTAAGTTATACTACTCTAGTATATAGTTACCAAAACAGCATGGTACTGGCAGAATAGTAGGCAGATATACCTTTGCAACAGAATAGAAAACTCAGAAATGAAGCCAAATACTTACAAAAAATGAATCTTTGAGAAAGTATACAAAAACAGAAATTAGGAAAAGGAGGCTCTATTTAATAAATGGTGCTGGCAGGACTGCCTAGCCACATGGAGAAGAGTAAATCTAGATCCATATCTCTCACCTTATAAAAAACCAACACAAAATCGAACAAATACTTAAATCTAAGTCCTGAATTCTAGAAATATTCTACAAGATAATCTTGAAAAAAATCTTCTGGATAATTGCCTAAACAAAAAATTAATGCTAAGACCCCCAAAAGCAAATGCAACAAAAACGAAAATAAATAAGACCTGATAAAATTTAAAACCTTCTTCACAGCAAAAGAAATAATCAGAGTAAACAGACAACCAACAGAATGGGAGAAAACGTTTGCAAATTATACATCTGACAAAAGACTATAATTCAGAATGTACAAGGTGCTCAAACAAATTAGCAAGAAAAAAACAAGTAATCTCATCCAAAAGTGGGTAAATGACACAAATCAACATTTCTCAAAAGAAGATATATAAATGGCCACCAAACATGAAAACACACTCAAATGATGATCAGGATAAAGTAAATTAAAATCATGATGAGATACTACCTTACTCCTGCAAGAATGGGCATTATTAAAAAGTCCAAAACTGATAGATGTTGCATTGGGCATGGAGAAAATGGAATGCTTATACACTGCTGGTGGGAATGTCCTTTACCTTTTTAAAAATCTTTTATTTAAAAATTTATAATTTCAAAACAAAACACTTATCTAAGATAATTATTAAAGTCTGCCATCAGAGAAGTCTTAGAACACTTGGGCTATATGCTTATGTGCATTTTTCATCTAAGAATTTTTGAAATATTTTCCCCATCTGGACTTTTTTTTTCCCTTCCTCCCTTCCTTGTGTCCTTGCTTTCCTTTTTCTTTTTTTTTTTTTTTTTTAATGTTTTTTTTTTTTTTTTGCTTGACAGAGTCTCGCTCTGTTATCCAGGCTTGAGTGCAGTGGCAGGATCTGGGCTCACTGAAACCCCTGCCTCCCATGTTCAAGCAATTCTCCTGCCTCAGTCTCCAAGTAGCTGGGATTACAGGCATGCGCCACCACACCTGGCAATTTTTGTATTTTTAGTAGAGACGGGGTTTCACCATGTTGGCCAGGCTGGTCTCAGACTCCTGACCTCAGGTGATCCATCCACCTTGGCCTCCCAAATTGCTGGGATTGCAGGTGTGAGCCACTGTGCCCGGCCCCCATCTGGATTTTAATATAGTCTTCATTTTACAAAATAGGGTTAGCTTTTTTTAGTTTTTTAGAGCTTCTTTTAGTGTGAACACTATTTTGCAAAGTGATAAAAATTTAGTCAATTTGGGATCCCCCATTTCTTTAAGTTCTGTAGAGTTTATGTTGTGCCAAAAAATTGAGGATGAGATGTGCATCTGCTCCTCATTCTTGCACTCCTCCAAACACTGGCAGCTACTGACTTATCCTCTTGTCTGTCTATTCTCCTTTTTTATGCCCTCACAAACGCTTCAGTCTTGTTGGTTTTCTAGGCATTGTGCCTTTCCTATTCACCCACCAATCTCCCCAGTCTCAGCTGTCTTTGAATCTTACCTTTTGAAATATGTCCTCTGCAGGCAGATGAACTGACAATGCCAGGGACGTCTACCTAAATATTCTGTGTAGGCCAATGTCTTTCTTCTGAATCTCAGAGACTAAGAACTGACTTCTTTGTCCTTCATGTCCTGTGGTAAACCCTCTTCTTTGTTCTAGTTGTCCAGATTTAGAGGTGATAGAGGGGTATGTTAGAGAATAAAAAAAATACTGGCATTATAGTAGTCCATTCTCACACTGCTATAAAGACACATCTGAGACTGGATAATTTATAACGCAAAAAGTTTAAATTGACTCACAGTTCTTCAGGCTGTACAGGAAGCATGGTTGGAGAGGCCTTGGAAAACTTACAATCATGGAGGAAGGTGAAGGGAAAGCAGGAGTAGTCTTTACATGGCCAGAACAGGAGAGAAAGAGAGACAGAAGGACAAATTGCTACATACTTTCAAACAGTCAGATCTCATGAGAACTCACTCACTTTCATGAGAAAAACAAGGGGGCTATCTGCCCACATGATCCAATAACCTACCACCAGGTCCCTCCCCCAACATTGAGATTACAATTCAACATGAGATTTAGGTGGGGACATAGAGTCAAATTATATTATTCCACCCCTGGCCCCTCCCAAGTCTCATGTCCTTCTTACATTTCAAAACACAATCATGTCTTCCTAACTGTCCCCCAAAGTCTTAAGTCATTCCAGCATTAATTCAAAAGTTCAAGTCTAAAGTCTCATCTGAGACAAGGTAAGTCTCTTCTGCCTATGAGCTGGTAAAAGAAAAACAAGTTAGTTATTTCCAAGGTAAAACAGGGGTATAGGCATTGGGTAAATGCTCCCATTCCAAAAGGGAGAAATTGGCCAAAACACAGCGGGTACAGGCCCCATGCAAGTCCAAAACCCAGCAGGGCAATAATTAAATCTTAAAGTTCTAAATTAATCTCCTTTGACTCCATGTCTCATATCCAGGGCATGCTGATTCAAGGGGTAGTCTCCCAAGGCCTTGGGAAGCACCACCCCGATGACTCTGTAGAATAGAGCTCCCACCTTGGTTGCTTTCATGGGCTGGCATTGAGTGTCTGCAGCTCTTCGAGGCATATGGTGCTAGATGTTGGTGGATCTACCATTCTGGGGTCTGGAGGATGGTGGGCCTCTTTGCACAGCTCCACTAGGCAGTGCCCCAGTGGAAACTCTGTGCTGGGGCTCCAACCCACATGTGCCCTCTGCACTGCCCTAGTAGAGGTTCTCCATGAGGGCTCTGCCTCTGCAGCAGATTTCTGTCTGGACACCAAGGCATTTCCTTACATCCTCTGAAATCTAGGTGGAGGCTCCTAAGCTTCAACATTTGCCTTCTCCATACCTGCAGAACCAATGCAATGTGGACACTGCCAAGGCTTGGGGCTTGCACCCTATGAAGCAATGCTGCAAGCTGAACCTTGGCTCCTTTTAACCACAGCAACAACCATATCAGCTGGGACACAAGGTGCCATGTTTTGAGCTGCACAGAGCAGCAGGGCCCTGGGCCTGGCCCACAAAACCATTTTTCTGTTCTAGGCTTCCAGGCTTGTGATGGGAGGGGCTGCCATAAAGATATCTGAAATGCCCTGGAGACATTTTCCCCATTGTTTTGCATATCAACGATTGCAAGTATTAATAATTTTGAGTTCCTCATTACTTATGCAAATTTCTGCAGCAGGCTTGAATTCCTCCCCAGAAAATGGGTTTTTCTTTTTCTGCCACATGGGCAGCCTGCAAATTTTCTAAAGTTTTATGCTCTGCTTCCCTGTGAAATATAAGTTATAGTTTCAGGTCATTTCTTTGTTTATGCAAATGAACATAGGCTCTTAGAAGCCGCCAGGCCACATCTTGAACACCTTCACGCTTACAAATTTCTTCCACCAGATACCCTAAATTATTTTTCTCCAGTTCAAAGTGTTACAGATCTCTAGAGCAGAGGCAAAATGCTGTCGGTGTCTTTGCTAAAACATAGCAAGAGCGACCTTTACTTCAGTTCCCAATAAGTTCCTTATCTTCATCTGAGACCACCTCAGCCTGGACTTTACTGCCATATCACTCTCAGCATTTTGGTCACAACCATTCAATAAGTCTCTAGGACATTCCAAACTTTCTCTCATCTTCCTGTCTTCTTCCGAGCCCTCCAAACTGTTCCAGAGCTGCTTCCACATTTTCAGGTATCTTTATAGCAATGTCCCACCTCTCTGGTACCAATTTTCTGTATTAGTCCATTCTCACATTGCTATAAAGAACTACCTGAGACTGGGTAGTTTATAGAGAAAAGAGGTTTAACTGACTCCCAGTTCCACAGGCTGTACACGGGGCATGGCTGGGGAGGCCTCAGGAAACTCACAATCATGGTGGAAGGTGAAGAGAAAGCAGGCATGGTCTTCACATGGCCAGCAGGATAGAGAGAAAGGAAAGAAGGAAGTGTTACACACTTTCAAATGACCAGTTCTTGTGAGAACTCACTCACTATTACAAAAACAGCAAGAGGGAAAATCAGGCCGCATGTCTTAATCATCTCCCACCAGGTCCCTCACCCAACATTGGGGATTACAATTCAACATGAAATTTGGGTAGGGACACAGAGCCAAACCATATCAGAGGGTTATAATGTTTAAAAAGTAAACATTTCAAAGTAATTTCTCTACTTCACTTGTTTTTGAGAAGGCACATTACGGAAATGGAAATTGGTCTAAATAACAAGATATTTTTTAGAAGACTTTGGGAATAACTGAGGTAGCTAAAAAGAAGCACTAAGATAATCTTGGTAGGGATAAACAATGCTTGCCAATGATATTATATTGTGGAACATTAATTTTCTTATTATTTTATGATTCAACTGTCAAGTGAATTCAGTTCTGATGTATTTCAGAGTGCCTCAAGGCACATTTTCCATCACCATTTGAACACAGGAAGCAGGAATGCATTACCATGAAAATACAGAAATGAGAAAACCTGACATCTATTATCTAAGTTTAGGAATTTATGTCAAAATTCATTAACATTTAAATTATAAATTAACTATCATAGAACATGACCTCAATAACCAAAGGACTATACAGATTCTTAAATACCTAGGTAGCCCGATTTTGATTTTAGGGACTCTGGTGACAGTTAGGAGGTAGTCAGACAGTTTTTTTCAAACATTTTCTAGGTTATTTACAGTCCTTGGAATCAACTCATGTGATAGTAGTATCCTCGACAAACTGCATGGTAAACATTATTTTCCTTGGGGAAACAAAGCAGCAAAAAGGAACGTGAGTAAACTGAAAGAAGAAATATTTTAAGATTTCATCTAATATATACTGTGTTTTAATAATTATTCTTTGGTATTATTGAAATGTCATTTTTTAAAATGTGTTTCAGACTTTCTATATTCCATTACATTCTTCAGATTTTTTTATGTGAGCTTAAGTTTGAGGTCCATTAACCTTGAGAAATTTATGCACATTATTCATTGATTCACCTTTATGTAGTTGTCTGTGTATGTGCAGGTACATGTGTGACTATTCACATTCATTCATGGTGATAGAGCCTGACTTCGAGGTGTATTTAAAACTTTCAGAATCCCCTTCCCTCCTGCATCGCTTATCTCTCTCTGTGTCTTGTTTTCTCTCTCTCTCTCTCTCACTCACCCCCTCCTTTATTCTCTCCTTCCCTGACTCCCTTATCACTTCTTTCCTGCCTTCCTGTTGTTGTTTTCTTCCTTATTTCTACAAATATATTTGTTAGGTTTCATCATTCTAAAAAAGTGCTTTTCTCAGTCCTCCTACGTTTTTGAGCATATTTCTTTGCTTTCCATCATTCTAACTATTCCTATTTCCATGTCTTATCCTCTGTGATTGGAAGTCAACTTTCATCAATTTCTAAAGCTTCTTTTTTTAGGTCACAAAATACTTTTGAATTTTACATCTAACAATGATTTCTTAGTTTTCACAATCCTGGACTTCTTTTGTGAGGATGATCAACAAAGACCACTGAGCAGAGAACAATGAACTAGTAACTTGGTCGTTTAAATGTATTACTAGCCTGCTTTTTAATCTGTTTTTTATTTTGTATTTTCACTGTTTTGTTGTTGTCATTGTTGTTCTGTTTTTTTTATTGTGTTTTGTTTTGCTTTCTTTTCCCTCAGAGGCCAAGACTTTGCCACATTGGGCAGTGTTGCTTGACCAGGGGTGCACAGGTGCACATGAGTAGCAGCCCTGAGGACTTTTTTTTTTTTTTTTTTTTTTTGAGATGAAGTCTCGCTCTTATCCCCAGACTGGAGTGCAATGGCATGAACTTAGCTCACTGCAACCTCCACCTCCTGGGTTCAAGTGATTCTCCTGCTTCAGCCTCCCGAGTAGCTGGGATTACAGGGGCCTGCCACCACGCCTGGCTAATTTTTGTATTTTTAGTAGAGACGGGGTTTCACCATGTTGGTCAGGTTGGTCTCAAACTCCTGACCTCAGGTGATCCACCTGCCTCGGCCTCCCAAAGTGCTGGGATTACAGGCGTGAGCCACCATGCCCAGCCAGTCCTAAGGATTTTGATTCGGGGTTCTGGGGTGGAAAGAGGCATGCACATTTTCAACATGTTCTTCAAATAATTCTGCCTTCCACTAAATATTAAGATTAGCTACTGGACTATTAGCAGCTATGTGCTTTTATTCTTAAGATGTGCTATAAAAATAGTTATTTGGCCTCTATGTTTTATTTGAAGAAGGTGCTTTCTTATCTATATATTTTCATATATTCAATTGTTCTTTGAGGTATATGGATATATTATTTATTCTTGTTTCTGTGGCTTTAAAATCTGGTGGAATTATAGTCTTAAAAAGACAAATAAAATATACAGATATTTACCTCATGAAGCTTGGAGTTTAAAATAGTAAATAGGATGACCATGAATATAACTCCTCTTGGAAATTTATTAGATTATACTACCATTTATTTTTTCAATGATAACTTGTGATTTTTTAAAAGAATTATTATGTAAATTAAAACATATTGTAACTTATCCTTGATGGCTTAATTGACAGGTAAAAATTAAATCTTTTATGTCTTTTCATTACATAAATGTACTTTTGCATCTCTACATGACAAAAATTTTTTAAAATGATAAAGAATTACTTTTCTCTGGAGAATGGCAAAACCCAATCCAAGGAAACTAAGAATCAAAATAAAATGATACATGAGCTGAAAGATGAAATAGCTGGTTTAGAAAACAAGCTTACTGATCTAACAGAGCTGAAAAACACACCATAAGATTTTCACAATGCAATCATAAGTATTGATAGCAAAATAGACCAAGCTGAGAAACGAATCTCAGACCTTGAAGACTGGCTCACTGAAATATGACATTCAGACAAAAATAAAGAAAAAAAAAAAAAAAGAATGAAAAGAAAAAAAAAAAAAAACAACTCTGAGAAATATTGGATTATGTAAAGAGACCAAATCTAGGAATCACTGGCATCCCAGAAAGAGATGGGGAGAAAGCAAATAACTTGGAAAACATATTTCAGGATATCATTCATGAAAACTTACCCAATCTTGCTAGAGAAGTTAATAGTCAATTTCAGAAAAATGCAGAAAATCACTGCAAGATCCTGCACAAGAAGATAATCCCCAAAACACAAAATCATCAGATTCTCCAGATCAAAATTAAAGAAAGAATGTTAAAGGCAGATAGAAGAAAAGGCAGTTCACCTATAAAGGGAGCCCCATCAGACTAACAGTGGACCTCTCAGCTTAAACTCTGTAAGTCAGAACATATATTCAACATTCTTAAGGAAAAAAATTATCAACCAAGAATTTCATATCCAGCCAAACTAAGCTTCCCAAGCAAAGGAATCATAAGATCATTTTTCAATAAACAAACGATGAGGGACTTTGTTACCACCAGACCTGTCGTACAAGAGATCTTGAAAGGAGCAGTATATACAGATAACAAAGACTGCTACCAACCAATACAAAAACACGCTGAAATACAAAACTGGTGATACTATGAAACAACCACATAACCAAGCCAGCGTAATAACTAGCTAACAACACAATAACAGGATCAAATTCACACATATCAATACTAACCTTGAGTGTAAGGGAGCTAAATGCCCCTTTTAAAAGGCATAGAGTGGCAAGCAGGATCAAAAAGAAGACCCAGTAGTACACTGTCTTCAAGAGACCTATCTCACACATAATGACACCCATGGGCTCAAAATACAGAGATGGAGGAAACTCTGCCACACAAATGGAAATCAGAAATAAAAAACTGCAACTTAGGGTTGCCATACTAATTTCAGGCAAAACAGATTTTAAACCAATAAAGATCAAAAAAGACAAAGAAGGGGATTACATAAGGGTACAGGTTTCAATTCAACAAGAAAACCTAAGTATCCCAAATATTCATTCACCCAATATGGTAACAAACATATTTATAAGTTTTATAAAGATCTACAAAGAGACTTTGACTCCCACACCATAATTATGGGAGATTTCAATACTTCACTGAGAGTATTAGACAGATCATTGAGGCAGAAAATTAACAGATATTTAGAACCTGAACTCAACATTGGACTAAATGGATCAGATAGACCTCTACAGAACTCTCCACTTCAAAACAACAGAATATATTTTTTTCTCAGTGCCACATGGCACATATTGTAAGACTGACCACACAATTGGACAGAGAACACTCTTAAGCAGATGCAAAAGAATGAAAATCACACCAAACCCTCTCTTGGAAGACAGCGCAATAAAAACAGAAGTCAAGATTTTTAAAAATGCTCAAAACCATGCAATTACATGAAAATTAAACAACATACTCTAGAATGACTTTGGATAAGTAATGAAATTAAGGCAGAAATAAGAAGTTCTGTGAATATAATGAGAATAAAAATGTAATTTTTAATATTTTAGGAGACATGTCAGTGTGGATGTGCAATAAGAATTAGTCCCAGCTGGGCATGGTGGTGCATGCCTATAATCCCAGCACTTTGGAAGGTTGAAGAGGGCGGATCACCTGGGGTCAAACAAACAACAAAAAAGAATTGGTCCCAACCCCAGATTTGTATAAAACCAGAGCATTGAGATAAAATTGAGATGAATCCACTATAAGACAGAAAATCACTAATATTTATTGTAATTCAGCTAAGAGGAAGAGGAAATGATGAGGTTATATCCAATTATTTCAAAAGCTCAGGCCTTATAATACCTGCTATTGAGGAAAAAACATTTTGTTTTCCTGTTTCGTTTTTTTCTTCTTCTTCTTTTTTCTTTTTCTTTTTTCGTTTTTTTTTTTTTTTTTTTTTTTTTTTGAGATGGAGTCTTACTCTGTTGCCCAGGCTGGAGTGCAGTGGCGAGATCTCGGCTGGCTGCAAGCTCCGCCTCCCGAGTTCAAGCGATTCTCCTGCCTCAGCCTCCACCACCTGGCCAGACGAATTTTTTTGTATTTTTAGTAGAGACGGGGTTTCACCGTGTTAGCCAGGATGGTCTCGATCTCCTGACCTCATGATCCGCCTGCCTTGGCCTCCCAAAGTGTTGGGATTATAGGCGTGAGCCACCGCGCCTGGCCTTTTTTCTGTTTTGTGTAGGCAAGAAATCAGGAAGAAACATGAGAAATGTGTCTAAAAAATCTGATTGACTATTGAACATTTCTGTTTTCAGAAAGCCATGGTCACTACATGGGTGACCGATCCATCTGGGAATACCCGGAACTGTCCCAGCTTTAAAACTGAAAGACCCGCATTCTGGGTTCCCCCAGTTTCAGGCAAACCAGGATGGTTTGTCACCCTATATTTTTGTTTGTCCTCAACATAAAGCAGAACCCAATTTTACCCATTAAATTCTTCATGGATTTACTCATTTATTCATGATTTTAATAAATTTTTACCAAGGGGACTGCTACAATCCAAGCAATGTGCTATTTGCTATGGAGAAAATGGTAAATGAGGAATCATTGAAGCCCTTGAGGAACTTACAATCTAGTGAGGGAGATGGATGTTAAAAAAAAAGTGGAAACATTACCAAAGGGGAAATTCAAAGTCATACAGGATAATTTAATTGTAAGAGATAGGATTTTGGGGATTCTAAAAAGGGCCTCTCTATGTATATGACTGAATGAAGGGGCAGACAGAATGATGGAAAATGTGGCTGGAAATGGAGGCAGAGATCAGATAATACAGGTCGTGTTAGTCATCATAAAGACTCTGGATTTTATTACAAGAGCAATGGAGAGTCAGATGTTTTCTTTGGAGAATATTTCACCTTTAAAAATATTTGGTGTCTGTCATACTACGTTTAGAAGAGAGCCACTCGAATGGTAAAAAGAGACATTTCTAGGTTCCTGGCTATACCTGACCAAAGTTGACCCAGCTATTTACTTTTTGTCAGAACCAGTCAGCTGTAGTACACTAGGATCAACTCAGAATTAATAAAACTACTCCTAAGTGTGTCAGATGACCTGCTGGAAAGAAAAAGCATCCAGAGGAAGTGCTACCTTCTATTTCTGACAGTATCTTCAAATTCTGTTTTACTAGTCAATTTATTTCAACCGGCATCTGAGAGCAGAATCTCTGTGCTAAATGCATGGAGTTCAGAATTAAGGTTACTGGCTAAAACAATCTTATATTTACTATGCAAGTAGGTTTTTCGTCTGGTAGAACTGTGGCCTGTACTGCTTAGCAGTCACACATTGTTTTCTGTATTGAGATAAATAACTGTCCTTTCTTACAGACCGTTGTGTAACTGCTAAGCCTTGTAAAGGAAGCTGGTATGTATCAACGATAGGGTATTGTGGTTACATGTATCTGGCAATCAGACTGGGACTCTGTCTTCCTCTTTTATTTTAAAGATCATGAGACTAAGTTGACTAATAGTGTAAGTAATTAAAAGTTTTCTGAATTTTGAAATGTTGATGCTGTTTAGACAAAGCGTCTGAATACTTTTCAAAGTTTTTAACTTTCAGTCAGAATTTGGTATTACAGACATAGGCTACATGTTGCCACCCAGGCAGATCTATCAAGCTTTTGCAGCTGCTCTCACAATCCATGCCAATGTCTATACTCATATTTATTTAGCAGTGATCTCCATTGATTGCTCAGATGAGAGAAGTTTGTTGGTTTTTTGGCCTCACCATATTCTGGTTGCTTTGAATTCATAGCTGTAGCCTGAAGAACAATTGGTGGTATTAATGCCATATTTATTGAATCATTGTTCTACCTCCCAAAACATGATAACAGAAGGACACAATAAACTGTTTTTAGGGAGCACTCCAAGAAATATATAAACTCTTTTGCAATTTTGATGAATAGCCTAAAAATTTTAGTCACCAAAGCTAGCAAGCTTTCATTATTCCCAGATACATTTTTATTGAAAAAATTATAATTTTTTCAATAAAAATTTGTTATACAGGCAGCTGTCAAATATCAATGTATCTTTTTTTTCTCTGCTTCAAGGTTTTCCAATGGTGAAAAATGGAATAGGGGAGTCTATGCATTTTAAGTATATAAGTAATTGCATGATAGGCATGCTTTTCTGTAGAGGAAAAAAGTTTCCTGTATTATCTGCTGAGCACGGATTGTTGTAATTTACATCAATTTATTTTCTAGCTTGAAAATTATTAGTATCTACATATGTTTATTTTCATTAGGACTCCCTATTACACAAGAAAACAGCCAGTAAATGAAAATAAAGCCTGCAAGATATCATTCAGATGAGTTTCTGTGATCCATAAATGTGTCCATACTTAAACTTAGAGGACACTTAACTCTTTGAACCACAATTTCTTCATCTGGAATATGACAAGCAGAGTTTCTGTTACATGGAAGGTGTAAAGACACTTTGTACAATGCCTAGAACATAATAGGTACTCAAGAATGTTACTTAACTCAGAATAAATTTGAATATTACTCAGAATAGGTCTAGATATCTCTGATAGATGACTCCATTTATCCTCACCATATATTATTAAAACTGTTCTGTGGGAGTCCTTGCTGTCTTGTATTTGAGTACTTGGGTACATGTAAAGCCAAATTAAAATGTATCGGACAAAGCATATTATTTAGCCATGATTACAATAAAGTAGTACTTGCATAGCCAAAGTTCTCTAGATGTCCAGTTGACCTGATCTGGTGTTATAAATTATAAATAATATCTGATATGGTTTGGCTCTGTGTTCACACCCAAATGTCATCTCGAATTGTAAACCCCATGTATCAAGAGAGGGAGCTGGTGGGAGGTGATTGAATCATGAGGGCAGTTTCCCCCATGCTGTTCTCATGATGGTGAGGGAGTCCTCATGAGGTCTACTGGTTTAAAAGTGGCAGTTTCCCTTCTGCTTTCTCTCTTTCTCCTGCCAGCATGTAAGAGGTGCCTAGCCTGCCCTTCCACCATGATTGTAAGTTTCCTGAGGCCTCTCTAGCCATGTGGAACTGTGAGTAAATTAAACCTCTTTCCTTTACAAATTGCCCAGTGTGTAGTATCTTTAGAGCAGTGGGAAAATGAACAAATAAAGAAAATTGATACCAGAGCAGAGTTGGGTACTGGTATAAAGATAACACAAAAATGTGGAAGCAACTTTGGAACTGAGTAATGGGCAGAGATTGGAACAGTTTGCAGGGCTCAGAAGACAGAAAGATGTGGGAATGTTGGGAACCTCCTACAGACTTGTTGAATGGTTCTGACCAAAATGCTGATAGTGATATAGACAGTGAAGTCCAGGTTATAGTGGTCTTAGATGGAGATGAGGAACTTGTTGAGAACTGGAGCAAAGGTCACTCTTGCTATGCTTTAGCAAAGACACTGGTGGCATTTTGCTCCGGCTGTAGAGATCTGTGAAACTTTGAATTTGAGAGAGATGATTTAGGGTATCTGACAGAAGAAATTTTTAAGCAGCAAAGCATTCAAGAGGGGACCTGGCTTTTCCTGAAAGTATACAGTTATATGTGCCCACAAAGAGATGGTTTGAAGTTGAAACTTTTATTTAGCAAGGAAGCAGAGCATAAAAGTTTCAAAAATTTGGCCGGGTGTGGTGGCTCATGCCTGTAACCCCAGCACTTTGGGAGGCCGAGGTGGGTGGATCACGAGGTCAGGAGATTGAAGCCATCCTGGCTAACATGGTGAAACTCCACCTCTACCAAAAATACAAAAAATTGGCCAGGCGTGGTGGCGGGTGCCTGTAGTCCCAGCTACTTGGGAGGCTGAGGCAGGAGAATGGCGTGAACCTGGGAAGTGGAGCTTGCAGTGGCCGAGATTGCGCCACTGCACTCCAGCCTGGGTGACCAGTAAGACTGTCTCAAAAAAAAAAAAAAAAAAAAAAAAAAAAAAAAAGTTTCAAAAACTTTGCAGCCTGATCATGATGTAGAAAGGAAAAAAACTGTTTTCTGGAAAGAAATTCAAGCCAGCTACAGGAATTTGCATAAGTAATGAGAAGCCTAATGTTAATTTCCAATGGAGAAAACATCTCCAGGAATCTCAGAGTTCTTTACAGCAGCCCCTCCCATCACAGGTCTGGAAGCCTAGAACAGAAAAAATAGTTCTGTGTGCTGGGCCCAGGTTTCTACTGCTCTGTGCACCCCTGGGACATGGTACCCTCTGTTTCACCCAGCCAATCCAGCTCCAGCCATGGTTAAAAAGGGCCAAGGTACAGCTGTGACTGTGGCTTCAGAGGGTGCAAGTGCCAACCATTGGCAGCTTCCCTCTGGCATTGGGCCTTTGGGTGCACAGAAGACAAGAGTTGAGGATTGGAAACCTCCACCTAGATTTCAGAGGATATATGGAAATGCCTGGATGTCCAGGCAGAAGTTTGTTGCAGGAGTAGAGCCCTCATGGAGAATCTCTGCTAGGGAAGTGTAGAAAGAAAATATGGGATCAGAGCCCCCCACACATGGTTCCCACTGGGGCACTACTTAGTAGAGCTGTGAGAAGAGGGCCACTATCCTCAAGACCCTAGAAGGGCAGATCCACTGACAGCTTACACCTTGCACCTGTAAAAGCTGCAGGCACTCAGTGCCAGTCCATAAAAGCAGCCACAAGATCTGTACCCTGTAGAGCCACAGGGGCAGACCTGCTGAAGGCCTTGGAGGCCACCCTTTGCATTAGCATGCCCTAGATGTAAGACATGAAGTCAAAGGAGATTTTGGAGCTTGTTTAAGATTTGATGACTGCCCAGCCAGGCTTCCAGACTTGCATGGGGCCTGTGGTCCCTTTGTTTTGGCCAATTTCTTCCATTTGGAATGGGAACATTAATCCAATGCCTATATCCCTATTTTATCTTGGAAATAATTAACTTTCTTTTGATTTTACAGGCGCTTAGGTGAAAGGGACTTCCCTTGTCTCAGATGAGACTTTGGACTTGGATTTGTGAGTTTATGCTGAAATGAATTAAGATTTTGGGGGACTGTTGGGAAAGCATGATTGGTTTTGAAATAAGAAAAGGACATGAGATATAGGAGGGGTCACAGGCAGAATGATATGGATGGGCTCTATGTCCCCAACCAAATCTCATCTCAAATTGTAATCCCCATGTGTCTAGGAAGGGACCTGGTGCAAGGTGATTGAATAATTGGGACAGTTTTCCTCCATGCTGTTCTCATGATCATGGGGGAGTTCTTATGGTATTTGATGATGTAAACGTGGCAGTTTGCCTTGTGCTCTCTCTCTCCTGCTTCAATGTAAAACGTGCCTGCCTTCCCCTGTGCTTTCTGCCATAATTTTAAGTTTCCTGAGACCTCCCTAGCCATGTAGAATTTTGAGTCAATTAAACCTCTTTTCTTTATAAATCACCCAGTCTGTAGTATCTTTATAGCAGTGTGAAAATAAATTAAAACAATACCTAATATGACTAATCCATGTCATCTTATCATTGCATATTTTATTAAAAGGAATTGCTTACAGTTACTACTAAGTTATCACTCAGTTAATGATAAGAATAACTGGTTAGGTAATTATACACAGTGTAACCCAAAAAAGTTCATTCAATGTCAACATCTTGCCTCGAATTGGCTACTTATGTTACATGGCTCCATCAGATCTATGAGTAGAGGCACAATTTGTTGGATGTGTATAAAAAAAGTTATTTACTTTGCACCAGTTGTTTTTAAGTGGCAATATCATTTAGCATTTCTAGTATATGGGAGAGAAACTACCCTTATAATTTTTTTAAAAACGTCTTCCCTTAAAAGGTCACTCACTATACTAGAGAAGAAAAAGATAATGATTAGAAATTAGTTCAATATCAGGTAATTTTAACTCTTTGAAACAAAAGGCCACCAAATTTAGAATATCTGAAATTAGCTTGGCAGCACAGTATAAAATCTTTCTAAACATTTTTGTAAATTATATAACTCTAGGAATAAAAAAGCAAAAGTACACTTTTGTCTATTTTTAAATTTGTACTTTATAAAGAAAAATTGAATATTTTCTTTTTTAAGCATTTGCTCTTGGAAAGCTCCATGGAAACATATGCTTGGTTTGGTTATATAGTTAGTTTTTAATTATTCATTATTTTAAAAGGTTCCATTTATACCTTTGGGTAGAGTGGTTATCACATCCAGTTGTCAACTCTTAGGGTTGGAAAGAGGATACAAAAAATTAAGAGTGCTGCTCTATGTGATGTTCTTTATTAGTATATTTTATTTGATCTTTAGTATTTTTTAGTCATTTATATTTTACATCAAAATATTCAACAGAAAAATATAACTGGTAAGTATTCTATTATCAATATGTTCTGGCCGAAAGACGGATTTCAGGTTTAAATATCTATGTCAGTACTCAAAATATACTCTCAGCTCATATACCTATAAGTATATATATATATTTTATATATACATAAATATATATGTATGTACATATATATTTTATTGATAAATTATTCCCAACATCAAAGAGTACAAGAAACTGATCCCCATTGCTATGAAATAATATTCAATAATGTATGTGTGGGTATCTATTGATGTGTAAAAAAACACAACAAAAATTCAGTGGCTTAAGGTAACAAATATTGATTAACATACCATTCTGCTGATTAACATTTGGGGATGAACTCAGCTTGTTGCTTATATTAAAGCTCCCTCATAAATTTGCAGTCATCTGTAATTCAGCTAGGTGGCTCTGCACTGGAGACTGATCAACTGTTGGCTGGGGCAATGGGAGTAATTGGGTAAGCTGTCTTTCTTCATGTACAATGTTTTACTGGGCGTATTCACATGACAGCTGGGCAGAGTTCCAAGAGAGGGAGCAGTAGCTGTCAATACCTCTTGAAGTCTGGGGTCGATGTGGAACACTATCATTTCTACCACTTTCTATTTGCAGTAGCATACTGGTGCTATCCTGTATCAAACCATGAGAGCTGATAGTACACATCTCTTCACAACTATGCATCAAGTGAGGACATGTAGGTACCTTGAAGTTGGCCATGGGAGAACATTTACATTTTAGAAATCAGCAAATGCTACCAATCAAGACTTGAGGAGAGCAATTTATTTATCATTTATCAGAACACCACTGTTTATTGGTTTAAGTGTTACAAGGCCATCCCAGATTGAAGAAGTGAAGAAATTCACCGCACTGCTTGATTAGAGAAGTTAGAAGAATTTTTTCATCTAATTAGATATTTTAAAGGGCCCATTTACAAAAAATGTCATGATAGTGGCCTTTTCTTTTCTCCTAAATGATCCACTGTGCATGGCATCCAAATTGTGTCACGCTGTTGTCTAAGACGGATATATCATCAAAAAATAAAGTAAATGTAGCACAGATAACATAACTGATAATCATGATGGTTTACATTTGAGTAGAAATTTTCATTTATTCAAGTGTTTTCATTTTTGTGATTTTATATGTAAACTTTAAGGGCGGCTATTACTCCAATTTTACTGATGAGGAAATCGAGATGCAGATTTCATATGACTCTCCTAAAGCATGCAAAGCAAGTAAAAAAAATTCATTCAAAACATAAATTTTGGTCTTTTAACTCATTATTTCCAAGCCTTCACACTAACCACCTCGATTAAATCAAATTCAAAGTGCTATAGTGATGATGTTTAAAAAATATTAGTGATAAATGCCTACTGTCTATTCTTAATATTATAAATTAATATTATGTTAATGGAGTTGTTCTACCAACTGACTATAGATGCCATAACACCAGATTAACAACTCTAAAGGTGCTGACAGTGCTTTAGCAAATCATAGCTCTGGATATCAGTTTAATCTGTATATATTGAACTGCAAATGCATATCTCATTGGAATGTAAATTAACTTATTACGGGTAAATTTTGGGGGTTTTTAGTGATTTCTATACAATAAAATGGTTTATGAGGCACCAGAGTTTCTGAGTGAATGTTGGCTAAGGGTCACCTTTTAATTTGTAAACTCTCTCTACCTGGGCTTGATTTTAGAGCTGGGTCTAGAACATAACTGCCTAAAGGACCAACTTATTATCATAACTAGAACGAAACAATCATCCCTTCAATTATAAATTTGAAATTTTCTAGTCTTAACATGAACTTGATCGAATTTTGGCTTCAATCTTTTGAAAATTTAAGCATATTTGTCCCTGTCTTTTTAGGATTTTTAAAAGACACTATCTGCTATTTAAGAGATGTTATTCTTGTGTGTATATGTGTGATAGTTTATGTGTGTTTCATTAAACCATTTAACCTGTTGGGTATATCAATGCCTGCAACATTCCCGATTCTGAGATAAAGTAAGAGGGATAACTAATAATGCTAAATTTACTTATCTGTTTCTACACTTACTCATTACTTTTAAGTAAAACATGTTTTTGAGTAAGTGGCTAACAATTGATTAATGTAATTTTATGAATTATTTTCAAAAGTACAATTTAATTTGCTTTATTTTAATACTCAAGACTGTTTTGTCTTGGTAGATACAACCTCAAATTCTGTGAAAACCAAAATGTTGGAGGTGATTTAAGAATTTTTACAAACTTACGAAGCTTGCTTTTCTGACTTCTCAAAATGCTTTTGCCAGATAGAGAAGTAGAACTGTTGTTTTCAATGCTAATCATAATGAAAAGTCACCACTAAACACCAATAATAATAAAAGAAAAAATAAAGTTGTTTCTTAGTAGAGACGCACAAAAGAAAGTATCCTAACTAGAATTCAGACTGCCAACATTCTACAATTTTATATTGAATATAAGTCTGCCGTTCACCAGATGTGTGATTAGAAGTGGAAGTATGTGCAGATAAGCCTCTATAAACACTTAAGAGAAATAAGAATTAAAACATGCACAAAAGTTGGCATGAAGTTGTTTTTAAATCTATTTACTTTGCAGTGTCATTTATAACAATGACTTTAAATTTTTCTTTAGACTCTCCAGTTGTGCCTTTATTAAGCTGTAATTAATTCTCTACAACACATTAATTCTTAGCCATATTAGAGTAACATTCAAATTAAGCATATAGTTGATGTAGTTATGGTTATGTCCCCACATTTAACATAATTTAATATAATAAGGTTTTCTACTTGGCTTTAATAGAGTTTCTGAATGAAGAATTTGTGTCAGGTTTTAGCCAGAATGAGTATATTTCATTTTAGTCAGTTTTGTAACTATGTATTTATTAGGAATTTAAATATAGAGGCAGGAGGCAAAAAATTATCTTTCACATGATATCTCTCTGAGAGGTATAAGAAAACATACTGTATAAGTAATCCTAACAGTTGGTTCTATATTCAACTCCTTATTTACCCAATATGTGACATTGGAAAAATCAATGCAACTCACTTTCCCCAGTATAAAGTGTGAAAAACTTTTCTCATACACTTAGGAAAATAACGTAAAATTATGTACGGTAAGCAACATAAAATGGTTTTTACTATGCATTTCTTAGCAGTGCAAGAGTACAGACAGATAAGATTAACATGAAGCATTTTCATGAAACCACCACTTAATATTGTTGAAACTACTGATATGTTTTTTCCATATCCGATCCCACTGACTCATTTTTACTCTCAGCTGCTTTTAAGACCCTCTCTTTGCCTTTGAGTTTCTGAAGTTTTATTACAATGATTGAATGTTTGCGGAGTTCTTGTAATGCATCTTGCTTTGTATCCATTGCTTTTCTAGTAAGTTTATATAAACATATGGTAGTCCTTCTTACTCTGTCTATTATCTCTTCAATTTTTTCATCTAATTAGTTTTCCATGCTTCATTCTCAATAATTTATTCAGTTCTATCACCAGAGAGAACTGATTCAGTCATTGGCTGAGTGTAATCTGCTGTTCAAACTGTAATTTGTTTCTGATTTTGACGACTATACCTATTTTAATTAAACGTTAAAACTTGCTTTATTTTCTTAAGTTCCAAGAGTATTTTGAATATTTTGTATACAAGTACTTTATGAAATATGTGTTTTCCAAATATTTTCTCTAAGTTACTGCCTTGCCTTTTTATTCTCTTAATTATGTCCTTCGTAGAGCACAAGATTTTAGTTTGAATAAAGTTTTTTTTTTTTTTCTTTCATGGATGATGCTTTTTGTGCTGTGTCTCAGAAATCATTGCCAAACTCAAGGTTACCTATATTTTTGCCTGTGTCATTTTTTGTAGAAATTTTGTATTAGGTCTGTGTTCCATTTTAAGTCAGTTTTCGTTAAAAGTGTGAGATCTGTGTCTAGAATTTTTTTAAGTCAAAGTCCAGTTTTCCCAGCACTATTTGCTGAAAAGATTATCCTTCTCCATTGAACTGCCTTTGCATCTTTGTCAAAGATAAGTTGATGATACTTAAGTGGGTAGATATGTCTTCCTTTTCAAAACACTGGTTCAATGTCATAAATTATCCTTTAAATATTCTTCTACACACTTATTTTATGCATCCAGCAATATTTTTTTACTATAGGGTGGGGAAACATCCTACAAATTTAAGAAGTTGTATTTTATTTACTTCACTATTTTTAAAAAGATTAATGGATATATAATATTTGTACATACTGGTGGAGTACATGCCATATTTTGATACATGCATACAATGCAATGTGTAACGATCAAGTCAGGGTACTTAGAATATCCATCATCTCAAGCACTTATCGTTTCTTTTTGTTGAGAATATTTTGAATATGCTCTTTTAGCTATTTTGAAATATACTCCATATTATTAACTACAGTCACCCAACTGTGCTATTGAACACCGGAACCAATTTCTCCTATTTAACTACATATTTGTATTCATTAACAAATCTCTCTTCATCTCCCTACCAAAACACACAGGTTTTCCAGCTTCTGGAAACTATCATTCAACCTCTACCTCCCCCAAGATCAACGTTTTTTAGCTTCTACTTATGAATCAGTATATGTGATATTTGTCTTTCTGTGCCTGGCTTATTTCACTTAGCAAAATGACCTTTAGGTTCCACATGTGCTGCTACAAATGACAGAATTTCATTCTTTCTTATGACTGAACAGTATTCCATTGTGAATATATACATTTTATTCATCCACTATTCTGTTGAAAAATACTTAAGTTTACTTTTTACGTTTCCCCCAAAACTTCCTTTTTTGTCCCATGTATTATAGAGGAGGGTGTTTTTTAACTTTTAAATATTTTGTGAGTTTCCAGCTATCTTTCCATTGTTGATTTCTTGTTTAAATCAGTTGTGATCCATGAGCCCACTCTGTGTGATTTCTATTCTTTTAAAATTGTTACGGTATGTGTTATGGCCCAGAATGTTGTCTACCTGAGTGACTACTGTCCCATGTGATTATGAGAAGAATGTGTATTCTGATGTTTTTAAATGAACTAATCTATAAATGTCAGCTAGATCAAGTTTATTGATGGTAATTTTTCATAAAATTATATCCTTACTGATTATCTGCCTGCTGTACCTTTGAATTCCTGATTGAGATTTGTTAAGGACTGCAATTATAATAATGGACTGGTTTATTCCTCCTAACGTTCTACCAGTTTTTTTTCCACATTTTGAAGTTCTATTTAAGTACATGCATATTAAGGATTATCATGTATTTTTGGAGGATTGGTTTCTTTATCATTATTTAATACCCCTCTTTATTCCCTTATCACATTCCTTGTGCTGACATATGCTTTGTCTGAAAGCAGAATAGTGATTCCAGCTTTCTTTTCATTGGTGTTAGAATGATATATATTTCTCCATCCCTGTACTTTTAATTGATTTGTGTCATTGTATCTAAAGTTGGTTTCTTGTAAACAACATATGGTTAGCTCTTGATTTTTTTTATATCTTCACTCTCTCTCAAATTTGTGTATGCAGGCCATTTACATTCAAAGAGATGGTTGGTATTTGGGGTTATTATATATCATATTTCTTACTGTTTTCTATTTATTGCATTTGTTCTTGTTCTTCCCCCTTTTCTACCTTTACTAATTTTAATGGAACATTTAATATTATTCTCTTTTCTCTTTTCTCTTAGTCTATAAAGTTTCCATTACAAACTATTTTTAGAGTTATCAATATACATTTGAAGCTAATCAAAGTTCACATTCAAATAGCACCATGTTTGCTCATGAGTAATACAGACATCTTGTTACAAAGTATTTCTTTTTCCTCCCTGCTGTTTCTCATAATATTGCTGTCATTCCTTTTACTTATCTATAAACTAAATCTCTCAGTACATTTTTGTTATCATTTTGAACGATTATCTACTGCACCAAGTAAGAATAATAAAAATAAAATAATTAATTTTAGTTTTATTTCTTTTCTAATGCTTCTCCTTTTCCAAGCAAATCTGAGTTGCTAACCTATATAACTTTCCTTCTTTTTCTGAAGAATATTTTTATAAAAATTTCTTGCAAGGCAATACTACCAGCAGCAAATTGATCAGTTTTTGCTTGTCTGAAAAAGTCTTTATTTCTTCTTCTCTTTTCAGTGATAATTTTACTGGGTATATAATTATAGGCTGGTGCTGTACATTTTCTTTCAACACGATTAATTTTCACTACTCTCTTCTCGCTTGCATGTTTTTGAAGAGAATGCAATTCTTGTCTTTGTTCTTTTATGGTTAATCTGCTCCCTCAGTTCAATTTCTTTCAAGATTTTTTTTTGTTAATACGATATACTTAGATATGTGTGTGTGTATGTGTGTGTGAATGTGTGTGTATATATATACACACACACACATGTATATAATTATATATATATAATTTTCTTGGTGTTCTCTAAACATTCTGAGTTCGTGGTTTCATATCGGTCATTAATTTTGGAAAAAATTATTTATTCTGCTATTATCTCTCTTCTACTTTTGAGATCCCTATTATACCTATGTAATATCTTTTTAAAATTGTTTCACAGTTCTTGGATATTCCATTTATTTTTTTTTAATTTTTTTGTCTTATTTATTTTCAGTGTTGGAAGTTGTTGTTGATGTGTCTAATCTCACTGAAGCGTTCCTCAGCTGAGTACATTCTACTCATGAAAACATCAAAACATTGCTTATTTCTGTTACTTTTTACATTTTTTGGCATTTGTTTTTATTTTTTGACACATTCTGTAGTTTATGGCACTCTATTTCCATTACCCATTTTTCCCTGCATGTTGTTTGATATTTTTTCATTAGAGCTTTTAGTTTGCTTAGAGCTTTTAGTTTATGAATCGCAGTCATTTTAAATTCATGTTATGACCATTAAAAAGTTCTGCCATATCTAGTTTTGGTTTTGATCTTTGTTTTATTGCTTCAGACTGTGGTTTGTGTTGCATTTTAATGTGACTTGTGATTTTTGTTGTTGTTGTCGAAAGCCCATCATGACACAAAAAATAATAGGAACTAAGGTAAATAGGCCTTTTGTGTACAGTTTCGTGTTTATTTGGTGAGAAGGTAGGCTGTGTTTAATGTTCACTGTAGCTGTATGCATCAGGGACTTCCATTTCGCCTGGTGTACTTATTATTGTCTTTTGTGCTTTATTCAGGTTTCCTTAGACATTCTTTCTTAAACAATGTCGTTTTTTTGGTAGATCACTCAGGTGTAAACTACTGTTTTATACTGGATCCCTGTTTAAGTGATGGCAAGGCACTCCGAAAGGAAATTGTTTGATAATATTGTGATTAAATTTTAGAGTTCTTTGAGTGGGCCCGAATTCCTAAGCTGACCTTCAGAAGACTTTCCTACATTTTTATCTCTCCCATGTAATATGTGAAGGCTAGAGGGGGTCCAATTGACTAGCTGACCTTTCCTTATAATGGACTGTCTCTGATAAAGTAGTTTCCCTTGGGAGTAAGTCTCTGTGACTGAGAATAGAACACCTCATATTTCTAAGAGGTTAGCTTCTGCTGAAAGCACGAGAGGATTTTTCTTTGATTTTCACTGTGAGAACCTGGTGGGGGACCTCCTCAGCAGTATAGTTTTGGTGTTCTTATTGCGGAGTTATTGTTCTTTGTGACTTTTTTTTTTTCAGTATTGATTTGTTGATTTCTTTTTTTTTTTTTTTTAATATACTTTAAGTTCTAGGGTACATGTGCATAACGTGCAGGTTTGTTACATATGTATATTTGTGCCATGTTGGTGTGCTGCACCCATCAACTCGTCAGCACCCATCAATTCATCATTTATATCAAGTATAACTCCCAATGCAATCCCTCCCCCCTCCCCCTTCCCCATGATAGGCCCCAGTGTGTGATGTTCCCCTTCCCGAGTCCAAGTGATCTCATTGTTCAGTTCCCACCTATGAGTGAGAACATGCGGTGTTTGGTTTTCTCTTCTTGTGATAGTTTGCTAAGAATGATGGTTTCCAGCTGCATCCATGTCCCTACAAAGGACGCAAACTCATCCTTTTTTATGGCTGCATAGTATTCCATGGTGTATATGTGCCACATGTTCTTAATCCAGTCTGTCACAGATGGACATTTGGGTTGATTCCAAGTCTTTGCTATTGTGAATAGTGCTGCAATAAACATACGTGTGCATGTGTCTTTGTAGTAGAATAATTTATAATCCTTTGGGTATATACCCAGTAATGGGATGGCTGGGTCATATGGTACATCTAGTTCTAGATCCTTGAGGAATTGCCATACTGTTTTCCATAATGGTTGAACTAGTTTACAATCCCACCAACAGTGTAAAAGTGTTCCTATTTCTCCACATCCTCTCCAACACCTGTTGTTTCCTGATTTTTTAATGATTGCCATTCTAGCTGGTGTGAGATGGTATGTCATTGTGGTTTTGATTTGCATTTCTCTGATGGTGAGTGATGATGAGCATTTGTTCATGTGTCTGTTGGCTGTATGAATGTCTTCTTTTGAGAAATGTCTGTTCATATCCTTTCCCCACTTTTTGATGGGGTTGTTTGTTTTTTTCTTGTATATTTGTTTGAGTTCTTTGTAGATTCTGGATATTAGCCCTTTGTCAGATGAGTAGATTGCAAAAATTTTCTCCCATTCTGTAGGTTGCCTGTTCACTCTGATGGTAGTTTCTTTTGCTGTGCAGAAGCTCTTTAGTTTAATTAGATCCCATTTGTCAATTTTGGCTTTTGCTGCCGTTGTTTTTGGTGTTTTAGACATGAAGTCCTTGCCCATGCCTATGTCCTGAATGGTACTACCTAGATTTTCTTCTAGGGTTTTTATGGTATTAGGTCTAACATTTAAGTCTCTAATCCATCTTGAATTAATCTTCGTATAAGGGGTAAGGAAAGGATCCAGTTTCAGCTTTCTACTTATGGCTAGCCAATTTTCCCAGCACCATTTATTAAATAGGGAATCCTTTCCCCATTTCTTGTTTCTCTCAGGTTTGTCAAAGATCAGATGGCTGTAGATGTGTGGTATTATTTCTGAGGACTCTGTTCTGTTCCATTGGTCTATATCTCTGTTTTGGTACCAGTACCATGCTGTTTTGGTTACTGTAGCCTTGTAGTATAGTTTGAAGTCAGATAGCATGATGCCTCCAGCTTTGTCCTTTTGACTTAGGATTGTCTTGGCAATGCGGGCTCTTTTTTGGTTCCATATGAACTTTAAAGCCGTTTTTTCCAATTCTGTGAAGAAACTCATTGGTAGCTTGATGGGGATGGCATTGAATCTATAAATAACCTTGGGCAGTATGGCCATTTTCACGATATTGATTCTTCCTATCCATGAGCATGGTATGTTCTTCCATTTGTTTGTGTCCTCTTTGATTTTACTGAGCAGTGGTTTGTAATTTTCCTTGAAGAGGTCCTTTACATCCTTTGTAAGTTGGATTCCTAGGTATTTTATTCTCTTTGAAGCAATTGTGAATGGAAGTTCATTCATGATTTGGCTCTCTGTTTGTCTGTTACTGGTGTATAAGAATGCTTGTGATTTTTGTGCATTAATTTTGTATCCTGAGACTTTGCTGAAGTTGCTTATCAGCTTAAGGAGATTTTGGGCTGAGACGATGGGGTTTTCTAAATATACAATCATGTCATCTGCAAACAGGGACAATTTGACTTCTTCTTTTCCTAACTGAATACCCTTTATTTCTTTCTCTTGCCTGATTGCCCTAGCCAGAACTTCCAACACTATGTTGAATAGGAGTGGTGAGAGAGGGCATCCCTGTCTTGTGCCAGTTTTCAAAGGGAATTTTTCCAGTTTTTGCCCATTCAGTATGATATTAGCTGTGGGTTTGTCATAAATAGCTCTTATTATTTTGAGGTACGTTCCATCAATACCGAATTTATTGAGCGTTTTTAGCATGAAGTGCTGTTGAATTTTGTCAAAAGCCTTTTCTGCATCTATTGAGATAATCATGTGGTTCTTGTCTTTGGTTCTGTTTATATGCTGGATTACGTTTATTGATTTGCAAATGATGAACCAGCCTTGCATCCCAGGGATGACCAGCGCCGATTGTCCGGCACTCCCTAGTGAGATGACCCCAGTACCTCAGTTGAAAATGCAGAAATCGCTGGTCTTCTATGTCGCTAGCGCTGGGAGTTGGAGACTGGAGCTGTTCCTATTCGGCCATCTTGCTCTGCCCCCCGACTTTTTTTTTTTTAGCATAAAAACAAATGTCCCATTAGAAAACTATCTAAAAAATTTTCTCATTTTTTATTAGTCATTTATAGTTATTTGTGATATCACACCGTTAGTCAGTCCCTTTAATAATAAATACTTCAATCACATAATTCTATTATTACATGTAAAAATTACATTAATCATGCCAAAGCAATTTATTACAAGAAAAAATGTTATTCATTATGTTTATCCTATGTCATACTACCAGCTAGATCCCACCCTTCAAATTTTACTATTTAAATAATATTATTCCACTAATATTTTAGTGTTCTTTATAAGATAAATTAATTTTTACTAAGAAATTGTCTACATAATTAAAACAATCTTCTGTGAAGAAATTGGAATTGTTATGGACACATTCACACATTGGATAAGTCAGGGTCAACATCTAATATAGCTTGACAAAAAACAATATCCTCTGGCTGTGTCTATGCAATTTCAATCAATTCACAATGAAAATGTTAAGAGAAAGGCTTTGAACTGCTTGGGATAGTATGCATATAATTAATGAGAAACTTCATTTTTTCCATCAAAATAGTCAAAACTCCTTGGATTGCTGGTTTTGGTTTAAAATATCAAAGTAACCAAGGTTCAATTAACTAAGAAGTTGGAGAATGAGACTGAGTTACAGAAGAGATTCATTTGCTATCACAACTTTATCAGCCAGCCTGGCCATCTCATGGCTTATCAGTGTGAGCTTTGCTCATTCAGTGTATCATTATACGGTTGAGAACTTTTCCAATATTAACTTTTTTTGCACTCTTACATACTTGTGACAGAGAGAAAACTGGGCTTCCTCCTCTAATTTATAATGTGAAAATCCTGAGTGAATACAGGTTGAGTCATATGTCCATCCTCTGGACTAATCAATGCATTAGGGGTGTGGTAAGGTACCCATTAATTAGCCCAATCATTGGGGTTATGGAGATGGGGTCACAGAGCTTCCATTTGGCCCACCTATATGATTGGACAAGGGAGGGTGAATTGTTTCTCTAAAGAAGTACATGGGTGCATCAATGGCATAGGCCCTGGAGAAATTGTTGTGACCTGGGCAGCCATCCAAATTTGCCTAGTATAGGCCTAGGATTCAGATAATTAAAATATATATGAAAAATCGGATGCAAATAAAATAATACTTAGATCATTTATCTTCTTAAAATATTCATTCCCCGAATCCCAGCTTTTCCACGAGGAGGGATGTGTTTGAACCACACATATGACACAAGAACTTTTGTAGTCCTCCCTAAAGGTCTTGACTCTTAAATCACCTGGTTCTGGGAGTGAATGAGACTCTGCATTCCTGAGTTTCTCTGGACCATAGAGAATAAAGAGGTAGTTCTGAATGGGGCATGTGAGTATTTCTAGTGACTGTAGAACCCAGGATGAGTCCAGAGAAAATAGATTAAAACACCCAGTTCATAGCTTCCCCTTAGCAAGGAGTATATCTACACACTTTTCCAACAGCTGTCGGAGGGTCAGGCCAGCCTACATCTGGAATCCAATAGGGCAGATAAACAATAGGCATCCACATGCCTGAAAGAGAGTATGGCACTTTCCATGCCTTCGCTCCTAGTTCACTCAAGTGATAAATCCAGTTCTCTAGGTTGTCCTGGAAATAGTTTGTGTAAACAACACATGCTCCAATGTTTGCAGCTGTCACTTGAAGTCTTGGCTGCAAAATCACCTTGCTCTAGGAATTGACAGTGCTCTGCATTCTTGAGTCTCTCAGGACTACAGACAAAAGAGAGGTTGTATTAGCCCATTCTCAAACTGCTAAAAAGAACTGCCCAGGACTTGGTAATTTATAAAGGAAAGAGGTTTAATTGACTCACAGTTCACATGGCTAGGGAGGCCTCAGGAAACTTAAAATTCTGGCAAAAGGTGAAGGGGAAGAAAGGTACCTTCTTCACAAGGTGGCAAGAAGAGAAGCACAGAGCAAAGGGAATACTTCTAAACTCATTCTGTGTTGCCAGTGTTACCCTGATAACAAAACCAGACAAAGATACATCAAAGAAAGAAAACTACAGACCAATGTCTCTCATAAATATTGATCCAAAAATACTCAACAAAACACTAGCAAAATGAATTCAACAATACATTAAAAAGATTATTTACCATGACCACATCAGATTTATCCCTTGGATGCAATAATAGTTTAACATACACAAGTCAATCAGTGTGATATATCAATAGAATGAGGGACAAAAAAACATATGGTCATTTCAATTGATGTTGAAAAAGCATTTGATAAAATTCAACATCCCTTCATGATAAAAACCTTCAAAAAACTGAAGATAGAAGAAACATACCTTAACAGAATAAAAGCCATCTATGACCAATCCACAGCTGGTATTATAATGAATTGGGAAAACCTAAAAGCCTTTCCTGTATGATCTGGACCATAACATGGATGCCCAGTTTAAACACTGTTGTTAAACATAGTACTGGATGCCCTAGCTAGAGCAACCTGACAAGAGAAATAAACAAAGGCCCTCCAAACCCTAAAGGAAGAAGTCAAAACATCCATGTTTGCAGATGATATGATCATATATTTGGAAAAATCTAAACACTCAACAAAAAATTATAAGAACTGAAAAATAAATTTGGTAAAGTTGCCAGACACAAAATCAAAATACAAAACCAGTAGCATTTGTATATGCCAACAGAGAACAATGTGGAAAAGAAATAAAAACGTTATTACACTAACAATAACCACAAATGAATTTAAATATCTAGGAATTAACTTCAGCAAAAAGTGAAAATCTCTATAATGAAAACTATAAAGCACTGATGAAAGAAATTGAAAAGGACACAAAAAATGGAAAGTTATTCCATGTTCATAGATTGGAATAATCAATATTGTGAAAATATTCATACTAACCAGAGCAATCTAGAGATTCAATGCAATCCCTATCAAATACCAATGACATTCTTCACAGAAATAAAATTACATAGAACCACAAAATATCCAGAATATCCAAAGCCATTTGAATCAAAGAAAACAAACCTGGAGGAATCACAATACCCAACTTCAAATAATACTACAGAAATACAGTAATCAAAATCGCATGGTACTGGCATTAAAAACAAACAAACAAACAAACAAACAAACAGAAAACCACTTAGACCAATGTGACAAAAGAGAGAACCCAGAAACAAATCCAAACACTTTCAGTCAACTGATTTTGACAAAGGTGCCAAGAGCATACACTAGGGAAAAGACAGTTTCTTCAATAAATAATGCTGGGAAAAGTGGATAACCATATGCAAACGAATCAAACTGGACTCCTATCTCTCACCATATACAAAAACAAATCAAAATGGATTAAAGACTTAAATCTAAGACATCAAGGTGTCAAACTACTACAAGAACACATTGGGGAAACTCTCTAGGACATTGGTGTGTGCAAAAAATATTTGATTCATACCCTATAAGCACAGGCAACCAAAGCAAAATTGGACAAATTGGATCACCCCTTTTGATTTTACAGGCTCATAGGTGGAAGTGACTTGCCTTGTCTCAGATGAGACATTGGACTTGGACTTTTCAGTTAATGATGGAATGAGTTACGACTCTGGCTGGAGGACTGTTGGGAAAGCATGATTGGTTTTGAAATGTGAAAAGGACATGAGATTTGGGAGTGGCCATAGGCAGAATGACACGGATGGGATCTGTGTCCCTACCCAAATCTCATCTAGAGTTGTAACCCACATGTGTCTAAGGCAGAACCTGATGAAAGGTGATTGGATCATGAGGGCTGTTTTCTTCCATGCTGTTCTCATGATAGTGAGGGAGTTCTCACAAGATCTGATGGTTTAAAAGTCACAGGTCCCCCTGTGCTAGCTCTCTCTCCCACCACCATGTAAGACGTGCCTGGCTTCCCCTTTGCTTTCTGCCATAGTTTTAAGTTTCCTGAGGTCTCTCCAGCCATGTGGAACTGTGAGTCAATTAAACTTCTTTCTTCAGAAATTACCTAGTCTCAGATAGCATCTTTACAGTAGTTTGAGAACAGATTAATATAGATAGTTACCAGAGGCTGGGAAGAGTTGTAGGAGGATGAGAGAATGTGGGGATGGTTCATAAGTTCGAAAAGTATGCTTATAAATAACAAATAAAACTGACTATTTTATAGCACAACAGAGTGGCCATGGTCAGTTATAATTTAATTGTAAATTTTCAATAACTAAAAGAGAATAATTAGACTGTTTGTAACAAAAAGGATTAATGCTTGAGGGAATAAATACCCCATTATTCATAATGTGATTATTACACATTGTTTGCCTATATTAAAACATCTTATGTATCCCATAAATATATACACCTAATACATACATGAATTAAAAATTTAAAAAGATGTCAAAGAAACAATCTAACTTTATACCTCAATAATCTAGTAAAATAACAAACTAAATACAAAGTTATTAAAATAAAGGAAATAATAAAGATCAGAAAAAAATCAACGTATACAAAAACTAGGAAAAAATGTATAAAACCAAGATATGATTTTTTTGAAAATATAAACAACATGTAGGACCTTTAGCTAGACCAAAATATAAAAAGAAGAGAAGACAAATGAAATCAGAAATGAAAAGAAGATATTACAATAAATGCCTCACGGAAAAAAGAATCATAAGGGACAATTGTGATTAATTATATGCCGATCAATTGGATAACCCAGAGTAAATGGATAATTTTTTAGAGATACACAACATAACAGGGATAAATAGAAAGTCTGAACAAACTACAAATGAAGAGATTGAGGTAGTACTAAAAAACCTATCACCAAAGCAAAACCCAGGACCAGATGGCTTCATGGCTGAATTATATCAAACATTCAAAAAATAATTAATATGAATTATTTTTAAGTCTTCCAGAAAACAGGAGAGGGAATTATTCCAAACCCATTTAAAGGCCAGAATCACCCTGATACCCAAGCCAGGCAGCGACATCACAATAAAAGACAACTATAGGCCAATAGCTCTTTTGAGCATAGATACAACATTCTTAACAAAATACTACCAAATCGAATTCAATAACACATCCAAAAGATTATACATGATGGCCAAATTGGAGTTATTACTGGGATGCAAAATTGCTTAACATGTACAAATCAATCAATGTGATGCATTACATTAACAAAACAAAAAATTAAAATCAGATGTTCATCTCAACAGATGTAGAAAAAACATCTAACAAAATTCAACATCTTTTCATGTTAAAATTCTTAACAGAATACATAAATAAAGAAATTTCCTCAATGTAGTAAAGGCCAATTATGAAAATCCCACAGTTAATTTTATAATCATTGGAGAAAGATTGAAACCTTTTCCTAAGAGATCTGGTACAAGGAAACGATGCCTGTTCTTCTTCTCACTTCTATTCAATACAATACTGTAAATACTTGCAAGAGCAATCAGACAAGAACTATAAATAAACAAACCTGTCACTGCGAAGATCTAATCAGAGACTGCGCAACCCTATATAAATAAATAATTAAACATTCAACAAATATTTACTGAGTACTTATTATGTGTCAGTCTTCATTCTATGCCTTGGGAATACAGCAGAGAACAAAATCAAGATCCCTGTCCTCTTCCTCATGGAACTCACATTCTATATAGAGAGGAAAAGGAAAGAAATATAGATATAATCAATATGAATTATATGTTATTTTACAAAGTAATAAGTCTTATAAGAAAGGAATTAGTAGAACAGATTAAGGGAATGGAAATGCTGGGAAGGGGTGGTAATTTTCAAAAAGGTGGTCAGGTAGGGTAGATCTTGTTGAGAAAGAAACATCTGAAAAAAAATATTTCCAATGGCATGTTACATTCTTTCACTGACTGAAGACTGGGTGGCCTCTAAATCCTTTCATCTCTAAGACTTTGAGACCACTATGAGTCTAAAACATTTACCAAGTCAGAGGGCTGGGGCATGTCCAGCCTGTTTCCCATTTTTCAGAGGTGCTCCAGTCGGTAGTAAATCCAACAGAATTCTTATCCCCAAGATTAAAATGTTAAAGTGTTCGAGGAAATAGATCTTGTTAGATTCACAAGTGACTGAGCAATGAGTTACTGATGATGATCCTAGGGGTTTGTGGGATATAATGACATATTGAGGTTTACCTCTTGGGACCCCTGACCATGAGAGTCTCCTAGACTGAGCTAATTATCACTATGTAATATTACACATACTGCATGTATGTTAGCTTCTTCGTGACCATCCATTTTCACAATGATAATCCTGCTCTGAAATAGGTGATGTGAAGAAGGGCCATCTTCATCAGAACACATGAAGAGCTTATTAAGAAGGCATATTCCTGTTTCCCACATCTCACCCTAACCAAATGAGAATCACTGTAAAAGTAGCCCATGACTCTGCCTATTTAACAAGCTCTGCAGTGCTTTTAAGTTACACTGAAGTTTGTGTATCATTGTGGAGTGGACTGGTCTCGCTCATCAATCTCTTCCTCTGAGCCTGTTTTACCCTTGGGAAAGTGAACTAGGTCAGCTAGATGTCCTTTAAGACTCCTTCTAGTTTCAAAATTTGGTGATTCTTAATCATTTGTTCTCTCAGTGAGTTTTGTGGTTTTCTCATTTAATTTTGTTTCACTTTTAAAATGGGGTATTGATGCTGAAAAGGTATTTTCTTCAGCAAGCATATTTCCTTTCCTCCAGTTTGCAGTTCCCACCTTTTACTCATTTCCTTTCCTCCAGTTTGCAGTTCCCACCTTTTACTCAGTATGTCTTTTCTTACCTATTTATTTTTGAGCTGACAAACAACATTTTCATGTAGTAATCCTAAATTCAGTTATATCAGTTATATTTAAATATTTAGCATAGTGTCTTGTCATTTGTGGCTTATATATGTTATGCTTGCCATTTCTGGCATAGGTAAATAAGTATGACCATCAGAATCAGACAGACCATGTTCAAATACTTCACCACTCACTAGTTATATGATCTTGGGTACAACTCCTACACCTTATTTTTCTCATTTGGACTTGGAAGATAATAAGATAAATACTGTATTTTCTTCTACTTCTATTGTTGCAGATGTATTTATGTGTGCATTGTGATAATGTTTAAAAGTGTATGATAATACTTAGTTCATATTCGAGAACCCTGAAAAAGTTTTATTCATTTTCTTCTATTTCTCCAAACATAAAATAACTTTTATTGGGGAACGAGAGAGCTTTATCTTATTTGTAAGCATCAAAATCACTCCTACTGACATAGGCAAAATGATCCTTAGTGTATTTTTGGCACTGAAAACAAATTAGCTCTTCTGCACCTACAAAGCCAAGACAGTGGAAGATTATAAAACTAACAAGAGCAGCATGCGTGACAGGTGTATGACAGAGACTGGAGGAACATATTTACATAAAAACTTATCCACAAGGAGTTCCCTAAGGAGTTGAGGAGATGCACTTGCTTAACCAGGCAAGTATATTACACTGTGATAAGTGCTAAGATGGAAGTACATACCTTATGCCATAAGAAAACACAGAAGGACTCATCATGGGTTCTGGGGTCAGAGGAGACTGCCCCAAAAAGGTGACAGCTGAGCTATCTCCTGAAGGAAGAGGAGGCGTTTTGAAGGTAAAAGTGATAGCCAACGACATTCCAGAGAGTAGTAATAGTGCAGGAAAGGCTGCGACTTATAAAAAAGCTCAGTACATGAGGGAGGCTAAAAGGTTATTGTGCTACTTGCTAGCAATTCAGAGAAGGCTCCTCCACTCCAGTAGCTCTATTTCATAGAGAAGGGAAGACATTAATATACAAAGAAAAACACGATACACTGGTACAGACTAAGTGCCAAACCAGTGGTTAGGGATGACAAGAATGATGTTGGATAACTGTGAACCAGGTTTAGGAAGGGGACTAATATTAAATCTTCTTGGGAAACAAAGACATAGACTAGAAAACAACGTAGAAAGCATTCACAGCGCAAGCTCCGAAGGTAGCACAATCACAGACCTTCTCAGGATAAAAACAGTGGGCCTTGTGTACCTGGTGATTCTCACATTGAGGCTGTACTGTCCACAGAGTGGGTATTTAGAATTGTGTGGGGAATTATATTGTCAATATTCCTGGGAAGAGCTACCAACATTTAGCCTCTGATAAAAATTCTGCACAACTACAGCTTCAACTACTCAAATAACAGAAACTACCCAAAATACCCTCACATAGAGAAACACTGCCATAAAGCAAATGCTTTTTGTAGAGGAGTAATGAAGAAGTAGGAAAGGTTTACAAAAGACAAATAATATGTTTTGACCTCTACACAGGGGAGCGTGGAAACTATCATAAAGGCAATGAGGAGTCAAAAAGGTTACCACTAGGAGAGTGTCATATATTGAATGTTTTCTGAATATGGATTCTCATCATCACAGGAGCTGGAGGCAAGGTTTTTACCATAGTCCAGGCAAGGGTTGATTAGGGTATTGCTATGGTTTGGCTGCATTCCCACCAAAATCTCATGTTGAGTTGTAGTTTCCATAACCCCACATGTCATTGGAGGGAACAGGTGGAGATAATTGGTTCATGGGGGAAGTTTTCCCCATGCTGTTCTCATAATAATGTGTGAGTCGTACAAGATCTGGTGGTTTCATAGGCATCTGGTATTTTCCATGCTGACACTTCTCACTCCTGCCGCCATGTAGAGAAGAACGTGTTTGCTTCCCCTTCTGCCATGATTGTAAGTTTCCTGAGGCCTCCCCTGCCCCGCGGAACTGTGAGCAATTAACCCTTTTTCCTTTATAAATTACCTAGTCTCAGGCATTTCTTTATAGCAGTATGCAAATGGACTAATACAGTAAATTGGTACTGGGTAGTGGGACGCTGCTGAAAAAGATACCCTACAGTGTAGAAGTGACTATGGAACTGGGTAACAGGCAGAGTTTGGAACAGTTTGGAGGGCTCAGAAGTAGACAGGAAGATGTGGGAAAGTATGGAACTCCCTAGAGACTTGTTGAATGGCTTTGACCAAAATGCTGATAGTGATGTGGACAATAAAGTCCAGGCTGAGGTGGTCTCTGATGGAGATGAGGAACTTGTTGGTAACTGAAGCAAAGGTGACTCTTGTTACGCTTTTGCAAACAGGCTGGAGGCATTTTGCCCCTGTTCTTGAGATCTGAGGAACTTTGAACTTGAGAGAGATGATTTAGGGTATCTGGCAGAAGAAATTTCGAACCAGCAAAGCATTCAGGAGGAAGAAGAACATAAACGTTTGAAAAAAAATTGCAGCTTGATGATTCAATAGAAAAGAAAAACCCATTTTCTGGGGAGAAATTCAAGCCTATGGCAGAAATTTGCATAAGTAACAAGGAGCCGAATATTAATCAATAAGAAAATGGGGAAAATGTCTCCACAGCATGTCAGAGACCTTTGAGACAGCCCTTCTCATCACAGGCCTTGAGGCATATGAGGAAAGCATGGTTTCATTCACCGGACCCAGGGCCACCCTGCTCTGTGCAGCCTAGGGACTTGGTGCCCTGTGTCCCAGACACTCCAGCCATGTTTAAAAGGGGGTGAAGGTGAAGCTCAGGAAGGGTTTCAGAGGATGCAAGCCCCAAACCTTGGCAGCTTTTATGTGTTGTTGAGCCTGCGGGTGCACAGAAGTCAAGAATTGAGGTACCTCTGCCGAGATTTCAGAGGATGTATGGAAATGCCTGAATGTCCTGTGATGCTTCAGGGGTGGAGCTCTCATGGAGAATCTCTGCTATGACAATGTGGAAGGGAAATATGGGGTTGGAGTCTCCACACAGAGTCCCTACTGGGGCACTGCCTAATGGAGTTGTGTGAAGAGGGCCCAGAATTGTACATCCACCATTCAGACACCAGAATGGTACATCCACCAACAGCTTGCACTGTGCACCTGGAAAAACCACAGACACTCAATGCCAGCTGGAGGGGGGCTGTACCCTGCAAAGTCACAGGGGTGGGGCTGCCCAAGGCCATGGGAGCCATCATTTTACATCTGCATTACCCAGATGTGAGACATGGAATCAAAAGAGACCATTTTGGAATTTTAAGTTTTAAAGACTGCCTTATTGGATTTTGGACGTATTGGATTTTGGAATTGGTTTTGGCCAATTTTTCCCATTTGGAAGGGGTGTACTGACCCAATGCCTGTACCCCCATTGTTTCTAGGAAGTAACTAACTCGCCTTTGACTTTATAGGCTCATAGGAAGAAGAGGCTTTCCTTGTCTCAGATGACACTTTGGACTTGGAATTTTGAGTTAATGCTGGAATAAGACTTTGGGGACTGTTGGAATGTGCATGATTGTGTTTTGAATTGTGAGGACATGAGATTTGGGAGGGGCCAGAGGCAGAAGGATATCTTTTGGCTGTGTCTCCACCCAATCTCATCATGAATTGTAGTTCCCATAATCCCCATGTGTCATGAAAGAGACCAGGAGGAAATAATTGAATCATGGGGGTGGTTACCCCCGTGCTGCTATTCTCATGGTAGTCAGTGAGTTCTTCATGAGATCTGATGGTTTTATAAAGGGCTTTTCCCCCTTCTGCTGGGTACTTCTCCTTGCTTCTGCCATGTGAAGAAGGACGTGTTTGCTTCTGCTTCTGCTATGATTGGAAGTTTCTTGAGGCCTCCCCAGCCATGCTGAACTGTGAGTCAATTAAACCTTTATTCTTTATAAATTACCAGTCTCAGGCATATCTTTATCAGCAGCATGAGAACGAACCAATACAGGTATGCACACATTCATTCCATAAAAGACACAGGCAAATTTAAAAAATGTTAAACTAATTGATATAATTACTAATCAGATCATTATTGTAGCTAACACCTTTAATTCAATTCTCAGTTGTATTTAACTTTGTCCATCTAAAATTTGGTATAAAAGTTGAAGTTTTGGGGTGATATTATACAATTGAACCTAATTTAGTAGCTTATCACAGCTCAGATTTGCCACGTGTATTTGCCTTTGCTACTTAAAATGCAATTTCTTTGGGGAAAATTCTCAACCTTTAATCTCTCCCTGACCCTGTTTGCAAGGGTTTGTAGGTAGATAGAAGCCTTTGAACTCCACATCCTAATATACTTTTTCTTTAGGTGACTGGACGGTACCTGTTAGAGATTTGGGAAGGGTGGCTGCCTTAATATGAAAATAAATAAATGCAGGTGCATTTATATATAATTGTATCAGGTGATTGTTTCTGTTAGACCTCTATGCCTGACCCACCTTGCTAATACCCACTTTACACGAAAGTAAACCCAGTTTTCTTTATTCAGGTGTGTTTGGGACATTTGGATCATAGACCTTGTAACATAATAGATAGATGCAAGAAGCCGAATTGCTTCAGAAAAATCTAATTGAAAAGAACACTGGATGTTGGTGCCTCAGCCAAGATGAAAAAATATAAAATGCTGTAGTCTATTAACAAGTTATAATTCAGAAATGTGACACTCCCATTTCTCCTTACTTACAACCGTAGACAGAACTTTGTAAGTTTTTGTTTGTTCGTTTATTTGTTTGTTTATCTTTCCAAAGACTGGCCAACCTAGTAGGCCTTCTATGAGAGAACTTTTACTGTTTTCCAATTATTAAAGAAATCAACAAAGAGCCAATTAATAAAAATAAATTTGGAGATCACCAGAATATAAAATAATAAAGGGCTTCCAAGATTACAAAAAACCAATGAGATGAAAATAATGTTTTATGAGTAGTAAATACCTATGTCAAGGCAATATGCTCTCACAAACATGTATCAAGCTTCCTGTTTTATGAGATGAAGAATAATATGCTTTCTCATTATGACGTGGAGAATAATTTATATGTCTATATGACTAGAATAAAATTATTTGACTAGAATTTCTTCTATAGGACTAGAAAAAAATTGCTTTTTCTGTAAAAAATGAATTTGTACCTTCCTCCTCCTTAAATTCAGTTACAAAAGGTTTAAACATGGCTCTATGCCAAGTTGTGTTTTGTTTTGTTTGGTGATTTTATGAGCTTAAACCAGCAGTTGTGCATGTTTCTGCCATTCTAAAGTCAGGATTTATATATGTAATTTTTCAACTGAGGAAAAAATGTTAAAAATATCTTTAATAAATCACATAAAAAGCAACTGAAAGAAATATAACACCAAAGATGATGGCTTATTTATGTTCTTTTGCCAGCCTACATATTTACAAAATTTATAATGGAATTGATATAGTCCTCTCTTAGAATAAGACTTGCCTTCCTAAAAACTGGGTGAGTTAATTTTTAATGGAGTAATTCAGGAAATCAAGTAGGCTTTTGAAATCTTATATGGTGCCAAGAAGCAGGTTTGACTAATTTTCTGTTAAAAAAAAAAAAAGTTCAACATCCCTTCTCTGCACCCTTATCTTACTCAAATTCCTCCAAGGCCAAAGAAGGACCAGACTACAGCTGAACTTTTCGAGGATGAAGGTTAGAAAAGCGAAACTGCTGGCCCAGCAGAACTCCTTCAGCAATACCCGTATTTTGCAAGGTCAGCTTCAGGATTTTTTTTTTTTTTTAATTTAGCCTCTCATTGGAAAGGATAAAATATATTTGGTAAAGCATTATTATCTTTTTGGTAGGAAGTACTAAGTGGTGTTTCCCCTCCGAGCATTTTGTTATGCTTGAATGAGAAAAGAAATGTTTCTCAGGTCTCTCATTCAATTTTCCTTCTGTGCCTTCACATCCTTCCCCCTTCTTTGCCTCTCTCACTCACACCCTGAATTTTTAAAAGCAACCTTTTCCTCATATGAAGTCTATAAGCCAACTTTGTTTCTCTACTCCCATACTTGGAGCTTGCATCCAAGTATAAGACATCACCTAGAATCCACACCAGATTTTATACTTTCTTTATTACTCTAAGAAGGTATAAAATAATGCTTTCTTTATTACTCTAGGAAAGTCTTAGGGATAATTTAACTTAGCCCTTTGGAGACATTTTACTCAATAAGATGTACTCGATAAAGCTATTCATATGAATCTTTATTAATTCAAGGCTCTCAGTATTCAAAACTTAGACACAGCAGTAGCTTTGAGGATTTCTCACCTTTATCCTTTTAAAAATAAATTTTCGTTGGTCACAGAAGCAAAGTGTTTTTCTTCTCATTTGATATCTACCCTGGAAACCTGGCAGAGAGCCATAGATTGTGCTAACTAAACATTAGTGTCGATCATGTGTTAGATCCACAAAATCATTTTAGCTTCAACCTTCCAGATGAAAAATGAAGTAAAAATGAATAGAAGCTGGTATCCTTTTACATTAACTTTTTAAATAAATTTGATTTCATTGATTCATTACAAAGAAAAGCAAGAAAAGTTTAGCCTTCAAGTTGTCTTCAAACAAAAATCTGATTGTTTTCTGCCTTCTACATATTCCATCAATAAAAAGAGCCCAAGAAAGTTTCTCCTGCCTCCTTTTCTATACATGAATACACAGAACTCTGCTCAACAGATGCAGGGAAAAAGAGATGGCCAGTGACTAAATAGTCTGACAACGATGTACTAATACTACAACCAACCAACGGGTGAAAACAGTTTACATGTGTTTGATGCCTTCTGCATATGAGGCATTGTGCTTAATGCTTATGCAAATCATCTCATCAGATCTTTATCATAGCCCCACTGAATGCAAGTGATACTATCATTAACCCGTTTTTCAGATTTAACAGAAAACTGAGACTCGAAAAGTAACAGATTCTCTTTGTATCTCTTACTTTTTA
This sequence comes from Rhinopithecus roxellana, assembly GCF_007565055.1. Classification (NCBI taxonomy): domain Eukaryota; kingdom Metazoa; phylum Chordata; class Mammalia; order Primates; family Cercopithecidae; genus Rhinopithecus; species Rhinopithecus roxellana. The sequence continues at coordinate 116,420,228 of NC_044555.1, read as the reverse complement.
AGTCTCTCTCTCTCTTTTTTTTAATCAAAGAGGAGAACAACACACACTGGAGCCTATTGGTGGGGTGGGGTAGGGGGAGGAAGAGCATTAGCAAAAACAGCTAATGCATGCTGGGCTTAACACTGAGGTAATGGGTTGATAGATGCAGCAAACCACCAAGACACACATTAACCTGCGTAACAAACCTGCACATCCTGCACATGTACCCCAGAACTTAAAATAAAAATAAAAATTTTTTAAAAAGTAAGAAATTGCCCAATGTGTGTAGTTGTGATTTATAAATGGTAGCCTTTTCCATAGAGGGCAAAAATATGGCATATAATAAAATGTAATAGAATCAAAGAATAATAGAATAGACAAAAACCAAAAGCATTAGCATTCACGGTACTGGTAATGTCTGTGATATTTTTAAAAATTATTTTTTATAAAAAATATTTTATGCAAAAATATGACATAAAATAAAATGTAATAGAATCGAAGAACAATAGAATAGACAAGAACCGAAAGCATTAGCATTCACAGTACAAGTAAGGTCCAGCTTTTTAAAAATAATTTTTTACATATACTTTCTTCATTCTAATTCTAATTACTCTTAAAGGAGTAAAATCATTAGACATGCATAGAACTAAGAACTTGAAGCAGAATAAAATATATGCAGTCAATTTACACAGCTACATAGATGCATCTCTCATTATCAGATTAACTCAGAGGTTCACAGGATGTCAATTTTCTCTAGTTTTCTACAGTCAATGCTGATTTCGTGTTTAAGAATTGAGACACTGACTTATTGAGAAAGAAGGCACAGCTTTTTACTCTTCTAAGATTCATTCAGTTATCCTGAAATCTCCATTTACCTACAAAATATTGATTTGAGGCACAAACTCTAACACAAAGCTAATGTTCCATTTTATCCCCAAAAGGATTACATTTAAGTTATTGCCAGATCACTTTCCAATGAAAATAATTCACAAGTTAAAACTGATTTACTCCATGAAACTTCACCTCCAGCTGCTGCCCATATTTTATGCCACCAGGCTAATCCTTAGCTTTCCCTCAGTGCACATTCAAAACTATGATATTTTAGGTCTGTATGCAAAGATATAGCTTCCACAGCAGAGCTGATCGGTTATCAAATCCACAAATTATGTTTCCATTTCAACATTTATTCCAAAATACATTTGGTCAAATACACTTGCCTTCTTGATAAAGGCTTCTAGTAGGCATTACGTAAAAATGTGCATTAACTCAGGGATAGTGATGAGAGTTTGAGCTTGGATTATAGTTTTAGGATGACTAGGTTTCAATTCCAGTTGTGTTCTTTTGGACACGTCACATTAAGTCTCTAGGGCTTAACACTTTCTCTGGAAAATTCGAGTATCAGACTGTATGATAGTAAAGGTTCCATTCAGGTTTAAGATACTAGGAGCTCAGATTTCAGATTTTCAGGACATTGAAATTATTTATGTCCTGATTCTCATGTAAGCCCAAAAAAAAAAAAAAAAAAAAAAAAAAAAAAAGTTTCACCAACACCCTCAGGTACTCACATATAAATGACACACGATTTCATTGAAGTGAGAAAGTAGTCATAGTTCATGCTTTTATTTTCATTATTTCCTGTCATGGGCAGTAGCTAACCTTTAGATTTTACATGTAATTTTTGTTAATTGCATGTTTCTTATATTTTCCCTGAATTTATTGGACTTTTGACACCAGCAAGTCCAATTAATTATGGCTATGGATTGCATCTTGTGGCAACCCATTCATTCATTAACCCATTTTTCTGTTTAGAAAAGAAGTGCAGCTCACTGCCAGTGCTCATTTCATTTTACATAAACATGCTGTTTGAGGCTGAAGCAAACCTGACTGATTTTCAAGGTTACGATAAAATATAATAACTGTTCTTGGAGTTATTTCTAAAAAGAACTTGTCTCTAATCCTAATGTAACAGAAATATATATGATGATCAATATTTAATTTTTTTAAGACTTACTCTCACTCTGTTGCCCAGGCTTGAGTACAATGGCGCGATCTCCGCTCACTGTAACTTCTGCCTCTAGGGTTAAAGGGATTCTCCTGCCTCAGCCACCTTAGTAGCTGGGATTAAGGGGCCTACCACCATGCCTGGCTAACTTTGGTATTTTTAGTAGAGACGGGGTTTTACTATGTTGGTCGGGCTGGTCTTGAACTCCTGACCTCAAGTGATCCACCTGCCTCGGCCTCCCAAAGTGCTGCAATTACAGGTGTGAGCCACCACGCCTGGCCTAATAATTTTTTTGTGTGTGTGTGGTACATTTCAAAGCACAGAGCAACACAAGGTGGAACATCACATTCCTCACAAAAATATCACGTTTCTCTCGGGATCTTCTTGCCATGCTTGGCATTGTGCGAGCAGCAAAATTCGCAGTGACCGGTTGGATTCCGTTTCCCTGATGTTGATGGTATGGCCTTGGGAAAATATCTTCCAGTCAGGAGAAGAGGTGTGACATTATTAGAACACAGAAAACCTCGAAGGCATTGCTGCCCTGGCTTGTGATGCTTTTCCGGCATTCTTTCAATCAACATCAGTCTGAAGTTTGCGTGGCTAATCATGTGCTCAGAACTGTTGTTCTTGAACAGGGTGTAGGAGTTCAGCACTGTAATGTTAGAAGGTGGTGAAAGAATTTCTCATACAAACCTTGCACCTATTGTGCTCAGTTGGATACGAAATGAGCATCTGATCAGTCAAGTCCACTGTTCCCACTGCTCCCACATTCTCGTTATAATCCTCCATGACAAATGGCTTCTTAGCTTTCTTTCCATTTCTGTTGTCTACTTCAATCACGGTATCATTGTGGAATGTTGACAACATTTTCACTTTCTTCTTGTCACATCATTTCAGTGCCATAAGTTCACCACAGAATTAACATTGCATGTAGGAATGCTACTTTTTATATGATTTGACATTTTCAGCTATTGAGACTTACTATATTTTGTAAATGGAAATACCACTGCGAATGCTTTAAATAGAATGATGTCTACCTGCGAGTTATCTAGCAGTAAATGTTGCAGCCACAAGTGCCACCGGCAAGTATTCTCGGGGCAGGTGTGAAATGGGTTAATCCATTTGTGCATTAATTTAGCACATATTTATTGAGTGTCTATGACATGATAGCCACTGATCAAGGCACTGAGGAAACAGGCTGAACACAAATATATTCCTTGCTGTCATGGCACTTATAGTCCAATGCTGGAGATAAAAAATAAGAGAGCAATAAATATTACAAATCATGCCTAGTAGTAGAGGGAAACAGGTTGTTGTAATATGGAGTAACCATGAGATGTGAGGAGGAGATGAGAAAAAATCTGACTGAGAATACGTGGTCAGCAAAAGCTTCCTTAAGGACTGACATGTCAGCTGCAGCCTCAGGAAGAAGAAGATACTAGCTATCTGCAGGGCAGTGGAAAGGTTGGGGGCCTGTCAGGGGGTGGGGGGAAACGGGAAGGATAGCATTAGGAGAAATACCTAATGTAGATGACAGGCTGATGGGTGCAGCAAATCACACTGGTACATGTATACCTATGTAACAAACCTACACGTTCTGCACATGTATCTCAGAACTTAAAGTAAAATTAAAAAATAAATAAAAGTAAAAGTTAAAAATAACAAAATGCCACTAAGCGCCCACTAGAATCAGTAAAAAGAATGAATGCTGGTGGGGATATGGAGCAACCAAAACTCTCATGCATTGTTGGTAAGAGTGTGAAATGGTAGAACCACTTTGGAAAACAGTTTGACAGTTTCTTAAAACATTAAACATATCTCTAGCTAAAAAAATAAAAAATAAAAAATTTTAAGCTCTATATAAACTAATAAAATTAATTAATTCAATACATGAATTATATTAAGTTAAATTTAAATTTTTCTTAGTAAGATAAACTAAATTCTAAGGAATAAAATTTTGTCAAGTAGAGTTTGGAAGGCCTAAACCATTATAATATCTAAGATTTTCCCCCTGCCCCCTAAAACCAACTTTTACCCAATGGGGCCATATTGTCCCCATTCAGAATATGAATATTTAAAAGAAAATGAGTGCCCGACAACTAACAAAAAGAGAAGTACCTTAATTGCAAGCCAGTCTTTCTAAGCATCAGGCAATTATGAATTTTACTTACTTTCATAAGTAAATTTAATTTACATCGGCACTTATATTAAATTAAATTTACAGATGTAATTTAAGTACAAAATCACTTGATTTAAGATAGAGGATTACAAGGTGGGCCTGATCTAAAGTCAAGTGTTCTTTAGGGCTCTTTTTAGTGAGAGAGATTTGAAGTGTGAGAGCCTCTTGAACAGATCCTATAGCAAGGATTTGAGAGTGTCCTACATGCTAAGGGTAGTCTTCAATCTACTGCCAGAAAAAAAAAAAAAAAACCCTCAATATTACAACCACATTGGAAATTAATTAATTCTACAAACAATCTAAGGAAGCTTGGAATCACATTTCCCCAACCAAGCTTGCAGCGGACACACATGGCTAACGTTAGATTTCAGCCTTATGAGGCCATGTGCAGAGAACTCAGCTCAAATATTCTGAACTTATAACCCATGGAAATAGTGACATAATAAATGGATGTTCTTTTATACCTCTAAGCTTGTGGTAATTTGTTACACAGAAATATAAAACTAATATATTCCACAATCATGAATCCTCATTATACTGCACATTATTCCTCCCATCCTTTTGAGGGAAGGAAAATTAAATATTGGGTTGTAACAAAGGTGCTCCTCTTTAACAAACTCTAGTTAGGCTCCTCTAAGCCCTCTAGGATTAGACCTTGGCATCCATCCTTGTTTGACCTGCATCATTCAGTTGTAGCAACAATCTTGCTAAATCAGTTTTTTGAGAATCCTCCACCCTCAATATCTGATCACTTTCAATATCCTATCAAATATACCCTCATCCCCCATAATTCCCTAAGTGATATCTGATCACCTTGGCCTGCTTTTACCAAAAATTCTATTAGATCTCTTTAGCCAGAACCTTCCCCACCAACTCCTGATGTTTCTTCTTAGGACTTTTTTATTCACTAATTCTCACCCTGCATTTTGGCTATAAATCTCCACTTGTCCAATGCTATATTTGGAATAGAGGCCAGTTCTATATTGAAATCTCTTTCCCCTATTGCATTAGTTCCTAAATACATCCATGTTTTACCACTTTTCTGTGCAGCTTTGCTTTCTCTTTGGCAGTTGGGTAAAGGAAGTGATGACAGTCTCTTCTTTTCCACCATATGTTAAAAATCAGAACAGTTGTGACAGGAATAAGGCTTTTGTTCTTTATAAAATGCAGCATGGTGAAATACATTCAAGCTACTTGTATGACTCAGAAGTGTTTCTTTCATAATTATAATTTAATGATTCCTTCTCTTTCCAAAATAGTGCATTTGGTGTAGCCAACTTAGAAAATATAAATAAGAAAAATTAGAAAATAAAAATTACCCATAATTCTACCAGAGATAATCACATTTTAATATCTTAATATATATATACTTCCCCCTTCTAGCCATATGATATATCCATACTTATATTTATAATAAAAATGGAGACATTCATGTATTTTTTTAATAAATATGGAACACTTATAACAGTCAGTACTCTAGTAATGAACACAACCCTTAATGTCTTTTCGTTTAGGAGTTTACATTTTAGTAGTCAAATAGGAGAGGATATAAAAAGATAAATAAATAAAATATTTGCTAAGTCTGATGGTGATAAGTGCTTTTTAGAAAAATGGAACAGAGTAAAGGGAATAGGTAGTGACAGAGGCTGCTATTTTACTTCACATAGTCAAGGAAAATTTCTTCAGTTAGGTATTATTTGAGCAAAAAACTTAAAAAAAGTATGACATAAGCCACGTGGACTTACGAGGGTAGATCATTTCAGACAGGGGAAATAGCAAGTGCAAAGGCTCTGAAATGGAAATAAGATTGACATGTTTGAGGAACAGCAAGGAGGTCAGTGAAATTGGAACAGTGTAAGTAAGGAAAGATAGCTGGGAAATGAGGTCAGAAAGGTAGCTGCGGAACCAGATCAATGGGGCCCTACAGGCTTTATTAATGACTTTGGATTTCATTTTAAATGTGCTTGGAAGTCATTGAAATGTTTCAAGCCAAAGATTAATACAATCAGATTTCTGCTTTAAAGAATTACTGCGTCTGCTATTTGGAAAATATACTCCAGAAAGTCAAGTCAAAAACATAATCAAGCCAACTGAGAGTCGGAAGAATGGTGTGAGATGAGATCAGACAGGTGGTAGCAAACCAGATCGGGAAGAAACTATGGAAAGGAATTTGGGCTTTATTCTCAGTGAGATTTAGAATAAACTGTTAGAAGCTGAAAAAGAATCAAAGAGATTAATTAGAAAGTTTCTTCCACTAGTCATTGGTTACTTGGACCAAAATAAAAGCAGTGTTGAAAAACAGATTATGGAAGACAAAAATCAAGATTTTCTCACAGTTTTAATGTGGGGTGTGAAAGAAAGAGAGGAGCAAAGACTGGTAGTAAGATTTTTGGCCCTACCAATTGGAAAAATGGAGTTGTCATTTACTAACATGGAGAAGACTAAGAGAACAGATGTTCCTTGGAGGGGTTGAAAATAAGGTCCCATTGATCTGGTCCCCCAGCTACCTCTCTTGACTTCACCTTCTAGATATCTTCCTTTACTCCATCTGTTTCAACTTCACAGTACTCATAAATCTTCTCAACTGAGTACATGTAAAAAGAGAAGTTATTAGGACTGATATCTGGGGATCTCCCACATAAAGAGGTCAAGAAAATAAAGAGGATCAAGCAATGAAAATCAAAAAGTAGCTTGGATCATGTGAGTGTCCCTATGGCCAAGACAGGAAAGATGTATCATTATAGCTCCTCAAAGAAGGGAAAATAAACAGCTTCCCAAAGGAAGTATGAGGGCTGAACAGACACAAATAATGTAGGCTACAAAGTTGCCTGTACTATTTTGATTTAATTAAAAAATGCATTAAATGGCACTGTAGTTGTATCTTTGTTAACTTGCTTAATTATTTATTTATGATGAATTCCTTGAACTAGAAGCTCAGAGCCAGTGAGCAAAAATATTTTGATATGCTTATTGCCATGTTGCCTTCCAGAAAGGAAGTACCAATTTATATCTCCACTAACAATGTATATGTGCTTATTTTTTATTTAACATCTAACAAAAATGTTATTAAAAATACTCTGCCAATTTTACAGTTGGATAACAACCCACTGTTTTGTAAATGACATTTATTTTACTGGTTATAAAAGAATTCATTCTTTTTACAAATATTGATCAGTCAGCTACATGTCTTTTTTAAATGAATTGCCTGTTTGTGTCCTTTCTCTAGATTTTTTTTTTACTGTGTGATTTTAATCTTTTACTTTTAATAACACAAGTAACCCATGATCATTACACAAGATATAGAAAACATAGATAATCGCGGAGCAAGATGGCCGAATAGGAACAGCTCCAGTCTCCAACTCCCAGCGCGAGCGACACAGAAGACCAGTGATTTCTGCATTTTCAACTGAGGTACTGGGGTCCTCTCACTAGGGAGTGCCGGACAATCGGTGCTGGTCAGCTGCTGCAGCCTGAACAGCGAGAGCTGAAGCAGGGCGAGGCATCGCCTCACCTGGGAAGCACAAGGGGGAAGGGAATCCCTTTTCCTAGCCAGGGGAACTGAGACACACAACACCTGGAAAATCGGGTAACTCCCACCCCAATACTGCGCTTTAAGCAAACGGGCACACCAGGAGGATATATCCCACACCTGGCCGGGAGGGCCCCATGCCCACGGAGCCTCCCTCATTGCTAACACAGCAGTCTGCGGCGATCTAACCGCAAGGCAGCAGCGAGGCTGGGGGAGGGGCGCCTGCCATTGCAGAGGTTTAAGTAGGTAAACAAAGCCTCTGGGAAGCTCGAACTGGGTGGAGCTCACAGCAGCTCAAGGAAACCTGCCTGTCTCTGTAGACTCCACCTCTGGGGACAGGGCACAGCTAAAAAACAACAGGGGAAGCACCAGAGGCCTGTGCAGATGCGAACAAGTCTGTCTGAAAGCTTTGAAGAGAGCAGTGGATCTCCCAACACGGAGGTTGAGATCTGAGAACGGACAGACTGCCTGCTCAAGTGGGTCCCTGACCCCTGAGTAGCCTAACTGGGAGACATCCCCCACTAGGGGCAGTCTGACACCCCACACCTCATAGGGTGGAGTACACCCCTGAGAGGAAGCTCCCAAAGTAAGAATCAGACAGGTACACTCACTGTTCAGCAATATTCTATCTTCTGCAACCTCTGCTGCTGATACCCACGCAAACAGGGTCTGGAGTGGACCTCAAGCAATCTCCAACAGACCTATAGCTGAGGGTCCTGACTGTCAGAAGGAAAACTATCAAACAGGAAGGACACCTATACCAAAACCCCATCAGTACGTCACCATCATCAAAGACCAGAGACAGATAAAACCAGAAAGATGGGGAAAAAGCAGGGCAGAAAAGCTGGAAATTCAAAAAATAAGAGCGCATCTCCCCCTGCAAAGGAGCGCAGCCCATCGCCAGCAACGGATCGAAGCTGATCAGAGAATGACTTTGATGAGATGAGAGAAGAAGGCTTCAGTCCATCAAACTTCTCAGAGCTAAAGGAGGAATTACGTACCCAGCGCAAAGAAACTAAAAATCTTGAAAAAAGAGTGGAAGAATTGACAGCTAGACTAATTAATACAGAGAAGGTCATAAACAAAATGACAGAGATGAAAACCATGACACGAGAAATACGTGACAAATGCACAAGCTTCAGTAACCAACTCGATCAACTGGAAGAAAGAGTATCAGCGATTGAGGATCAAATGAATGAAATGAAGCGAGAAGAGAAACCAAAAGAAAAAAGAAGAAAAGGAAATGAACAAAGCCTGCAAGAAGTATGGGATTATGTAAAAAGACCAAATCTACGTCTGATTGGGGTGCCTGAAAGTGAGGGGGAAAATGGAACCAAGTTGGAAAACACTCTTCAGGATATCATCCAGGAGAACTTCCCCAACCTAGTAGGGCAGGCCAACATTCAAATTCAGGAAATACAGAGAACGCCACAAAGATACTCCTCCAGAAGAGCAACTAAAAGACACATCATTGCCAGATTCACCAAAGTTGAAATGAAGGAAAAAATCTTAAGGGCAGCCACAGAGAAAGGTCGGGTTACCCACAAAGGGAGGCCCATCAGACTAACAGCAGATCTCTCGGCAGAAACTCTACAAGCCAGAAGACAGTGGCGGCCAATATTGAACGTTCTTAAAGAAAAGAATTTTCAACCCAGAATTTCATATCCAGCCAAACTAAGTTTCATAAGTGAAGGAGAATTAAAATCCTTTACAGATAAGCAAATGCTTAGAGATTTTGTCACCACCAGGCCTGCCTTACAAGAGACCCTGAAGGAAGCCCTAAACATGGAAAGGAACAACCGGTACCAGCCATTGCAAAAACATGCCAAAATGTAAAGACCATCGAGGCTAGGAAGAAACTGCATCAACTAACGATCAAAATAACCAGTTAATATCATAATGGCAGGATCAAGTTCACACATAACAATATTAACCTTAAATGTTAATGGAATAATGCTCCAATTAAAAGACACAGACTGGCAAACTGGATAAAGAGTCAAGACCCATCAGTCTGCTGTATTCAGGAGACCCATCTCACATGCAGAGACATACATAGGCTCAAAATAAAGGGATGGAGGAAGATCTACCAAGCAAATGGAGAACAAAGAAAAGCAGGGGTTGCAATCCTAGTCTCTGATAAAACAGACTTTAAACCATCAAAGATCAAAAGAGACAAAGAAGGCCATTACATAATGGTAAAGGGATCGATTCAACAGGAAGAGCTAACTATCCTAAATATATATGCACCCAATACAGGAGCACCCAGATTCATAAAGCAAGTCCTTAGAGACTTACAAAGAGACTTAGACTCCCATACAATAATAATGTGAGACTTCAACACTCCACTGTCAACATTAGACAGATCAACGAGACAGAAAGTTAACAAAGATATCCAGGAATTGAACTCATCTCTGCACCAAGCGGACCTAATAGACATCTATAGAACTCTCCACCCCAAATCAACAGAATATACATTCTTCTCAGCACCACATCGCACTTATTCCAAAATTGACCACATAATTGGAAGTAAAGCACTCCTCAGCAAATGTAAAAGAACAGAAATTATAACGAACTGTCTCTCAGACCACAGTGCAATCAAACTAGAACTCAGGACTAAGAAACTCAATCAAAATCGCTCAACTACATGGAAACTAAACAACCTGCTCCTGAATGACTACTGGGTACATAACAAAATGAAAGCGGAAATAAAGATGTTCTTTGAAACCAATGAGAACAAAGATACAACATACCAGAATCTCTGGGACACATTTAAAGCAGTGTGTAGAGGGAAATTTATAGCACTAAATGCCCACAAGAGAAAGCAGGAAAGATCTAAAATTGACACTCTAACATCACAATTAAAAGAACTAGAGAGGCAAGAGCAAACACATTCAAAAGCTAGCAGAAGGCATGAAATAACTAAGATCAGAGCAGAACTGAAGGAGATAGAGACACAAAAAACCCCCCAAAAAATCAATGAATCCAGGAGTTGGTTTTTTGAAAAGATCAACAAAATTGACAGACCGCTAGCAAGACTAATAAAGAAGAAAAGAGAGAGGAATCAAATAGACGCAATAAAAAATGATCAAGGGGATATCACCACCAACCCCACAGAAATACAAACTATCATCAGAGAATACTATAAACACCTCTACGCAAATCAACTAGAAAATCTAGAAGAAATGGATAATTTCCTGGACACTTACACTCTCCCAAGACCAAACCAGGAAGAAGTTGAATCCCTGAATAGACCAATAGCAGGCTCTGAAATTGAGGCAACAATTAATAGCCTACCCACCAAAAAAAGTCCAGGACCAGATGGATTCACAGCTGAATTCTACCAGAGGTACAAGGAGGAGCTGGTACCATTCCTTCTGAAACTATTCCAATCAATAGAAAAAGAGGGAATCCTTCCTAACTCATTTTATGAGGCCAACATCATCCTGATACCAAAGCCTGGCAGAGACACAACAAATAAAGAGAATTTTAGATCAATATCCCTGATGAACACCGATGCAAAAATCCTCAATAAAATACTGGCAAACCGGATTCAGCAGCACATCAAAAAGCTTATCCACCATGATCAAGTGGGCTTCATCCCTGGGATGCAAGGCTGGTTCAACATTCGCAAATCAATAAACGTAATCCAGCATATAAACAGAACCAAAGACAAGAACCACATGATTATCTCAATAGATGCAGAAAAGGCTTTTGACAAAATTCAACAGCCCTTCATGCTAAAAACGCTCAATAAATTCAGTATTGATGGAATGTACCTCAAAATAATAAGAGCTATTTATGACAAACCCACAGCTAATATCATACTGAATGGGCAAAAACTGGAAAAATTCCCTTTGAAAACTGGCACAAGACAGGGATGCCCTCTCTCACCACTCCTATTCAACATAGTGTTGGAAGTTCTGGCTAGGGCAATCAGGCAAGAGAAAGAAATCAAGGGTATCCAGTTAGGAAAAGAAGAAGTCAAATTGTCCCTGTTTGCAGATGACATGATTGTATATTTAGAAAACCCCATCGTCTCAGCCCAAAATCTCCTTAAGCTGATAAGCAACTTCAGCAAAGTCTCAGGATACAAAATTAATGTGCAAAAATCACAAGCATTCTTATACACCAGTAACAGACAAGCAGAGAGCCAAATCAGGAATGAACTTCCATTCACAATTGCTTCAAAGAGAATCAAATACCTAGGAATCCAACTTACAAGGGATGTAAAGGACCTCTTCAAGGAGAACTACAAACCACTGCTCAGTGAAATCAAAAGGACACAAACAAATGGAAGAACATACCATGCTCATGGATAGGAAGAATCAATATCGTGAAAATGGCCATACTCCCCAAGGTAATTTATAGATTCAATGCCATCCCCATCAAGATACCAATGAGTTTCTTCACAGAATTGGAAAAAACTGCTTTAAAGTTCATATGGAACCAAAAAAGAGCCCGCATTGCCAAGACAATCCTAAGTCAAAAGGACAAAGCTGGAGGCGTCACGCTACCTGACTTCAAACTATACTACAAGGCTACAGTAACCAAAACAGCATGGTACTGGTACCAAAACAGAGATATAGACCAATGGAACAGAACAGAGTCCTCAGAAATAATACCACACATCTACAGCCATCTGATCTTTGACAAACCTGAGAGAAACAAGAAATGGGGAAAGGATTCCCTATTTAATAAATGGTGCTGGGAAAATTGGCTAGCCATAAGTAGAAAGCTGAAACTGGATCCTTTCCTTACTCCTTATATGAAGATTAATTCAAGATGGATTAGAGACTTAAATGTTAGACCTAATAGCATAAAAACCCTAGAAGAAAATCTAGGTAGTACCATTCAGGACATAGGCATGGGCAAGGACTTCATGTCTAAAACACCAAAAGCAACGGCAGCAAAAGCCAAAATTGACAAATGGGATCTAATTAAACTAAAGAGCTTCTGCACAGCAAAAGAAACTACCATCAGAGTGAACAGGCAACCTACAGAATGGGAGAAAATTTTTGCAATCTACTCATCTGACAAAGGGCTAATATCCAGAGTCTACAAAGAACTCAAACAAATATACAAGAAAAAAACAACCCCATCAAAAAGTGGGCAAAGGATATGAACAGACATTTCTCAAAAGAAGACATTCATACAGCCAACAGACACATGAAAAAATGCTCATCATCACTCGCCATCAGAGAAATGCAAATCAAAACCACAATGAGATACCATCTCACACCAGTTAGACGGGCAATCATTATAAAATCAGGAAACAACAGTTGTTGGAGAGGATGTGGAGAAATAGGAACACTTTTACACTGTTGGTGGGATTGTAAACTAGGTCAACCATTATGGAAAACAGTATGGCAATTCCTCAAGGATCTACAACTAGATGTATCATATGACCCAGCCATCCCACTACTGGGTATATATCCAAAGGATTATAAATTATTCTACTACAAAGACACATGCACACGTATGTTTATTGCAGCACTATTCACAATAGCAAAGACTTGGAATCAACCCAAATGTCCATCTGTGACAGACTGAATTAAGAAAATGTGGCACATATACACCATGGAATACTATGCAGCCATAAAAAAGGATGAGTTTGCGTCCTTTGTAGGGACATGGATGAAGCTGGAAACCATCATTCTTAGCAAACTATCACAAGAAGAGAAAACCAAACACCGCATGTTCTCACTCATAGGTGGGAACTGAACAATGAGATCACTCGGACTCAGGAAGGGGAACATCACACACTGGGGCCTATCATGGGGAGGGGGGAGGGGGGAGGGATTGCATTGGGGAGTTATACATGATATAAATGATGAATTGATGGGTGCTGACGAGTTGATGGGTGCAGCACACCAACATGGCACAAGTATACATATGTAACAAACCTGCACGTTATGCACATGTACCCTAGAACTTAAAGTATAATAAAAATAAAAAAAAAAAAAGAAAACATAGGTAATCAAACATATTAGTTAGACTCCCAGTATAAGGAGATAACAGTGTTAAGAATTTTGTTAATATACAGACATAGTCTCCTTCTCATCCTCCCTCTCTGTTTGTCTCTAATCTCTACAGACAATTCTGATTTCAAAATAGCATCATTCCATAAATGTTCTTTAGTAGTTTATTTCCCTTGCTAAAAATAACCTTTATTTGTACATGAATATATATATTTAAATGTGTGTGTGATCAGAACTTTCACAATAATACAAATATCATAAAGAAGAAAATAGAAATTGCACATACAAATATCAATGCAATTTTATTCTTTATCCTTTTGCATTTTTACATGTTTGTGTGTGTATACGTGCATGAGTATATTTGGAACCTCATTTTCTACTTAACAACTGTCATGATTACCATTTCATGTCAATAATACATTGTGATTTTTCAAATCTATATGATATTCAACAATTAAAGAAATTGGAAAAAAATAAGTCTAAAAGAATGTACATTATCGTTCTTTTTTATATCTGTCAATCTTACAGAAGAAAATTATTTAATTGCATTTTCTGAATTACTACTGAGTTTGAACATTTTTTAAAAATGTATTGTCATCATTATTTATTCCTTTGTGAATTGCTTGCTCATTTCCTATTTTCTTTTGAATTTTTCTATTGTGCATCTATTTCCTTAAAAATTAAACCTGATTTGTAAAGGTTATTTCAGTATTAGGAACATTATAATTTCAGTGTATGTGTTGTAAACAGTTTTCTAGTTTGGGATTTATGTACTATATTAATTTTTGTCTATGCGTTTTATAATGAGTGAAGGGTATTAATTTCATGTATTCCATTTTATTGGTTATGTCTCCTATGATTTATCTTCTTTAATATCTTATTTAGAAAGTCCTTCATGAGTTGAATATTTACCTGTATTTCTTTTTTGACAGTTTGACTAAGGAATAATTATCATACAAATAACTACATATTTAAAGTATAAAATGTGATAAATTTTAATTTGTATATATACTTGTAAGACTATTACCACAATCAAGAAAATAAATATATCCGTCACCCCACAACATTTCTGTATGCCCCTTGTAATCCTTGCCTTTTTTCCTTTCTTGCCCCTTTCACATTCCCTATCTCCCGTCACCAGGCAGGCACTGATCTTTCTGTCAGCATAGATTGCAGAATTTTATATAAATGGGATCAGTTTGTAGCCTTTTTGTGTCTTCTTTCGTTAGCATGAGCATTTTGAAATTCATCCATTTTTTGCACATATCAACCGTTCATTCATGTTTATGACTTAGTAGTATCCCCTTCGATGAGTGCGCCGCACTTTATTTACATATTAATCTACTGAGGGACATTTGAGGGGCTTCCAGTTGGGATTTACAAATGTAGCTGCTGTGGATCCTGTACAAGTTTTTGTGTAGAGTATGTTTTCTTTTTTCCTGGGTAAACACTGAGTATGGATAATATGCTTGGTTTATGTTTAGCTTTTAACAAGGTTGCCAAACTTTTCTAAAATAATTGTGCCATTTTCTGTTCTCAACTAGCATTATATAAGAGAGTTCAGTTGCTTTATATCTTCTCCAACCTTGTTGCAGACAGTTTTACCAAAAATTTCCATTCTTATAGATGTGCAGGGGTATCTTATTGTGGTTTTTATGTGCATTTGCTTGATGAATAATGATGCTTGAGGTTTTTCTATGCTTATTAGTCACTTGTGTGCCTTCTTTGGTGAAGTACCTATAAAAACCATATGTCTATTTTAAAATTTGCATTGTGTATTTTCTTATTGAGTTTTGAGAGTTCTTTATGGATTCTGGTTGTATATCTTTTATCAGATATGTAATTTTCAGGTGTTTTCTCCCAATATATATTTTTTCAATTTGCCAACTTCTTCCATGTGATCACGTTTCATAAAAAGGGCAGAGGAAACCATTCTCAGCTCCAGAAGATAATCTATATTTGGATTAAGTCAATTATGGCAGTCCTATTCTCCTTGCCAGGAATTTAGGCAGAAAGATTTTATCCAATTATAGCAGATGAGAACTGAAGAAATAGCCCCTGAAAGGGAGGGCTTCTGGGAAAATTTCACCCACTGTTAAAAAGAGATATAGTTTATCTTCTTCTATTGTATGTTGCCATGTCCACATGGGACACTTGGAATTGTGGCATCTATCCTGCAGTTTAAGGAGACTAAATTGAGGACAAGCTGGCAAGTTAAGGATGGGACAGCAGAATATTTAAAATATCAGGTCATGTAGGATGTGAATTTGCTGAACTAAGCAATGTAGAATTGCACTACCTGGGGTCTTCTTGACTGTGAGAAGAAACCTTTTAAAAATGAATTAGGTTTTCTTTGTTGCAGCTATGTACATCTTAATTCATACAATTAAAGCAAAATTCATGTTGTTTTAAATGCTTTATGGCATAAAGACATAAGCAAAGGGGTAGTGGGTTCAAGGATTAAAAATAAGTATGCTGCCAGAACTCCAGGAAGAGGATGAAAGAATGGGGATTACTGTTTCAGGATGGCAGTTAAACACACATTTCCAGGGTATGGAGAAATCCCTGAAACTATAAGTGAGTGTAGGCCTTTTGAAAATACATTCTTCTTGAAACTGAGTTTTTCAAATTTGTTAGCTTCATATGATTTGCTATCCCTGGATATTCAATAGACAGTACTAAGCATTATATAATCATTAGTAAATTAATATATACTAAGCCCCTTCATGTCTCCAAGAATTTTAATTTTTTAAAAGTTTTTTTAGTTTTTATTTTTTTGTGGACACATAGTAGGTATATATATTTATGGAGTACATGAGATGTTTTGATACAGGCATACAATGTGAAATATGTACATGATGAATAATGGGGTATCCATCCCCTCAAACACTTACTCTGTGTATTACAAACTATCCAATTGTACTCTTTCAGTTATTTAAAAATGCACAATTAAGTTATTCTTGACTATAGTCACCCTGTTGTGCTAGCAAATACTAGGTCTTATTCATTCTTCTATCTTTTTCGTACCCATTAACCATCTGCATTTTCCCCTACATCCCCCACTACCACTACCCTTTCTAGCCTCTGGTAATCATCCTAGTACTCTCTATCTCCAGGAGTTTGACTGTTTGGATTTTTGGATTCCACAAATAAGTGGGCATGGCTTATTTCACATAATATAATGCTCTCCCGTTTTTGCCAGATATACTATTGTAGGTAAATGTTTTCCTTCAGCACTTTAAATATGTCATGCCACTCTTTCTTGGCCTGTAAGATTTCTGCTGAAAAGCCTGTTGTCAGATGTATTGGAGCTCCATTGTATGTTACTTATTTCTTTTCTCTTGCTGCTGTCAGAATCCCTTCTTCATCCTTGATGTTTGAGAGTTTGATTATTAAATGTCTTGAGGTAGCCTTCTTTGGGTTATTTCTGCTTCGTGTTCTATAACCTTGTTATACTCAGATATTGATATCTTTTGCTAGGCTTGGGAAGTTCTCTGTTATTCCTTTGAATAAACTTTCTCATATTTTTCTCTACTGTTGTAGGACTTTCTCCTCAGTTCAGCTCAAGACAGGATCCTTGTCACAAAGCCATGAAATATGAGGCTCGCAGACACTTTGAAGGGTGAGAAAAATGGAACTTACTGGGCAAAAAGAAAAAAAGAGGGAAAACAGGGACCCTCAGCGGAGTGAGAGTCCTGCTAGTATATGCTTCCCACCTTGCAGATTGAATTCCAGGTTCCACCCAGGAAGAGGAGGGGCCAGGCCTCTCCTCACGTGCAAATTGCGAGAACTTCTGTGGCTCCACCCTATTGTGCACTCGCAGTGTGTGGACAAGTTGGAGTTTTTCCGGGAAACCCTTTACACTTGGCTGTCTTACTACCTCCGCTTTAAGGGCAATGACTCTTAGATGTGCTCTTTTGAGGCTGTTCCTGTAGGCAGGCTTCATTGTTTTTTTTTTTTCTTTTGTCTCCTTTGACTGTGTATTTTAAAATAGCCTGTCTTCAAACTCACTAATTCTTTCTATTGCTTGATAAATCCTGTTACCAAAGGACTCTGATGCATTCTTTAGCATGTCAATTGCTTTTTTTCAGCTCCAGAATTTCTCCCTGATTCATTTTACTTATTTTAAACTGTTTGTTAAATTTAACTGATAGAATTCTGAATTCCTTCTCTGTATTACCTTGAATTTGAGTTTCCTCAATACAGCTATTTTGAATTCTCTGTCTAGAAGGTCACATATGTCTGCTTCTCCAGGATTGGCCCCTGGTAGCTTATTTAGTTTATTTGGTGGGGTCATGGTTTCCTGGATGATGTTAATACTAATAGATGTTCTTCTGTGTCTGGGCATTGTATTTATTTTTATCTCCATTGTCTGGGCTTGTTTGTACCTGTCCTTCTTGAGAAGGTTTTCCAGATATTTGCAAAGACTTAGGTGTTGTGTTCTAAGCTCTGTCTTATTTAGGGGCATCCCAAGACCAGTAATAATATGGTTCTTGCAGAGTCATAGAGGTACCACCTTGATGGTCTTGGACAAATCAATCATTCTCTGGATTACCAGGAAGAGTCTTTTGTTTTTGTCCCTTACTTTTTCACAAACAAACAGAGTCACTACCTCTGTTCTGAGCCACTTAATCTGGGAGTGGAGTGGCACAAGCATCGTTGTGGCCACCACCAGTATGAGCACCCTGGATCAGACCTGAAGCCTGCACAGCACTGGGCCTCACACAAGGCCTGCTCCAACAACTCTCTGGCTTTGGCCTATGTTCATTTAAGGCCCTGGGGCTCTACAATCAGCAGGTGGGAAAGCCAGTGAGGCTTGTGTCCTTCCCTTCAGGGTGGCAAGTTGCCTCAGACCCAAGGCAGGTCTAGAGGTGTCATCTGGGAGTCAGAGACTACCTGGTGTTCTATTGTACTATGGCTGGGTTGGCACTCAAACCATAAGATGAAGTTCTTCATACTCTTCCCTCCCCTTTCTAAGGCAGAGGAACCTCGCCCCATAGCCAGTGCTACTTCAGGTCACAGGGATTAGTGACAGGCTATCTATTAAGAATACCACCAATGTTCCCTTAACACTCAAGGGCTCTTAAATCAGCTTGTAGTAAATGCTGCCAGGCCAGGGACTCAATCTTCAGGACAGGGGGGTCTCCTCTGGTTCAGGGTAGGTCCAGAAATGCTGTCCAAGAGCCAAGTTCTGGAATCAGAGACCCCAAGACCCCATTTGGTGCTCTACTCTCCTGTGGCCACGCTGGTACCTAAGATGTAAGATAAAACCCCCCTTTACTTTTCCCTCTGTTTTTCTCAAGCAGATGGAGTTTTACTCCATAGCCACCATAGCTGGGAATATGCTAAGTCTAACCTGAAGCCAGTAAGTCTCAGAGGTTCACTGAAGGGCCTTGTATTAGTCCATTTCCATATTGCTATGAAGAAATACCTGAGACTGGGTAGTTTATAAATAAATTAAAAAAAAAAAAAAAAGGTTTAAAGGACTCACAGTTCCACATGGCTGGGGAGGCCTCATAATCATGGCAGAAGGTGAAGGAGGAGCAAAGTCATGTCTTACATGGCAGCAGGCAAGAGAGCATGTGCAGGGGAACTGCCCTTTATAAAACCATCAGATCTCATGAGACTTATTCACTATAATGGGGATAGCATGGGAAAAAAACCCACTCCAGTAATTCAATTACCTCCCACTAGGTCCCTCCCATGACAAGTGGGGATTATGGGAGCTACCATTCAAGATGAGATTTGGGTGGGGACACAGCCAAACCATATCAGACCTCCATGTAGTACCTGAGTATAGCTGCTGTTTATTCATGGCCTAAGGGCTCTTCAGTTAGCAGGTGACGAATGCTGCCAAGACTAGGTCCTTTCCTCCAAGGCAGTGCATTCCCTTCTAGCCCAGGTTGTGTCTAAAAATGTCATCTGGGAGCTAGGTCCTAGAATGAGGGCATCATAACTCTCACCAGTGCCCTATCCTGCTGTGACTGAGCTGGTATCCAAGATGCAAGGCCAAGGTCTCCTCACTCTCCCCTCTCCTTTCCTGAAGTGGAAGGAATGGGTCTCTTTTGGAGCTATGAGCTGTGCAGCTTAGGTTTGGTGGAGGGGTGATGACAGCACTCCCTTGTGCAACCCAGCTGGTGTCTCAGTATGTCACCTCTCCCCCAGTCCAGTGTTTCTGGGCCCAGTTCAGAACTAAGAGTCGCCTAAGAGTTGCATTCTTTATGACCTAGAGTGCATTTTGGATTTACTTGGCAACACAGAATGCTGTAGCCCTAGGTAGTGAGGTTAACAGGCACTCAGGTAAAGACTGTTGGGATTGGTGACTGGCCTCTGGCTAGGGCTGGTTTAAATGGTACCTCCTGGGTGGGCGTCAGCTGAATTTGGTCTGGTTTTCCTTTCTGTTCTAATAGGACAGCACTGAGTTCAGTGCCTCGGAGTTGCTGTGCTCTCCCCCAGCACCGAGAGATGCTCTCTCCAGGATGCTGCTGCTGTCCAGACGTGAAGGAGGGGTAGCATCAGCAATTCAAAACTGTATTTTCTATCTCTTCAGTGCTTCTTTCAGTAATACAAAGATAAAACCAGACATTATGAGGGCTCACCTGATTTTTGGTTCTTATGAAGGTATTTTTTCCATGTAGATAGTTGTTAAATTGGTGTCTTCGTGGGGAGTTGATGAATGGAGTTTTCTGTTCTGCCATCTTGCTCTGTCTCTCTCTGTCCATATCTGGAAGGTTTTAAATATTTATTGAATTTTCATAGCAACTCCAGGACATAGGAAGTGCAATTATCCCAATTTTACAGATGAGCAGAGACTAAGGCATAGAAAAGTTTAGTTACTTGTCCAAGTCACAGAACTAGCAAGTGAAAGAGCTAAAGTTTGTTACCAGGCTTTTCATTTTACAGGAAAGGTAACTGAAGGTAAAGGAAGCCAAACAACATTATGATTTTCCTTTTCTTTTTTTTTTTTTTCTTTTTTTTTTTGTTTTGTTTTTTTTGAGACAGAGCCTCTCTCTGTTGCCCAGGCTGAAGTGCAGCGGCACAATCTCAGCTCACTGCAACCTCTACTTCCTGGGTTCAAGCAATTCTCCTGCCTCAGCCTCCCGAGTAGCTGGGATTACAGGCGCCTGCCACCGCACCTGGCTAATTTTTGTAGATTTTTAGTAGAGACGGGATTTCACCACCTTGGCCAGGCTGGTCTTGAACTCTTGACCTCGTGATCCACCCACCTCAGCCTCCCAAAGTGCTGGGATTACAGGTGTGAGCCACTGTGCCCGACCATGATTTTACTTTTCTTAAAGAGTTTCTTAATTTAATCTGATTTCAGCCTTTTTCACACCTTTATATCCTTGAAACCTTGACCTGTTAATAAACAGCCATGAAAGTGTGTCCAGCTTTACTTATGATCCCCCTTACACAGATTCTAAGACGTGTGTGAGCTTTCGTGGTTTGTTTGTTTTTCTCAATACCACTGAATTCACACTTTCTGAGATGCTTATAGATTTAGGGTTTATCCTGAAATTACTGTCCTTCATCTTACATTTGGCCCCAGTACTTACCCATCAGAATTTTGGGGGTGTTAGTATTCTTTCGTAGGATTTTCCTCCACTTATTTCCTAGGAGGGACTTTGCTTTGAATGTTGTCCTTCCTCCAATCTACTTGCACCTGTACATTATCTTACAGAAATGATGCATATTTCTCTTAGTTTGGAATCGCTTTGCTCATGGGAGTGGGAATTTTGGAGGCAGGCAATTTAAATCACTTGATGGTGGATGTTATATTAATCAGGATGACTCCTGATTCAGGTATAGAGATTGATTTATTTATCATACAGATTATAGAGGTAGATTATATAACATCAATTTGAGGGGAACTGAAAAGGCAGGCTTTTGTTTCTCAGGAGACTCAGAGAAATTAGATTAATCAAGCAAGGAGGATTTAGACTAACGACAATCCACTGATGGTGAATTTTGTCTTGATCATCCACTCCCAGTTTCTGGAGCAACCATCTTACTTCAAAGGATTGAAATAGGCTCTATAGATGCCTTGTTTGCCTTGCAACTGTGAAAAAAAAAAGTGGCATTTTTGCCTGAAGAAGAAAAAAACAAATCTTAGTATGGACGGAAAAGAACAATTTATATGGACAGGAAAAACAAATAAGTAGATATTTGTCAACCAAGTATAAGGTTAGTTTGGATATATGTGTCTTTTATTTTGGCACTTGTTGTCTTGTTTTGTAGAAAATGAACTCTTTGGCAGTTTTCTATTAAATACAGAGATCTTGCAGGACAAATAGCTTCTTACTTAGGGCTCATTGCCCCAGAACACAAGGACAGTTTAAAGACTTTTTCCTCGCAAGAAAAGCCTTTTGGGATAATACATTTCTACATGTTAAGGGACAATTTGGAAATGAATACATCCTAATTGGGGCTTTGCTAATCCAGAATTTATAAACAATCCAGAAGCTAACAACTCTTAAGCCTCTTTGCCTGTATTTTCAGGTAAATTTAGGAAATAAAATATTTATCATTCAGCATCTCCTTGGTGATACTTTGAGGACTAACATTTCTTCTTCTTCTTCTTCTTTTTTTTTTTTTTTTTTTTTTTTTTGAGACAGGGTCTCGCTCTGTCACCCAGGCTGGAGTGCAGTGGCATGATCTCAGCTCACTGTGCAACCTCAGCCTCCCGGGTTCAAGCAATTCTCCTGCCTCAGCCTCCCAAGTAGCTATTACAGGCGCCCACCATCATGTCAGGCTAATTTTTGTATTTTTAGTAGATACGGAGTTTCACCATGTTGGCCAGGCTGGTCTTGAACTCCTGACCTCAGGTGATCCATCCACCTCGGCCTCCCAAAGTGCTGGGATTATAGGCATGAGCCAACGCGCCCAGTCTAACTTTTTTTTTTTCTTTTTTGAGACAGAGTCTCGCTCTGTCACCAGGCTGGAGTGCAGTGGCACGATCTTGGCTCACTGCAACCTCCGCCTCCCGGGTTCAAGCAATTCTCCTGCCTCAGCCTCCTGAGTAGCTGGGATTATAGGCACCCGCCACCACGCCTGGCTAATTTTTGTATTTTTAGTAGAGACAGGGTTTCACCATGTTGGTCAGGCTGGTCTCGAACTCCTGACTTTGTGATCAGCCCGCCTTGGCCTCCCAAAGTGCTGCGATTACAGGCATGAGCCACCACACCTGGCCTAACATTTCTTTATTTGAAATTGTTTCTATATGTTGGTAAGTACTAATTGTGAACAGAAAACTCTCCGTTTGGAATTAACTGGCTAAAGATTTACTAATATTTACCTTATTTATGGTGTTTTATCATTTAAGCAAGGATACTCTGGGGAAAAATATGGCCTTACTTTCTGTTTGCGGGAGACTATGACCAAATAATTGGAACACACAGCTCCATATTTAAGGACTGAGCTAACATGGTGACAATGTCAGTTTTATCTGTGGTTGTTTTATCAATTTATATAAAGAGTCTGAGAAAACTAAGTACTCAGAGTTTTCACGTTGCGTCATGTGTACAGCTACACTTAGGGAACAAATTGCTCCATGTTCCTTACTTATAATTACTCATAGTGACATTGACAGGGCATACACGACTTTAAATGAGATTATTTATCTAAGCTATCAGGGACTTTTGTTGGTAAATAACACCTCATCTCTGGGTTTTTTGCCCAAGCATACAAGAACAGTTAACACAGAAACAACTTTTTAATAAAACCATACAGGACACTAATTTGAAGAAAAAACAACTATTTATTCCATGTTCACTCTCCAAATGTAGGGGAATAATTGAATGGGTGCAACATCTTAATTAAGGTTCTTTGTCAAAATATGAAGGGCATTAAAGACAATGATGGGTGGACATCTTTGTGTGGGTCTCTAAATTTATAGCATTAGCATGAGGGGTGGAACCCTACATTTGGAGAACTCTTTGAAAACGTATTAATAACATTTTGGAGAATGACAAATGATACCTTAATTCGTGGTTTTGCCTCTGGGTGAAGCAATTACATTTGAACAAATGTTTCTCTATTTGAGTGTGTTTGTCTAAGCTTCTAGGTGTAGTATGTGGCCAACATCTTATTAGGTTGTCTTTTGTCCATGTTTTTAGGAACAATTAAGTGATCAACAGGTTTTGATTTGAGGATATTTGACTTCTTGTATGAAGACACTTTGGATATCAACAACTTTTTTCGGGGCACTTTGGATATAAACAAATTCTTTGACAGGCTTCTTCCTAAATGTTTATAGCCACCGTTTATTAGTATATTCCTAATTTGGATTATTTGTCACAGCAAGCAGAGGAAATTTTGAAAAAACAAATCTGTGTTTAAGATTCATGTTCAAGCATATGACCACACAGTGGTGTACAAACACTTCATTCTTTGTTTGTTAGTCGTTAACAGGGAAGAGAAACCTGGGTTCAAGTCTACCTCTATCACTTAATAGATGAGTGGTATTGCAAAAATTACTCAAAGTTTCTGAACCTCAGTTTCCTATCCAAAGAAAATGGGAAACTAATAGTCCCAAACCTGTAAGGTTACTGAG
This sequence comes from Rhinopithecus roxellana, assembly GCF_007565055.1. Classification (NCBI taxonomy): domain Eukaryota; kingdom Metazoa; phylum Chordata; class Mammalia; order Primates; family Cercopithecidae; genus Rhinopithecus; species Rhinopithecus roxellana. The sequence continues at coordinate 116,396,009 of NC_044555.1, read as the reverse complement.
AGGATTGAATGAGATATGCATGCAGACTACTTAAAACAATGCCTGACATATAGTAAATGCTCAATGAGGTTTGCCATTCTCAAATAAATGATAAACGCTACTTTACATACAGCTCTTTACAATTTATACCCTTTTCCCCATTCAGACATCTTAGGGTTTTTACTCAAAAGACTGTTTTTATTTCTATCCTATTATTGAATGCTTTCAAAATGAATTTTTTAAGGACACTACGTATCTGTAACTTTTTCGTTCTTCCTCTTTCAAACTGATAAGATGATAATAAGCAGCTTATTTCATAGTTTTGTAAGAAGTCATCTTCAGTGTATGCTGTGAAAATTTAACATAATATTAGGGTGGATGGTCTACCTTCAGTATCTCAGTTAATCTATCTAGAAGTGCACCATATAAAATATTAATACTTTAATTTTATTCACAATGAAGGTGAGTTCCAGAAAAGATAAGTAACTTGCTCAAGATCATATAGCTAGCAAATGACACTGTCAAAACTTTATAACAGGTCTGTTTGACTACAGAACTGTTTTGTTAACCATCATAATTATTTCTCCATTGTAAATTTAAAAGTCATATTGAGTTGCAGAATTCTATTATTAACGGTACTATTATTTAATATAACACACAATAGCAACTAGAGAATTACTCTGTAAGGAAGATTTTCTTCCCACTGTTTATGTAACAGCTGAAGAAAAGATAGACTGAAAGTACACAAAAAGAAGTAGGGAACAGTATAATATTCTGAGAAAATATTTGTGAGAGCCTGGACTATTGTAATAGCTGCAAGTCTGAAGATAAAGAGATATGTGTGACCTATTATATTAGAGACAAGAATATTCCATAATGGAATACATGTGTTGGGTGTAGGAAAGAGAATATAGAATGTGACTATGGGTATCTGAATGACCAACCAGATAGTGGTATTATGGAGTAAGTTGAACTGAATTCAATTGGAAGGGTAAGATTTCAGAGAAAAGATAACAAGTTTAGTTTTCAAAATGTTTAATTTTCCAATAATATAGCTTCCAAAGGTTAATTAATTTAAGAAAACTAGCTAATGGTTAAATATTTCCAGGAAAGATGAGATGCAATCGCTGATATCAGTAAGATCTTTGTTTCCCTACATCATTATTTTGTATTTGTGACAAGACATCCATGATTATACAGATTAAATTATTCCTCTCTCTAGCTTTAAAACTTTCCTCATAGCGTCATATCTTACTAGAGAAAAATAAGTTGGAGCCTTCAATTTGTCACGCCCTAACCATGAGTCCTCAGTCATAATTATTTTTTCTGAAATATGCTCTCCTCATCTAGCAAGAAAGCATAAATATAGTACAAAGATAAAATGAGATTATATGTATGAAACTGTTTTAATACACAATATATGTCCTTAGAAATGACAGAGAGTTTTACTATATCGTGCCTTCCATTGCACCCCAAGAAAAATCCTCATTTAGACTGGCATCAATCCTACATTTCTCCATTTTCTCATAGTTTTATGTTCATTCTTCCTGGACTGCTCATTCTCTTTCTCTCCACTAATATAAGTTCCATCCATCTCTTTATGCCCAGCTAACTGTATAATCTTCTGATAATTTTTAACGTTGGGTACACACACACACTTTTGTTATTTAAATGTGTCAAGCAAGGGTGCTTTGTTCTGTTCTTCTGCATTTAAGTGCTACAAAGCACCTTGAAGATAGATCATCTTCTCTTTTCTACGAAGGGCTTAGTAAATAATAAAACAGGATTACATTGCACCTAAATTTCTTTTTATATTTCAAAACATTACATTTTGTTTCATCTTCAATGAATGGAGAATATGATTCTAGAAATGAAACCCTTTTCTCTCCTTGAGATCTGGTGTTAAATCCTCAATGCCTTCTTTCACAGAGCTGTACTTGTCTAGGAGCATTAAATTCTCCTTTGCTCTTCCCCATCAACTTTATTTACACGATGGGTGATTTATGGGGCTATAATTTTTAGCAGGAAATTTTCTATATGCCATATATGTCTATGCATTTGTTATCCTTAATGACTATTGGAAGTGTTTTTGCCATTAACATCAAGAATAATTGCTGTCTCACTAGGTATTACTCAATAGACCCCTAAAGAGAATATGATTGGAGTATATCAGATAACATTAGATTTTCTTTCAGTAATGGAAATAGATTTGCAGTTTTTCTATAGTGTCTAATTAATTCAATATAACAGTATGATGAATTAATTTACTTTATTGGTAATTGCTACACATTTATGGGAAATAAGATGACTGAAAACAATATCCTCTTCCTGTAGGTATACTGATATGTGAAAATTTTAAAACTGTCACCCAAAGCCAGGAAACATCATGTTGAGATACAAATGAAAGCGATTAAGTTTGCTTGCAGTAAAGGTTAGTGTGGCTAATTTTTAGGTTCCCTCCTCCTTTGATAGATAAGAATAGAATGCCTGCAGCACACTTAAAATATTCTTGAAATTACTCTTTGAGATGTTCATATTTCAGCTCTTTCCTTGTACTTTCAAGTGGTTCAGAGTCACTCTTACTATTCTTAGAATTTATACTCACCTGAACTATGACATTTTCAAAGATCCATCTTTCTTCCTCCACCAAACACATTGAAGTCAAGTCATATTTCAAAAATTTCTCATGATTTGTAGGATTCAGTGTCTTGCTTCCTTCTTAATATGCACATTGTTAAAGCATCATTCTCCAGATAATTGGCTTTTAGGCCAAGAACTAACATTAACCTATACAAGGCTTTGGAGTCATCACTCAAGGTAAAGGTGGTGTATATGGCGTCATAAAGATACACAGGGGCAGCTGTTTCATTGAATTCAACCAGGGACTTATAAAAACTACCTGTCATTTGAGAGAATTCCTCATTTTAAGAGTGAAAAAAAATGGGCTAGTTTCACTCCTTCGTCTTCCTAGATTCCTAAATTTTGGAAACAGAAAACAGGGAAAATCTGTTTCTTCCCTTGCCAAGTATATAGTTGTTACATTTTAAACATTGCTTTTTTCATTTTGACATTTCAGTTCAGAGGCTTAACCTTACCAATTAATGTGCTCAGAGCAGCAGCTTTCAAAGCTATTCACTGAAGCTTCCAGATTGATTTATTCTTCAATAAATTTTAGAGTTAATGAGGTAAATGTTAGGAAAAATGTCTCTGTCAATTTTAGTGTTTGGTCTGATTTTTAGCTTTTCCTGCTATTTTAGAGATTTTGCGTAGGCTATGTAGAGAATTTGTTGGTTACCCTTGGAAAGCTATTTGAAAATGCTGTTGTGAGAATGAAACATTTAAATGATATGAAATAAAGCATAAAATGTGTTGTATTATACAAAGATTTATACAAATTTTGAAATTATTAATAAATATCACCAAAATCTATTATAATAAAAAAGCTTCAGGAAACACTTGATTTTGATTAATAGAATTACTAAGTTCATTATTCAAATATGTTTTCTGATATATTTGAAGACAATAGATTATGTAACTGGGTATAAAATATGAATATAATACAAATATTCTTTTTTTTTTTTGAGACGGAGTCTTGCTCTGTGTCCAGACTGGAGTGCAGTGGTGTGATCTCAGCTCACTGCAACCTCTGCCTCCCAGGTTCAAGAGATTCTCCTGCCTCAGTGTCCTGAGTAGCTGGAACTACAGGCACCCACCACCATGCCCAGCTATTTTTTTTTTTTTTTTTTTTTGTATTTTTAGTAGAGACAGGGTTTCACCATGCTGGCCAGGATGGTCTCCATCTCTTGACCTCGTGTTTCACCCACCATGGCCTGGCAAAGTGCTGGGATTACAGGCGTGAGCCATCACACCCAGGCCCACAAATATTCTTAAAAGCAGATATCGGTGCCTTCTTATTGGAGGTGGAAGACATTTTACTTCCTCTCTCCTTTCCTAAACGCATTGAAATGACATTAAACACAAATAAAAGAGGGGAGGATTACCATGGCAGATGGGAGGCAGGACTAGATCGCAGCTCTGGACAGAGCAGCGCCTGGAGGCTCGCATCGTGAATTTTAGCTCCAGATTGACTGCAAGAAAAAAGCAACAGTCCTGAAAGGACTCATAGACGCCCTGAAGGAAGCAGACTGCTCCTGCAGGACCTGGGAGACATCTCAAATACGGTGAGTACCCCAAATGCGGAAGTGGGAAAAGGAGAGCCTCCTTCCCCAAACACACGCCCCCGCTGGAGAAACCAAAGTTCTGTTTGTGTGAGAAGTTTCTGAACTTACTGGGAACGGAGCCAACTTAGTAAGCCAAGTGAAATACACGGGTAGAAGTAGCAGCAGAAAGGCTCTCAGAGCTCGCTGGGCCCCCAAGTAGGCTAGTCCTGCCTGGCACCACAGGGATCCATCCATCGGGAGGGTGGCCAGAGGAGTCGGGGGTAAAGTTCCACAGGGAGAAGAAAATCTCTAGCTGAACCGGGTAACAATTTGGGTGGAGAGAGAAGCCTCCTGGCCAGAACTCAGGGCAGGGTGTGAATCCAGCGTGTAGATTCCACAGGTGGGGGAAACAAGCCGTTTTCTTTCACAACTGGGAGTCGGGTAGCCTGGGCAAGTTTTCAAACTGGGCTTACCCACTGCCGGGAAACAGACTGGGGAGTGTTGCGGGGGGAGGGGCATTGTAGGAGTGAGACTGGCTCTTCAGTTTGCATGGGAGCTAGGTGAGGGCTGTGACTGTAGGCTTTCCCCCACTTCCCTGACTGCATGACTCAGGAGAGGCAGCCATAATCCTCCTAGGTACACAACTCCAATGACCTGGGAATCTCACCACCCCACCCCTCACCCCCACAGCAGCCACAGCAAGACCGACCCAAGCAGACTTTGAGCTCAGATACACCTAGCTCTATCCCCACCAGATGGTCCTTTCCTACCCACCCTGGTAGCAGAAGACAAAGGGCATATAATCTTAGGAGTTCCAGGGCACCACACATTGCCAGTCCCTCTCCATACTACCGCAGCTGATGCTCTCTGGAAAGCACCACCTCCTGGCAGGAGGCCAACCAGCACAAAAGTAGAGCATTAAACCACCAAAGCTAAGAACCCTCACCGAGTCCATTGCATGCCTCCCCCACTCCCCACCCCCTCCACTGGAACAGGTGCTGGTATCCATGGCTGAGAGACCCATAGACGGTTCACATCACAGGACTCTGTGCAGACAACCCCCAGTACCAGCCCAGAGTCAGGAGACTTGCTGGATGGCTAGATCCAGAAGAGAGACAACAATCACTGCAGTTTGGCTCACAGGAAGTCACATCCATAGGGAAAGGAGAAGAGTACTACATGAAGGGGACACCCCATGGGACAAAAGAATCTGAACAACAACATTTAGCCCTAGACCTTCCCTCTGACAGAGCCTACCCAAATGAGAGGGAATCAGAAAACCAACCCTGGTAATATGACAAAACAAGGCTCTTTGACACCCCCCAAAAAATCACACTAGTTCACCACCAATGGATTCAAACGAAGAAGAAATCCCTGATTTACCTGAAAAAGAATTCAGGAGGTTAGTTATTAAGTTAATCAGGGAGGCACCAGAGAAAGGACAAGCCCAATGTGAGGAAATCCAAAAAATGATACAAGAAGTGAAGGGAGAAATATTCAATGAAATAAAGAAAAAACAATAAAAAATTCAGGAAACATTGGACACACTCATAGAAATGCAAAATTCTCTAGAAAGTCTTGGCAATAGAATTGAACAAGTAGAAGAAAGAAATTGAGAGAACTTGAAGACAAGGTCTTTGAATTAACCCAGTTCAACAAAGACAAACAAAAAAGAGTAAGAAAATATGAACAAAGCCTCCAGGAAGTCTGGGATTGTGTTAAACGACCAAATCTAAGAATAATTGGTGTTCCTGAGGAAGAAGAGAACTCTACAATATTGGAAAACATATTTCAGGGAATAATGAAGAAAAATTTCCCTGACCTTGCTAGAGACTTAGACATCCAAATACAAGAAGCACAAAGAACACCTGAGAAATTCATTGCAAAAAGATCATCACCTAGGCACACTGTAATCAGGTTTTCCAAAGTCAACACATAGGAAAGAGAGCTGTGAGACAGAAGCAACAGGTAACCTATAAAGGGAAAGCTATCAGATTAACAGCAGATTTCTCAGCAGAAACCATACAAGCTAGAAGGGACTGGGGCCCTGTCTTCGGCCTCCTCAAACAAAACAGTTGTCAGCCAAGGAATTTTGTGTCCAGCAAAACTAAGCATCATATACGATGGAAAGATACAGTCTTTTTCAGACAAACAAATGCTAAGAGAATTTGCCACTACCAAGCCACCACTACAAGAACTGCTAAAAGGAGGTCTAAATATTGAAACAAATCCTGGAAACACATCAAAACAGAACCTCTTTAAAGCTTAAATCACATAGGACCTATAAAACAAAAATACAACTTAAAAAGCAAAAACAAAAACCAAAAAGCCAAAGTACACAGGCAACAAAGAGTGCAATGAATGCAACGGTACATCACATTTCAATACTAACATTGAATATAAATGGCTTAAATGCTCCACTTAAAAGATACAGAACTGTAGAATGTATAAGAACTCACCAACCAACTATCTGTCACCTTCAGGAGACTCTAATACATAAGAGCTCACATAAACTTAAAGTAAAGGGGTGAAAAAGTCATTTCATGCCAAATGGACACCAAAAGTGAGTGGGGTAGCTATTCTTACATCAGACAAAACAAACTTTAAAGCAACAGCAGTTAAAAGAGACACAGAGGGATATTATATAATGGTAGAAGGCCTTGTCTTACAGGAAAATATCACAATTCTAAACATATATGCACCTAACAGTGGAGCTCCCTAATTTATGAAACAATTACTAACAGACTCAAGAAATGAGATAGACAGCAACACAATAATAGTGGGGGACTTTAGTACTCCACTGAGAGCACTAGATAGGTCATCAAGACAGAAAATCAACAAAGAAACAATAGATTTAAACTATACCGTGGAACAAATGGACTCAACAGATATATACAGAACATTTCATCCAACAACTGCAGAATACACATTCTATTAAACAGTGCAAGGAACTTTCTCCAAGATAGATCATATGATAGGACATAAAACGAGTCTCCATAAATTTAAGGAAACTGAAATTATATCAAGTACTCTCTCAGACCACAGTGAAATAAAACTGGAAATTAACTCCAAAAGGAACCTTCCAAACCATGCAAATGCATGGAAATTAAGTAACCAGCTCCTCAAAAGAGCAATTGGCCAAAAATGAAATCAAGATGAAAATTTAAAAATTTCTTTGAACTAAACAACAACGACACAACCTACCAAAACCTCTGGGATACAACAAAGGTGGTGCTAAGAGGAAAGTTCATAGACCTAACCTCTTACATCTAAAAGGCTGAAAGAGCACAAACTGACATTCTAAGGTCACATCTCAAAGAACTAGAGAAACAAGAACAAACAAAACCCAACCCCAGCAGAGGTAAGGAAGTGCCCAAGATCAGAGCAGAACTAAATGAAATTGAAACAAACGAACAAAAAGAACAAAAGATAAATGAAACAAAAAGCTAATTCTTTGAAGAGATAAATAAAATTGGTAGGTCCTTACCAAGATTAACCAAAAAGAGAGAAAATCCAAATAACCTCACTAAGAACTGCAATAGGAGATATTACAACTGACACCACTGAAATACAAGAGATCATTTAAGGCTGCTATGAACACCTTGATGCATATAAACTAGAAAAGCAAGAGGAGATGGATAAATTCCTGCAAAAATGCAACATTCATAGTTTAAGGAATAATGAGATACCCTGAACAGACCAATAACAAATAGTGAGATTGAAATGGTCATTTAAAAATTACCAACAAAAAAATGTCCAGTGCCAGATTCACAGCAGAATCTTACTGGACATTCAAAGAAGAATTGATACCAATACTTTCAACAGTATTCCACAAGATAGAGAAAGAAGGCACCCTCCCTAATTCATTCTATGAAGCCAGCATCACCCTAATACTAAAACCAGGAAAGGACATAACCAAAAGAAAAAAACTACAGACAGGTATCATTGATGAACATAGATGCTAAAATTCTTAACAAAATACTAGTTAATCAAAGTCCAACAACATATCAAAAAGATAATCCACCATGATCAAAAGAGTTTCATACCAGGGATGCAGGGATGGTTTTACATATGCAAGTCAATAAATGTGATATACCACATAAAACAATTAAAAACAAAAAAATCACATGATCATCTCAATAGATGCAGAAAAAAACACTCGACAAATCTAGCATCCCGTTATGATTGAAACTTGCAGAAAAATCAGCATACAAGAGACATACCTCAATGTAATAAAAGTCACCCATGAGAAACACACAGCCAACATAACACTGAATGGGGAAAAGTTGAAAGCATTCCTCTGTTAACAGGAACAAGACAAGGATGCTCACCCTCACAACTCGTCTTCAACATAGTACTGGAAGTCCTAGCCAGAGCAATCAGGCAAGAGAAAGAAAGGGCATCCAAATGGGTAAAGAGGAAGTCAAACTGTCACTGTTTGCTGATGATATGTTCATTTACCTTGAAAACCCTAAAGACTCCTTCAGAAAGCTCCTGGAACTGATAAAATAATTCAGCAAAGTTTCCAGATACAAGATTAATGTACACAATTCAGTAGCTCTTCTATACACCAACAGCAACCAAGTGTAGAATCAAATCAAGAACTAAACCCCTTTTACAATAGCTGCAAAAAATAAAAATAAATAAAATACTTAGGAATATCCATAACCAAGGAGCTGAAAGATGTCTACAAGGAAAACTGCAAAAACACTGCTGAAAGAAATTATAGATGACACAAACAAATGGGAACACATCCCATGCTCACGGATGGGTAGAATCAATATTGTGAAAATGGCCACACTGCCAAAAGCAATCTACAAATTCAGTGCAATCCCCATCAAAATACCACCATCATTCTTCACAGAATTAGAAAGAACAATTCGAAAATTTACGTGGAACCACAAAAGAGCCCGCATAGCCAAAGCAAAGCTAAGCAAAAATAACAAATCTGGAGGCATCCCACTACCTGATTTCAAACTATACTATGAGACCATAGTCACCAAAACAATGTGGTATTGGTACAAAAATAGGCACATAGACCAAAGGAACAGAACAGAGAACCCAGAAATAAACCCAGATACTTATAGTCAACTGACCTTCAACAAAGCAAACAAAAACACAAAGCAGGGAATGGACACTCTTGTCAACAAATGGTGCTGGGATAATTGGCTAGCCACATGTAGGAGAATGAAACTGGATTCTCATCTCTCACCTTATATAAAAATCAGCTCAAGATGGATTAAAGACTTAAACATAAGACCTGAAACTATAAAAATTCTACAAGATAACATTGGGAAAACCCTTCTAAGTATTGGCTTAGGCAAGGATTTCATGACCAAGAACGCAAAAGTAAATGCAATAAAAACAAAGATAAAAAGCTGGGATCTTATTAAACTAAAAAGCTTTTGCACAGCAAAAGGAACGGTCAGCAGAGTAAACAGACAACCCACAGAGTGGGAGAAAATCTTCACAAATCTATACATCTGACAAAGGACTAATATCCAGAATCTATAATATACTCAAATCAGTAAGAAAAAAAATTATATCAAAATGTGGGCTAAGAAGATGAATAGACAGTTCTCAGAGGAAGATATTCAAATGGCCAACAAGTCATGTGAAAAAATGCTTAACATCACTAATGATCAGGGAAATGCAAATTAAAACCACTATGCAGTACCACCTTACTCCTGCAAGAATGGCCATAATCAGAAAATCAAAAGACAGTAGAGGTTGGCATGGATGTGGTGATCAGGGAACACTTCTACACTGCTGGTGGGAATGTAAACTAGTACAAGCCACTATGGAAAACAGTGTGGAGGTTCCTTAAATAACTAAAAGTAGAACTACCATTTGATCCAGCAATCTCACTACTGGGTATCTACCCACAGGAAAAGAAGTCATTATACGAAAAAGATACTTGCACACTCATGTTTATAGCAGCACAATTCACAATTGCAAAATTGTGTAACCAACCCAAATGCCCATTAATCTATGTGAGGATAAAGAAGTGATACACACACATACACACACACACACACACACACACACACACACACACACAAAATGGAATACTACTCAGCCATAAAAAGGAATGAATAATTAACAGCATTTGCAGTGACCGGGCTGAGACTGGGGACTTTTATTCTAAGTGAAGTAACTCAGGACTGAAAAAACAAATATCATATGTTCGTACTGATATGTGGGAGCTAAGCTATAAGGACACAAAGGCATAACAATGATACAATGGACTTTTGGGATTTGCGGGGAAGAGTGGGAGCAGGATGAGGAATAAAAGGAATAAATTTGGTGCAGTGTATACTGCTTGGGTGATGGGTGCACCAAAATCTCACAAATCAGCACTAAAGAACTTATGTAACCAAATACCACTTGCACCCCAATAATTTAGGGAAAAAAATAAAAATAAAAAAGAATTGAAGAAAGACAATGAGAATATAGTAGACATTCAGATGGAAATGAGGAATTAGTGAACAAAGATCATGTTAAATTTTGGGAGAATGAGAAGGCCAGGGGATCACATTGACAGCTAATTCTGAGTAGAGTGAACTTTGGCTTAGAGCATTCACAAAAGAAGGTACCAGTTGATGAGGGGACTCCTCTTCCAAACGCAATTCTCCAGAATCAGTAGTAATGGACAACGGAAGTAAGAAGAGGAATATTAGTCAAGGGTTTCGACTGAAGAGCTGCTTGCAAAACGATGTGTAGTTTGGTCTGCCTTTCATGTTATCACTCCTCTTCTCACTGCCTTGCTCCTCCTCTAAGTAATGACATTTGCCCTCAAGTAAACCTGGATAAATACTCTCCAAAGATATCAGTCAGTTAGCTCTAGCAGGGGCTGGAGTTCTCAGTGGGAAGCTAGTGAAAGTAGAAACAACCACCTTGTTTAATCTACTCTGCCCTGCCAGCCAGAGAATTAGTCTGCCCACATGAATAGAACTGGGCATTAGTTCACTCTTTCATAATAGTGACTGCAGACAATGAAGGAGATTATTATCATTTGAATTAACCAACTAGTCTTTTAAAACTCTATAAACAGAAAACCAATAATCATCAAGAAATTTAGAAAACTAACAGATGAGAGGGACCAAGATAAAGAAAACATCTGATTCTATAAGAGGCATAAGACATGCATTCATAAAATAGGAGTAGTCATGTAGGTTAAAAGAAAAATCAGAGGCAAGGAACAGCTCAGAACAATTAAAAAATACATTATCAAAATTTTTTAAATTTCATATAAAAGTTGGAGAAACATTTGACAAAATCTTTCAGAACATAGAGAAAACAGGAAATGAAGTAGAATATATTATAGGAAGCTTAAAAGACATTAACACCAATCTACAAGAACCAACAACCCTCTAATCGGGAGCTCTGGAAAGAACAGAGAAGTTGAGGAAGGATAGAAAGTAGCAAAGAAATTAAGAAGTATATTCCAGTGTTGAAGAAAGATAAAACTTCTCAGATTGAAGGGGCCCATTGGGTTATGGGCACGATGGATGAAGTGACATAAAATCCTAGGCAACTTCTCATAAGACGTCACTATGCCAAGAATTTAGAGATGATCAAAAAGCATCTAAAAAAAAAGAGAGACAAAACCAAACACAGTAAAAAATCTACAAAGAAATAATAAAACATTTGGCATGAGTCTTCCAGATAGTGACATAGGATTGTAGAAGACAATGGAACAATATCTTAACATTTTGAGGACAATGATTTTGGATTTAGAAGTCAATTCCCAGCCTAGCACCAGGCCTGCCTACCTGCAGAGCCTGGCACTGGTCCTGCCTTCCCTGATCTTGCCAGCTATCCCACCCAGAATCTCTGACCGGGCTGACTATTGAAAGACTTTCTCTGCTGAAGCCAGTTTTTTAAATATTGGAAGTGGTGCTTGTTTTTTCAAATGTGCAGACACAAATGTAAGGCTGCAAGTATCACAAAGAATCAGTGAAACATGACACCACCAAAGAAATGAAAATATTTTCAGTAACTGACCCTAGAGAAATGGAGATCTCTGAAGAGCCTAATGAAAAATACAAAATAATCATCTTAATGACGTCAATACCAGCCAAAGTGACAAATAAGAATAAGAAAAATAATTTAAAGAAAAAATGCAAGGTCTTGGTCATAAATTTTTTTAAGATGAAAAATTATTTGTGATTATGCAACAGTGAAATGAAAAAAGAAGATATTGGACAGAAGAAATGTAATACTAATGATTATAATGAGGATGAACCTTAGGATGATAACTATGTAGTAGTCTTAATATAGTCGTTGGGAATTGTGTTTGGTTGCTGGTGACAGTACTGACTGCAATGACTAAAACATGCAAATGTTTGTTTTTTTCATATTATGAGCAATGTTAAGATACTTGATTACTGGTATTGCATCAACAGTGCAAATTTCTTGTTCCCAAATGGCTTCTGCAGTTCTAGCTATCACACTGACATTCTAGGCTGAAATACTGAAGTAGGGGAATAGGCAGACAGAAGTACTTCCCTGTTTAGTTCTCAGAAACACCACTCAACAGCTTTTATCTAAATGTCATTGGCCAACTCTAGTTACAAGAGATTCTTTCCTGTTAGGAAAAAGGGGAGAATGAATTCAGTGGTAGCTAACTAGCAACCCCTGGAATATCTTGAAAGCATTTTAGTCCATTCAACAAATAGTATGACTATTACACTCAATGAGCTTTGATGGTGAAGAATGCATATATTCATTTTATAAATGAGAAATAGAAAGATTATTAGCAATTTAAGGGAGAATAACATTCTGTAGGTAAAATAAAAGCTTTAGTTAAATTACCTTTTGATTTCTACGATGTATTTGACTCTTCTAAGTTTTGTTTGCTTGTTTGTTCACAGAGTCAGAAAGGGGTATCTGCTTTTGCCAGATAGGTTAGGCAATGAAAGACAAAATGAAAAGATAGCTGTGGTCACTTTAGACAAATGGGTTACTCAAGAGAAGGAATTAGAGAAAAGGAAGATCAAACATGTCTCAGGTCATTTGGTCCCCTTTCAAACTGTACAGTGCTTCTGCTTTCTGGAGCTTTGAACTATATCATGCGGATGCATGCTGGGCATTAAAGGATTTTCCTGCCTCCCTAATATTACTTCTCGTTCTGATATAGTTCATCCATTGAAAATTGGGGGCTTATTTTCTATTTCAGGTACAAATTTACCTTTCCCAATTTAATCCCATTAGTTTTCATTATACCATTCAAATTGCCTCTATAATTTCCATCTCATTAGAATTTTTAAATTTCTGTAGACAGTTTGCATAGCAGCTTCTTAGTCATTAGTCAGATGCACCTGTTATCTCTTCTTTGATCTTTTTACTAAAGTAAATTCTTGCAGTCACTCAATCCCAATGGTTTTATAGATCCTTTTCTTTTCTATTTCCTTTCAAATATCTACATTTTCTTGAGCGCAGCACATCAAGATTCCTTCTCCCATTATAGTGGTCAGAATTTTTTAAAATATAGTACAGATTAGTGCTTATGTTCATGTATCACCTGTGACATGTGGGATACTAAAGCTGATGTTTATGCTTTGAAGTGGGCAAAGGGATATTTGACTAGATGATCTTAAAATTAACTTTTAATCCTGTGATTTTATAATTTTCTTCAAAGATGACAAATTAGTTTTCATTTATAAATTGTGCAGCAAAGCAGTGATCTATCAAAAGAATTGAAAATGTCAAATGCCAATCTTTTCCAGCATACTCTTCCAATCTTTATAAGTGTGAAAATATGTTTTTTGAATGGTGTGCATAGTGTTTATGGATTATGTTGTATTTTTCTTCCATCAGTGGCTACTATTTTGTATAGAAATTCCCATGTAACCTACTATTCGCCTTCTTGTCATTTAAGAGTTAGGTATGCATCTTTTGCATTACTATATCACAGCTTGTCTAACTATTTGAATATGCAACTCTTAAAAGCCATTTTCCCAGAGTTATAAAATGACAACAATATATGGCAGGTGACTGATTCATTAAATTGAGAAATAAACTTGATTTTAGTACTAAATTTACCACTAATAATTCATGGAATGCCTGTAGAATACAGAAATGTCATTTTATAGTCTTAAATTATTTTTTATTTTAGAAAAACACATATGAATTGCATGATTCACTGTCTTGCAATGCTGTGTTTCTATAGTTTATCCATTGTTGCCTTTTAAATTTAATATTTTAATGTTTCTGTAAAGTACAATGTTTTTACTGTATATCCCTTTGTGTAAAAACTAAGTTTACACATAATTTTTCTTTCTGTCCAGCCTCAAGGGAGCATTTAAAACACATAGAAATTCTGCTCTTAGATACACCGCTGCAGTTTCCAGTGGCAAATATTTCTGAAGCATGCTTCTAGTTCTTACAATGATGGTTCCTAAATAAAAGTGTTTGCAACTTGTCTTTTGTGATAACACAATGTTACTGGGCAAAAAAATAGGTCTCTTTCCAAAATTAAAGTTGCCTTTGGCGTGTGTAATTTTGTAAAATGTGCCCTTTCCATTGATAGGCACCAATAAATTTCTGAAAGCATAGAGCAAAGGAATAATGTAACTGTGTGTGGGAGAAGCAAATCGTTTGGAAAAGTTGAATATTATAGATCAAAAGTTTGGACTCCTTTACCCAGGAAGTGTGTTATGCTTACTAACAAGATAGGGAAGTGTGCTCTGGGCCCAACATGAGCTTAATATGTGTATATCTGTATGTAAGGTCAAGTCTAGTGTATAACAACAGAGACTCGGCCTGGAAGGAATTGCTAAGTAGCAGGAAAAAATGGAAAGGTAACGTGGCAGACATAACAATAAAATTTAATTTTAGTATTTTGTTTGAGCAGGCAACAGCAGAGGAGGTTCTGGAATCAAATTCATTTTTTTAAAATAATGATATTGCTATTACCAAATAGAAAATGTCAACATTAGGCAGAAATTGTGCCATATGCCTGATAGAGAATCATTTTGATCTTCTCAATGTCCTATTGAAGTAAGTGTTGTCATCAGGCTCATGGTCATGACAAAATTGAGGCACAGAGAGATTAAGTTACTTGTTTAGGTTCACTCAACTAGTATGTGGTAGAATATTCTGACTCATTTTTTTTTTTTTTTTTTTTTTTTGAGAAGGAGTCTCGCTCTGTCACCCAGGCTGGAGTGCAGTGGCCAGATCTCAGCTCACTGCAAACTCCGCCTCCCGGGTTTACGCCATTCTCCTGCCTCAGCCTCCCGAGTAGCTGGGACTACAGGCGCCCGCCACCTCGCCCGGCTAGTTTTTTGTATTTTTTTAGTAGAGACGGGGTTTCACCGTGTTAGCCAGGATGGTCTTGATCTCCTGACCTCGTGATCCGCCCGCCTCGGCCTCCCAAAGTGCTGGGATTACAGGCTTGAGCCACCGCGCCCGGCCTATTCTGACTCATTTTTAATTCTAGTTGTCTTGGTCTCTGATTTCCCAAATTTGTGCTTTTCAGTGGGGCACGTAAAAAACAAGTATGAGCTTATTTTGTACTTGAGAAAATAACAAATTCATTGATTGAAAGGAAATAAAACATTCCCTTTAAATGTCCTAGGAGGCTAAGACTAGTTTGTAGTCAACTAGCAGTCCCTGGCTATAGAGGAGCATGTCAGGACCTATATCACAGCTTTTCTTTTTCCTAATACAGTGAAGTGCTGGGGTAATCTCAGGAATCAGGTTTGCTAGATCTTGAGTGTACACTATATACTGGGTGAACTTTCTGAAGTTCCATTTTCACTTATGTGACTAGAATTAACATGAACTTGATCACAGTTAAGATAAATGTAAAATGATGATAATAATAATGAAGATGCTACCAACAAGTAATGTTTTACAATACTTTTCTATTTGTAAAGCCCTCTCTCATATATAATGTTGTTTGATTTTCTCTATAACTCTTGCAAGTAGGTATTTGTATCAAACCACAATCTGCATTTTACAGATGAGATCAATGGGGCTCATAGATGGTCAAATATAAATTTTGATTTGATATTTTAAAAACAACTGCAACACCAACAATCTAATTTACAGGAAGACTGGGTGTGACTCAGGGCTTATTCAGTGAAGACAACTATCAAGAATGTTTTAAAATTCAAATGAACACTTTTGAGTGCTCCAGCTAGGCCAAGATAATTATAACCTTTCAACACAGGCCAAAGTTAACAGTTGTGCTTAATATTTTTTTTCCTATACTTAAACTGTGATAATTGAACATGTATTAAGCTGATAAGCCAGATGTAGTCCCCTTAAAACTGAACCAGCTAAAGGGAAACTGAAGGTTCAAAATTGTGAAAAGTAAAAATAGAATAAAATAAGAAGCCAAAGAAAAGAGTAGTGCAGTTGGTAGAAAACTTCTCTAATTGCCTGGGTATTGTTTGTACCAGGCTTAAGAAAGATGCAGGGTAACGCATATTGAGAAAAAAAGAATAAGACATACATACCCTAAATGTCAATGCTTCTTAATTTTCTGATCGTTTTTGTCTTGTCTCCAATTTTCTACCCAGTTACCCTTGAAAATCAAATTTAAATCCTAGGTGTCCATCAACAGATGAATAGATTTTAAAAAGTGACGTATGTATACAACAGAATAATATTCAGCCTTAAAGAAGGAAATCTTGACATTTGAGACAACATAGATAAACCTGGAGGACATTACGCTAGGTGAAATAAGCCAGACACAGAAAGACAAATACTGCGTGATCTCATTGATATGTAGAATCTAAACATTTGATATCATAGAAGCAAATAGTAGGATGATGGTTATTAGCCACTGGTGAAGTGGGGTACATGCATTGGGGAAGAGACTGGGGAAGTGTTAGTCCAAGTGTACAAGTTTCAGTTAGATAAGAGGAATAAATTCAAGAGATCTGTTGTAAAACATGGTTACTATAGACAATAACAATGCATTTTACTATTGACAACTTCTAAAAGTGTAGATTTTAAGTGTTCTTACCACAATATAAACATAAGAATATGAGGTAATACATAAGTTTATTAACTCAATTTAGCCATTCTTCATTGTATACATAGAAGAAAACATCACAATGTACCCCATAAATGTATACAACTATGATTTATCATTTAAAAATATATTAAAAAGCTATTTTAAACAATAAATATTGAAAATCTGTGGAAAAAAAGACATAAATACTACAGTGAAGAACCATGTAAGACTAAATGGTACACTGTAACAACATTAGTACATAACAGCAGGGTTCAGGGAGGAGCCACTTCATGTAATTGAAACAAAGTCAGAGATATAAGCCTCACTTCTGCCATGTCATCATTCATGAACAAAGAGAAAGGCATCTACCAAGATCCTTTGACTACTATAGCAAAGCATTCCCTAGATCTCTTCCTTTGTCTGTTTCTTCACTGTTTCAGTGACTTTTTATTCACCCACGCTCTAAATGTCAGTGCCCCTTAATGTTCTGATCTTGCTTGTCTTATATCTAATCCTCTACCCATTTACCCTGGAAAATCAAATTTAAAGCCAAGGATTACATTATAAATATTTTCCAAATCTCTATTCCTAATCTCCAAGTCTATATTTTTCACTGTCTGTGTATTTTTTATCTCAAAATGTTGAAAACAGGACTTAAAGTTCCAGGCTAAAATATTCAGAGTCATCTTTTATTCATTTCTGCCTTGCCACCTAGCCATTTAATTCTGTTGCTTCTACTTCCAAAGTATCTTTTCTGTCCATCTTCTCCTCACCATTTCCACCAGTAATGTTCTATTGTAGGCCATTGCTATTATTTTTTTATAACTATTACAATGCCCTCGCTTACCTGTCTGAATTCTGAATTCAGGCTCTCCAATGATCTTGTACACTGATACTCACTTCATAGGCTTAAAGCTATGTCCCTGGAACTGTGTTTTAAATACTGACAATTTTGAGGAATGTTAATAAAAGAAATTTTTTAATGGGAATTGTGATGAAATGTTATTAGGAAATGCTGGGTTAAACAAACTAAGATATGTCTCTTTATTATAGGACTTTTCAGAGCCTACAGCATGTTAATTTACTTTATGAAAATTCCATATGAAATTTACATGTGGGAAAATAATTTTATTTGCCTTTTTTGTTATATTTCAGGAATGGGCACACAATGTCCATCAAACAGAAGTTGCTTAGTAAATATAGTTTGAATGGAAAAAAAAAATGACAAATTGTAAACAGCACTTTCGCTTTTGCCTAAATGTAACAGTTTATCAAGTTACATTTCAAGGGAGTAATGTTTATGAATATTTTTCTGTGAAACGTTGGTCCAAAGTTCGGTTTCTCAACCTCAGCACATACTGTTTTGGGCTAGAAAATTCTTTATGGGAAGGAACCTACCCTGTACATTGTGGAATATTTAGCAGTCATGTTGACCTCCACCTACTAGATGCCAGTAGCACCAACACTCCCATTTGTGACAGCCAGAAATATCTTCAGACATTTCCAAATGTCTCTGAGGTGTGGGTGAGGGGACAAGGAGGGCAATATCATCCCTACTTAAGAACCAGTGGTTTAAAGTATAGTCTGGGCTTATTATTCTTTAGTTAAAAATTTTTCACAACCTTTTTATTGTCCATGGAATTATGCCCAAGTTTCCTAGAATAATATTCAAGTTTCCATTTTGTCCCCAATCCTACAGGCACTTGCTCACACAAAAACATCCATATATATATATATATATATATATATATATATATATATATATATACACACACACACACATATACTTCCAGTCTACTGTAGGAATTTATCACACATATCTTCAGTTCCTCCTTCTCTATCCCATACCTCCAGATTGTCAAGTGTTCATTTGAATATTTTTTTCTTTAATAATATGTATTACTCAAAGTTTCCTTTGTTATCCCTCCATAGTCCTGATTTCACCTGAGTATAAACATTTGGAGGAACACTGCACAATGTACCCTGGATCTTATATTCCATTAGGGGATCTCTGCCAATTTTCATATATGACCCAGAAATGTAATTCATTAATCAATATATGAACAGTTATTGAATATCTACTATGTGCTAAGCACTGTGCAGTCTGCTGGGATTGCAACAAGTACTGAAATACATTCCCTACTTTCAAGGAATTTGCATACTAGTGATTTATGAACTGAGATAAGTGCTATAACAGAGGCAAACACCAAAAGGCAAAGAGGTGAAGGAGAAGAACAATTAAATTTGTGTGAGAAGCTCTTGGCGGATAGTGTAGTGTGTGGGAGATTGGTCAGAAGTTGTGGGAAAAACTATAGGGGAAGGACATAAACCTTCCAAAAGGTCAGAAGATTCTGCAGAGCCCCAGAGGAGAACAGCAGAAGGCAGCTGTTCTATAACCCTGAGGCAGAGGGCAAGCAGTAGGTACAAGGGAGTGTGGGGTAATTTATCTGAAACTAGCTTGTTTACTTATGTTGACCAGGAACTGACCTTTGATCATCTGCACACCTGAAAGGGGAACAATAAATGTTAATTACCTACAGGTTGTGTTGGCTCCAGGTTTTCAGCATTGTGCCTGCACTGAATAAAAACAAAGCAGCTCCAGCTTCTCGGAGCTGCTCTCAGACCACTAGATCCAGGCAGTCGTCTACCTGCTCTTACACTGTATACCTGTCTCTGAGTACTGATTTCATCCGTCGGCCAGGGTCTGCAGCACAGACCTGGCAATAGAGGTAGCAAGTATGAGTCATGAAAATGAGTAAGTGCCAATCTGAGCACCTCAAAGAGTGATCACTCATATTAGGCCTAGTGAAGAGCAAATCCACCAGTATGAAGGCAGAATTGTGTTTTAGACAGTTGCTGTTGTTCAATGTTTTCTACGTTTGGTCCCTGCAGTATTTCCCTCCTATAGTAAGAAAGAAAATTTCACCAAGGATTTTCACCCAGGCATGTCTTTTTTTTTTTTCTTTCTTCTTTTTTTTTTTTTGAGATGGAGTCTTGCTCAGTCGCCCAGGCTGGAGTGCAGTGGCACGATCTCGGCTCACTGCAAGCTCCGCCTCCCGGGTTCACGCCATTGTCCTGCCTCAGCCTCCCAAGTAGCTGGGACTACAGGCGCCCGCCACTACGCCCGGCTATTTTTTTTGTATTTTTAGTAGAGACGGGGTTTCACCGTGTTAGCCAGGATGGTCTCGATCTCCTGACCTCGTGATCCGCCCATCTCACCCTCCCAAAGTGCTGGGATTACAGGTGTGAGCCACCGTGCCCGGCCACCCAGGCATGTCTTTTCACTCATCCATAATTCTTGCCTTTATGCTTAATAACATTGGACAGAACATTCAGATACATTGCAAGAACATGGTTCAAGGGGATCCTATGGGAACAGTGGAAGGGGAGTAGGAGTGCAGGTAGCAATAATCAGGACAGAATCTAGTCATTGTTCCCCCCCCAAAAAATGTGTTCTGGCCACCACACAAAGCAACTTTCACCTCCTGTTCTCCTAGATGAGATTTTCAGCTCAGGCAAAACAAATCAACTCATGATATTTGAACAAAAGAAAGTGTTAAATATATCAGGGTAGATGTAAAGGTTAAACACACACACACACACCAACAACAACAAGGATTTTTTTTTTTTACCCCTACATTGAAGCAAAGTCCATTAGCAGATATTTCCACAATGGAAGAAATTTTCAAATGCTTTTTAAATATCATGTCAGTGATAACTGCAAATGCATATTTTACCTGAATAAATTATTCAATGAAGTAATGGAAGCTATATGGCCAAAGCAAATGAAACATAGAATTTATCAAGCAGTCCTTACTGTATTTTCTGTATTTTCATTATGTTTTCTCCAAAATGTTTAAAATTAGATTTGTACTTGCCAGAATTTTGCTTAGCTTAATTATGTGCAGAAAGGAATTTGACAAATCTATTTAAGACAAGTCTTGGTCTAAAGGAAATGAAGTTCTGGATTCAGAGATAAATGGGATTTTGGTATCTGCTGCTTTTATTTTTTTTTTTTTATCAGAGATCGTCTCCAGTATCTGCTACTGAGAGCTATATATTGGCTGTGGATGCCACAGGGATTTCATCTTATGAGAAGATTCTGAGATATTAATAGTAGCTCCCAGGAATTCTGTGAAGATAAGGAAAGAAGGTCAAGTTTGATTAGTGATGTCTGTCCTGGGTGCAGCCTTGGGAGCAGTGGTATGCAAGCCAGATAACCATGACAGACAGCTTTGTTTTCTCAATCTAGGGACTAAACTCTAAGCCCCTTTAGCTCCTTTGTCCATTTTCCAACATGATGATTAAAATTATCAACCTATTTGTCTTGATTTATTATTTCAAATTATAGAAAAAATAACTGAAAAAATCTGTTTTAAAACACAAAGATAGTCTATAGTCCCATAACTCTATCTTCTAAATGTATACATTTCTTTTTAGTATTAGTCTGCATTTCAATATTTTTACAGTTGTATATGTATCATTTTCTATGCTACATTTTAATATAAATTTATATCATAAATGTTTCCATTTTTACCAAATAGTCTTTCAAACTATTGTTTAAGTGATTTATTTTCCACTTTCTGTTTGATTGTTTTGTCAATAGCTAGGCCTACCTAAAGAAATTTTAGGACAGTTTTACTTAGAATCTTAACTAAGCACATATCAATTTTCCTTCAGTGTTTATAACTTCAGTTTGTTTCTGAAAATAAATGATGTTTTAATAAAGTATTTAAAGAGAAAAATATTTTACGTAGTCTTAATTCTGAATACACACACACACACTATATATATAGATATATATATATCTATATATATATAAATTTTTTTCTTTTCCTTTTTTTTTCTTTTTTTTTTTTTGAGATGGAGTTTCACTCTTGTTGCCCAGGCTGGAGTGCAATGGCATGATCTCTGCTCACCGCAACCTCCGCCTCCTGGGTTCAAGTGATTCTCCTGCCTCAGCCTCCCAAGTAGCTGGGATTACAGGCATGCACCACCACGCCCGGCTAATTTAGTATTTTTAGTAGAGATCGGGTTTCTCCATGTTGGTCAGGCTGGTCTCAAACTCCTGACCTCAGGTGATCTGCCCACCTCAGCCTCCCAAAGTGCTGGGATTATAGGCGGGAGCCACCACGCCCTGCAATAATATATTTCTAACAATGATTTGGGCAAATAGCTAATGGCATTTTCATTTTCAGAATTTATTAGCCTCTCTGAACAGAGAAAACATAATGTCAGCATTTACAGGTGTTCTGTTTGTCCTGAACTCTAATACCTCCTTCAGATAAACCTAAACAAATGTCATCCATGCAGAACTCTCAGCCTTAAGATATATTTGGACAATTCCTTCTTCCAAACCAACTCTGGCAGTCCTGAACTTCCATAATCCAGCATGAATTTTCCATTCCCACTGGCTCCTGCTGCTTCCCTATATGAATTATTCACTCTTGCTAAACAAGTCTACTCAATGTACTCTGAACACTCAATGTTTGCCCATCTTTACTGCTTCTGCTTATGCTACTTTGCCTGCCTTGGAATCTTCCCTGTTCTGCTAGGCTTGTGAAAATCTCAACCTGTGCTTAAAACAGCAACGTCTCCAGGAAATTTTCCCTGACTAACCTAACTCTTAGAGATTGCTCTCTTCTCTTAATTGCCTCACTAGGAACTTAACTTGGTTACTGTTAAGTTTTATTATTATTATTTTTTACTAGGTCACATTCTCAAGGGCAAAAACTACAAATCCTTGCACTGATCTATGTTAAATTAGTGACTTGCTATCAGTGAACCTCAAACTCGCAATTAGTATCAATGATTATACTTCCTGCCATAGCCCAGTAAGGCATTTTTTAATCAACCATTATGCATGTGTCTGAAGCTTCGTAGACCATCATTCTTTTACTTTGGATGGATTGTAACACTTCCTATGCAGAAGTACGCTTGTCGCATCTGCATTAGCTGTTTTGTTAGCACTCTGGGAAATGTTAGTCTTTCACTACCCAGAAGCTGAACAGAGCAAACTCTGTTTTCTTCCTTGCCTTGTAATGAGTGATCTGTTTCCAGTAAAATGTCAGCATTCTCAGGCAGTTTAACATCTGTTATGATGGCAATGGGCTAATGTCACCCACAGCAACTATAACCATCAAATGGGTAGCAGCCGTGATTCTGCCAACTGCAGATAAAATTTACTGAAATTAATAGAACTTAAAGGTACTGCCAGCAATTTAGGGCTCAACAATTAGTTTTAGACCTATCTCCCCAGGGAAACTTCCCCTAACTCATAGGATTTTCTCTTTCTTCCCATGAGAAAGATGTAAATTTCTCATCTGTAAAAATCTTCCATATAGATTTCCATTTTTTACTTTTTTACACTGCCCCACACTCAGCTACAGCTTTTTGCTCACTATCGGAATGGGTATTGGACGTGAATGTGAGGTTTGTGTGACTGCTGCTGAGGTTGACTGACTTGAGTCAGGAAGATGTAGGGGAGTGCTCATCTCTCTTTTTCTCAGAAAAGCATGGATTTGACTGCTGGAAACCATATCCATGAACACTTTGCCATGTAGCTCTCCTTCTCACTGTTTTACAAGTTTCACTGGAAGAACTAATTTGTTCCCAAGTCCTTGTACTTCTCTGCACCAACATTCTTGGTGGGACGTGGCAGGACATGAGATGCAGTACTTGAAACAATGACTTTTAAAAATGGAGGAAATAGCTAACTTATTCAGTGCCCCTTCTTTATCATATTTAAAAGCTGAATAATGTCTCATTGAAAAATATTTTATTATTCTATGTCCTTATTGACTATTTTCTCATCAAATCAGTATGGAAATTAACAATGGAGGTTTCACTGAAAAAAAGACAAGTTGTAAGACAAGAAGACAAGTTGTAGCTCCTGGCCGTAGGTTTTTTAAAATTTTAAATTTATTTTAGACGCAGGGGTACATGTGCATGTTTGTTACATGGTTATATTGCTTAATTGTGGGGACTGGGTTTCTATTGACTCACAAAATGAAGGGGTTGAAATAGATCTCACAGATTCTTTTCTATCATTATATATACCGTAATGGAGAATTTAAGTATAAGCAAGTTTTCATTGTGAGTTATAGAATAATCAAGAAAGAAAGAAATCTGGGACTTTTCTGTACACTGTGCATTGGTATATCTGAAACATACTACTTTAGCATTTTTGCTTGGTAACCTTGCCATGGTGATATCTTGTTTAAGTTCTCAAGGCTATGATGTATTAGTATTTGTAAATTAATACATAACAAGAATGGTTTTAATTGGTTGAGTTGCATTCTGGGAAAAAGGTGAAAAAAATGACGGTATTCAGATAGAGCCAGATGGCCAAGAGATGTACAGCATCTGGCGTCTTTATTAGAAACCATAGGCCTTAAGTTAGATACATCCACATATGAAGTCTACAACTTATATGCTATTACATAATTATTGAATCCTTTCATAATATCATGATTAATTGGAATGCAAATAGAAAAGTCATAAAAACTAACAACATTAAAAGTATTTTGCATAGCAATACCAATTATTTAAACTGAATGACAGAAATGAGTATGTAAGAATTTAATTTTCATGCAGGTCCTGGGCTGATTTATATTTATTTCCAAATTCAGCATGTAGGAACTGGTTTGGGTTATTTAATTGGGAAAACAAAAAAGAAAACCTGGAAAGGAGATGAACAAAGTAGAGTTTGGGAAATGTTATGCTATAAATTATGTTTACAAATAAGCATTTCAGCAAGATTTTGTTACTGTTTATAATTATTTTTATGTCATATGGCTAGAAGTAAACTTTGGCTAACGTTTGCCTTTCATTAGACATTAATGGCATCAACTGACAGTGTGTTGGATGCCTCATGTATAAGTTTTATGTGCAGAAAGTCAAAATCGTTTTGCTGTTTCTGTATGGTCAAAGAGAGTTAATACAGATTTTTTTTAATCAAAAATATTCACACATATAAAAGGGTCCTTTTCATAGAAATCCAGTGACCTTTTTCTCAAGTAATATTCAGAATTTTTACATAATCTTTGCAATGATAGAGTCATTATGCCCTTAACCAGGGTTTTAAACCCAGTTTTTCAAAAGTTACAATGTCCGTACACCTTATTTTTTTGTTTGTTTGTTTAATGGTGAAACAGAACATGATAAAAACATGATGACAAGCTTTGTCATGTATTTATGAAGTAGTCCTAGTTTTGTCAGATGAGAGAAATGAGTGAGAAAAGGATTAAGCAGCTTACCTCTGGCCATGCAATTGTAGGTAGCAGAATCAGAACCCTATATCTGATTTGTCTGACTTCAATCATGGTGCTTTTTCTGCTACTATATGTGGCCATGTGTTCATGGAACTCGTATTTTAAAACATTTTAATAGCTCAGTAAAATATTATACTGTCTGATTTATTATTTGATAAACTGACCAGTTTGAAATTTGTATTGACCCAGCTTCCTTTCATAAATCCCGAATGAAAGCCATATTCAGATCTAGACCTATCTAAACTGGCTGTCTGTACTAGTCAGATGAATAAACTGCCATTTTAACCTTCTTGAGGTTTTACTCTGTGACCTGACCTAAGTGATTCATTGTTCTTCTATCAGCTTGTCATGATTCAAGGTTAAATAACCTCAAATGATGACCTGGACAAATGTGTTCCGGCTTCATCTCTTTATTGGGTATCCATTCCAAAGATGCTGTTGAACTTCATAAAATCCTTGGAAACATTTTAAATTCTCAAAATATAAACCAAATATAAGATGTTCTTGTGATGGAAAATTACTACGTTTCCTAAAGCCATAGCAGAGTTCACATCCATATTAGTTCTTGAGTCATATTTCTGAATCGAGGCCTCCAAGTAGTTTAAGTCACTAAAATAATAGACAATACTTCCCTCAGGATTCTGCATGCAAAACATACAGGATTCATTGACTCATTCATCAAGCAATACAATTTTTTTTCAGGGCCTACTATGTAGGACTTTCTTGATCAACCATCATCTTTGTTATCTTGTTTCCATTGAATTAATTCAAGTCAGGATTGTTTCATTGTCCTATGTGTGTTACCTCTGTTTCATGACAAATCATCCTGGATGTAGTGCTCAGCCCTTTTCATGATTTCTTCAAAATGAGCAAAGAAAACACAAAGAGATGCGGCATTTTTCTGTGAACATCAGACTTCACCGAAGGTTGTATGAGGTGCAGATATTTTACCTTTCAAGTGTGGAGATAACTTAGAATATTGGTTATCCATGTTCTTAAGAAAAGTCCATGCACCATTGCTACAACTTGAGTTCTGCCTTCTCCTCTGGCCTTCCCAGTTGTATTTGTTGATCATGCATTCTTGTCTCGATGTAATACAGAATAAGAATGCTTTCATCAGCCTCCACTGTCGTTGTTCCTGTCCCACCATTGCATATCCCTTTACTGGCCTTATACAGAAGGACCTTCATTTTAAAAGGTCCTGCCCCCTTAAAAGTAGCTGTAACCATTCTCCTTCTCCATTGTGCCTGCTCACTTCCCTCAAGGGCTGTGCACTTTCAAATGCTAGAAATTTTATTCCATTTTTTAAAGTCTCAGTACTTAGCATCATGCTTGGGATGTACCAGCACATAACCAATTTTTCTTCTTTCAATAAATAGACTGTGTGCTTTGATGGTTTATAGACTTACTCTTTTTCACATTTATTCTAATAGAAAACTTTCATGTAGCTGTATTGATGTGTATATAGCAGTTACTATGTGTCTGGTGATGTTCTCAGTGTTCTACATGAATTAGCGCACTTAATTCTCAGGACAAACTAATGAAGTAGTTGCTTTTACCAGCTGCATTTTACAGACAAGGAAACTAGCAAAGAGAGTTGGGTAACTTGTGCTAGACTGCACAGTTAGTATGCACCAATTGGATTTGAACTTATGCCACTGAGTTCTGGAGTTCATGCTCTTAAGTACTAGATTATACTTGCTGTCTATGCTACAATCATGAAAATTATCACTGAAGTCTATTTATAATTTTATGAGCCTGGTATGCCCAGTATGTCCAATTCTTATGATAAGGAAATTAAGCACACTGCATCCAAGTATACATGTTTGGGTAAATGAAAGTTTTTTGCTTGTGTGTTGGTTGTTATTTTTTCTTTGCAAAGAAAGAATAGTTTATATGAAAAGGACTATGAAAACCATGTATTGTAATCTCTTTCAATTCAGCTAATGTGAATGAACTGCCTTCCGTTTGACAAGAAAGTCCACTTGCGTTATCTCATTGAATGTGTGCAACAAACACATGCCTTACCTGCAATATTATTGTTAGTTTGGGGGCTCTTGTCATCCTAGAGTGTGTTAATAGTACTGTCACATGGAGGCAAGAGCATTTTATATCTCTCCTCTGGGGCGTGATATTATCACTAAGCAGAAAGGTAGTAGTTTTATCATGAATTAAGACAGAAGAAAAAAAGTAGAAAATCTGAGCTTATGGCTCCATTTGGAATTGATGTTTCTTTCTTTCTAAAGTAAATGTATGTCAGTTCTTCACTCCATCATTTTTACAGAGGAGTTGCACAGTATGGTGGTTAAGAGTGTGGCTCCTGGACCTAGACTGCCTGGTGTGAATCTTAATGCAGCTTCACTGGCTGTGTGACCTTGGGCATGTTATGTAGTCTCTCTATGCCACAGTTTTCTCAGCTGCAAAATGAGGATAGTAATAAGGCCAATCTCACACGACTGCTTTTGAGAATTAAGGAATTTAATATATGCAGAGGTTTTAGAATAAAGTCTGAAAGGAGCAAGTGCTTAAGTGTTAGTGGAATGAATTAAATATACCTTCTCTCAGAAATCTTTCTAGATAGTTCTAAATCTTCAATGGTTCCAGAATATATGTATTAAGTAATGATATTATGAACTCAGATTCTCTTTTCATAATTAAAAAAAATGTTTTGATGTGTAAATTCAAGGACTAATAAATGTAGGCCTTGTTTTATCTTGAAAATGAAAGCAGATATTTTGGGATTAACAGTCAAGAACAGTTGGCACAAACACAGAACTTTTAAAATTTAAGTATGAATGTATTTTAAAAGCACCAATTCCCCCCCAAATTTTATCTTTTCTTTGGAAGGTGGAAGGTTGAGGTTCTAATTTAAGTAAACATTCAAAAAGGGAAAAATTAGGGGAAAAAGTTTATTTCCCCAGCTGGGAAATGTCTGCAGATATAGTGAATACTTAGTCAGCAGATCTCTATTTTTATTCAAGCAACTTGCCAAGAAATACAGTGGCTGCAGTTTTCTCTCCTCTCTAACGTAAACTGCAGCTCAGCTAGGAATACTGAAAATGGATGCCCATCCTTTAATGTGCCTGAGTGGGCGACCGGTAGCACGTAGGTCAGCAAATTCTCCTCCTGCTCTCTACTGTGGGAATTGGCCCAGTTAACAAAGGCAAACTAGGTTAGGTCTGGGTTGACAATCTACTGTTACTATTTGAGTGTGCTTCATGAACCACAAATCTGAGCTGTCTTGCAAAAACCAGTATGCAATATTCTGGTTTCCTATTTGTCTTGGAAAGCAGTCATGTCCATCAATTTTTTTTCCTGTGGGATCCAAGAGTTTAAAGCCTTACAATGTGATGATGAGCACTTCATAGTTTACATGATGATTTTATGTACATAGTCTGTTACCTACCTTCATACTTTTCTCACATTGTCTGACCACCAGGAACAGCTTTGGCTTTCCCTCTATATTTTTTATTTCCAAATCCTAGCAGTCCTTGAGGCCCTGAAGCTAATGTTAGCCCATCCATCAAGCCACTATGGATAGCTCTGTCGGGAAGTAATCATTTCTTTCCCTGAACTTCTGAAGTGTTTCATCTGCACCTGCTTTAGCACATGGTCACTTTCTACCATGCATTCTACCAGTTTATATTATGTGTTTGTTTTATCTCCTCTATTAGATTATAATCTTCTGGAGGGCATGTCCACATCATCTTGATATTATACGCTGTGTATTGAATGATGCCCATCATGTAGTAGGTATATAATGGATATTGACCAATGAACATATAAACAACAAATCATTTAATCCTGACAACAACCTAGGAATAGATGTTATTCCAGTTATAAATGAATGAGAACAATAATAACTATGGTTAACATTAATTGTTTAGAATGTACTAAGCCCTGGTCTATATGTTTTGTGCGTGTCATCCCATCTAATCCTCATAACAATTTTATGAACTGGATACTATTAATATCATCGTATATCATTCATATACAAACGAAGTGATAGAGGCACATAGCAGTCATGTAAGTTGGAGAAAGAGCAATTTATAGAGCCAACATTTGAACTTTGGGCAGCTGGTTCTAGATCCTTTCTTTTGATTATAAGCATGCTATAATATTATATGCATGCTTTCATAGCACGTCAGTATAAAAATTTTGATTTAAACTCAGGACTTCTGTTTGCAAGTCCAGTACATTTGCTACTGTAAAGGCCTAGTACCATGATCATTGTAGATAGTTCAACTATAACACTACTAAACCCTCCTCTCCAGTTTCTACTACCTACAACTGGATCTCCTGCTTTTATAGGTCAGTCCTTTCCTGGTCCACTTTTAACCTTTCTAAACCAAGTCATGTCATAATCTAGAATATAAAAGTATAGGATGCCATCGAATTATAAAGTTAATATTTGGGGACTAAAATAAAATGCATGGTGTGCATGTCCAGGAAACTGAGAGCTTCATAGCCTACCCCAGACTCTAACTTTTATTTGAAAAGTCCCACAGGTCCAGATCAGTCAGGACAGTTTAGTACCACCAACCCAGTTGAGTAGTTGAATGGTTCTCAACCTTGGCTATATATCAGGATGGTCTGCAAAATGTGTTAAAATACAGATTCCTGGGCTTCACTCATATTAAATCAGAACTTGACTTACAATCCTATTTATATAATTGGCCAGTTGGTCACCATACTAAAATGATATTGCTGTGCCTACAACTTGAATTAAAAAGTACCTCTATTACAACATGAAATACTATTTAATAAATAACATGCATTACAGTTAACAAACTGTGCTACAGAGATATTAGAGATGTTTCAAAATAATTCACTATATTATAGAATTGTATTTGTTATTTAAATTAACTGACACTAAAATTAATTATTGTTAAAATGTAGTACATTTCATATACTTTGCTTTTAAATACCATGAATTTTAAGTAAAAATATTGAACTATTATTTATATGCTTTTCCCCAGAAGTTAGAAAAAATTTAAAAAATTTGTATATTATGATCAATAAGCAGACATCAAAAGTCATTGGGAAAGATATAAGAGAAAGTCACTTGGATCATGCTAGAGAAAATAGATAAAGTACCAGCAAAATGAATAGGAAATAGATTCAGAGCTACAATTTCCAGCAGAATATAGTATCTGATTGATCAGTGTTGTATTTCTATTTAATATGATCTTGAGATTTTTCTCTGCAGAGGGAGTATAAACTCTAGCCCTGCCCTGATTAGGTTCCCTGGGGATTGTTTGTGGATATTTACACTATGCCTTTCACAGGATACTTCTTTATCTATGCAGATAGCCTAATGCCTAGCTATCTGACCCATGCCAGATGTCCCTCTCATAGGAAACTTGTTTATAGTGTCAACTGCCCTTGAGGCCCTTGTGTGACTTGTGTTCAGTTTATTCCTGCCAAGATAGCCACTCTTTAGGAGAGCTTTGACTGGGAGGAAAGTTAGGTCTGTGTGTATCAGTCAGGTGAGGCACAGGGAAGACAATGCAACAAAAACACATGAAGAAAAAAAAGCAGTTCATTATTCATAGATCCAGAGAGAAGACAGGTACCCACGGGCAGATCGTCAAACCAGTGAGAGGGGAGTGAGAAACACAGAAGACCTACACAGTGAGGCATTTATTGGGGCCCAGGAAACTACCATCTCATATTTCCATTCCAACTGGTGGAGTTAGAGAAAGCAGGCATGAGTTCCCTGGGGTTGCAGTGTAACAGAGTGGTCACTGCAGCATATCTGCACAGTCCCTGTTGAGGGTAGAACAAGTGGGGTGAGTCAAACGTGTTGTATCTCTATGTCCTACAGGGAGATCATTACCAGGAGGTGGCTGTACAAAGCAGATATGTGGGTGGACCATACTGAGCAGCTAGGAGAAGATGAAAAACTGGAAACTGTCAAAGGTGACTAAACCCTGCTTCTGGTATGAGAAAATTAAACCTATATTCAGAATGGATGCCAAGGAAACGTAAAATTATTTCACTACAAGCAGGATATATGTTCCAGATACATGTAAAGCATACCTGATGAATTTCAAGGAAAAGCAGATAAGATAAACCAAAATAATAAATAAAAATTTAATATTTGTAATTCAAGAACATGACTACATAATTTTATTTTTCAATGATAATACACTCTTGTAGAAAATTATCTACTTCAGGTAGAAAATTTAAGTTTGAATAGGGAAGTTTCCAGAAACATTTGCATGAATTCTCTCCCAAATGGTAGAGGGGAGAAAATTACTAAATAATTGTTCATATATTCTACCTTGAAAGATTTAATACTGTCTATATTTCAAACACCTTGGAATTAAAACAATCAATTAAAAACAACTGGGTGCAAGAATTTGTTAGGAAATGTGAACAAAGTAAAATCTGGCCAGCTGCAGTGGCTCATGCCTGTAATCCCAGCACTTCGGGAGGCAGAGGCGGGTAGATCACTTGAGCCTAGGAGTTTGAGATCAGCCCTGCCAATATGGAGAAACCCCATTTCTACTAAAAATACAAAAAGAAAGAAAGGAAAAAACTAGCTGGGCGTGGTGGTGGGTGCCTGTAATCCCAGCTACTCTGGAGACTGAGGCATGAGAATCCTTTGAACCTGGAAGTTGGAGGTTGCAGTGAGGTGAGATCATGCCACTGCACTCCAGCCTGTACGACAGAGTGAGACTCTTTCTCAAAAACAAAACAAAACAAAGTGAAATCTACATCAATAGTAGGTGTCAGCATTTAAAATTGAATTCAGCTGTAGAAGAGAGACAATTTGTAGGAAAAAATCAGGGTACTTTGGAAGGCATATAATGTACATGTTTTGACTTTTTTATTGACAGCTTTATTGAAATATAATTCACATGCAATGCAACGTACCCATTTAAAGTATACAATCCATTGTGTTTAGTATATTTACAATTATGTGTCCTTCACCGCAATCAATTTTAGAACATTTTTATCACCCCAGAAAAGAAATCCTGTACCCATTCGCACTAACTCCCTTTTTTGCTTAACGCTCCCTGCAATCACCCCTGTGGATTGCCTTTTCATTTTGCTGGCTACTTCTTTTGCTGTACAGAAAAGTTTTAATTTGATGTAGTCTCATTTATTTTTGTTTCTGTTGCCTGTGTTTTTGTGTCCTACCCAAAAAATGACATTGTCAACACTAATTTCATGAGTTTTTCCATTCTAGGAGCATTACAGTTTCAGGTCTAATATCTAAACCTTTAATTCATTTTGACTTGATTTTCATGTGTGGTAGTGGATAGGAATCCATTTTTTTAAATGTAGATGTCCAGTTTTTTCAACACTATTTATTGAAGAGACCATCCTTTCCCCATTGGGTCTTCTTGGCCACCTCTGTTAAAGATTAGTTGGCTGTATATGCATGAGTTTATTTAAGAGCTTTCTACTCAATTCCATTAGTCCATGTGTCTGTTTTTATACCAGTACCATGCTGTTTTGATTACTACAGCTTTGTAGCATAACCTAAAATCAGAAAGTATGATTCCTCCAGCTTTGCTCTTCTTGTAGAAGATTATGTTAGCTATTTGGGGTGTTTTATGGTATCATATGAATTTGAGAATTGTTTTTTCTAATTCTGTGGAAAAACACCATTGGGGTTTTGACAAGGATTGCATTGAATCCATAGATTGCTTTGGGTAGTATGGACATTTTGACAAAATCAGATGATCTGATCCATGAATATGGAATGTCTTTTCATTTATTTGTGCCTTATTCAAGTTTTTTCAATAATATTTTAGTGTTTTCAGTGTACAAGTCTTTTACCTCCTAGGTTACATTCCTAAGTGTTTTAATCTTTTTGTTGCTATTGTAAAAGGGATTGTGCTTTAAATATCTTTTTCAAATAGTTCATTGTTACAGTATAGAAATGAATTGATATTTGTTTATCAATTTTGTATCCTACAACTTCATTACATTCATTTATCAGGGTAAACAAGTTTTCTGTTAGGATGGCCATTATTAAGAAGTCAAAAGATAGCCAGTATTGATGAGGATGTGGAGAAAAAGAAACTCATGTACTGTTGTATAAACACTATTTGAGGGGTTAGGAATTCAATAATTTGAGATGGAGTCTCACTCTGTTGCCCAGGCTGGAGTGCAGTGGTGCAATCTTGGCTCACTGCAACCTCTGTCTCCCGGGTTCAAGCAATTCTTCTCCCTCAGCCTCCCAAGTAGCTGGGACTATTTTTGTATTTTTAGTAGAGTCAGGGTTTTACCATATTGGCCAGGCTGGTCTCGAACTCCTGACCTTGATCCACCTGCGTCAGCCTCCCAAAGTGCTGGGATTACCGGCATGAGCCACTGCACCTGGCCAATTTTTAAATTATGTACAGAAAACAATGAGTTGCAACAGATTATGTTGCAAAAAAAGAGTCTAGATTCTAAAGCATTCTATATTCCCTATGTACTTTATAAAGCGAATAAAATAGTAAATATCTCTTGACACTACTGATTTTTAAAATATAATCCCAAAACAAGACAGCCACTTCTTAGTTTCAATGAATGTGGAGGTGTCTTGAAAAACTTTTACCCCACGTAAATTTGAAGCCATTGTCAAATACTTAATGGGAAATTTGAGTTGATGCCATCATGCCACTAAACCTTCAATTAGAGCCTCATGCTGTGATTTTTTAGACAATATTGATTCTATTAATAGTGACAAACATTTTTGGATTTCAGCCAAAAGTATACTTTTGAAAATATCTAGTTTTTAAATTATTTATTTAATACTAATCTGTTATAGTGTTTCAAATAAAATTAATATTATAAGGTCAACTATGCAGAAACCAAAAATCTAAATATATAATTCTCTTGAATGCAGCACAATATTTAAAACAAAACATTTGAAAACATAGTTTATGATGTTTATGATAATACATTATAGATGCTAAAAAATTGCAGTCTTTTGACATCAACATCAACTTTTCCATTGTAGAAAATTATTTTATTTTATTTAATTAATTAATTTATTTGTTTGTTTATTTATTTATTTTTAAGACAAGGTCTGGCTCTATGGCCAGGCTGGAGTGCAATAGCATGATCTGGGCTCACTGCAGCCTCTGTCTCACCAGCTCAAGCCACTCTCCCACCTCAGTCTCCCAAGTAGCTGGGATTGTAGGCACACAGCACCACATCCACCTAATTTTTGTATGTTTTGAAGAGACAGGCTTTCGCCATGTTGCCCAGACTAGCCTCAAACTCGTGAGCTTAAGCAGTCCACCTGCCTCAGCCCCTACAGGTGTGAGCCACCATGTCTGGCCCCCAGTGAAGATAATTCTATAAAATGAAAAAAGTCAATTTGATTGTAAATCTCACAATGGGTTCATCTATGTTTCAAAACTCAATATCAAAATCTATTTTTCTATGTTGCATGTAAGAATAATACCTTTAAATAAATAATTTATGATACTGCAAAAATGTCGTTGCCTTTTCAGTGTTCTAGATGACATAGTTTGAAGAGTTTTGAGCTCTGAATTTCTGCAATTTTATAAACAGATACAATAAAAATTGACAGATAAATACAATAAGAATGAGATGTTGAATATTGATGAATGAGTAAATGAAAACTTTTAGTTGTTTCATAAACCCAGATTTAGTTCCAAAGATGTATCACAACATATTTGCATCTATGACTTATCAGATATATTTCCAAACACTTGTCACTTTTTGTGTATATTTAACTTTGCCAACATTAGTAGACAGAAGAGAAGGTAGTCTCTCAAAATTTAGATTTACTGAAAATCACTTAAGGTCTACAATGTCACAAGAAAGATACTCATCATTAGTGACCATTTCTGTTCAAAGTAAGACATTAGAGGAAGAAATAACTAATCATAAACTATATTAAATATTTTGCTGTAATAAGGAGTACCTTTTCAAATATGCTAGTGGCAATATTGCCTTTCTACTTCAGTGAATTTTCAGTATTGAAAGGATGGCTTGTTAGGGGAATACACTTAAAATGTGACTTTTGGCTTAGCTTTCTGCAGACAGAATGATATTCCCATCCGGAGGTAGTACGGTACAGGGGGAAAAGCCTAGGTTTTGGAATACAAGATAAAATTTTAAGACCATTGCAATATCTAATTGTTGACCACTAGAGAGGTCATTTCACCTCTCTGACTCACTCTACTTATCTATAAAAGGTGGAAAATGAGACTGTTTATCTCCTAGAGCAGCATATACTGAAAAACTAACAAGAAATTATATGCAAAGCGCTTATCACCTTGTGTTGCACAGAGTAAGTACTCAATAAAAGTAACTGCTTCCTCCCTCAAGAATGGTGGGGGGAGGGTGATCTGATAAATATGGTATCTGATATCTTCTCTTCTATTGTGACAAGATCTTTCAGCTCCCATTCAACAGCGTTGTTGTAACATTATTAGATTCTGTCCTTAAGTTTTTATGTTATTTCACAGCACTTTCAGTCCTTACATTGCTATTATTCTATTTATTTGATTTGATTTTGAGCCTGGGGCTCACTCTGTCACCCAGGCTGGAGTGCAGTGGTGCGATCATGGCTCACTGCAGTCTCAGTCTCCCTGGCTCAAATGATCCTCTCACCTCAACCTCCTGAGGAGCTGGGGCTACCATAACTGGCCAGTTTTTGTATTTTGTATAGATACAGGCTCTCAACATGTTGCCTGGACTGGACTCCTGGGCTCAAGTGATCCACCTACTTTGGCCTCCCAAAATTCTGGGATTACAAGCATGAGCCACCTTGCCCAGACTATTACTATTCTGATAGCTCCTTGAATTTGAACTCTTTACATTTTTGGCTGAAATAGCTCAGAAATAAATACTATATAAACATGACATATAAGTAGAAATTGCTGTCTTTTAACCTGTGAAATTTTTACTTTTCTGTACCTTGGGATTTCAGAGCAACTATTCACACAAATGAAAATTAAAAAATATAAAAGAACAAAATAAAAATTGGCGTCTAAATATTTTATCTGATTTTCAATGACATTTTATTGATCCACTTTTCCGTTTCCAATGGTCTATATAATGTACTTGTTGGAAAATATATCGATATAAATGTATACATACATATGTAAAATTATTTGGAGAGTTAATTATAAAGGTAGGGATAGACATATACTTGCAAAGTAATAATTCATTTCTAAGCTAAAATTTTCAAACAAAAAATATCGGAATCACATTTAAAGCTCCAATTTGTATTTCAGGCACGGTGACTCATACCTGTAATCCCAGCACTTTGGGAGACAAAGGTGGGCAGATCACAAGGTCAGGAGATCAAGACCACCCTGGCTACAGTGAAACCCCGTCTCTACTGAAAAACAAAACAAAACAAAACAGAAATTAGCCGGACTTGGTGGCGGGCACCTATAGTCCCAGCCACATGGGAGGCTGAGGCAGGAGAATGGCGTGAACCTGGGAGGCGGAGCTTGCAGCGAGCCGAGATGGCACCACTGTACTCCAGCCTGGGCAACAGAGCGAGAGTCCATCTCAAAAAAAAAAAAAAAAAAAAAAAAAAAAGCTCCAATTTGTAAACTAGAAGGAGACTTATTATCCTAAATCTTGCAAAGATTTTATGAATATGTTACTACATAACATTGGCTAAGATTATTAGAGCGTACCAGTCAGAAATATGAGTTATTTCATTTGCAGTATAATTTTTGGCACATAGTAAAGATTCAATAAATATCTGATGAAAGATTTAATTAGACATAGTTTTCTATATTTACAGGGAGATCTGAGATCCAAAAATCACCAGTAGTCAGACTACATTCATATATTTAATTGCATGGCCAACCTGACCTGGCAGTATTGGCATGAATAGAGATGCATCCTACTTTAAATCAAAAGAGAAAGATTGAGTAGTTAACATAACTATGAAGGGAGAAAATCTCAGTAATTATAGCAGTATATATTCCATGTTTTAAAAAGTTGCATCCATTAGAAACAAGTAAACATATTGGTTATGTAGAACAAAGTTCTTCATGATAGTCATTAGAGATGTTGTCAAAGATTTCATTTCTTCTCCTGCTAGGCACATAGTTGGTTTGTACTTCTCCAGCCCTTTCAAAAATAGGTACAGTCAAGTGATCTACTTTAGTCAGTGAAATATAAGCTTCCAGAAAGAATCCTTATGGGTCACTGCATATTTCACTGCATTTCCTTTTTTCTTCATAAAAGCAAGGAGGTAGAACTTTCTGCAGCCTCTTTTGCTATGTAAGAATAATATAGAACATAACCTTGTATATCAGACTCCTGGCCAGCCCAAAATGGACATGGATTGTCTCTCAGATGTTTGCTTTTTAAGCCATTGAGGTTTAAAGGCTCTTTGGTACTGCTGTATAACCTAGCCCCTACTGACCAATATGTCTTGTAATACTATAATAATCTATACCGTGACTGGGTTGATAGCCTCTTGAGAGAGTAGTACAGAATAAATTATTATTTAAAAATAAAGTGCTAATGATATAGTTGGGATATTTGTCACTGTCCTCAAATCTCATGTTGAATTGTAATCCCCAATGATGGAAGTGGTGCCTGGCGAGAGGTGTTTGGATAGTGGGGATGGATCACTCATGGCTTGTTGTTATCTTTTTGACAGTGAGATCTGGTCATTTTGAAGTGTGTGGCACCTTCCCCACCCCACTCTCTCTCTCTCACTCCTGCTTTTACTGTGTAATGTGCTTGCTCCCTCTTTGCCTTCTGCCGTGACTGTAAGCTTCCTGAGGCATCCCCAGAAATGAAGCAGATGCCAGTCCTGTGCTTTGCATAAAGCTTGTAGAACTGTGAACCAGTTAAACTTCTTTTCTTACAAATTATCCAGTCTCAGGTATTTCTTTATAGCAGTGCAAGAATGGACTAATCCAATTCATTTATCAGATGAGAAAATAGAGACCTTTTCCAATAAATATCAGTATGGCAAATGACACTGATCGACTTCTATGAAGCTGATATGATGTCAAAATGGTCACTCAGACCTCACATTCAAATATGTGTTGAAAACTCAGTCTAAGTATAATCAGCTCCTAATCAATATAATTGACAAAAGGCTGTACATTTATCAAGCACTTACCTCCTCAGGGTACTGTGGTACATATTTGGGAGCATTATTTTCTGAACAAGATCATCAAATAGTTGGTGTAATGAGCCAAACTTATAAAAAAAAGTATAATGTAGCTACGTTTTTGATAAGCTTTATAGATAATGAGGTACACAAATATTCCTTGATAGAGGTCTGTGAGAACTGGCATGTTTTGGAAGCCAACGTGGAACCTGATGTTAGCCTTGACTGAGGGTGAAAGGAAGAAGGCATGGGGTGGAAATTTAAAGGTAGAGAATGACAGATGAAAAGCACAGAAGTAGAAACAAACACATGTGGGAAATATTAAGGACCAATTCTGCCTGAAGTGTATGTTTCATTTCCATTAATAGTACATTAGTAAAATCAATGAATGTTCAATTTAAAATGTTCATTTATGATGCCCTTCTCTTCTTCCAATTCACTATCAAGTCAGAATAATTTACTAAGTCCTGAAAATGTGGTTTGTCAGGGGCCACATGTATACCTTTTTAGGGGCTGCATGTATACAAACGGCAATAATTTTCAACACTTGCTGTCTACCATATACTTTTGGGGAGTTTGTTAAAATCATATTCTTATGGACGGACCATTGCAGACCTTCCGGATCAATCATTTAAGGTGAGGCCAAGAAAAAGCCAAAGATCGCCAAGTGGGGCACTTTGTAGGCTAATACAAATTTATCCCTTAAAACTGGTATTTGATGTCTTTGAAGATTTTTAGTGGAACATGGAGAAAAGCAAAGGATGTCTGTTTTTTCTTTTTTACAATTGGCCCAAGAACATTTGCCCTAATCCACAAACCACATTTCCCATTCATCTAAACGGAAGTTCTGCAGCTAGTTGACTATCATCCAAAGAGAGCTTGAGTGACCAGCTCTTGATACTTGAAAATGACCAATTGGGTACTAACCCACGTATTTCAAAAAGCATACCAAAGCATAGTGTGTTTTTTTGTTTTTGTTTTTTTTTTAACTACACAAAGCAGTCTGTCTCAGGAAAGCTGTGGTAAACATAACTCTCTCCATCTCTTTACAGTCCATGTGATGTTCTAATACCTAAACATGTCCCTTATATATTGACGCCTCAGGCAGCTACCTGGTGGGGCCCTTTTAATCTTGTTCAGGACAAATAATGTGTATTATTTTAAACAAATTAACCATAATAATTTCTTATACAGCACCAGGGCTAAGAAGAAATGGTAGAGTGCTCACTGTTATTACAAGGAATTCATTGTTGCAAGACTTTAATTTTGAAGAATGTTCTTATGTTAGCACAAGATTTACTTCTCCATAACTTGATCTAACACTATCCCACCACCTGATATGGCAATTTTACACATAGCTGAAGATCAATCCAATGCCCTCCTCTCTGCTCCCCTTTATATTTCAAACTCATCTCCAAGGTCAACAGTTTATTCTTCATACAATCTGGGCTGGCCTCATAGGCATATCACTTAAGCAGTCTCATGGGGACCCATGCTCAGAAAGACTTCATGCTTGGTTTAATGCTCTGACATCACCATCTTGAAATTTGTGGTAATGTTTGAACATGAGGCCCCAAATTTTCACTTTTCAGTGGTATCATAAATGACGTAGCCAGTCCTGAATACAACAGAATTTCAAAGGCCCTCCACAGTCAGGATATTTTTCTCTGGGTAAACTCCAGTTTGTCTCTATTTGCTTTAGTCCTTAATACCTACAACTGAGCACAATACATGCAAAGTAATTTACCTCACTAGGGCACAATTGAATGTGACTATTATATGCCTTGTTCTGGAAAACAGGTTCCTATTAAACTTGTGGCAGCTATGCCATGCTATTGACAGATTGCAGATATGATGATTTCCTTGTTTTCTGCCTGAATCCTTCTACACTCTACAGCTGAGGTCATTTGGTCCCACTCTCAAGTTTATTCTCACTCCAGGCTCTGTTTCTATTTTCAGAAAATTCAGAGAGTCACAGGTCAGTGTCTTGTTCCAATGTCACTGTGCCCTTGCTTTGATAACCCGCTTTGTCAACCAACTCAGACCAGTTTATTTATGTACACCCCTTAGGCTATTTTCTGGTGGATAACAATGTCCAGCAGTATTTAGAAGTAAGTTAGGGTTAGCTATCACCCCAAAACCTTCAGACTATAATGGAAGCTTACATTAGACCACATTCTGCTAACACACCCATATTTTTAAAACAAACACTCACTACCAAGCCTGTACAAATCACTTAATACCACCTGTTTTAAGAGCTCAATGAAATTCCAAGTAGCTGTGCTTTTATATTCTGTAACTATACTTTGCCTAAATGGTTCACTGGAGACAGATGCAACTTTATGGTAGAGGAAAAGTCCACTTAGGAAAACAGAAACCATAGTAGTTATTTAAACTAAGATGTTTTAATGCAGAGATTTGGTTACACACATGATAGAATAGCTGAAATGTCAAATTAGATAGTGAGACAACCCGATGATTAGTAAGAAAGAGGTCACTAACCCATTGGGCTGAAGGGTCAAAAGAGAAATGGTGTTACTGGGTCCCAGAAGGTGAAATAATTGAATGAAATCCCACTAGGACCTGGGGCCAGGACCAGACAGAATCACTGCTGGAGAAGCCACAGACATCCTTAGATTCTTAAACTCAGCTCATGAATATGTACACATAATCTACAAACTATTATATTCAATTGTCATATCCTGAATGCAACTAATTTCAATAATGAAAGCCCACGTTGAATCTCTATTATGTTAATTCATCATGCCTCGGGTGTTGATCAGAGATCAAGTTACCAGAAATGCTTTACTAGCCTTGTGTGGAATATGCCTTTCTGATTAGCATGGTATCTGAGCAGTCTCTTATATGGGGATTTTTATTTAGGGTTCCTGACTGCACCCAAAGTATAACTTAAATTAACAAATATATGCTATATCACAGATATGTAGAAGTATTTTAAAGTAAGTTAAAAGACAGGCTTATGTCCACCTAGTACTCTATTACCACTGTGATAGAGGCTCTTACTTATTTGTAACAGTCACTTCTACCCCATTCTTCTACCTGCAACCAGACTCATTGCAGTCCACTTAGTTTTATATATCCAGCTTTTCCACACAATGGAGGCTGGGAGATGCTTTAAGGATGTTTTCTTGGATGACTGCAAACACGTCTGTTTCCTCAGTTTGGACTTTAGTCATGCTATATGCCTGCCTGGATCACAGCCTGTTTCCTCTCAGTGCTTTCCCAGACCTCATGCTCTTTGTGTGTGAAGCATTTTATCATGAAGAAATAACAAAGAAGGATTTGTATTCACAGAAAATAAACAAACGAGCCCACTAAAGAAAGAAAGAAAAAAAAAAAAACTATGCAGAATCACTTAGAAACAAAAGAAAAATCTTACAGAAATAACATAGAAGGATTTGTATTCACAGAAAATAAACAAATGAATAAGCCCACTATAGCCAGAAAAAATACAATGCAAAATCACTTAGAAATAAAAGAAAAATCTTACAGAAATACCATTGTTTAGGGAAACATTAATTTGTCTGTCTCAGTTTTTGAACAATTGAACAGCCAAACAAAGGCATTGAGCATCTGAATTATGTAGCTAATACGATTGAGGGAATAGGTCTATATCAAACTGTGTACTCTACAAAGGCATAGTATAAGTAACTAAGTAAAGTTGAATTTGATTGTTAAATGCAATGTAGAATGTAGAATGTGAATAAGAACATTTTCTCACTGAAATACTATTGAACAAAAATTATTAGCACAAATTTAAATGATACAAAAAATATTTGGAAATGTAAAGGGACACTCACCTATGTCATCCTTGTGTCAAGAGGGTAACTGTCAGGCCTCTGAGCCCAAGCTAAGCCACCATATCCCCTGTGACCTGCACGTAGACATCCAGATGGCCTGAAGTAACTGAAGATCCACAAAAGAAGTGGAAATAGCCTTAACTGATGACATTCCACCACTGTGATTTGTTCCTGCCCCACCCTAACTGATCAATGTACTGTGTCATCTCCCCACCCATAAGAAGGTTCTTTGTAATTCTCCCCACCCTTGAGAATGTACTTTGTGAGATCCACCCCCTGCCCGCAAAACATTGCTCCTAACTCCACCGCCTATCCCCAAACCTGTAACAACTAAGGATAATCCCACCACCCTTTGCTGACTCCTCTTTTGGACTCAGCCTGCCTGCACCCAGGTGAAATAAACAGCCTTGTTGTTCACACAAAGCCTGTTTGGTGGTCTCTTCACACGGATGCGCGGGACGGTAACCATACGTCTTCCTATTAAGGCCTATGGGATGCAGAAAACCTCTATATAAAGGAAAATTTCTTACCTTTATCATTAAAAATACTAAAGTAGGTAGCTAGTCAGGCATGAACAAGGCAGGAGAAGCCCCACCCCCCACACCCCAACCAGGAATGTCAGGCTTTCAGGTGATGGTCAGGTGGTTGTTAGCTGGCGCTCTAAAATAATAATTGATTGCAGCTGGCACCAGGGACAGGCAGGCTCCGTATAGATAGGAAAAACCTGAAACTGTTGATCAGCAGCTTCTTGATAAGCTCTCAGGAGTTGGGCGATTGGGCTCACACATGTGCATTAAGAGGCAAAATGGCAACTGGTATATGACCTCCTACGGACATTTGGCTGATAAGGGAAGAATGTCTCAAGTGAGCATGCCTACAACTCCAGTAAACACTGTGCGTACTCCGAAGCACTGGCAGTCCGCTGTGGATGCAGACACCCCACCCCGAGGGAAGCATCAGGGGAGAAGGGACGCAAGAACATAAAAGCACGCCAACAGGTAAAACCTCAAGTCTAAAGGACAAATTGCACATTTGATTTCTTAAGCACCTGTTTTGCCCTCTTCCAAGTGTACTTTCCATCCTTCCATTCCAGTTCTAAAGCTTTTTAATAAACTTCCACTTCTGCTCTAAAACTTGCCTAGGTCTCTCTGCTTGATGCCCCTCACTCGAATTCTTTCTTCTGAAGAGGCAGGAATTGAGGTTGCCGCAGATCTGTATGGATTTGCCGCCGGTACCAAAAATGATTCTCATCTCGTTTACTTTTGCCATGGAATTTACTTAGTTTTCAATTTATGTTGTTATTCCTGCTCTCATTATATTTCTGTTTTGCTTGGTCAATGTTTGCCTATTCTTTAACTCAAAATGTTATTTTTTCTTTTGGGTTGGATTTGTATGTTTTAAATGATGTAGTGTTGAATTCTACATTTTATCTAAATATGAGAGTCTGAATTTTAATAACATCATTTAATAACATTTTTGCTGTTCCAGATTTTTCATATAAATAGATTCTCAGCCTCACGGGCAGTGTCTAGTTGTAAGAAAGGGCTCAAGCACTTAAAGTCCTGTTTACATAGTAAACAGGTTTGTTTTTTTCAGTTATTTACTAATCAATAAAAAAGCAAAATCATAAAGATATTCATTGACACCTTATATGAGATGAGAGAACATCAAATATTCATGCAAATATTCTGTTTGTTATTGATATTAGGGCTGTGTAGATTGGGGTGGCTTTG
The DNA here is from genome assembly GCF_007565055.1 of Rhinopithecus roxellana. Classification (NCBI taxonomy): domain Eukaryota; kingdom Metazoa; phylum Chordata; class Mammalia; order Primates; family Cercopithecidae; genus Rhinopithecus; species Rhinopithecus roxellana. Next base: position 116,351,998 of record NC_044555.1, on the reverse strand, counting down.
GAGAATACAGAGATTAAAGGGGAAATGCCCGAGTTACCTTAAATTGTCACACTGGTCCAGCATTGATTACCGTCACTTGACTTACATGGTTTTAGATGTTCTGTTTGTATACTTCTCTTTTGTTTTTCTTTTTTTAATTTTATTTTTAATTTATGTATATGGTTATGAAGTTGATAAGTAATAACTGTATATATGTGTGGGGTATAATGTGATGTTTTGCTGTATCTTTATAACGTGGAATGATTAAATCTGGCTAATTAACAAATTAATCACTACACATACTTATAATAAATTTTTGTATTGAAAACATTTAAAATCTATTTCCTTAGCAATTTTGAAATATACAAGGCATTAAAATCAAGAGTTATAGTAAAAATTCTTGGCAATAAATTACTAAATATGACCCCTCCTGTCTAATTTAAACTTTGTACCCTTTGATAAATACCTTCCCTTTCCCCATACACCTCCTCCCCCAGCATCTAGGAACCATCATTCTACTCTTGGCTTTTTTTACATGGACTATGTTTCTTTGAATTTTTCTTTAGAGATTTAGATGGTATTTTTATTTTTCTCAGTTCTACTATTTTTCAAAAACAAACATCAATATGTATATTAAGTTCTACATTTAAAAAAACAGTAGCGTCTACTTCAAGTGATAATAGCTAACACTTATTGAGAACTGATCTATACCGTGCATTGTGCTTCTCCCTGACTTCGTATTACTCTACTTCCTTTTATTCTTTTGTATTGATTTGTTTACATTGTATTGTCAATAAATCAAGCATTTTCTCTTTACTAGTGCTTTCAGCTGTATTTGCACAAACATATTTTAAATGAACATTAGGGTCAGAGTGCTGGGTTGGTCACAGTCCTCAGCATCATTACTCTGATGAAGGCTTTTGATTGTTTCCTTTCATCATTATATTCTTATGATCTTCAACCCACCATACAGTCTCACTCTAAGATATTTAAAATCTTAAGACCAATCATAGTTCTGGTTATGGATCCCTCACGAGTATAGATCTTGAATCTCTGGGCCAAGAGGTAAATGGTGGGGCAGAGTGGATACTGGTAGGTTTACTCTCTTTCTCTCTCTTTTTTTTTTTTTCTTTTTTTTTTTTTTTGAGATGGAGTTTCCTCTTATTGCCCAGGCTGGAGTGCAATGGCATGATCTCAGCTCTCTGCAACTCCGCCTCCCGGGTTCAAGTGATTCTCCTGCCTCAGCCTCCCGAGTAGCTGGGCTTACAGGCATATGCCACCACACCTGGCTAATTTTGTATTTTTAGTAGAGACGGGGTTTCACCATGTTGGTCAGGCTAGTCTCGAACTCCCAGCCTCAGGGGATCCACCCACCTCGGCCTCCCAAAGTGCTGGGATTACAGGCATGAGCCACCGCGCCCGGCCGGTTTACTCTCTTTTAACCATCAAAGATGAGTGCTTTTCAATGCACTTCTCTTTGCTAAATGATAACAAATCTATAATCTCTACTTCATGATGACTTGACTTCCATGTGGGGATATGTGGTAGCAAAAGTTATACCAGAGCAAAGCCAGTGGCTGTGGACAGATTTATGATGGTATAGGATGGCACCCCCTGAAATACAGGAACAAGAATCTAAAGAACTCCTCAGTTATAGAATGTTGCAAGAAATCATTTAAAGGACTACAAGCCAAATACCTTTTTTAATGAGAGAACATTGAACCATCTTAGGTTTTTCTCTCATAATGCCTTCCCTTTGTTTGACCTTAAATCCTTTCTTAAATAAAATGTTCTTCATTGTTTCCTGCCTGAAAATTACTTTTGTTGAGATAACAGAAAAAGAATAAAATTCAAGAACACTTTCAGTAGAGATCGAGTACATTCTTTATTGTTTCCCTGAATGTAAATTTAAATGGCATTTTAGAGCCTTTTGTCAACACTATTACAGGTTTGGACTTATTTTCTGGGTGTACCTTTAGTTATGCAGGACTCACTTCCATTTTTTGTTCTCTCACAATTCTAACCCATTAGAGGACAATCTTCAGGAGGCTCGATTCGCAGCTTTTTGCTCCTCTTTGATCACTCTTCTTTTATTCATTCTTATGATAATTATTTACTATAGCAGTGCCAGAATTTTGTTTTTAATGGTTGCACATTTATTTTGAGCATTTTCCATTTCAGTATCTTAGTACCAGCAATCCTAAGAACTCTGTAAATATTTTAGAAACTATTTTTCCATATTTTAAAATTTGACTTGAGGTAGGAGACGTAGGCAAGGACCAGTCATGAAGACTTTATGGAATATCCATAGAGACTGCTGTTTGTCTTCCAGTATCCATTTATAACTTCTTCCTAAATAACAAGAATCTTGCCTTTTATTGAGGCACACCACTCCAGAGCTGAAAGAGTGCATATCCATGCTGACAAATAAGCTTGTAGTGATCAAATTTTTGTTCCTAAATGTATGTCAATGAAACAGAAGCACTAGTGCTGTGTTACTTTTTTTTAAAACTTGTTTAAACTTGAGGTGATACCTTTTTTCTTTCTATCATCTTGTAGTATTAAAGTTGAATACAATGACTATAGCTCTGGTAGCCATATTAGACCATGAGAACATAGGCCATACCATATTGTATTAGTCAGGGTTCTTCAGAGAAACAAACACAATAGGCTCATGCAATTATAAAAACTGAAAAGTGTTATTGTCTGCCATCTGCAAGCCGGAGAACAGGGAAAGCTGGTGGTGTAATTCTAGTCCAAGTCCAAAGGCCTGAGACCCAAGGAAGTCAATGGTGTAAATCCCAGTCCAAAGGCAGGAGAAGACCGATGTTCCATTTCAAGCAGGCTGGCAGGAAGGAGATGAATTCTCTTTTCCTCTGCTTTTTGTTCTATTCAGACCCCTGATAGATTTGATAATGCTTGCCCACATTGTAGAGGGAAATCTGCTTTGCAGAGCCCATTAATTCAAATACCTACCTTGTTAGAAAACATCCTCACAGGCACAACCAGGAATAATGTTTAATTTGGGAAGCCCATGTCCCTGTCACTTTGACACATAAAATTAACCATCACATGGTAAAATGTTGAGTTGGAAAGTTCCTGGGTCCTGGTGAATTTTGTGGTCACCGTATTGTCCCTGCATTTATTTTGCATGACAGATATTCACGTAACTCTGATTTATCTTATGTAACAAATATATATCTTTCTTTTTAAAAACTGGTATAATTTTAGATGTATCTTATTTAGGGATGAATCCAATTTTAGGTTTGCATAGTGCTAAGGGACTTGGCCTTTAGTCTTAGCAGATTAAGCAAAGTATTATTTAAGAAAGATCAGTTTGGAAGTACGACTTGGATGAATTTAAAGAATAAGCAAATGGGGACAAAGATATCAATTATAAGGTAATCACAACAGTCCAAGCAAGAAGGTATTATGTCAAGACTATGGTGGTGGCACTAGGACACTTGTAGTGATATGAGGTTCTCAGTTTCTCATTTGTGGAGTGGGTAAGAGATCTGGAGACAAAAGGACTCATAGTGTCAGGACAGATTTGTTGACTACCACCTATTCTCCCTGAGTCCTAGAATGCTCTCAACACATATATTAGAAAACATTCCCCAAATTTCTAGGTAGGTAGTGTGGTACATTGAAAAGAAGAAAGCATTTTAGTTTAGTAATCTCAGGTCTGCCAATGCTAACCATGCGACAAGCAGTTAGTTATCCTTTGCAGTTTTCATTTTCTGAAAAAGGCCTTGGAATTATTATTATAACTATCTCAGGGGATCTTTAGTGAGGATTCAATGAAATAATCTCTGCAAAATATTACATAGCACAAGGACCCGTCATAAGCATTCAATAAATATTAGTTACTTGATTATTAAAAAACACTTGGCACATACTACTAGACATATCAATGAATTGATGTTAAATCTGAAAAATAATCAGGAAAGATTATAGCTTATGTTAGTTTCCATTATCACAAAGAAAAGCATTTTTGGAGCAAAGCTGTTCTTATGTGTACCAAAATTTCATCCTCATTTAAGAACTGGGCAGATAATTTTTGACAATATCAATGACAATGTTTTGAAGAGGTGAGCAGTATCAAGGAGGAGCTGAGATGAAGGGGTTTCGGTTGACCTAACAGTGCTTTTGAAGTATTGCTACACTCGGGAGCTCTATATTAATTAGTAAGAAGATAAAAAGGAGTGGCTTTCCTTAGAATTGAGTTTCTGGTTTCCTGTCCTGCTAGTGCAATTGTCCCTAGGTATTCCTAGAAACTTTTCAGTTCAACATCTATTGATTTTACCTAAAAACACGGTTGGAAGGCAATCTAACAAATTGATGAATAAAGGCAAAACAAGTTTCTTGCAGATTATTTACTGCAGAAACTGGACCAACAAAGAGACAGGCATTTAAAGGAAGAACATTTTATAGAAAAAAGAATAATGTGGTGGCTGTAGTGAAATTCTAGTATCCCACTAATCGGTAGTCATCTTGTCAGAGTTTAATGTCTGCAATAGTGAAAGAATGTTCTGATTCTTTACAGGCTTCTTAGATGATTTGAGAATGAAAAAATATATAAATATCATTGTAATGACAGCCATACAATAGAAGGGAACTAACAGTGTGATCCTTATACCATTTGAAGAGAGTTTCAAACAACTGTTAGATTTTATTATCTGACTCAGCTTGCACCTGGACCCCACCAAGACCATTGATAAACGATGAACACACATAGACCCACTGCTCCATCAGTCATTTATCTTTGATACTATCTTTCAGGTGTACCTGTTTCCTTCATATTCAGAGTTTTAGCACTCCTGCTGATCCATTTTACTACTGTATTTAGCCTCTGTCTAGGATAATTCGCATTGTGCCAATCAACCTTTACCCTACTGGTTGAGTTTGATAATTACTTACATGATATTTTCTGTTTCAGTTATCTTTTTTAACTTTGACATTTGCCTCATCATATCAAATGTATTTCTTTAATGTGCTAGTATGTTCATTATATTGGTTCATTTACAGGTCAAGAGAGCCTGAAAGAAGTTTCTTTCTCCATAGATAGTATACCTTTATATCTTGCCCACCAGCAAGACATGCTTCTTACATTGTCATTAAAATCTGGTCAGAACAGCAGGAAAGAATCTTCAACTCTTTTTCTGTGCCTTCTTTGCATTGTCTCTGAATCAAGGAAACTTCTAGTAGCCTTGCCTGTGTCTTTTCTCTGTGACAATATACAAAAACAACAACAACAAAAAAAGCACAGCAACAAAAAAAAAATTGTGTTTTTACACCATTATTACCATTACTACTCTAGGATTGGCTGTAATTCAGCCAGCCAGATGTAAATTCTATGTACTTCATATTGCTTTGTAGTTGGGGTCTGTATTAGTCTGTTTTCACACTACTGTAAAGAACTACCTGAGACTGGGTAATTTATAAAGGAAAAAGGGTTAATTGACTCACAGTTACATATGGCTGGAGAGGCTTCAGGAAATTAACCGTCATGGAGGAAGGCAAATGAGAAGAAAACACCTTCTTCACAAGGTCTCAGGAGAGACAGAGAGCAAGCGGGGAGCTGCCAAACACTTTTAAAACATCGTATCTTGTGAGAACTCGCTCACTATCATAAAAACAGCATGGCAGAAGCCTCCACCATGATCCAACCAACTCCCATCACGTCCCTTCCTCCACACGCGGGGATTACAAATTGAGATGAAATTTGGGTGGGGATACAGAGTCACACCATATCAGGGTCCTTTAGTTTGTGACAGAAAACTAACTATAATGAAATTGAGAGAAGAAATGAATTTAATGGATCATGGAATTGAAAAGCACAGGCATTTTCTTTAGCCATGGCTTAATCTATTTGCTCAGGTGAAAGAATTCAGCATTGTGCCTTTCTCCCTTTCACAGGTAACTTTTCTATTCCAGTATTTTCAATATCAGGGAAGCTAGACCCTCTCATTGGCAAAGATGGTGGCAAACATGGTTGTTAGGAACTTCTTTTGTATATCACCTTTTATCTCCTTATAAATAGGAATTTCAAAAAAAAGAAAAAATGGCCCTGCTTGGATGATGGATTAAGAGAGAAACAGACATAGCTCAGAGATATTGCAGGTTAGGTTCCAGACTACTACAAAAAAGAAAATATCATAATAATGTGAGTCACATAGAATATAGTTATAATAGACTATAAAGTGTGAAGTACTATTATGTCAAAAAAAGTACATACCTTAAATAATAATGCTTTATTTCTAAAAAATGCTAGCGATCATCTGAGCCTTCAGCAATTTGCGGTGGAGGGTTTTGCCTTGATGTTTATGTCTGCTGACAAATCAGGGTGGTGGTTACTGAAGGTTGTGTGGATATAGCAATTTCTTAAAATAAGACCACAATGAAGTTTGCCATATCCATTCACTCTTCTTTCCTAAAAGACTTTTCTGTACATGTAATGCTATTTGATAATATTTTACCGACAGTAGAACTTCTTTTAAAATTGGAGTCAATACTCTCAAACCGTGCCACTATATTATCAACTAAGTTTATATGATATTCAGAATCCTCTATTATCATTTTAATGGTTATAGTACCTTCACTGGAAATTAACTCAATCTCAAGAAACTAATTTCTTTGTTCATCAATAAGAAGCAGGTTCTCATCTGTTAAAGTTTTATCAAGAGCTTGCAGCATTTATCTTTTGTGTTACAAACCAAAATATCTCATGTACCCTATACATACCTACTACATACCCACAAAAATTACAAATTATAAAAAGACTATTAAAAGAGATTACAACAATTAAGTCACATCTTCAGGTTTTACGTGTAGTTCTCTTGCAACTTCTATCACATCTGCTCTTACTTCCTCCACCGAAGTCTTGACCCCCTTAAAGTCATCTGTGAGAGTTGGAATCAACTTCTTCCAAACTCCTGTTAACATTGATATTTGACCTCTTCCCATTAATCATGAATCATCTAGAATGTTGAATCATTTCTGGAAGGTTTTCAACTTACTCTGCCCAGATTCATCAGAATAATCACCGTCTATGCAGCTCTAGCCTTACAAAATGTATTTCTTAAATATTAAGACTTAAAATTAGAAATTACCTCATTGATCTATGGACTTAAGAATGGTTGTGTTAGTAGGCATGAAAACAGCATTAATCTTCTTATACATCATCATCAGAGCTGTTGGTGACTACGTGCATTGTCAATTAATTGTAATATTTTGAAAGGAACCTTTTTTTTCTGAACTGTAGGTTTCAACAGTGGGCCTAAAATATTCAGGAAACCATGCGGTGAACAGATGTGTTGTTATCCAAGCTTTGTTCAATTTTTAGAGCACAGGCAGAGTAGATTTAGCATAATTCTTAAGGTCCATAGGATTTTCAGAAAGGTAAATAAGAACTGACTTCAACTTAAAGTTGCCAACTGCATTAACTCCTAATAAGACAGTCTGTCCTTTGAAGCTTTGAAGCCAGGCATTGATTTATCTCTCTAGCTATGAAAATCCTAGATGGCATCTTCTTCCAACATCAGGTTGTTTTGTCTACATTGAAAATCTGCTGTTTAGTCTAGATAGCTCTATGAATTGTCTTAACAAGATTTTCTGGATAACTTGCTGCAGCTTCTCCATTAGCACTTGCTGCTTCACCTCGTACTTTTATGTTATGGAGATGGCTTCTTGCCTTAAACCTCATAAACCAGCCTCTGCTAGCTTCAAACATTTCTTCTACAGCTTTGTCAACTACCAGGCCTCATAAAAATGGGGAGAGTTGGGACTTTTTTTTTTTTTTTTGAATTAAGCTTTGGCTTAAAGGAATATTGTGACTCATTTGATTGTCTGTGAAGACCACTCAAACTTTTTTCCATATCAACAATAAGCCTGTTTCTTTTTCTTATCATCAGTGTGTTCACTGGAGTAGCACTTTTACTTTCCTTCAAGAACTTTTCTTTGGCATTCGGAACTTGGCTAACTGATTGACACAAGAGACAAAGCTTTTCACCTATCTTGGATTTCAACATGTTTTTTTCTAAGTTCATTTTTTTTTCTAGCTCTTGATTTAAAGTGAGATGGATTACTCTTCCTTTCAGTTGAACACTTGGAAGGCCATTGTAGGATTATCAACTGGCCTAATTTTGATATAGTTGTATCTTAGGGAAGAGGGAGGCCTTAGGAGAAGGAGAGATGCAGCAGAATGGCTGGTGGGTGGAAAAGTCAGAACACATACATTTATCAGTTAAGTTTGCCATCTTATATGGATACAGTTCATGGCATCTCAGAACAATTATAATAGTGACATCAAAGATCACTCATCATAGATCACATATATATATGTGTGTGTGTGTGTATATAACTTGTGTTAATGTAATCAATAATGTACATATTGATTAATCAAATGGATCCCCTTTAGATCTTATTATACCTGATATTTGTACAGCTTTTATCACAGTTGACCATACCCTTTTTTGAAATCCCTAAGTTTGAAGTTCTTCAGACATTTGTCCTAAACTATCTTTTAGTTCCCATTTTACACCTCCCCAGGTTATCTCTCATAGTCAATGCATTTTATTTATCATCTAAATGCCAATGACTCCCCTGAATTTAGATGTCTATCCTTTTAGATACCCATGACTGTGTTAGTCTAGACCTCTATTTCCAACTGCTGGTTGGTTATCTCCAATTGGATGCTTCAAAAGCACTTCCCCTGTATTATGTCCAACAGTAAAGTCTGAATTTTTCTTCTCTAAATGGTGTATGTCCCTAGACATGCACATTTTAGTATAAGACACCACTATCCACTTCCTAAAGTCAGAAACATAGATGTTATTCTAGACTCCTTCATCTCTCTCACCAATGACATTTTATCTATTTACAAGTCTTGTCAGTTCTAGAGGAAAAATATATCTTGAATTTGCCCACTTTCCTCATCCTTATTTCTGTGTTTGAAGTCCAAGGTACTGTCTTTTCTCACCTGATTTGCCACTATATTTTTCTAACTGGTCCAGTTTATGTTGTTAGACTATACAGACCACTCTCTACACAGCAGCTGGAATATTTTTTTTCTTGGATATGATTACTTCATCCCTCTTCATACTCCTTCAATCTCACTTGCTCTACCACCATGCAGTAGTTCACTTTCTTACAGAACCCTTTGCAATGTCATCACTGTCTACCTTCTCCACCTCTCTAGCCTAATTTTTCACCACTGTTTCCCTTTGTCTCTGGATAAAGACATTCTGAGCTATGTCCTCTCATGACCTGCATCTTGCCAATTAAACTGCATTGTGTCCTAAAATATCTACTAGGTGCCCATATTATATGTTCCCAGATTACCTTTTGCAATCACCTGTTATATCAGTCAGGGTTTACCAGGAAAACAGGCATCATTGCAAGTAACTCAAGAAGAAAGGCATTTAACACAGGAAATTAGGTGCTTACGAATCAGTTAGAAGAGCTTGAGGAGAAAAAAAACCAAGGAGGCTGTTATTAGACTTCAGGTTCACTTCAAGATTTCAGTGTTTAGGAAGTTCCTGTTTCTTCCTCATAAACTTTTCCAACTTTGCTCTGAGGTCATGAAGTTACAAGGAACCAGTAAATCCGGCCACAACTGCCATGCGGCATTAAAGTAGGTAACTTCTGAAGAAATACCTAAAGCCTGCTGCAAAATCTCAAGTTTGTCTAGGCCTAGATATCTGCCTGGAGTTCCCAGAGATACGACAGTATTGCTTCTGCTTCTCTTCTGCCACACAAATGCCAAATTGTGGTTTTCATTGGCAAAACCTAAACTGTATCTTGAAACCTTCTGACAAAGAAGTGTGGGTAATGTAGTTCCCAGACTTCCGGTTCCTGTACTTCAGGGGAGAGTACAGAGAACAGGGTAAAAATGATGACAAGTTTTATTTATTTATTTTTTTTATTTATTTATTTTTTTTTTTCTTTTTTTTTTTTTATTTATTTATTTATTTATTTATTTATTTATTTATTATACTTTAAGTTCTAGGGTACATGTGCATAACGTGCAGGTTTGTTACATATGTATACTTATGCCATGTTGGTGTGCTGCACCCATCAACTCGTCAGCACCCATCAATTCATCATTTATATCTTGTATAACTCCCCAATGCAATCCCTCCCTCCTCCCCCCTCCCCCCTCCCCATGATAGACCCCAGTGTGTGATGTTCCCCTTCCCGAGTCCAAGTGATCTCATTGTTCAGTTCCCACCTATGAGTGAGAACATGCGGTGTTTGGTTTTCTCTTCTTGTGATAGTTTGCTAAGAATGATGGTTTCCAGCTGCATCCATGTCCCTACAAAGGACGCAAACTCATCCTTTTTTATGGCTGCATAGTATTCCATGGTGTATATGTGCCACATTTTCTTAATCCAGTCTGTCACAGATGGACATTTGGGTTGATTCCAAGTCTTTGCTATTGTGAATAGTGCCGCAATAAACATACGTGTACATGTGTCTTTGTAGTAGACTAATTTATAATCCTTTGGGTATATACCCAGTAGTGGGATGGCTGGGTCATATGGTACATCTAGTTCTAGATCCTTGAGGAATTGCCATACTGTTTTCCATAATGGTTGAACTAGTTTACAATCCCACCAACAGTGTAAAAGTGTTCCTATTTCTCCACATCCTCTCCAACACCTGTTGTTTCCTGACTTCTTAATGATTGCCATTCTAACTGGTGTGAGATGGTATCTCATTGTGGTTTTGATTTGCATTTCTCTGATGGCCAGTGATGATGAGCATTTTTTCATGTGTCTGTTGGCTGTATGAATATCTTCTTTTGAGAAATGTCTGTTCATATCCTTTCCCCACTTTTTGATGGGGTTGCTTGTTTTTTTCTCGTATATTTGTTTGAGTTCTTTGTAGATTCTGGATATTAGCCCTTTGTCAGATGAGTAGGTTGCAAAAATTTTCTCCCATTCTGTAGGTTGCCTGTTCACTCTGATGGTAGTTTCTTTTGCTGTGCAAAAGCTCTTTAGTTTAATTAGATCCCATTTGTCAATTTTGGCTTTTGCTGCCGTTGCTTTTGGTGTTTTAGACATGAAGTCCTTGCCCATGCCTATGTCCTGAATGGTACTACCTAGATTTTCTTCTAGGGTTTTTATGGTATTAGGTCTAACATTTAAGTCTCTAATCCATCTTGAATTAATCTTCGTATAAGGGGTAAGGAAAGGATCCAGTTTCAGCTTTCTACTTATGGCTAGCCAATTTTCCCAGCACCATTTATTAAATAGGGAATCATTTCCCCATTTCTTGTTTCTCTCAGGTTTGTCAAAGATCAGATGGCTGTAGATGTGCGGTATTATTTCTGAGGACTCTGTTCTGTTCCATTGGTCTATATCTCTGTTTTGGTACCAGTACCATGCTGTTTTGGTTACTGTAGCCTTGTAGTATAGTTTGAAGTCAGGTAGCGTGACGCCTCCAGCTTTGTCCTTTTGACTTAGGATTGTCTTGGCAATGCGGGCTCTTTTTTGGTTCCATATGAACTTTAAAGCAGTTTTTTCCAATTCTGTGAAGAAAGTCATTGGTAGCTTGATGGGGATGGCATTGAATCTATAAATAACCTTGGGGAGTATGGCCATTTTCACGATATTGATTCTTCCTATCCATGAGCATGGTATGTTCTTCCATTTGTTTGTGTCCTCTTTGATTTCACTGAGCAGTGGTTTGTAGTTCTCCTTGAAGAGGTCCTTTACATCCCTTGTAAGCTGGATTCCTAGGTATTTTATTCTCTTTGAAGCAATTGTGAATGGAAGTTCATTCCTGATTTGGCTCTCTGCTTGTCTGTTACTGGTGTATAAGAATGCTTGTGATTTTTGCACATTAATTTTGTATCCTGAGACTTTGCTGAAGTTGCTTATCAGCTTAAGGAGATTTTGGGCTGAGACGATAGGGTTTTCTAAATATACAATCATGTCATCTGCAAACAGGGACAATTTGACTTCTTCTTTTCCTAACTGGATACCCTTGATTTCTTTCTCTTGCCTGATTGCCCTAGCCAGAACTTCCAACACTATGTTGAATAGGAGTGGTGAGAGAGGGCATCCCTGTCTTGTGCCAGTTTTCAAAGGGAATTTTTCCAGTTTTTGCCCATTCAGTATGATATTAGCTGTGGGTTTGTCATAAATAGCTCTTATTATTTTGAGGTACGTTCCATCAATACCGAATTTATTGAGCGTTTTTAGCATGAAGGGCTGTTGAATTTTGTCAAAAGCCTTTTCTGCATCTATTGAGACAATCATGTGGTTCTTGTCTTTGGTTCTGTTTATATGCTGGATTACGTTTATTGATTTGCGAATGTTGAACCAGCCTTGCATCCCAGGGATGAAGCCCACTTGATCATGGTGGATAAGCTTTTTGATGTGCTGCTGAATCCGGTTTGCCAGTATTTTATTGAGGATTTTTGCATCAATGTTCATCAGGGATATTGGTCTAAAATTCTCTTTTTCTGTTGTGTCTCTGCCAGGCTTTGGTATCAGGATGATGTTGGCCTCATAAAATGAGTTAGGGAGGATTCCCTCTTTTTCTATGGATTGGAATAGTTTCAGAAGGAATGGTACCAGCTCCTCCTTGTACCTCTGGTAGAATTCAGCTGTGAATCCATCTGGTCCTGGACTTTTTTTGGTGGGTAGGCTATTAATTGTTGCCTCAATTTCAGAGCCTGCTATTGGTCTATTCAGGGATTCAACTTCTTCCTGGTTTAGCCTTGGGAGAGTGTAAGTGTCCAGGAAATTATCCATTTCTTCTAGATTTTCTAGTTGATTTGCGTAGAGGCGTTTATAGTATTCTCTGATGGTAGTTTGTATTTCTGTGGGGTCAGTGGTGATATCCCCTTTATCATTTTTTATTGCATCTATTTGATTCCTCTCTCTTTTTTTCTTTATTAGCCTTGCTAGCGGTCTGTCAATTTTGTTGATCTTTTCAAAAAACCAACTCCTGGATTCATTGATTTTTTGGAGGGTTTTTTGTGTCTCTATCTCCTTCAGTTCTGCTCTGATCTTAGTTATTTCTTGCCTTCTGCTAGCTTTTGAATGTGATTGCTCTTGCCTCTCTAGTTCTTTTAATTGTGATGTTAGAGTGTCAATTTTAGATCTTTCCTGCTTTCTCTTGTGGGCATTTAGTGCTATAAATTTCCCTCTACACACTGCTTTAAATGTGTCCCAGAGATTCTGGTATGTTGTATCTTTGTTCTCATTGGTTTCAAAGAACATCTTTATTTCCGCTTTCATTTCGTTATGTACCCAGTAGTCATTCAGGAGCAGGTTGTTCAGTTTCCATGTAGTTGAGCGGTTTTGATTGAGTTTCTTAGTCCTGAGTTCTAGTTTGATTGCACTGTGGTCTGAGAGACAGTTTGTTATAATTTCTGTTCTTTTACATTTGCTGAGGAGTACTTTACTTCCAATTATGTGGTCAATTTTGGAATAAGTGCGATGTGGTGCTGAGAAGAATGTATATTCTGTTGATTTGGGGTGGAGAGTTCTATAGATGTCTATTAGGTCCGCTTGGTGCAGAGATGAGTTCAATTCCTGGATATCCTTGTTAACTTTCTGTCTCGTTGATCTGTCTAATGTTGACAGCGGAGTGTTGAAGTCTCCCATTATTATTGTATGGGAGTCTAAGTCTCTTTGTAAGTCTTTAAGGACTTGCTTTATGAATCTGGGTGCTCCTGTATTGGGTGCATATATATTTAGGAGAGTTAGCTCTTCCTGTTGAATTGATCCCTTTACCATTATGTAATGGCCTTCTTTGTCTCTTTTGATCTTTGATGGTTTAAAGTCTGTTTTATCAGAGACTAGGATTGCAACCCCTGCTTTTTTTTGTTCTCCATTTGCTTGGTAGATCTTCCTCCATCCCTTTATTTTGAGCCTATGTATGTCTCTGCATGTGAGATGGGTCTCCTGAATACAGCAGACTGATGGGTCTTGACTCTTTATCCAGTTTGCCAGTCTGTGTCTTTTAATTGGAGCATTTAGTCCATTAACATTTAAGGTTAATATTGTTATGTGTGAACTTGATCCTGCCATTATGATATTAACTGGTTATTTTGCTCGTTAGTTGATGCAGTTTCTTCCTAGCCTCGATGGTCTTTACATTTTGCCAAGTTTTTGCGATGGCTGGTACCGGTTGTTCCTTTCCATGTTTAGGGCTTCCTTCAGGGTCTCTTGTAAGGCAGGCCTGGTGGTGACAAAATCTCTAAGCATTTGCTTATCTGTAAAGGATTTTATTTCTCCTTCACTTATGAAACTTAGTTTGGCTGGATATGAAATTCTGGGTTTAAAATTCTTTTCTTTAAGAACGTTGAATATTGGCCCCCACTCTCTTCTGGCTTGTAGAGTTTCTGCCGAGAGATCTGCTGTTAGTCTGATGGGCTTCCCTTTGTGGGTGACCCGACCTTTCTCTCTGGCTGCCCTTAAGATTTTTTCCTTCATTTCAACTTTGGTGAATCTGGCAATTATGTGTCTTGGAGTTGCTCTTCTGGAGGAGTATCTTTGTGGCGTTCTCTGTATTTCCTGAATTTGAATGTTGGCCTGCCCTACTAGGTTGGGGAAGTTCTCCTGGATGATATCCTGAAGAGTGTTTTCCAACTTGGTTCCATTTTCCCCCTCACTTTCAGGCACCCCAATCAGACGTAGATTTGGTCTTTTTACGTAATCCCATACTTCTTGCAGGCTTTGCTCATTTCTTTTTCTTCTTTTTTCTTTTGGTTTCTCTTCTCGCTTCATTTCATTCATTTGATCTTCAATCGCTGATACTCTTTCTTCCAGTTGATCGAGTCGGTTACTGAAGCTTGTGCATTTGTCACGTATTTCTCGTGTCATGGTTTTCATCTCTGTCATTTCGTTTATGATCTTCTCTGCATTAATGAGTCTAGCTGTCAATTCTTCCACTCTTTTTTCAAGATTTTTAGTTTCTTTGCGCTGGGTACGTAATTCCTCCTTTAGCTCTGATAAGTTTGATGGACTGAAGCCTTCTTCTCTCCTCTCGTCCAAGTCATTCTCTGACCAGCTTGGATCCGTTGCTGGTGATGGGCTGCGCTCCTTTGCAGGGGGAGATGCGCTCTTATTTTTTGAATTTCCAGCTTTTCTGCCCTGCTTCTTCCCCATCTTTGTGGTTTTATCTGTCTCTGGTCTTTGATGGTGGTGACGAACTGATGGGGTTTTGGTATAGGTGTCCTTCCTGTTTGATAGTTTTCCTTCTGACAGTCAGAAGGACTCTCTGTTGGTCTGTTGGAGATTGCTTGAGGTCCACTCCAGACCCTGTTTGCCTGGGTATCAGCAGCAGAGGTTGCCGAAGATAGAATATTGCTGAACAGCGAGTGTACCTGTCTGATTCTTCCTTTGGAAGTGTCCTCTCAGGGGTGTACTCCACCCTGTGAGGTGTGGGGTGTCAGACTGCCCCTAGTGGGGGATTTCTCCCAGCTAGGCTACTCAGGGGTCAGGGACACACCTGAGCAGGCAGTCTGTCCGTTCTCAGATCTCAACCTCCGCGTTGGGAGATCCGCGGCTCTCCCCAAAGCTGTCAGACAGAGTCGTTCGCGTCTGCACCGGCTCCCTTTACTTCCCCTGTTGGTCTTCAGCTGTGCGCTGTCCCCAGAGGTGGAGACTACAGAGACAGGCAGGCTTCCTTGAGCTGCTGTGAGCTCCACCCAGTTCGAGCTTCCCAGCGGCTTTGTTTACCTACTTAAGCCTCAGCAATGGCGGGCGCCCCTCCCCCAGCCTCGCTGCTGCCTTGCGGATAGATCGCGGCAGACTGCTGTGTTAGCAGTGAGGGAGGCTTCGTGGGCGTGGGACCCTCCCGGCCAGGTGTGGGATATATTCTCCTGGAATGCCTGTATGCTTACAGCGCAGTATTGGGGTGGGAGTTACCCGATTTTCCAGGTGTTGTGTGTCTCAGTTCCCCTGGCTAGGAAAACGGATCCCCTTCCCCCTTGCGCTTCCAGGTGAGGCGATGCCTCGCCCTGCTTCAGCTCTCGCTGGTCAGGCTGCAGCAGCTGACCAGCACCGATTGTCCGGCACTCCCTAGTGAGATGACCCCAGTACCTCAGTTGAAAATGCAGAAATCACCGGTCTTCTGTGTCGCTCGCGCTGGGAGTTGGAGACTGGAGTTGTTCCTATTCGGCCATCTTGCTCCGCCCCCCGACAAGTTTTAATATTCAGTACAACTCTTCTTTTGTCTGAAACTCCATCTAAACTGAGCTCTGTGAGGGTAAGCACGGCGTGTTTCCCTATTTTTTTTATTCCCCGAGGACCATCCAAATGCCTAGCCCAGTGAAAATTAATATAATGGTGAAAAGATGAGGTCTTTACATCTCACAGCATTATTAGAGACATGATTGTTTGTAAATTGAAAGTTAACTATAGTCTAAATTCTGTCATAAGAATATAAAGTTCTTCAGTACTTTTTGTTATATTGATATTTTAGTGCAGTGTGATTCACAGGCACTATGCTAAGGTTCTTTACCTAAATGACTTCATTTAATACTTAAAATAGCTGTGTGAAGTAGAGTGCATGATTATCTCAATTTTATAGACAGGAAAATTAAGGCTGAGAGGTTAGGTAGTTTATCCAGTATCTCTCGGTTTCTAAAGGTGGAAGCTGTGTTTGAAACCCAGGGATCTCTTACTCTAAAACCCAGACTCTACTCTCCGCTACACTATCTCCAACATGGAGAAGTGGAAGAATTTCCTCTCATGTCATTTCTTATTTCTGTAGAACATATTCATGACCTTTAGACCCTAAAGCCAGTGTTCCTTATACATTCTCAGACTGCTTTAGTTTAAATGGTTTCTCTCTTGCATAACAAAGAGGGTTTCTTAGATTTGTTTTTTCAACAAGGGCTAAGCATAACTGGAAAATGCCCTCTCAATAGTACAAAGTACTTCCAGCCTCATTTAAAGTGTTGCTGAATACAAAGCTTTTTAAACTAGAGTCAACATGTTTACAATAGATCTCTTAAATGTAGTCCTCCTATGTAACTATAATGTTGTATACCTTTGACGACATCTTACCAACCCCTACCCACTACAACCACCTGAGCCCCTGGTAACCACCATTCTACTCTCTGCTTCTATTAAACCAACTTTTTCACATTCCACATATAAGTGAGATCATGCAGTGTTTGTCTTTCTGTAAATGATAAATATATAATTTTGTCAATTTTAAATAAAATGTTTAAAAACGGTTGCCAAATACGATGTGAGCTGTTCAGTTAAATTTGTTAATTAGCTTAATTGACTCTTTCTACAGTGTATACATAGATCAAGACATCACTGTATAACCCATCAATACACATATTTATTGTTTGTCAATTACAAATGAATAAATGATTTTTAAATAATCATAATTTACATGAACAGTAAATAATGTTTTAGTATATCTCAAATACTGCATGGAGGATACTTATACAAAAAGTTACTCATTGTTTGTTGAAATTCAAATGTAACTGGCTAACTTTTATTTTTATTTGCAATATCTAGTTGCCCTACCTCATAGGAAGCCACATAAATAAACGAAATTCTCCATTTACTGGAAATCACAGCTTGCAAAGAGCACTTTCATCACCTTTAACTAATTTAATATGTACAACAATCTATAAGAAAAAAATAATTCACCGTATAAATATGACTGAGGACTCTGGGTTCAGAATAAAGTTGTCCATGATCACATAGCTCATATGTGATGGAGCTGTGGTTTAAATCTAAGTGTAACACCGCTTGTCATTTTCTCTTTCCTTAATCAGCCATCAAACCTCAGATTAAGCAACACCTTCTTTGAGAAAACTACCTGGTCTACTCCCTACCCAAATTTGTGGTTCTTTCTTTTATGCTGCCATGGGAGATTGCACATGTCATCATTATGGCAAGCAGCACATTAATCTGTGATTATTTGTATGTTTTTTCTCTATGCCGCAACTAAGTTTTGAGTAGTATGGTAGGCAGAATAATGCCTTCACAAGGAGGTCCACATCCTAATCCTAATCAATGTTACATTACATGGCAAAAGGAATTCTGCCTCTGTGACTCAAATTAAGGACCTTAAGAGAGAGAAATTATCCGGAATTATCCAGATGGTCCCAACTAATGACATGGGCCCTTAAAATTGGAGGACCCTTTTTGACTGTGGTGAGACGGAGACATGATAATGCAAGAATTGTCAGAGAGATGAAACTTTGTTGGCCTTGAAGATGGAGGAAGTGAGCCATGGACCAAGAAATGCAGGCTAACTTTGGAAGCTGAAAAAAATGCAAGAAAACCAGTTTTCCCCTAGGACCTCCAGAAAGGAACACAGCCCTATTGACACTGTGATCTTAGTCCAGTGAGACCCACTTTTGGACTTCAAATTTCCATACATTTCTAGTAATATATTTGTGTTGTTTTAAGCTATTATGTTAGTGGTAATTTGTTACACAAGGAATAGGAAACTGAAGGAGGTAGGTGCCATGTCTTATTCACTGCTGCATTTCCTATAGCTAGCAAAGTGAAGAGTAAGCATGTAAAGGATGCTCAGAAATTGTTTTCTTGAGTGAATAGATAAAAATTATACAACATTTCTTCATGATAAGTGTGTTGTAAGGAAATGGCTAATCAACTATGATATGAGTAAGAAAAATTATCTCTATCCATCTTCTTACCTGAACCAATGATAGCAAACTCTACTCTCTCTATTCCTTGACCCAACAGGTCATTATCAAAAATACAGAAAAAATGGGTAACAATAAATGATGCCTCCAGAATAAGCTTGTAGATCAGTCAGGGTGGTGGGAAAAATTGTAGAAAGATGCAAACCTTCTTGTGGAAGGCCAGGAGATTTTACAAAAGCTTCAGAAAAGGATTTGGCTGAAGGTAGCCAGATTCTCTTATCCAGTGCCTGAAAGTTTAGGTTAGATAACAAGGGAATGTAAAGAAACTGATCTAGATAAATTAGTTTACTTAGGCCTCAGAATGTGGCCTTTAATTATCCACGTGCAGGGCTGCTCTCTATGGGGGTGGGGGGGAAGAAGTGTGTTGACTCAAGACCTTTGTCATTAAATCTGTACTGAATAAATGCCTGCAGCACTGGCTTGTCAAGGCCATAACTGCTACAACTCTTTCTGTGAGGGCCTGGTCCCCTAGCCTGTTCTTTCACTGGATACCTGTGTCTGAGTGTATTTGTTCATCTGTTGTTCAGCCAGGGTCTGTGGGTCAGACCTGGCATAAGCTTTTACATCTTCCTAGCTGTGGATGTGAGATCATAAAAGGAGACCCCACCCATAGTTACTACAATAATAGACATAACAAAAATTTCCTGAATTAGTATAATAGTTGTCAAACTTTAGTTTGCATTAGACTGGCCTGAGATATTTATCTAACACTGCATATTACTGATCTAACCTTTAGAGATTCTGATTCAGCAGGGTGGGGATGGAGTCTAAGTGATTCTGTGGACCATAGTGCAACAGGACCCATATATAGAGAGAGACAGTGGTCAGGATAATCAGTATTGTCCTAGTTGCCTCCCTATTCCTGGGAGTTTCTCTGGGAAGTGATTCCTACTCTCTTCTTTGGTCTTGAAAGCAATTCTGACACTAAATCTTATTTCTAAATAAATGAGAGAGCAAAGGTGAGGGGAGTTAACTCTTACACTATTTTCTAAAATGTATTTTTCATGAAAGTATTTGGAGTTCAACATAATCTAGGATCAAATACTTCATCAGATTTCAGAAATTCCCTATTAAATGAACAGGCACCAGAACCATCAAATGCAAGAAGAATTTGTGAGAGGAGTTCACTGTAGCATCTTCAACCCACATATTATCATATTAGACAGAAGTTAATTTTGAGATAACTTGCCCTCTGATACCCCACAAACCCAGGGAAATTTTTTTAAAAAATCTTCCTTTTCTTTAGTTAGGATAAACAAAGAACTTTATACACACACACACACACACACACACACACACACGTATACATCTCTGTGGCCCAGGCTAGAGTGCACTGGCACAATCACAGTTCACTGCAGCCTCAACTTGAGGGGCTCAAGTGATTCTCCCATCTCAGCCTCCTGAGTAGGTAGGACTACAGGCATGTGCCACTACACCTGGCTAATTTTTTTGTAGTTTTATGTAGAGAAGGGGTTTTGCCATGTTACCTAGGATTGGTCTTATACTCCTGGGCTCAAGCACTCTGCCCACCTGGGCCTCTCAAATTGCTGGGATTGCAGGGGTGAGCCACCATGCCCAACTGAGAACTTCAATATTTAACCAACCACTGGAAATAAAAGTCAACAGTATGAATACCAGTTTCTAATTGACCATTTCTAAATGGCGCCTTATTTTTCCTTAAAAATGTATTACATGCTAAAACTAAAAGGAAAATTTAAAATCCAGAAAGGTCTGAAGAAGAAAATGATAATTTCTGACAGTTTCATTGCCTAAAGAAAAGCCATAGTTAATATTTGCTTTGTTACTCTCAGTGCTTTGGCTATGCACATGACTTAGTGATTTGAGATCATACTGTATACACAATTTTATATCATGCTTTTTAAACATAATATAGGATTTTCTGCTACCATATGGTTAATGTGTTGTAGTGAGACTGTTTTTGTTAAATTATTTTCCTTGAAGAGAATTGAGAAATTCAGAAATCCTATGAATAGTCTAAAAAATAACTTTATGGGCAAAGTTCCCGCATATTATTTTCAAAGAGGTACAATTAGGTCTTCCTGGAGTGTCAGAGGTGCTGAGTCACCTGCAGCTACTGACTGCTAATCATATTAGACAGAAGTTAATTTCAAGATAACTTGCCCTCTGGCACCCCACATGTCAGGCAGTGCAGCGGCTTCTTTATTTACAGTGGCATGCAAGTGAGCAATGCCATGTTTAGAGAATAATGTGCATTCCAGGCCTGCCATCCCCAAATTATTGTGAAGCTTTGTTGGAAAACACAGAATTCTAGAATGTTATGATCATAAATCACATTGTTGGAAATTGTCTTTCTCTAAAAGTTTATGGTTGTGGTGCAGTGCCATTTTTCTTCCAGACTTGAATTTGACTGAATTTCACTTGTCATCACAAAGAAATATTTTATTTTCATTTTCAATTCAGTCATAAATTGCTGAAAACATTCTCTCAAGAATTACAGTATAATCATAGCACTACTGAGTATTAGCAATGAAAAATACTCACCATGTATTAAATATACATGGGAATACTTGGAAAACAAACATGATTGCACTGCCAAATTCTCAACCTTGCAGCCATCTTGATGGTAAATTAAAATCTTATGTGAATAGCTTAGTTTTTTTGGATCTATCACTGAAGGAGAAAACTTCTTTCATTACCTCTTATTATGATGAAAACAACTTGCCAGGTTAGAGATGTGAGACCAAATTAAGAAGGCCAAGCTTTCCATCCTTTCACATTCTCTCATCTAAACCCACTAAAAGTCACCATTTGTTCTTGTTCAGTTCACTTTGTTGGGTACTTGCAGAAGTCTTAGTAGAAGGTACTCCTTTCACTTCTCTAAATTGATAACTTGTTTTACAAAGTCCAATCAAAGGCTATATTTTTGTTTGGTCAATAGACTCAGAAAACAATGTTCTTCACATAAGATTTCAATCAAAGGCAACTGATGCTAACAGTTATAAATATATTTGAAGTTTCTTGTTAATTCTTTTTTTTTTTTTTTTTTTTTTTTTTTTGAGACGGAGTCTCGCTCTGTCGCCCAGGCTGGAGTGCAGTGGCCAGATCTCAGCTCACTGCAAGCTCCGCCTCCTGGGTTTACGCCATTCTCCTGCCTCAGCCTCCTGAGTAGCTGGGACTACAGGTGCCCGCCACCTCGCCTGGCTAGTTTTTTTGTATTTTTTAGTACAGACAGGGTTTCACCGTGTTAGCCAGGATGGTCTCGATCTCCTGACCTTGTGATATGCCCATCTCGGCCTTCTTGTTAATTCTTTTTATGGTGGCATTAAAATACAGAGGGACACTGTAAAATTCTTATAAAGTATTGGTATAAGAGAGGTAACTTGCATTATTTATAAATGTTTAATAGATCGACAGGATGGATTGGATTTTACACTAAGAATACATTGTAAAATAGTACAAGGTGTACTGGGAATATGAGGAATAGTTCCTACTTTCCACTCTGTTATTCATAAGCTCTGAGTTTGAGGACTTTGCTTGCCTGTGTTGAAGAGAAAAATGCTGGAGAGAAAACTGATAATAAAATATGACTATGTACATGGTTGTCAAATAAGCTTTTCGAAATAAGTAGGGTTAATAGTTTGAGAAAATATAGGCTTGTGGCATATAATCAGAACCAAAAATGCAATGGTGATGGAAAAATAAGCCAATTTATCTCCAACTGGTGTCTGTAGTTATAAAGAAAATCAAACATCTGGTCATTTGCATCGTTTTTATCACAGAAGCAAAATATGGTTGCATGCCCTTGGAAGAGAACCAAGGAACATGAAGGTTATCACTCAGGAAGGACCAAAGTCGACTGCTAAACAAGGTGACCTTTGGACACTTGACCATAACTCATAGTGTCATGGCAGGATGGTTAAACGTGACATAAGCCTCACTTGGTAAGGGAAACAGCACTGTGGGACTGTCCTGAGAGCAGAACTGCCTGGCAACTTGGGTGGAATCAAAAGAAAAAGAACAAAAAAGACAGTAAGTTTTTTTATGCCTATGTGTGAGAGCTTCTGAGACACTTCAGCTCTGTTGCTTCTTCCACTGACTGGGCATGTTAATGTAGTTGATAAATCATGTCCTTGTATGGTCGTGTTGCCTCACTTGTTCAACACATTCACTTTGCTTTGGGAAGGATAGTGAACTGGGAAAGTGAACTGCCCAAATGATTTGACCGGGGATTGTGTACAATATAGGAAGCGCTTTCAAGCAAAGACTTTAAATTAATGCAGACCTTGGTTTGAGTTCTGGTTCCACTATTGATGAGCTGTGTGACCCTGAACAAATTTCATAATCTCTCTGTGCCTTAGTTTCCTCATCTGTAAAATGAGGATAATGATGATTTCTTGTGTCAGGGTGTTCTTGAGTTACTATAAAGAAATACAAGAAATACTGGAGGCTGAGTAATTTATAAAGAGTTTTAATTGGTTCATGGTTCTACAGGCTTTGCAGGAAGCGTTTCTATGCTCAGTTTCTGGGGAGGCCTCAGGAAGCTTAAAAGCCTGGTGGAAGGCGAAGTGGGAGCTGGCATATCATGCGGTGAGAATGAGAGCAAGGTGCGGGTGAAGGCACCACACATCTTTGAACAAGCATATCTCTTAAGAACTCCCTGACCATTGTGAGGACACCACCAAGCCATGAGGGATCCACCTCCATGAGTGAAACACCCCCACCAGGCCCCACCTCCAACATTGGGGATCACATTTCAACATGAGATTTAGAGGGGATGGTATCCAAATTATATCAGTTCTATATCCTATAATTATCATACTTGAGGGGATTACTAATTTGTCTAGGTTCACATAGGTAGGCCTTGGTTGAGCTAAGGCTGTCTGACTTCATGTCTATGTTTCCAGAAGTGACCTAACCTACTCAACATTGCAGAGCTGGTCAGTAGTGAAATTGGCTGTGACAGATGCTGTTACTCATCTACCGAATGTACGTTCTCCCTTGCCTTCTTTACTAAAGAATCATTTTTCCCCCAGGGTAGAAATTTGGCAGCTTAAAGTTCAACCTCCTATGCTTCCTTGGAACTTTGGTTATATATGTGACACAGTCTGTCTGGTGTGATGTAATCAGAAATATATCGAGTGAGGTTTCTAATACAGCTGGAGTTATCTTGACAAAAAGGGTCACACTTAGCTGACACACACTTTTTCATGCTTGAACATGAAAATAATACCTGGAGGTGGAACAACCATTGTTGCAACCACCTCAATACCTGAAAGAAAAAAGCCACATGCCAAAAACTGGCAGAAGGCATAGATGAAAGCTGAAAAGAGCTGTGTGGAGAAACTGTACCAGCCCTGGACTGTGAATTTCCAGACCGTTGTCATATTAAAAATTGCCATTTAAGTCACTATAGTCTAGTTTCTGCTATACACAACTGCATCTAATGCCAACTGATAGGTTAGGATTTAAACCTCTAAGAACTCGTTAGCACATTTTTTTTTGGTGAATTCCCTAGAGACAAAACTCTGCCCATAACATCTTTTATCTTGTTTATGTGTAATAGTTACAGTGCTGCCCTTGGTCTTAACCATTAGGTCCTCAGGGACAGAGTACTTGGAGCCCAGGATGATGTGCAGTCAACACTGCGATTTAAGACTGGGAAATTGGGGCCTAGAAAGCGGTTAATAGTGGTGAAACAGAGGCTAGTACTCAGGAATTTTGATATTCAGTTTTGGCCTCCTTTTAGCGCTATACAGGACCCTACCAATGCCCACCATACACGTACTGAGTATCCAGGCAGATGTAAGTTGCTTGGGTGACAAAGGAAACATTTTTCTATTTTATCATTTTGCTCTGAACGTTCTTGTTACTTGCTATGTAGGCAAGGCATGCGCCTCAGTTTTCTCATCTGCAAAACAGGCATCATAACTGTGACTGTCTCATAGGGTTATTGCTGGGATCTAAGGATTTGATATATGTAAAGTCCTTAGAACAGTGTGTAGAATATAGTAAGTTTCAAAACAACAGCCCATAGAACTGCAATCTTTATTATTATGTCTGAAATGTAAATCTTTTCAATTTGTTGCTCTGAGACTCTTCACAGTGACTGAAACAAAGATTTCATAGTCAGATAGATATGAGTTCCAGACGCAGGTTTGTCACCTATGAATTGTGTGGTATCAGGATAAGCACAGAAACTCTTCAAGTTTTGATTTCTTCCTCTGTACCAGAGGATAATTTTTGTAGCTACCTTACTAAATTGTCAGAATTAACTGAGCTAATTTATGTAAGCCCTCAACATAGTTTTTGCACTCATTAGAACATAGCTATTAAGATTTACAATCTTTTTCTTAATATAACTTAGGTTTTGGTGTGTGTTTTTTTGTTCGTTTTTATTCCTCTCTTGGCCTGCATCACCATCATTACCCCAGTGTAGACCATACTTGTGTTACAACTGCTTTTTTTTTTTTTTTTTTTTTTTTTATTTTATTTTTTTATTATACTTTAAGTTCTAGGGTACATGTGCATAACGTGCAGGTTTGTTACATATGTATACTTATGCCATGTTGGTGTGCTGCACCCATCAACTCGTCAGCACCCATCAATTCATCATTTATATCTTGTATAACTCCCCAATGCAAGCCCTCCCTCCTCCCCCCTCCCCCCTCCCCATGATAGGCCCCAGTGCGTGATGTTCCCCTTCCCGAGTCCAAGTGATCTCATTGTTCAGTTCCCACCTATGAGTGAGAACATGTGGTGTTTGGTTTTCTGTTCTTGTGATAGTTTGCTAAGAATGATGGTTTCCAGCTGCATCCATGTCCCTACAAAGGATGCAAACTCATCCTTTTTTATGGCTGCATAGTATTCCATGGTGTATATGTGCCACATTTTCTTAATCCAGTCTGTCACAGATGGACATTTGGGTTGATTCCAAGTCTTTGCTATTGTGAATAGTGCCGCAATAAACATACGTGTACATGTGTCTTTGTAGTAGAATAATTTATAATCCTTTGGGTATATACCCAGTAGTGGGATGGCTGGGTCATATGGTACATCTAGTTCTAGATCCTTGAGGAATTGCCATACTGTTTTCCATAATGGTTGAACTAGTTTACAATCCCACCAACAGTGTAAAAGTGTTCCTATTTCTCCACATCCTCTCCAACACCTGTTGTTTCCTGACTTCTTAATGATTGCCATTCTAACTGGTGTGAGATGGTATCTCATTGTGGTTTTGATTTGCATTTCTCTGATGGCGAGTGATGATGAGCATTTTTTCATGTGTCTGTTGGCTGTATGAATATCTTCTTTTGAGAAATGTCTGTTCATATCCTTTCCCCACTTTTTGATGGGGTTGTTTGTTTTTTTCTCGTATATTTGTTTGAGTTCTTTGTAGATTCTGGATATTAGCCCTTTGTCAGATGAGTAGGTTGCAAAAATTTTCTCCCATTCTGTAGGTTGCCTGTTCACTCTGATGGTAGTTTCTTTTGCTGTGCAAAAGCTCTTTAGTTTAATTAGATCCCATTTGTCAATTTTGGCTTTTGCTGCCGTTGCTTTTGGTGTTTTAGACATGAAGTCCTTGCCCATGCCTATGTCCTGAATGGTACTACCTAGATTTTCTTCTAGGGTTTTTATGGTATTAGGTCTAACATTTAAGTCTCTAATCCATCTTGAATTAATCTTCGTATAAGGGGTAAGGAAAGGATCCAGTTTCAGCTTTCTACTTATGGCTAGCCAATTTTCCCAGCACCATTTATTAAATAGGGAATCCTTTCCCCATTTCTTGTTTCTCTCAGGTTTGTCAAAGATCAGATGGCTGTAGATGTGTGGTATTATTTCTGAGGACTCTGTTCTGTCCCATTGATCTATATCTCTGTTTTGGTACCAGTACCATGCTGTTTTGGTAACTGTAGCCTCGTAGTATAGTTTGAAGTCAGGTAGCGTGACGCCTCCAGCTTTGTCCTTTTGACTTAGGATTGTCTTGGCAATGCGGGCCCTTTTTTGGTTCCATATGAACTTTAAAGCAGTTTTTTCCAATTCTGTGAAGAAACTCATTGGTAGCTTGATGGGGATGGCATTGAATCTATAAATAACCTTGGGCAGTATGGCCATTTTCACGATATTGATTCTTCCTATCCATGAGCATGGTATGTTCTTCCATTTGTTTGTGTCCTCTTTTATTTCGCTGAGCAGTGGTTTGTAGTTCTCCTTGAAGAGGTCCTTTACATCCCTTGTAAGCTGGATTCCTAGGTATTTTATTCTCTTTGAAGCAATTGTGAATGGAAGTTCATTCCTGATTTGGCTCTCTGCTTGTCTGTTACTGGTGTATAAGAATGCTTGTGATTTTTGCACATTAATTTTGTATCCTGAGACTTTGCTGAAGTTGCTTATCAGCTTAAGGAGATTTTGGGCTGAGACGAGGGGGTTTTCTAAATATACAATCATGTCATCTGCAAACAGGGACAATTTGACTTCTTCTTTTCCTAACTGGATACCCTTGATTTCTTTCTCTTGCCTGATTGCCCTAGCCAGAACTTCCAACACTATGTTGAATAGGAGTGGTGAGAGAGGGCATCCCTGTCTTGTGCCAGTTTTCAAAGGGAATTTTTCCAGTTTTTGCCCATTCAGTATGATATTAGCTGTGGGTTTGTCATAAATAGCCCTTATTATTTTGAGGTACGTTCCATCAATACCGAATTTATTGAGCGTTTTTAGCATGAAGGGCTACAACTGCTTTTTTTTAATTGCTTGGTGCTTGGTAAATTTTTCTTTGCGTGATGATTAAATGTATGTGTCAACTTGACCAGGTTACTGTGCCCAGTTTGATTAAGTACTAGTCCAGATGTTGCTGTGAAGGTAATTTGGAGGTGTGATTAATATTTTTAATCAGTTGACATTAAATAAAGAAAATTTTCTTGGATAATGTGGGTGGACCTCATAAAATCAGTTAAAAGTCTTAAGAGAAAAAACAGGTTTCCTGGAGAAGAAGAAATTCCGCCTCAAGGTAGAAATACTGCCTGGGTTTCCAACCGGCTAGCCTGCCTTTTATTTTAGACTCAAGACTGCAACATCAAATCTCGCATGAGTTTCCAGTCTGCCGCCATGCCCTACAAATTTTAGACTTGTCAGTCCCCACAATTGTGAGCCAATTCCTTAATACAAATCGTGTATGATTTGTGTGTAAATATACATATATAATTGATTATTGGGTCTATTTCTATGGAAAACTCTGATACATTTTCCCCCTTGCACAAAATTGGATCTTGGAAAAAAATAGCTAATCTCTGATTATTTTAGAAATTCTATTAAGAACTTCATCTTAACTTCTGACTTTCATATTCCTGCCTAATGTGAGATGATCAACTCTATGGGATGACTGGCTAATGTGTTTTTGTTTATGTTTTTGTTTTCTGTTCTGGAATCTAGCCCTTGATTTTCCTTTCACAGTCAATTTTCTATTCCTTGCAGCCTTTCACTTCACATTGACCATGCATCTCCCCCAACACCTCCTGGGAATTTCTACTCCAGTAGCTCTCTCTTTTCTTTTCCATCCCTCCTTGTGACTGTCTTATCATGCATGTTCACTAATAATGAAAATCGTTTTACAAATCAGGCTGGGAGGAACCTTGAGTCCATTGGACATAGCCCAGTGAAAGCTCAATGTAAGATCTTTACAACAAGCTCTTACGATATTGCATGACAAACCTTCATCAGAGATTTGTTAACAGTTTCCAGGCATGTGGAGAGGTTCAAAGGATTATATGGAGAGCTCCTGGAAATCTCCAGGGCCTAAAATAAAGCATACTTATCCCTTCATTACAGCAGAAGCTGTGATCTACCTCTTTGTGGACAAAGTGCTTGATTTCCTACCCTTGGATATTGGTATCCTAAGAAATTTTTATGTACTGTAGCAGGCACCGCTCAGTGAAGCCAATTAATTAAGCTAGTTTTCCAGCCGATAGACTGATGCATTACCACTATTTCAGCAATGCGCAAATTAGAAGCATATTGTGTCTGATGGCCTAGTCATCTCATACTGTTGATTTTAATTTGATAGAGAGGTTGAGGGAGAGGAAAAAACAAAACAAGGATTAAACCTGGGAGGAAATGTGGTAAGGGACATGTGAAGGCTGAAGAAGCATTTATTGAACACTGACTATGTGCAAAATTAAATGCATTATTCACATCACATCGTTTAAAGGTGAGGTTGATTTTAGTATTATTCCAATTCTGAAAATAAAGAAATAGACTCAGGGAGGTTGAATTACTTTCCCAAGAACATACATCTATTTAGTGGCAGAGCTGGCAGGAAGAAACCTAGGCAATAGTAATAGTTATGTTCTGACTTTCCACGCTCTTAGCAGATTAAATTTCTGTGCCGACCTACTGACTTTCCCTATGTTCTCTTAGCACTCCCTTCATTTCTTCTGTAATCACCACACATCAGGAAGCCATATTCTGTAGTCTTGATAATGTATTATACTCTGTAGATATCCCATTCTTTTGTGTCCATCCCAAGTGCTAAGAACTAGAATCACATCACAGGGAAAGAAAGATGTGTGCATTTATAGCCTACTCACGGTGGCAAGGACAGGATCCATCATAATGAAGGCACGAGAAAGGTTGCTATCTGGCTCCTTGGTTGAAATTGCAGTTGATGAAGGTTAAGACCTTTGAAGCACAGCTGCTTTGATTCCCATCTGCTCTGTAGCTGATCCTGCCAGGCTGATTTGAAGCAAATGAACCTACTGTTCTCTGTGTGTAGGGTATGGGAGTGCTAGAAGGGAGTGGGGAGGTCAGAGGACCACTTAAGTGGTTGTTGCTAGAATCCAGGTGTCAGATTTGACGAGAGTTTAAACTGAGACAGAGGAAGTAGATACAACAAGAATGAAAGATTCTGAAGAGTTAAGATCCACAGAATATGGAAAAAAATTAAAAGTGGGAGGTGAGAAGGGGGAAAATTATAGGATAAATCACTAATTTCTGGGTTTTGAGACTAATGGATAGAGGCTTCATTAACAGATGAAAGACACAAAAACAGGAGCAGACACTTCAGCTCTATCTTACAGAGTTCTCCTGACATCCCATGGTAAGGTGGGATTCCAGGAGGAGGGAACAAAAAAGATGCATAGATAGAAGTGAACAAGGCCTATCTATAAAATAGCAAATGAATTGGTATGACTGAAGTGCAGAATGCATGTTGACAAGTGTGAGATGAGGTTAGACAGACAGGGGATGACTAGATCAAGAAGAGATTTTTAAACCATTCAAGGACTTTTCCCCTTCATTCTTAGGTAAAATGGAGTATTGTGAATAGGTTTTAAGCATGGAAATTAATTGATTATAAAAATTTTCATTTTAGACAAATTACGGTATGGGAATGGTGGAATAATGAATTAGGGGGAGCTGTTGAAGTGGTTCAGCTGATGTTAATTGGAACGTAGAACAGTGTCAGTGTGAATGAGAAAACTGGATTGAATAGAGAGGTGTTTTATTTTTTATTTATTTATTTATTTATTTATTTTCTATTTATTTTTTGAGACGGAGTCTCGCTCTGTCGCCCAGGCTGGAGTGCAGTGGTACAATCTCAGCTCACTGCAAGCTCCACCTCCCGGGTTCATGCCATTCTCCTGCCTCAGCCTCCCGAGTAGCTGGGACTACAGGCGCCCACCACCATGTCCGGCTAATTTTTTGTATCTTTAGTAGAGACGGGGTTTCACCGTGTTAGCCAGGATAGTCTCATAGAGAGGTATTTTAAAGACAGAATGGGCAAGACTTTATGATGACTTAACTATGTTTTTTGCTTAGGCAACTAAATTGATGTTGGTGTCATTTAACACATGAGAACCACAGTAGTAAGAACTGGTTTACTATACATTTGTGTGATTACTGTGTTCTTGTGTCTTTGATTAGCAGCATCTTCTGATCCACACTTATTCCTCACTGCCCACAATTGGTCACAAATCGTTCTTTGCTCTAGGTCCATAGAGAATTATTATAAGTGTTAATGTACCAAACTTGTGTAGGCACTACCACCCACTTGGGTCAGTGGAAAGCTGTGTGTTTCTGTGTGTTTTGAGACCACGGGCATTTGATTCCTTCTTCACTTTTCATCCAGTAATGACTAGAGAGGGGAAAGAAAAAGCTAGGTTTAGATAGAACATCTAACATTAGGCCTAGGATGTTCTGACTGATATAGAGATAATTTTTGGTTTGCTCTGATAATGTCCTTTCTCAAAAACGCAAACTTGATATTTTTTCTTTTCTACCTTTTAACATCTCCCTCCAGAACAAATGCACAGATACACAGACAGACACACACACACACACACATACACATATTATACTCCACCCTTTCTATTATTCTCCTCCTCCTCCTCCTCTCTTCTTCTTCTTCTCCTTCTTCTTCTCCTTTTCTTCTTCTCCTCCTCCTTCTCCTCCTCCTTCTCCTCCTCCTTCTCCTCCTCCTTCTCCTCCTCCTTCTCCTTCTCCTTCTCCTCCTCCTCCTCCTCCTCCTCCTTCTCCTCCTCCTTCTCCTCCTCCTTCTCCTCCTCCTCCTTCTCCCTCCTCCTCCTCCTCCTCCTCCTCCTTCTCCTCCTCCTTCTCCTCCTCCTTCTCCTCCTCCTTCTCCTCCTCCTTCTCCTCCTCCTCCTTCTCCTCCTCCTCCTTCTCCTCCTCCTTCTCCTCTCCTTCTCCTCCTCCTTCTCCTCCTCCTTCTTCTCCTCCTCCTTCTCCTCCTCCTCCTTCTCCTCCTCCTTCTCCTCCTCCTTCTCCTCCTCCTCCTTCTCCTCCTCCTTCTCCTCCTCCTTCTCCTCCTCCTTCTCCTCCTCCTCCTTCTCCTCCTCCTTCTCCTCCTCCTCCTTCTTCTCCTTCTCCTCCTCCTTCTTCTCCTCCTTCTCCTCCTCCTTCTCCTCCTCCTCCTTCTCCTCCTCCTTCTCCTCCTCCTTCTCCTCCTCCTTCTTCTCCTCCTCCTTCTTCTCCTTCTCCTTCTTCCTCCTTCTCCTTCTTCCTCCTTCTCCTTCTTTCTCCTGCTTCTCCTTCTTTCTCCTGCTTCTCCTTCTTTCTCCTGCTTCTCCTTCTCCCTTCTGCTTCTCCTTCTCCCTCCTGCTTCTCCTTCTCCTCCTTCTCCTTCTTCTCCTCCTCCTCCTCCTCCTCCTTCTCCTCCTCCTTCTCCTTCTCCTCCTCCTCCTTCTCCTTCTCCTCCTCCTCCTTCTCCTCCTCCTTCTCCTCCTCCTTCTCCTCCTCCTTCTTCTTCTCCTTCTCCTCCTCCTTCTTCTCCTCCTTCTCCTCCTCCTTCTCCTCCTCCTTCTCCTCCTCCTCCTTCTCCTCCTCCTTCTCCTCCTCCTCCTTCTCCTCCTCCTTCTCCTCCTCCTCCTTCTCCTCCTCCTTCTTCTCCTCCTCCTTCTTCTTCTCCTTCTCCTTCTTCCTCCTTCTCCTTCTTCCTCCTTCTCCTTCTTCCTCCTGCTTCTCCTTCTTTCTCCTGCTTCTCCTTCTCCCTTCTGCTTCTCCTTCTCCCTCCTGCTTCTCCTTCTCCCTCCTGCTTCTCCTTCTCCTCTCCTCCTTCTCCTCCTTCTCCTCCTCCTCCTTCTCCTCCTTCTCCTCCTCCTCCTTCTCCTCCTTCTCCTCCTCCTCCTTCTCCTCCTTCTCCTTCTCCTCCTTCTCCTCCTCCTTCTCCTCTTCCTCCTTCTCCTCCTTCTCTTCTTTATTCTTCTTCTTCTTTCTTTTTTCTTCTTCCTTCTTCCTTCTTCTTTCTTCTTCTCACCAGGCTAGAGTGCAGTGGCATGATCTCGGCTCACTGCACCCTCCTCCTCCCAGGTTCAAGCGATTCTCCTGCCTTAGCCTCGCAAGTAGCTGGGACTGCCCGCATGTGCCACCATACCTGGCTAATTTTTTGTATTTTTAGTAGAGATGGGCTTTCACCGTATTAGCCAGGATGATCTTGATCTACTGATCTGATGATCCACCTGCCTCAGCCTCCCAAAGTGCTGGGATTACAGGCATGAGCCACTGTGCCTGACCTCTTCTCATTATTCTTTACTTTCCAGAATATGTCCTTCATTATCTGACTTCCAGGACTTTGCTAAAGCTCTCTTTCCGTCTGAAATACCACCCCCTCCTCATTTCTTCTTACCGAATCTTATCCATAAGCTTGGATAACACTAACCTCAGCTCATACTTTCTCTAAGAATCTTCACAGGTCTCCCCATCAAAATTAATCTTTGTCCTATAACAATTTGTTTAAACATCTTTTATAGCATTTACCACAATGTTCCCATTCATTTGCTTGTAGGCTTATCTACCTTGATAAACTTTGGTAGCTAATAGAAGACAACAGCCAATTTGAATATATCTGCACACGTAAGAATGAGTGGCATTAAATCAAGCGTGAAATTTAATTGATTACCTCCCAAAT
The DNA here is from genome assembly GCF_007565055.1 of Rhinopithecus roxellana. NCBI lineage: Eukaryota > Metazoa > Chordata > Mammalia > Primates > Cercopithecidae > Rhinopithecus > Rhinopithecus roxellana. Next base: position 116,318,960 of record NC_044555.1, on the reverse strand, counting down.
GACCTAGCACAATGAAAAGAACATATTAAGTATACAATAATTTTTGATTAAGTGAAATTTTTATTTTATCACCTTGGAGAATTGCTTTAGTTCCACAATCTTATTAGTATTAATATATTTATTATTTTTCTCAGCTAACTGCAAATGCATTGAACTCTTTTCCTCAGAGGATACTCAGCGCTATAGTTAATACTGATGGGTTTAGGTATCTGTTATAAAGAAGAATAAAATGAACTCACCTGCTTGGAATCAAGTCCAAATGTAACTATTTGTTTAAAGGTAGTAAAAGAAAAAAGTTCTTGACAAGGAGTGAAAATATATGTATGCTTGATTTAACATACTTAAGTTCTCTTATCTTCTATTTTTGTTATACTTAACAATGACCAAACAAAAATCAACACAGAAAAGTGTGTGTGTGTGTGTGTGTGTGTGGTGTTGGCTTAAGGGTTAGACTAGGATTCTAACTCCAACCCTTGCCATTAACATGTTGTTTTGATTTTATTCATGAAAAATGGGATTCTGTAACTTTGTCTTCCTCCTTTATCTGCTTTGTGACATTAACGGTTCTAATAGCCTTGTGTCTCTAAGATAAAGTTGTTTATTTAACATTTTATAATCCCCTCCAACATTTTGTCTCTTCTGTTCCTCTCCATCCACTTTTTGAGTTTCCAATACAAAATGAATGTTTGAGAATAAGATGGAGTGCTCTTTTCCTAATCGCTTTCCAGTGTAAACAGCACAAACATAGGAATGTCAACTGGACATAAAGTGTTACTATGATTGCCCCTCATTTTTCATCCAATTAAAATATCTGTTTCTTTTTACTCCCTTATTTTTGAAGCATCGCACAGAAAAATGTTTACAAACACCTAAGAACCCTGGGTAGGAAGATTGGATTACTTTGAGAAGCCCATTCAAATACTGAACAACTTGCCTTACTCATTACCATTGAGCTGATGAATATAGGTAATTCACAGTTGTGTAGAGAAAAAAGGCTATCCGAACTTATTGCACAGGCTTCCCTGTTACATGTGTGAAATGATCTAGTGTCACTTTAGTATGCAGACAGACAGCCTATTCTGTTTTTATAAACTGATCATCTAACATATTTTGATAAATCAACACCACCTATTAGTAATGGAAATATTGAATGTTGAATATGTTTGTGCTACTAAGTCACTAAAGTATATCGTGGCCGGACGCGGTGGCTCAAGCCTGTAATCCCAGCACTTTGGGAGGCCGAGACGGGCGGATCACGAGGTCAGGAGATCGAGTCCCCCCTGGCTAACCCGGTGAAACCCTGTCTCTACTAAAAATACAAAAAACTAGCCCAGCGAGGTGGCAGGCGCCTGTAGTCCCAGCTACTGGGGAGGCTGAGGCAGGAGAATGGCGTGAACCCAGGAGGCAGAGCTTGCAGTGAGCTGAGATCCAGCCACTGCACTCCAGCCTGGGTGACAGGGCGAGACTCCGTCTCAGAAAAAAAGAAAAAAAAAAAAAAAGTATATTGTTTATGCTAATGCTAAGGTGAATTTTGAACTAGCTCTCACTAAGAACAATTATTTGTTCTTTTTTTCAGTTTTTACAACTTGCTTCCATGTAATGCTTCATTTCAAAGTGAACCATATAAGTTTAAAGAGTAAGAAAGACTGCCTAATTTTATTAATTATAAGAAAATGAAAATGACTTAGAAAACAATTTCTAATCCCATAGCTCTTGGATAATTAAATTTATGTCAAACAATTAAGTATCCTTTAGAATTCAAGCCACAAGCAAATGTCTTCAGACTCACAATAGTGATGCCTAAACCCCATGCTTTAAGATAATGGTGATAATTTAGGAATTACACAACTTATACAGGCCCTGCGTTGTAAATATTTAAGCGGATATATTTAATGGAGAAAGTTAATGTAACATGAAAATTCTGCATGAAAGAGTAGGTCATTATTTTTCTGAAAACCATGAAATAGTTTGGATATTCTTCCCTGCCCAAATCTTATGTTAAAGCATAATCCCCAATGTTGAAGTTGGGGTCTGGGGGTCATGAGGGAAGATCCCTCATGGCTTGGTGCTGTCCTCATGATAGTGAGTGAGTTCACTTCATTCAAGATCTGGTTGTTTTAAACGTGTAGCACTGCCTCCTTAACTTGCTCCTACTTTTGCCATGGGATGTGCCTCCCCTTTTGCCTTTCACTATTCATGTAAGCTTCCTGAGGCCTCCCTAGAAGCTGAGCAGATGCTAGCGCCATGCTTCCTGTACAGCCCACAGAACTATGAGCCAATTAAATCTCTTTTCTTTATAAATTCCCCATCCTCGTATTTTTTTTTTTTTTTTTTTTGACGGAGTTTCGCTCTTTCACCCAAGCAGGAGTAAAGTGACATGATCTCGGCTCACTGCAACCTCTGCCACCCGGGTTCAAGTGATTCTCCTGCCTAAGCCTCCCGAGTAGCTGGGATTATAGGCGCCCACCACCACGCCCAGCTCATTTTTCTATTTTTAGTAGAGACAAGGTTTTGCTATGTTGGCCAGGCTGGTCTCGAACTCTTGACCTCAGGTGATCCACCAACGTTGGCCTCCCAAAGTGCTGGGATGACAGGCATGAGCCATCGCACCTGGCCTCAGATGTTTCTTCATAGCAGTGCAAGCACAGCCTAACACAAACTAAGAAGGTAGTTGTGATTAGAACCTTTGAATAAAATGCTTTAAAAAAATATCTGTCATCTTAGGTATCATGGAGCTGCCTGCACAGAAAAAATAGCTTAATATTGTTCAAATAGTTGAAAATATTATCCTCATGATGAACCACATGGTACAGAACAGAAATATATATTTTTATTTCAATAAACTTTCCATTTTGAGTTTGATTCCATATATGAGAACAATTTGGAGTATTCCTGACCTAATTTGTGGTAAAACTAATGAACTCTGTTTATCAAAATACTTATAATCTTCAGGGTGGTTGACTGCAATAGTATCTATATAATATAAGTTTGGTGAGTAAGTATATTAGTAAGAACATTAATTTCCCTGAGGTACTTTGGGTATACGGCCATCAGTGACACACAAGTTACAATATAGGATGGAAATAAATATATGGATGATATAGACAGTTAAGTGATAGATATAGGTAAGTCATAGACAGACAGATAAGTAGATCGACAGATGATAGATAGCCCTGGATGAATTGCTTCCCTAGTCCCCTACAATCATCTTAGGATAGGTTTGAATCACATGTTATACATACTGAAAAACACCCATTGTTTTTTTTAAGATTTTTGTGGCTTTCACTTTATATACTTTGCTTGGTTGTGGGGAAATCATGTCACCCAAGTCGCTATGCTGGTTTTGATCTGCATTGGGAAGTCTCAGATGTGGAATTTAGCCCTGTTATTTCCACACATACTTTTTAGGTATTTAGCAGGTTTTCCTAGATGTCTGGGGAAGTCATAGCTGTTTATACAGTAACGAAGCAAACAACTTTAAATGGTATATTGAATCATTCCTCTTCTTAAAACTCCTTTGGCTATTCTGCTTCGAGGTAAAATATAGGTGATTTTTTCACTGACTTTTCTTCAAAAGTGAGAAGCAGGGACATTTTACTTCTTCTCCATCAGATAAATGACAGCTACTCCTCCCCACTACTGGGCCAGAGCAGGAAAGGGCCTCAGTATTTCCCTATGTTAATACCAGAGTGAGCAGTTAACAACAGCCTGCAGTAGTAGCTTTCTAGAAAGGATGTGAGAATACTATTTACAGTTATTTCATAAGGGACAATTGCTTTGACATACAATGTTTTTAGTTTGCAAATGCTCTTTCAAGGATACAATCTTTTAATAAGTCATTGAATATATATGTGGTTAAATGTGTTTGCTTTAAAAAATGCAACACATTAAAACTGAAGCAAGGTAACATAAATAACCCAAGCAGAAAAGATAAAGAGCAAGGATCTTTGCTTTTTTCCCCTTTCCTTGAATGATTAGACTGGTTAGAGAGTATCTTGTTCTATTTTTTTTTCCAACAAATAGCTTTTGCATTTATTTTTAATTCTTTAATTTTCTGTATTCATCTCCAGTAATTTTGTCTTTTTATCTTTTGAATTACTTCCTCATACTTGACTTAGGTGTATTTTCTAACTTAAAGTAAATGCTCACTTATTTTCATTGAAATTTTGTTAGTTTATAAGAAAAATATTTAATCTCATCAATTTTAATATGGACTGTTTTCACATACTGCTTCTAAATATTACACATGTGTAGCCTTTACTAATTCTTCTATATGATATATTATCAAACTAGCAATTTTAAATTACAAGAAGTTCTATTTTGTTGTGGTTTATTTGCTTGTATTTTTATTACTCAATTTTATTTTATAGTGTTCTGATTGGATGAGGCCTACCTACATTAGGGAGGACAATCTGCTTTACTGAATCTGCTGGTTTAAATGTTAAGCTGGCCTGTAATTTTCTTTTCTCATTATGTCTTTGTCAGGTTTTGGTATCAAAATGATGCTGGCTTCATAGAATGAGTTAGGGAGGAGTCCCTTTACAACTCTTTGGAATAGTTTCCGTGGAATTAACACTGGCTCGTCGTATGCCTGTTAAAATTTCGGACCCAGGGCTTTTCTTGGTTGATAGATTTTTTTTTTTTTATTACTGATTCAATTAAAAAATTCAATATTGCTCTGTTCACGGTTTCAATTTCTTTCTGATTCAATCTTGGGAGGTTGTGTATGTCCAGGAATTCATCTATTTCCTCTAGATTGTCTAGTTTGTATGCATAAATGTGTTCAAAAAAGTCTCTGAGATCTTTTGTATTTCTATGAGATTGGTTGCAAAGTCACCTTTGTCATTTTTTTATGGAATTTATTTGGATCCTCTCTTGTTTGTTTGTTAATCTAGCTAGTGGTCATCTGCAGGCTAAGGATCAAGGACAGCCAGTCCGAGTTCCAAAACTGAAGAACCTGGAGTCCAATGTTTGAGGGCAGAAAGCATCTACCACAGGAGAAAGACGTAGGCTGGGAGACTGCGCCACTCTCTCTTTTCATGTTTTTCTGCCTGCTTATTATATATTAGTCATGCTGGCAGCTGATGAGATGGTACCCACCCATATTAAGAGTGGGTCTGCCTTTCCCAGCCTACTGACTCAAATATTAATCTCCTTTGGCAACACCCTCACTGACACACCCAGGATCAATACTTTGTATCCTTCAATCCAATGAACTCGACATTCAGTATTAACCATCACATTTATCTTTTTTAAGAAAACCACTTTTGGTTGTATTGATTCTTTGTATAGAGTTTTGGGCCTCAATTTGGTTCAGTTCCACTCTGATGTTAGTTAATTCTTTTCTTCTGCTAGTTCATCGCAGCACTATTCACAAGAGCAAAGACATGGAATCAACCTAAGTGCCCATCAACAGTGGATTGGATTTAAAAAAAAAATGGTAACATATATCATGGAATACCATGCATCCATAAAAAAGAACAAAGTCATGTCCTTTGCAGTTACATGGATGCAGCTGGAGGCCATGATCTTAAGTGAATTAACACAGAAACAGAAAATAAAATACAATATGTTCTTACTCATAAATGGGAGCTAAATATTGAGTACTCATGTACATAAAAATGGCAACAATAGACACTGATGAATACTAGAGTGGGAAAGAATGGATGGGGGCAAGGTTTGAAAAGCTATTGGGTACTATGTTCACTACCTAGGTGATGGAATCAATTGTATCCAAAACCCCAGCATCATGCAATATACTCCTGTAACAGTCCTGCCCATGTACCCCCTAAATCTAAAACAAAAGTTTAAATTAAAACCCAAAATACCCTCACAGAATAACTCAGAATAATGTTTGATCAATTATCTTGTCAGCCCATGGTCAAGTTGACATAAAATTAATCATCACAACAAATATAAGCAAGATAGCAGAGGCCGGGTGCAGTGGCTCATGCCTGTAATTCTAGCACTCTGGGAGGCCGAGGCGGGTGGATCACCTGAGGTCCAGAGTTCAAGACCAGCCTGGCCAACATGGTGAAACCCCGTCTGTGCTAAAAATACAAAACTTAGCTGGGCATAGTGGCTGGTGTCTGTAATCCCAGCTACTCAGGAGGCTGAGGCAGGAGAATCACTTGAACCCAGGAGGCAGAGGTTGCAGTGAGCCAAGATCATGCCATAGCATTCCAGCTCGGGTGACAGAGCGAGATTCCATCTCAAAAAAAAAAAAAAAAAAAATAGCAGTAAGGTCTAGAAGCAACCCTTCTGGTTTCCAGGGAATGACAGAATGACAGTATATGTAGGGTGAAATATGAAAGGATACAGAAATGTAGTAGCCAATTTAACCAAGTATGTAGCAATTTTTACATATCCAAATGTATTATAAGCTTAAGCTATAAAATTTGAGTCATATAGATGAAAGCAATCACTACTCTTAAAGGGAGTATTTATCACAGCCTGGCGACTCATGATACAGTCTGTGGTTCACCATTTGAGATTGTTGGGAGAACAGGCATTTCCTAGCAGAATATATCAGAAGAAGGACCTTCTTTAGGTGATTCAGAGACAAAAGTCTGCATGAGTGGGGCTGGAAAATACCAGAAAAAAAAAAAAAAAAAAAAAAAAAGATGCCGTTTTCATCAAGAGCCATGACAGAAAAGTCACATGTTATCAGACAATAGGAGCTGAGTTCAGAAATAGATCAGCTTTGCCAAGGCAAGGACCTTCTCACCCTGCTACTTAAGAGAGAGTTGGTGGAGAATATCATTGTCCAAATTCTGGGACAAGGTAGTGGAAAGGTGAGTATTTCCAAAGGTGGCAGGTTCTACCCTTCCAGTTTTGTGAAGGACAAATAACACAATTTTGGCTAGAAAGTTATAGATAAAGGAATCCAAAGATATTACTGCTGAGAGTTAGTATATAGGGGTTTGCTGGATAAAAAGGGCATTCAAATAGTTCTGTATATGTTTTTTAAAATAGTGGGGCTAGTAGACTCAAAGGTAAATATTTTTATCAGTTAACTAGAATGGGGGCTTTTAGTTTTTAATGTTAGGAAATGTAAGAATATCAAGCACTATGCAATGGGATAGTAGAAAATGGGAAGGAGGGAATGTACATCTTTTGTTGCCCAATTAAGTCTCTTCTTGCCATTTTTGAAAGTGATTCCAGTGCTGAGAACTAAAAGATATATGCATAGTGCCTTTGAGCACTTCATGGTTTTGCTCCTTCCCCTCCCCTTCCCTTCCCTCCCCCGACTTCCTTCCTTCCTTCCTTATTCCATTCATTCCTTCTTTATTTTGTAAATTATAGCCAGCTCAGAGAATGAGAGTTGTTTGAAGAATCTATAAGAAAACATCCAAAGTATAGTGCTTCTTGCAAAGAAGAAACTCAGTATTGCTAGTTTTCTTTCCCTGTACTCCCTCACCTCCCTTCACTTATCATCTAGCAGTATCTCCTCTTATGTTTCCTGCGTCTTCATTCCTTGGCTGATATGAAGAGATTTGTACCAATGCATAATATATCTGAACTAAAATCCAATTTCCTGTGGCAGGCCGTCTGCATGTCTAGATTTTTCTTTGACTGCCCACATTCTGTATCTGTGTGTTTTAAAGATTCTTTTCTTGAGGGAATTCATAACTACTTTTAATCTTCTCTAGTAATCAATAGTCAGTTCGTTCATTTGTTTAACACACATTTATTAAGTACTCTGTGCCATATATCATTCTAGATGATGAGAATACAAAGATGAACAAATTGGATCCCTACCAATGGAGAGCTGGGTCTTGTGAAAGTTTAAATAAATTTCCTTCCAATATTGCCTTGGCAAGCGGGTATTTATTTTTCACAGTTGGCATCCTGAAAACCTTGGTGTTTTACCTGACTTGAAAGACTTTTACTCAACAGTCACCAAAACCATGTATAACCATGGGAATCAAGAAAACTGCATAAAAGCATCATAACAATGTTTTTATTTTGATTTTTTTCCAAAACAGGATTGTGGGCATTTCTTCAAATGGAAGGCAGAAAATAATTCAAAATAGAAATTTAAGAAGCCCTGAATTGTAATTAATTACAAACCAAAATGTCTATTTTTCAGTATTAGTCCTTATAAATCTTTGGGTATTTTGCTTCCAAAATATTAGCAGAGCTTAATTATGAACTCATTTTAAACATCAAGAACTTAGCATTTCATGTATTAAAAATTCACCTTGGATCTTTGAACTTAAGGAAATATGATTATATTAATCTAAAGAGGACTCATGAATTACTCAGCTTAATTTGAAACACATGCATAATACAATAACACTCAAATAACAGCTACTGTATTTGCATTATATGTCAAATACCATCCTGGGTGTACATTATCTCATTTAACTATCACAGTATGCCCACAAGATAGCTCAGTTTTTCAGAGTAAAGTAGTTTTTAAGGAAATTTGTTCAATTAGTCTAATTTCTCAGTGGAAAAGTCATTTAATTCTATACTGTCCCTTATGTAATGATGACCATATTATTGATACCAATTTACTATATTTAAAGGTAATAGAAAATTTTATGCACCACATGGAAAAATGCCATTTGTGTATAAATAGAACAGTTTTTTTTTTTTTTTTTTTTACTTTCATGGTACATAAAATAGCTACTAAAAAGTCTATGGAGTCACCATATATAAATATCTAAGCAGAGAAAAATTTGATAAAGTTAATATATGGACTTTTTTTCAGTGAATTGCATGACAAGATGAAGCAGCAGGTTTAAATACGAGCAACAATCAAAGACATCTAACTCTAATATGATATGAAATATCTGTGACTTCTGTTAGTGACAAAGTCATAGCTACTTTTAATGCTCTTGGCTTGTGTTTACAATGGAGGGAAAGTCTGAATTTTTGTTAAAGGCTAGTGAAAATAAATATGGAATTGTTCCCACCTAAGTTCATAGACATCAGGTAACAAACACCTGTTCTAACAGAAGCCATTGCACTGAGGTTATGTTAGGGAGGAGCTGGGGAAGAGACAATCTTGGGGTTCACTGAGGGTGATCTAGAGGTCTTAGTGAACTGCCTCAGAAAAAAGCAGATACATGGCAGCTTGATGACATCAAGCTTATCCATTAACGAATGTAAGTTTTTCCAACTATGGATAGAATCTTTGCATAATGTTTGTTTGTGTTTAGGGTCACTATACTTGAGATATTAGTAGCATTCTGATATTGTATTGTCTTTCTTATTTTCAGTATGGGATTATAACACTTCATCAACTTTTATATGTAGATATTGATATATACTATCAATGTGAATTGAAGAATTGGACAATATTTCATTTTCATACATTTTGAAAATATTGAACAATATCAATTTTCATACATTTTGAAAATATGATTTTTTATTTTGCCTCCAAATCCACATTTATTTATGAAAATAGGAGACATCGCAAATAATTTAGGATTTCACATACCTTGTCCTGTAAGTTCTTAGTTACATATTTAACATGCTGAGCCAAAGTGTTACTGGTGACACTTACATTTGCAACAGCTTATTTTTTGTTCAAGACACATAATTTCCACGATGCTGGATTGGCACCCTTTTGAATACTTGCCATCTGTGTGTTGTGATGCTTGTGGTTTTTTCTTTTCACTTAACCGTATTTCACAGTGGCATTACTTCTTTCATTGGCATTTTTTTTAAAGTTAAAATTTCAGTTTCCTTTTTTAGTTGATTACGTTTTTCATCATGTATCTTTTCTGTATGTTGGTCATATTTTTTAACCATGGTTTGTTTCTCATGATGTCTTAAGCCATGTTCTTTCAACACAGATAGGCTTTATTTTCATAGTCAATACTTAAGCCCCAAATGCTCTAGCTCTGCCATTTTCAACATGCGGCTGACATCCTGTCATCTATGATGACTTCTCCACATCTGGGTTCATTCTCTAGGACTGCTGTAACACATTACCACAGCAGCTTAAAACAATTGAAATTTATACTCTCACAGTTCTGGGAGCCAGAAAGTCAAAACTGCAGGTGTGTGCAGGGCTCTGCTCCTTCTGAAGTCTCCAGGGAAGAACACTTTCTTATCTCTTCCTACCTTTTGGTGGTTGTCAGCAATCTTTGGTGTTCCTTGGCATGCAGCTGCTTTCAATCCAGTCTCTGACTCAAGCATCCCATGGCCACCTTCCTGAATCTGCATTCAGATTCCCTTCTTAAAAAAGAAAACACCAGTCTTTTGATTAGGGACCACCCTAATCCTGTATTACCTCATTTTAACTTGATTATATGCACAAAGACACTATTTCCTAACAAGGGCACATTCACAAGTACCAGGAGATAGAATGTAACTATTTCTTATTTTCATTTATTAATACTTTATTGAAATGAACATCAAATAACATAAAATTAAATACTTTAAAGTAAAAAATTTAGTGGTAGTTAGTACATTCACGATGTTGTACAACCATCACTTCTGTCTAGTTCAGAAACATTTCCATTACTCCAGGGTAAAACCTCTACCTCATTAAGCGGTTTTTTCCAATGCCCCCTCTTGCCAGCCCCTGGCAAGTGACAATCTACATTCTTTCTCTATGGATTAATCAATTCTGGATATTTCATATAAAACTTATCCTACAACATGTGACTTTTTGCATAAGGAGTCCTTTATTTAACATTATGTTTTCAAGGTCCATTCATATTATTGCCTATGTTAATACTTCCTTTTTATGGCTAATAATATCCATTGTATGAGTATACCACATTTTCATCTGTTCATCAACAGATAAATGGGTATACCTTTAGTCATCAATAGATACATGTGGTATACCATTTATCTGTTGATGAACATTTGAGCTCTTTCTACCTCTTTACTATTGTGAATAGTGTTGCTATGAATGTGTATGTACATGTATTTGCTTGAGTTCCTGTTTTCAATTTATTTGAGTATACAGCTAGGATTGGACTACAGGGTTACATGGTATTTCTATATTTCACTTTTCGATGAACCACCAAACTGTTTACCGTAGTGGTTGAATAATTTTACACTCTTACCAGCAATAAACTAGAATTTCAGTTTTTCCACATCTTTTGAACACTCGGTGTGTTCTGTTTTCATTATTATTATTGTAGCCATACTAGGGGATATGCAGTAGGACCTCTTTGTGGTTTTGATTTGCATGTTCCTAATGACTAACGACACTAAGAATCTTTTCACGTCCTCTTTGGCCATTTGTATATCTTCTGTGGATGAATGTCTATTTAGATCCTTTGTCTATTGTAAAAATTGGGTTTTGTCTTTCTAGTTCACCTGTAAGAGTTCTTCACATAGTATAGATACTAGACCCTTCCCAGATATGGGATATGCAGTTATATTGCATTGCGTGTATTGCCTTTTCCTTTCTTGATAAAGATCTTTGATACCCCAAAATTGTTCATTTTGATGAAATCCAAGTTATCTGTTTTTTGTGTGTGTTTCTTATGCTTTGTATGTCATATCTAACAATCTATTGCCAAATCCAAGGTCATGAAGATTTAACCTGGCATTTTCTTCCACGAATATATCTTTTTAGAGAGACATAATTCAACCCACAAGGTGAGCCCAACATGATGTCTTCATTTGAACTCGTGAGAAAGAACAGTGTATTAGTCTGTTTTCAAGCTGCTGATAAAGACATACCCGAGACTGGGAAGACAAAGAGGTTTAATTGGACTTACAGTTCTACATGACTGGGGAGCGCTCAGAATCATGGTGGGAGGTGAAAGGCACTTCTTACATGGAGGTGGCAAGAGAAAATAAGGAAAAAGCAAAAGCGGAAACCCCTGATAAACCTATCAGCTCTCGTGAGACTTATTCACTCTCATGAGAATAACACGGAAAAGACTGGCCCCCATGATTCAATTACTTCCCACTAGGTCCCTCCCACAACATTTGGGAATTCTGGGAGATACAATTCAAGTTGAGATTTGAATGGGGACACAGCCCAACCATATCAAATGGGGAAATGTAAAATGAGAGAGTACGTTCTATGTCTTGATGTGTATTATCCGGAATATAACATCACTTCTTGCTCATAATCCATTGACTGGTACTTAATTCTGCTTTATAGTCAAATTCAGGGAAAGACAGGGCGGGAAAAGTATAGTTTAGCTTTATGCCCATAAGGTCAACAAAGCTCTATTACTGTGAGAATAAGTATACATGAAAAACTAGCTATCTTTGCCACAGTTTAGTAAATGTTTTATGGTTATACATTTTAAATGTAATATTTTGTAGACAACGTCCTTTTATAAGATGAAGGTTTCTGTGGGCACTTTTAGGGCCAATGTAATCTCCCCTCCCTTGTTTTATTTGCCTTGATGACTAAAGAATCACTGTTTGTTCCTTAAAATTAAATAACACAACCAGACTATCTAAATGTTGACAATTTTGTATCCGATATTTTAAAGTGTAGTGTGACATTTTAATCTGCAGATTCTGAATTATTTTTGTAATGCTTTTTATTTCACTTTCATTTCCATTTACAGTTGGGCATTCTACTTTTGGAATAACAAATTATATTTGGTTTTCATCTGTGACTGCTCAGTTACTTGCTGTTTATACATTATTTATTAGTTCAATAACAATAGTGTTTAAGTCCTCAATTGTTTCCTTCACTTTGCACTATTCCTTTTCATTTGAAGTTTCACTTTGATGTTTTATCATCTCATTTTTGATTTCTTGTTTTAATACATTTCATTCTATTCAATATAGTGTTGAACATTTTCTGGATAAATTATTCTTTTTATTTCCTTTTTAACAAAACATCTGTTTGCTGCTATTTTTTCCATTTTTCCTCCACCCTCAACCAAAGAAGTTTTACACAGATGTCTTAACATATTAAAAATTTAATTCTGTTTAAAGTGGAGAGCTCTAAGTAGTCTATTTTTTTTTTTTTTTTTTTTTATCCATTGGACCCTCTTAGGCCAAGTAGAGAAATCCAGCAATAAAAGGCAGGTGTAGCTATACTAAGCAGCCTATTTCTGTTGATGTAATTTACATGGATTCATCTTGACTCCCATTTCATCGTGTTGGAACTTTTTTCTTTTTCCTTTATGGGGAGACACCATTTGGGAGCTACGTCTCCTCTCATCTAGAGGAATGAGTAAGTGTGGGGGGAAAAAAGCTATCAAGTATGTCCATGGGCAGAACTGGTTACCAGACTCAGGATTTACCTTGTCTTTCAAGGCCTTCTTAAGTGCCCTGTAACTTTTCCTAGTTTATTTTCTTCTTTTGCATTTTTATCTTAAGGCACATTTCTACTGCTTCAAAAAGAGTGCAAAATGGTAGGTTGAAGGGGGTTTTGGGTTATCGGTTCATTGCATTGAGAACAGACATTAAGTATTAAAAGCTCATTGCTCATTCAGATGTCATTTCTCCCAACTCCCACTCCCTTGTGTTTTATTTTCTTCTTGGTCTTCTGTTTGACTACATTTCTTTTTATTGTTGGCAATAATTAAGTCTGAGCTTTTACAATCCTTCTAATTTTTCTCTTCAACTATCCTCCCAGCAGGAAATTGCGAGCTGCAGCAAATTCCAGCAATATTTCTGGACTGTGGTTAGAGGAGGAAGGTAACGGGATTGGGCTTTTTAAGTAATGGGAATTTCTGCATGTTGAACCAGATTTGGTGACATCCTCTTCCTTTTAGACACACTCTAAATTGGGGGTAGGTTGTAATATTTCTCAGGGTTATGTTTACTCACCTCTCTTCCTGGAATGTTTCTATAGAGGATAAATGATACGGTTAGGCTTTGTGTACCCACTTAAATTTCACCCTGAACTGTAATCCCCGTAATCCCCATGTAATGCCCAGACCCGCGATGACCCGAAAGCAACCACCAGAGTCCAGAGACAAAGCCAAGCGGCAGGGATCGCTTTATTTCGAGTTCGAACTCGGTTCCCTCCAGCTAGGTATCAGATCCTAGGGAGAGACCCCGAGCTCGGTGTTCAGCCGTCTTTTATAGTCAGACACAAACAAGTTACAGCAAGTTACAGAGTCACTGGGGATTTTTACAGTTGTAGGTTTACAACTGGCTGACATTTAAAGTTAAACATTAGTCAGTTGTTCATTGGTTGCCGCCCTTTGACCAAACCACAAACGGCCGCTTGCCCTGCTAGGGACTTTCCAGATAACCTTGTTGTTTTAGCATTAAGGGGAGTTTCCTGACTTTTCTGACCTCTGATATTCAGTATTTTTCCACTCCTCACCCACATGTCAAGGAAGAGACAAGGTGGAGGTAATTGAATCATGGATGTGATTTCCCCCATGCTGTTCTCATGATAGTGAGTGAGTTCTCATGAGATCTGATGGTTTTATAAGGGATTCTTCTCCACTTTGCTCGACACTTCTCCTTCCTGCCACCTTGTGACGAAGGTGACTTGCTTTCCCTTCACCATCTGCTGTGATTGTAAGTGTCCTGAGGCCTCCCCAGTCATGCTGAACTCTGAGTCAATTAAACCTTTTTCCTTTATAAATTGCCCAGTCTTCAGCAGTTCTTTGTAGCAGTGTGAAAATGGACTAATAAAGTAAATTGGTACCATAGAGAGTGGGGTGCTGCTATAAAGATACCCAAAAATGTGGAAGTGACGTTGGAACTGGGTAACAGGCAGAGGCTGGAATACTTTGGAGGGCTCAGAAGAAGCCAGAAAGATGTGAGAATGTTTGGAACTTCCTAGAAACTTGTTGAATGGTTTTGACAAAAAAAGCTGATAATGATGTGGACAGTGAAGTCTGGGCTGAGATGGTCTCAGATGGAGATGAGGAACTTCTTGGGAACTGGAGCAAAGGTTACTCTTTCTGTGCTTTAGCAAAGAGACTGGCAGCATTTTGCCCCTGCTCTAGAGATCTGGGGAACTTTGAATGTGAGATAGATTATTTAGGGTATCTGGTGGAAGGGATTTCTAAGAGGCAGCATTCAAGAGAAAGCAGAGCATAAACCATTTGAAAAATTTGCAGTCTATCAATGCGTTAGAAAAGACAAAACCATTTTCTGGGGAGAAATTCAAGCCAGCTGCAGAAATTTGCATCAGTAACAAGGAGCTAAATGTTAATCACCAAGACAATGGTGAAAATGTCTCCAGGGCATGCTGGAGGTCTTCTTAGCTGCCCCTCCCATCACAGGCCCAAAGGCCTTGAGGAACAAATGGTTTCCTGGGCCAGGCCCAGGGCCTTGCTGTTTTGTGCAGACTTGGGACTTGGTGCCATGCATTCCAGCTGTGGCTAAAAGGGGCCAATGTACAACTCAGGCTGTTTCCCCAGTCTTTCACTTTTAATTTCCTTTCTCTTTTTAGTTTGCTGAGTGTTTTTATCATGAAAATGTGTTGGATTTGGTCAAATGCATTTTTTGAATCTACTGAAATGATTATATGTTTGTTTTTAATTCACTGATGTTATTAGAATATTTAAACAAGCATGATTCCAAGGGGAAACTCTACTTGATCATGGCACATTATCCATTTCATATAGTGATTCACTCTGTCTCATTCTGGATGGCTTCAACTGTTATGCCTTAAAGCACACTATCCTTTCTTACTGCCATGTCTAAGCTGCCACTAATTCTTCTAGTGAATTTGCCAACTGAAATACTATAGTTTTCAGCTCCTACAGTTATACATGACTCTTTTGTCTTCATACTTGTACTTTACTTTTTGAACATGCAGAATACAGTCATAATAACTGTTTTAATGTTCTTGGCTATTAATTTTGATATTTTGTCAGTTGCGAGATGGTTTCTATTTCTCAGAGTAGTTTATATGTGAATTTCTCTGACTTTAGTGAGGTTAAATGTGTTTTTGGATTCCTAAGGGTCTTAAAATAAATTTTCTGATCTTGTCTTCTTTTTTCAATTTTTTCCTCCATCTGATTTTTGGTCTTGTCACACTATTTTACAGTCTTTACATATTAGTGATATTGGTCCTTTACCTGTGATCTATGTTGCAAACAATTTTTCAAGCTTGTCCATTTTATCTGAGTGTGTTTATGGTGTGTTTGTCATGCTTTCTATTAAAAAAAAAATCATTGTAAGTAGTATAATGTATCAATACATCTTCCACAAGTAAGCAACCAGTGACTGCCAGGAAATGATTGCTTTATAGGAAACCCACAAAGCACTTATAATGGCAAAAGGTCACATGCTCAAGTGAGGACAAGAGATGACTGAAACTGCTGTCAAAATTAGGAACATAAAGCCTGTGGTTAACTCCATGACTCCCTTCCTTCTAAGCTAAAAACCTGAATTAGAGGTAAATGCTCAGGACAGGACTTATTCACATCTTCCCAGAGGGTGAGAGCTTGTTTTAGTTGTTTATAAAAATTTATTCTTCTAGTGTACCTCCTCCTGCTTTATTTCTCCAGAAGGTCATAGGATAAAGAAGGAAGGCAGCATGTTAACAAGGTCAGCAGTAAAATTTGACGAAAAATGTGTCTGCTGTCTGAGGATGCATACTGAGAAATGCTTTTCACATGAGGCATGGGTGCCTTTGGTTAAGGTAAGCCCCTCCCTGGGTACACTAGTAAGTCTAAGGTTGTAGCTTCCTGATGAAAATAACTCAGAACAACTCCCAGCATGTGCATATTTCCCCCTTCTCACCTGTAGTGGTAAAATCCAAGTCTGCATTTTATACCTATAGAAATAAACAAGATTCCCCAGATATGAATTAAGTTGGAGATACAATGTAGGGCAAGTTTATTCATGGAAGCCTTGACAGCCTGAAGGCAGTGATTTTGGATTGAAAACTAAAAGCTGAAGAGAGTTGTGAGAACATTGGAAAAACGAGGCAGGATGGGAAAGTTGTCTGCTAGGAACCAATAAATGACTGGTCTTTAAGGCAAATACAGGGGATTTGTAGAAGAGGAGTGGGAAGATTCATACCTCTATGGAGACTTAAAAATGGTCACAATGCCTTGGAAGGATTTTGGCAAGCCATTCAAAATACTACATAATGCTGAACACTGAGAGAGAACAGAATGAACAATTGGATGGGGGTAACTCTGGGGAGAGACTTGGAGAAAAACTCTTCCTGCTATGTGTACCATCAGAATTGAACCAGGGGAATTATGAACACGTCTCCAGTTACTTTGGGATGGATCTTTTGGGAGTTCTAAAGAAACTCCCGTTTCCTCCAAGCAGAGAATCTTGGCCTCCTCCATACTTCACCGGCAACCCCCACAATCATCATGGAGGTGTCAGCCATGGTGCTTTGAGATATTAAGCCACTCCAGGGCTGCACTGTCTGGAGGAGAAACTTGATAACCAAACAAAGCCTAACAATGTGGCTCTTCATTGCCTAGACAAGAGTTATACATAAGGAAGGTAGGAACCCTGGAGAGGACCAGTGCTTGGTTTCAATATGGATGAGACGCTTGGCAAATAGTCTGGCACAGACATTGAAGAGCCAACCACACATGGAAGACAACCAACTATAAGCACAGACCAACCAAACTCAACCTTGGAACGACCATTCACAAGCACTGTCAAAGAAATGAAAGAGAGGATGACTTCCTGCCAGTGTGAGTGCAGGGGCAGTGACAAGGTCAGATGACCTTGCCCATGCTCTTCTACCTTATAGATTCTCCACCCAAGACTCTTACACTGTCCTTGCCTAACACAAGTACCCCCACTGGACCACATGCTTCTCAGGGTTGCCATCCAGTGTTCAGTCTCATCTCCCAAATGAATGTCCTGTGCTCACTGTGTTGCCTTTCCAGGTACATGAGGCAGCCAAAAGGGTAGAAATGCCCCTGCAAACATGTGCAGGCCAAAGATCCTTCAAAACATCTATCGCCCAATCAAGAGAGCACAAGACATAAACAAGGTCAACAATATTCATCTGTTACCACCATCTGAAGATAGTGAATCAAAATAAGAGAGAGACTCTGCTGGAGCATAACCAGGAAATCCCAGTTAATTTCACTGCTCCTCTAGTGATGTTTGCAGACCTAGAATTATCTTCTGAGTCCCTAAAGGAGCCTGTGGAAACATGACCAACCACTTAGAGACCAACTGTTACAAAGATGGTAAACTTGTTACTGTGTAGTTTGAGTTCCTTGTATATTTTGGATATTATCCCCTTATCTGATGTGTGATTTGCATGTTTTCTCCCAATCTGAGGGTTGTCTCTTTACCTGATTGTTTCCTTTGCTGTGCAGAAGCTTTTCAGCTTGATACAATCCTATTTGCTTATTTTTGTTTATGGTGGTAATGAAAACAAAATCAGAAATATATAAAAACATGTGTGTGTCTCTTCCTGTTCCCTGATGGTGGGGATGGGGAGAGGAAGGGAAAAGGGAAGTGTGTGAATAGAGGGATGTGAGTTCTTACAGGATTGCAGTCAGAGCAGCAGCAGGTCCACAGTTAGCCAGCCATTTCTCTTTAACATATTATCACAAAGGCAAAGAAGAAAGGGATTTGGTGTTCCTGCCTTACTCTGTGTGTGTGTGTGTGTGTGTGTGTGTGTTTGTGTGTGTGTGCGTGCGCCTGTATGTGTGCACATTGTGTGAAGAGGGCAGTGTTGAGGTATGTTTTGTGTTCAGTGACAGTGAACCATCCCCCCAGAAAGGCAGACTAAGAAATTACCTCCAGGCCACATAACTCATAGTGGTGTTTATTGCATGTCACTCTATGGGATAAGCAAATAAAGGCCCTCAGAAAGACCAAAAGTGTCAACCTAGTGAATGTCACTGACAGCATCCCTAAACACTGAAATAATGGTGACTGCTGGCCAGACATCACTAATTAGGGCACTTTCTTGCTAAGTAGTTTAAGGCAAAACAGTGGTCTACCAAGGGTGGAACAGTGGGACTGATCTACCCCGATTAAGGTGATAGAGGGGAACATTGTCCACAGCAAATTTTAATAGAAGAATGAAACAGTATGAGCTGGTCTTTCTTATTATCATCTCTAGACACCAGCATTTCTAAATCATTTTAGTCATTACTTTTTTTTTATTATACTTTAAGTTCTAGGGTACATGTGCACAACGTGCAGGTTTGCTACATGTGTATACATGTGCCGTGTTGGTTTGCTGCACCTATTAACTCGTCATTTACATTAGGTATTTCTCCTAATGCTATCCCTCCCCAACAGGCCCTGGTGTGTGATGTTCCCTGCCCTGTGTCCAAGTGTGCTCATTGTTCAGTTCCCACCTATGAGTGAGAACATGCAGGGTTTGGTTTTCTGTCCTTGCGATAGTTTGCTGAGAATGATGGTTTCCAGCTTCATCCATGTCACTACAAAGGACATGAACTCATCCTTTTTTATGGCTGCATAGTATTCTATGGTATAAATGTGCCACATTTTCTTAATCCAGTCTGTCATTACTTTTTACTTCCCCTCCACCTGAAACTTTCTGTTTGAGGTGGTCGTGGAGGGTTTTTACATCAAGTCTAGAGGGCTCAGTTAATCACATTATCTGAGTTAATTGTTCAGGACTCTCTGCTACTTATTTATTCACTCATTTATTTCTCTTTATTTCCACTCCCCAGTGCTCTTCTTCTCTTCAAAGTCAATCACTCTAATAAATTTTATCTATATTGTTTCTTTTGCCTGAGTGTTAATAAAATGCATAC